>NC_058519.1:145234702-145859702 GCF_904849725.1 Hordeum vulgare subsp. vulgare | reverse complement strand
AGATAATAGCATGAAACCATAAAAAATTATAGATACGTTGGAGACGTATCAAGCATCCCCAAGCTTAACTCCTGCTCGTCCTTGTGTAGGGAAGTGATAAATAATGAATTTTTGATGTTGAATGCTACGTAGCATAGTTGTCCTTTCCAACTTCTTTCACGTGGCATGAATGTTCAGATCCGTAAGATTCAAAACAATAGTTTGCTATTGACATGAAAACAATAATACTTCAAGCAAACTAGCGAAGTAATAATGAACTTTGAAAATAACAAGGCCAAAGAAAGTTATCCCTACAAAATCATATAGTCTGGCTATGCTCCATCATCCTCACACAACTATTGTAAATCATGCACAACCCCGGTATTGGCCAAGTAATATTTTTCGCACTCTTACTTTCTCAAACTTTTTATAACTATCACGCAATACATGAGCGCGAGCCATGGATATAACACTATAGGTGGAATAGAGTGTGGTGGTGGTTGTGAGACAAAAAGGAGGAGATGATCACATTGACTCGGCGTATCAAAAGGCTATGGAGATGCCCATTAATAGATATCAATGTCAATGAGTAGGGATTGCTATACAAGAGATGCAGTAGAGCTATAAGTATGTGAAAGCTCAACAGGAAAACTAGTGGGCGTGCATCCAACTTGCTTGCTCACGAAGACCTAGGGCAATTTTGAGGAAGCCCATCATTGGAATATACAAGCCAAGTTATATAATGAGGATTCCCACTAGCATATGGTACGTACAAAGCAAGAAACTCTCAATCATGAAGAACATGGTGCTATCATGAAGCACAAGTGTGGAAAAGGATAGTAGCAGTGTCCCTTCTCCCTTTTTCTCTCTTTTCTCTTTTTTTTATTTGGGCTCTTAGGCCTCTCTTTTTCCTATTCTTTTCTTCTTCTTTTTTGGGCTCTTTGGCCTGTTTTTTTTTATTTTTTTCCTCAAATGGGACAATGCTCTAATAATGATGATCACCACACTCTTATTTACTCACAGCTCAAAACTCACAAGGATGATTCCATAGAAAATGCCTCCAGCAGTGTACCGGGATGTGCAACGATCTAGCATGGCGTATGATGTTGAAACATGTCGCTAGCTATCTTAAGATCATGCAAAGGCAATATGAGAGTGACGGCAAAAGTCATGAGATGGAACGGTGGGAGTTGCATGGCAATATATCTTGGAATGGCTATGAAAATGCCATAGTAGGTAGGTATGGTGGCTGTTTTGAGGAAGAAATATGGTGGGTTTGTGCACCAGCGAGAATTGCGCGGCACTAGAGAGGTTAGAAATGGTGGAAGGTGAAAGTGCATCTATACCATGGACTCACATTAGTCATGAAGAACTCACATACTTGTTGCGGAAGTTTTTATTAGTAATCGAAACAAAGTGCTAAATGCATACTCCGAGGGGAAGGGTTGGTAGGTGTTAACCATCGCGCTATCCCGACCTCAACACAAAGGATGACAATCAATAGATCAATTTTGCTCCGAATTCCTAACATAGCGGTTCACCATACGTGCATGCTACGGGAATCACTAACTTCAACACAAGTATTTCTAGATTCACAACACCCTACTAACATAACTCTTAATATTACTAAATCCATGTCTCAAAGCTATTTGAGAGGAATCAAAACTTCTCTTTCTACTCAATGCACATGAAGATGGAGGTTTTTTGCATCCTCTTTGGGTATCTATCACTTTTGGGACTACTTTCATAGCATAAGAAAACTATCAAATCACGCACCGCTGTGCTCTAAAAGATATAAGTGAAGCACATAGAGCAAAAGTATCTAGCTCAAAAGATATAAGTGAAGCACTATGAGCATTCTAGCAAAAATCACGATGAGTGCATGTCTCTCTCTCTAAAAAAGGTGTGCAACAAGGATGATTGTGACACAACAAAAGGAAAATACTCCTATGATACAAGATGCTCCAAGCAAAAACACATATCATGTGGTGAATAAAAATATAGCTCCAAGTAATGTTACCGATGGATTGAAGACGAAAGAGGGGATGCCTTCCCGGGGCATCCCCAAGCTTAGTCTTTTTGGTGTCCTTGAATTTGGCTTGGGATGCCTTGGGAATCCACAAGCTTGAGGTCTTTCTACTCCTTATCTCTTTGTCCATGAGAACATCACCCAAACCTTGAAAACTTCACCACACAAAACTTAAACAGAAACTCGTGATAACATTAGCACAAGAAAACAAACTACCACCTCTTTTGGTAGTGTAGAAAACTTGAATTCTATCTATATTTATGTTGGGCTACTGTATTATCAATTTTCCATGGCTGGTACCCCCCGATACTAACCATAGTTTCATCAAAACAAGCAACCAGTTCAACAAAAACAGAATCTGTCAAAAACAGACCAGTTTGTAGCAATCTGTATACTTCGTATACTTCTGGTACCTCACGAAATCTAAAAAATTACGACGTCCTGGGTAAAAAGCATATCAATCAGAAGCAAAAAAGAATCAACTCAAAAGCTCTTTCTGAATAAAAATGAAAAATCATCTCGTGAGTGAAAAGTTTATGTCTTTTTCCAGCAGGATCAAACAACCATTACCAAGACTAGTCATAAAGGTTTTGCTTGGCTCAAACACGAAAATAAACACAAAAAACACAATCATAACAGAATTATGATGGTGTGGACGCAACAAAACAGAAACAAAAAGAAATAAATTCATTGGGTTGCCTCCCAAAAAGCTCTATTGTTTAACGCCCTTAGCTAGGCATTCAATGATGCTCTCACAAAAGACAAGAATTGAAGCACAACGAGAGCATCCTAAAGCATGTGAAAATCACATCTAAGTCTAACATACTTCCTATGCATAGGCATTTTATAGGAAAACAGATTGTCAAGACAACCAATAGCTGCCATATGCAAGGAAGAAGAAAGAGACAAGAGCAATCTCAACATCACGAGAGGTGATTTAGTAACTGAAAGTTTCTACCACAATATTTTCCTCTCCCATTACATGTGAGATCATATTCGAATTCAACGATATAGCTATCACATAGGATATTCTTTTCATGATCCACATGCATGCAAAATTGATGCTCTACAAAAATAGTGGGATTGTCATCTAAAGTCATGAGTTCTCCAAACCCACTTTCAATAATATTGCAAATATCATATTCATCTTGAGGCTTGAACAAAATTTCAAGATCAAAAGAAGAATCATCACCCCAATCATGATCTTTGCAACAAGTAGTGCACATAGCAAGACTAGCATCCCCAAGCTTAGGGTTTGGCATAATTTTAGCATGATTGTCACTAATAGAATTTATAGTGAAACCATTGCAATCATGCTTTTCATCCAAGGAGCCCTCGTGAATCACTTCATGAATTTCTTCATCACAATTTTCAGATTCACGCATCTCAAGCAAAACTCCATAAAGATAATCTAGTGAGCAAAACTCACTAGCAATTGGTTCAACATAGTTGGACCTCTTGAACAGATTAGCAAGCAGATGAGGATCCTGTTGGGGAACGTCGCATGGGAAACAAAAAATTTCCTACGCGCACGAAGACCTATCATGGTGATGTCCATCTACGAGAGGGGATGTTTGATCTACGTACCCTTGTAGACCATACAGCAGAAGCGTTAGTGAACACGGTTGATGTAGTGGAACGTCCTCACGTCCCTCGATACGCCCCGCGAGCCGTCCCGCGATCAGTCCCACGATCTAGTGCCGAACGGACGGCACCTCCGCGTTCAGCACACGTACAGCTCGACGATGATCTCGGCCTTCTTGATCCAGCAAGAGAGACAGAGAGGTAGAAGAGTTCTCCGACAGCGTGACGGTGCTCCGGACGTTGGTGATGATCTTATCTCGGCAGGGCTCCGCCCGAGCTCCGCAGAAACGCGATCTAGAGGTAAAACCGTGGAGATATGTGGTCGGGCTGCCGTGGCAAAATTGTCTCAAATCAGCCCTAAAACCTCCGTATATATAGGGGGAGGAGGGGGAGCCTTGCCTTGTGGTCCAAGGACTCCCAAGGGGGTCGGCCGAGCCAAGGGGGGCAACCCTCCCCTTCCAAACCGAGTCCAACTAGGTTTGGAAGGAGGAGTCCTTCCCCCTTTTCCCACCTCCTCTTTTTTTTTCTTTTCTCTTTGATTTTTCTTCCTATGGCGCATTGGGCTTTCTTGGGCTGTCCCACCAGCCCACTAAGGGCTGGTGCGCCACCCCCAAGGCCTATGGGCTTCCCCGAGGCGGGTTGCCCCCACGGTGAACTCCCGGAACCCATTCGTCATTCCCGGTACATTCCCGGTAACTCCGAAAACCTTCCGGTAATCAAATGAGGTCATCCTATATATCAATCTTCGTTTACGGACCATTCCGGAAGCCCTCGTGACGTCCGTGATCTCATCCGGGACTCCGAACAACATTCGGTAACCAACCATATAACTCAAATACGCATAAAACAACGTCGAACCTTAAGTGTGCAGACCCTGCGGGTTCGAGAACTATGTAGACATGACCCTGGAGACTCCTCGGCCAATATCCAATAGCGGGACCTGGATGCCCATATTGGATCCTACATATTCTACAAAGATCTTATCGTTTGAACCTCAGTGCCAAGGATTCATATAATCCCGTATGTCATTCCCTTTGTCCTTCGGTATGTTACTTGCCCGAGATTCGATCGTCAGTATCCGCATACCTATTTCAATCTCGTTTACCGGCAAGTCTCTTTACTCGTTCCGTAATACAAGATCCCGCAACTTACAGTAAGTCACATTGCATGCAAGGCTTGTGTGTGATGTTGTATTACCGAGTGGGCCCCGAGATACCTCTCCGTCACACGGAGTGACAAATCCCAGTCTTGATCCATACTAACTCAACGAACACCTTCGGAGATACCTGTAGAGCATCTTTATAGTCACCCAGTTACGTTGCGACGTTTGATACGCACAAAGTATTCCTCCGGTGTCAGTGAGTTATATGATCTCATGGTCATAGGAACAAATACTTGACACGCAGAAAACAGTAGCAACAAAATGACACGATCAACATGCTACGTCTATTAGTTTGGGCCTAGTCCATCACGTGATTCTCCTAATGACGTGATCCAGTTATCAAGCAACAACACCTTGTTCATAATGAGAAGACACTGACTATCTTTGACCAACTAGCTAGCCAACTAGAGGCTTGCTAGGGACAGTGTTTTATCTATGCATCCACACATGTATATAAGTCTTCATTCAATACAATTATAGCATGGATAATAAACGATTATCTTGATACAGGAATTATAATAATAACTATATTTATTACTGCCTCTAGGGCATAATTCCAACAGATCCATGTCACTAGATTCTTAGCAAGCGAAGATGCAAGCATTTTGAAGGCACATAGCACACAAGCAAAGGAAAGGAAAACGAAAAAAGGAAAACGAAAAAGGCAAATTGGTGAAGTGGGGGAGAGGAAAACGAGAGGCAACTGGCAAACAAAGTAAATGCAAGAGATGAGTTTGCGACACCTACTTGGATGAGTCCTTGACTTGATCTTCCTCCCCGGCAACGGCGCAAGAAATTTTTCTGCTACGGCAACAAAAGTCCTTCCTTGGCGCTAGGAATTCTTCTTGTTACTTCTCTGGTTTGTGTCGGTTTTTCCCTTGAAGAGGAAAGGGTGATGCAGCATAGGAGCAGTACGTATTTCCCTCAGTTTGAGAACCAAGGTATCGATCTAGAAGGAGGGCCTCGTCAAGTCCACAGTACCTTTGCAAACACAAACAAGCTTGCACCCAACGCTTCAAAGGGATTGTCAATCCCTTCAAGATTGTTTGCAAAGTGAGATCTGAAGGCGGAAAGTGTAACGAAGTGAAAAGTGTAAGGCTGAAAATATGGTGTGGAGTAGACCCTGGGGGCCATAGTGTTCACTAGACGCTTCTCTCATAATAGAAAATATCACGGTGGGTGAACAAATTACTGTCGAGCAATTGATAGAACCGCGCAAAGTCATGACGATATCTAAGGCAATGATCATACATATAGGCATCACGTCTGAGACAAGTAGACCGATACTTTCTGCATCTACTACTACTACTCCACACATCGACCGCTATCCAGCATGCATCTAGTGTATTGAGTTCATGACGAACAGAGTAACGCCTTAAGCAAGATGACATGATGTAGAGGGATAATCTCAAACCAATGATGAAAACCCCATCTTTTTACCCTTGATGGCAACAACACGATGCTCGCCTCGCTACCCCTTCTGTCACTGGGTGAGGTCACCGCACGGTATGAACCCAAAACCAAGCACTTCCCCCATTGCAAGAATCGTATATCTAGTTGGCCAGACAGAACCCACAACTCGAAGAGAATTACAAGGATATGAAATCATGCATAAGAGAGATCACAAGAAACTCAAATAAGATTCATAGATAATCTGATCATAAATCCACAATTCATCGGAGCTCGACAAACACACGGCAAAAGAAGATTACGTCGGATAGATCTCCAGGAAGATCATGGAGAACGTTGTATTGAAGTTCCAAGAGAGAGAAGAAGCCATCTAGCTACTACCTATGGACCCGTAGGTCTATGGTGAACTACTCACGCATCATCGGAGAGGTCATGGTGTTGATGAAGAAGCCCTCCGTATCCGAATCCCCCCTCCTGCAGGGCACCAGAACGTGCCCGAGATGGGATCTTGCGGTGACAGGAGCTTGCGGCGGCGGAAAAGTACTTTCGATGATCTCCTGATTTTTTGGGTTTTTTAGGGAATTTATAGGCGCAAACCCTAGTTTAGGGGGCGCTCAGGGGTCCCACAAGCCTGTGGGCCACGGCCTTCCCCCTGGCCACGGGGTGGGGGCTTGTGGGGCCCCTGAGGCTCCCCTGCCTTCGCTCTCAAGCTTCCCGATCTTCTTCCGTTCCAGAAAAAATCTTTTCGTGGATTTTCTTCCGTTTGGACTCCGTTTAAAAATATTCTCTGAAAGGGGTCAAAAACATGGAAAAAACAGGAACTCGCACTTGGCACTGAGTTAGTAAGTTAGTCCCAAAAAATATAAAAAAGGCATGCAAAACATCCAAAGTTTGACAAGATAATAGCATGAAACCATCATAAATTATAGATACGTTGGAGACGTATCAATGTCTCTCTCCCAAAGGACGATAAACAACTATGCATTGGTAAACAAATCACAGTTGGGAAATTCACAGAATTATGATCGCACCGCAATGCTAATTATGCTACTTGATAGTTAGAGGTTCAATAATAATGGGCAGTACGCCAAGAAAAGTAGACCGTTTATTCATCAGCATCTACTTACTGATCATCCACATTGAGATATCTATCCAGAACATCTCGCCGGTATTAAGTTGTGAGCCCCACCCAAAGTGTAAACTCAAAGCAACACACAACTGCATTAACGAACTATGCGTACGGTAAACAATCCTTGCAACAGTGGTCACAAGCACCGTTGTTTTCTCACTGGTGGCAACAAGCACATCCCCTAGTCTCATGTTTCTATCACTCAAGCTAGACATCGAGGGGCATGAACCCACAATCATGCATAAAGCTCCCTCTTGGAGTTACAATCTACTACTTGGACAAAGCACTAAATAGCAACGGAGAACATGCATGAATCACTAAGGAACATAATATAAAAGGATAATCAAATATATAAGTCATAACAATCTGAACATAATCTCATAACCCATCGAATCCCAACAATCCGAGCATAGCAAAAGCAAGAGAATTACATAGATGCCTTGATCATGTAGGGAAGCTCACAAGGACTAACCATTGAAGCACAAGATTGGAGAGAAGACATCACATAGCTACTAGTCATGGACTCATGGTCCAAGGAGGACTACTCACGGCACGTCCGGGAAGCGTCTATGGCGGTGCAGAAGCTCCCTGAGGTCAATCCTCCATCCGGCAGGGTGCCAGGAAGAGGTCTCCTGTCGCTCTTGATCTTGGAAGAACTGCGACGGCGGAACGATGGAGAAATTCGTGATTCCAGAAATTCTGCGAGGGTTTTCTCTCAGGACCCTAAATATAGGCCAAAGGAGGGCACCGGAGGAGGTGGGACCCACCCAGGCGACCTCCTGGCGCGGCCTAGGGTGGCCGCGCCAACATGCAACCTGGGAGAAGCAACAATATCTGAGTACAGACATAAAACATGGGGTGCCTTAGAGAAGGCTAGCACAAAAGATACAACGATCGAACAATGCAAGGCCTCCACCCTGGGAACCTCCTAACTACTCCTGGTCTTCAGCGACATCCACAAAGAAGACACCATCGGGGGGCAGACGTCGGCAAGAAACTCCATCTTCTGGGCTCCAACATCTGGTCGCAGCAACGGATCAAGGGGACAAAGGGGGAGCAAAGCAACGGTCAGTACTCATCCAAAGTACTCGCAAGACTTACATCAGAACTATGCTAAGAATGCAACAGTATCAAAGAAGGGGGTGGTTATATGTGGACTGACTGCAGCAATGCGAGAAAAGAGAGAGAAGACCTAGTCCTATCGAAAACTAGCATCTTCAGGGTCTTGCAGCAATAGACGAGAGTAGAACAGGTGTAACACAATTAATAGTCATATTGTTGCAGCAATACTAAGTGAGGTCACGCCCAGAGATCCTCCCTCGACTCCCTGCGAGGAAGCGATCCCGGGGCAACTAATTCTAGTTAAGTAACAGTTGTAGTTGTATAAGATCAGGGCACAACTCTAAGTTGTCATGTAACCGTGGACACGGCTATTCAAATAGATAAGTTCTTCCCTACAGGGGTGCGCAACATATTCCCCGACGCGCTCGATAACACTCTGGCCGGACACACTTTTTTCGGTCCTGCCCGGCCTCGGAATATCGACACGTCGCAGCCACACCTAAGCTCAGCAGAGAGGCCAGCCCGCCGGTCTAACTCCTAAGCGCAAAGGGTTCCTGGGCCCACTTCCCCTCCGCGCTCCTGCATGATGCAAAGGAGGCCGATGTCAGTCCTAGCACCCCGTAATACAAGAGCGATGCATCTTGGGACCACTCGGGCGCGCGCCGCTACATCGCTGACGTCTGAAGAGCTTAGGCTGATACTGCGATGTTGAGTACCCATAATTCTTCCCACGTAGATGGTTAGTGTGTAATAAGGCCTTCCGACCAACCCAGATGAAATACCCAAATCCATTATCATTTTAATTAGGCCATCGACACAATCTCACGGGAATCCACCCGTCTATATACTAATCACCAATGATCCCAGTAACATGGTCGAGTAACTGTGTGGTTGTAACATCGGGGGGAATCCGAGGTATCACCCTTGTTGGATTCTGAACGATGTATCCGTCAAGGTGGGCTTGGAGGCATCACCCTCGGGAGTCCCACACTTGAGGGGTTGCACGACAGAAACATTGTCGGGAATGGTGAAAGAGGAATCACCCTCGATAACCACGACCGACTAGCTATACTACACATATATCATCAGGAGTACTTAGCGAGGTGTCACCCTCGGTACCCGATAGTATCTCTGTAGCGTTCTACAACTAAGGGGGGTGCATGTGCTATGTCGGGTCTGGCTCGTCGATCAGGGATCGAGATTTGAAAGCAAAGCGGAGCAACTGGACTACGGGGTCAGAGGGGAAGACTTCTCCACCTATACTAAACAGGTTAAAAGTACAGTACTGAAAGTAGCAGTTCATCAAAAACAGGCTATGCATCAGATATAGGAGCTAACTACAACAGTAGCAAAATACTAATGCAAGTAGTAGGAAGAGAGACACAGGCGATATAGGAATGATCAAGGGGGGTTTGCTTGCCTTGCTGCTCTGCGGCGAAAGGCTGGTCGGCAGGGTCGTAGATGTACCCGGCAGCAGCGTCAGCCTCGGGGTCTGCCGGTAAGAAGAGGGGGAAGAAACAATAAATAATAGCAACAGGTGCAACACTAAGCATGACATGGCAATATGCAGGCTAGGCATGAGCTAACGCAGTAGCATCCGTTATAGACGAGTCGGAAGAATATCAGGTGATATTTTCCGGGTCTCTAGCTACTACTAGTCAGACAAGAAACGATGCAAAAGTTCCACGTTTGCTATGCTAGGGACGTGTCGGTGAATACTCACAACATATGCCATAGGTAGGCTAAAGTCGGTGAGAACCGAAGGGACAAAGGTGGACGCTGGGAACGAGGTTGGTACACGCATGGGACGCACGATGTACCCAGGTTCAGGGCTCTCCATAGAGATAATACCCCTAATCATGCCGGAGTGTTTGATGTGTATGAACAGAGTACAATGTTGCTCCTGGAGCTGTGTTGGGAGGAGGAAGAGGGAAGCAGCCGGCTCGTCTCTGCCTCTCTCTCTGTAGTTGGTGAATGTGTTGTTTTGTATGACAGTTGAATGATCGGCCCCCCTGCATGGAGGGCGACCGGGGGGTTTTATAGACGAACCCGCCGGCCTACAATATGGATAAAGGGTACAAGTGTGGGACCCGGCTGGCAGCCTCGCCGGCTGGCCAGGGGCCCACAAGAGTCTTGTCTTGTCGCTTGAGGGGCCCGCCGGTTGTATGGTCTCGATTGGATGTGGGACCCGCCGGCTGGCCAATGAGGCTCTCGCGTAAGGTTGACGTTGACCACGCGTTGTACGTCAAGCGTCGCCCCGCGAGATTCATCATGGGCAGATAGTATGGCCGCCTCCACTGTTCCCCACGCCGAGTGCAGTAATGGAGTGGGAGTGTGACGGTCCGACACTATGCTAGGTGATGGATCAGAGCCGGGGTAGGTCAGCGGCGTGGCCGCCGACGCTCGTACCTGCTGGTCGCCCCGATCCAGTACCTTTGCTGATGCATAGCTACCTTTAATCGTATGGTCTTATCCTGACCTACGATCTAATGTGAATTGTGATCTTCGGCCGGCTAGCCTGCTTGGCTAGCCGGCTTATGTGCGGCCGCCTCATCCCTAGTCCGGCTAGTGGGACCACGCCGGCTTAGAAGAGGAGGCCGCCTCGACTCAAGCCGGAGGGGGTTGCTTGGCCGGCCAGAGGGATGGCCGCCTCGTCCTCTAGCCGGTAGGCGCGGCCTACCCGGCCAGAAGACTTGGGCCTTGGGAATCTGTATACGTTCATGTCCATTGGGCCGGAAATGAAGGAATAGGCTTGATCAGCCTACCCCGAGGTTATCCCCCCGACAGTAGTCCCCGAAGCTGGTGAGGCCTGCCGCCCGCGGGCGGGCGGCCTCACCGGCTAGTCGATTTGTCTTGATATTTTGGCCGCTATTCGCGATGAAGGACGCTGGCTCCAAAACCGGTTGGCTTCGAAGCGATGCCTCGGTCTCGTCGCAACTTGCTCGGAGAACGCCACGTGCCAGGCCCCGCCTGGCGTAATGATGGTGATTACTAATGACGGGACCGGTCCTGGGCCCTGGGTCCCGCCACGATGGCCCCTCGGTCTCCGTGCGGGAGATCCTCTGCGGATTGACTCCGCGACGGTTGGGCTTAGGGAAGCGCTACCGCCCGTAATACACGGGGTTAATGGGGCCCGATGCGCATCGGATCCCCTCCCCACGACGCTTCGTGGGGGTTTGAATGGCATGCGGGGGTTCCGAGGAGGCCATTCGCCCCCCCTTGTTGCCCCGCATCCGCTCTCTCTTCATCCCTGCGCTCAGAGAGAAAGAGCTGGCACCCTTCGTCTTCTTCGTCTTCATCGCCGCGAGATTGCCGACCACTTCGGGCTCTCGTCACCCGCAGCCATGGCCGGTGATTCTTCTTTGAAGAGGTCCTCGGCGCAGAAGGCGTCCTCGCAGGGAGACTGGCTGGGCAATGACGTCGGCGAGGGGCACATCGAAGGGCTCCGTCACCACCGACTACTGCCCCCGGCCTCCCAAGTGTTGGTGCGCCTCCCTAGCCCCGAGACCGCTCCCACACCTGCCACGAGAGAGGTCGTGGTCTTCGTCGAGCATTTTTACCGAGGTTTCGGGCTCCCGACCAGCGCTTTCTTTGCCGAATGGCTCCACTTCTTCGGCCTGCAGCCGCATCACTTGGCACCGAACGCCATTCTGCAACTCTTGGCCTTCGTGGTTCTGTGCGAGGGCTTCATGGGGATCGAGCCCCGCGTCGACCTGTGGTGCAACCTATTTTTCTTCAAGCAGCAGTCTATCACCATGGAGAAATCCGAGGTGGAGAAGCTCGAGGGGCCGCGCCCGATGACGCCGTGCGGGGCCGCGTTGGTGCACCACCGCTCGAAGTTGGGTTTCCCCCAGATGCCTGTGCAAGAGTCCATCAAGCATTGGCAGAAGGGTTTCTTCTATGTGAAGAGCGCCGACACGGCCTAGGACACCCTCAACATGCCCCCGTTCGACATCGCCCCGCCGACAAGGCGGAACTGGGATGCGAAGACCCCCAAGCCGATTCCCGAGGTGGCACTGATCTGGGCCCACCTCGACATTTTGGAGAAGAGCGGCCTCCTCGACCGCGACCTTCTCACCACCATGGTGGTCCGTCGGATCCTGCCCTTGCAGAGGCGGCCGCATCTGGTTTGCCAAATGACCGGTCGGCATGATCCATGTAGGCTATCCACCAAGAGGTTCACCCCATCCCTGTAGCACGAAGGGTGAACCTGATATCCATCGCCCGCATGGATGAGAGCGGGGAATGGGCGTGGGGGATGTCTCCTTTCAACAGGGCCCATCCGCCTCCGATGGTAGGTGGCTTCTTTCTTCTTTGTTGTTTGCCTTAAAGTCGGTTGTGTTGAAGAGCTGTTGATTGGTTCCTTTTCCGCAGCTGTTCGAGAATCTGCAGGGTCCATCTGTCTGCCTGATCCTGATGTGGATGTGTCCGACGCCTCGGAGATTGAGGACGAGGGCGTGATTGAATCACGCTCAGACTCCTTCGCCGTCTCGGAGAATCCCCTGGAGTTGGAAGGGACAGAGCCGTCTGGTGAGTACGCACGGCCCTCCGTTGCAGACTGGACGGACGACGATGAGATAGCCTCATTCTATTCTGGTGCAGCCTTCGAGGAGGACTCTGACGGGGTGGAAGAGGTCACCAGTCCACCATTGACACGCGGTAGGCGCCAAAGGGGCGGAGCGACCGCTGCTGACGAGGCAGCCGGGAAGAAGGGCAAGGGTGCCACAGCTTCCCGGTTGGCCTCTAAGCGGTCGACGCCGGGTCCTTCAGCCGGACAGCGAGTAGGCGGCGTCAAGAGACGCCGCGGTGCTGGCTGGAGGCAGGTCCCTGTGGTAGTAGGGTAAGATTTCCTCCTCTTTTTCTTCGTCCATCTTGTGATGAGCGGGCTGGCTGGGGAGCAGCTGATGCTGCCCAGAGGGAGCTTGAGACGGAGTCCAACCACCGGTGGGACACGGCTGCGGGGAAGGCCGCCGTGGGCCAGCCTCGCCCCAGCCGGGTCGAGAGGCCGGTGGAGAGGCGTGCGAAGGCTAGACATGACCCCTCCGCACATGCTCGTGCGTTGGAGCCAGCTAGCGAGGCCGCCTCAAGGCTGGGCCAACGGCTGAGGGCGCCCAGACATCAGGGCCGGAAGCCTCGGCGGAGGTGGACCTGGAAACGGTCCCTGACTCTCCCAGGGCCGAAGCGGCACCCGACGCGCCAGAGCTGGACCTAGCAGCGCCGGACACGGCCCCTGATGCCCCAGGGGTGACCATAGATGCGCCAGACGTGGCCCATCCCCCTCCCACGAAGGAGGTAGCATCAGCCGAGATGGCGCCAGAGCCGTGTGCCGAGCCGACACCAGGAGCCGGTGCCATCGCCATTCCCCAGCACAGCCCTGTTGCGCCGGGAGCTTAGGGCCGGGCTGGGAGCCGGCCCATGAGGACATGGCGGACGACAAACCTGGCCCGGCTGCGACTGCCCGCTGGCACCGTGCTTTCCGGCATACCGGAGCTGGTGACGATGTTCTCCAGGAGCCGGTCCAAGGTGGAGTAGTCGGCCCGCGTGGTGTGCAACGACATGGAGCGCCTGGAGGCCCGCACCCAGGTAGGTGTTTCCTTTTTTGGCTTTTTGTACTTTTTTCTCTTCCTTTTGCGTTAGTGGGGCCGCGACAACGCACTCACTGGGTGTAGCCCCCGAGAATTGGGCCGGTCGATCGTCAAGCGGTCCGAATCTCTTGGAGGCCCTTTTCCCTGTGTGGTTTCTTCAGTGGGGGCGCGCAAGCGCACCCACTGGATGTAGCCCCCGAGAATCGGGTTGGTTAGGTCTTAACCAGGCCGAATCTTAATCATGTTCCTTTTTTGCTCTTTTGGCAGGAGCTTTATGATGCTCAGGTGCAGGCCTATAACGAGCTGCGGACCCAGCACCTAGGGGCCGATAGCTGGATCGCCGAGCTCGAAGTGCGGCTAGGCTAAGCTGGCACGGAGCGGGACGCCCTGCGTAACGTCGGCAACCAGCTCCACGAGTAGCTAGACCTTCTTTAGGCAGAGAAGAAGGAGCTCGAGGCGGCCGGCCGGGTCGAGATGGAGCGACTGCGTGCCACGTTGCAGGAGAAGGAGGCCTCCTACTCCGTCGACGTGGATCGCCTCATGTCGCTTCATCTCAAGGAGATGGACCTCAAGGACGCTGCCTTGAGGGAGAAGGAGGAGGCCCTTGTCCAGAACTAAACGCAGCTGGCCAAGGCCTTGGATTCTGCGGCGACTCTCCAAGAGGAGGTTGCCCGCCTTACTCATGCGAGTAAGGTGCAGGAGCGCGAGGTCCTCGAGGTCCTCGAGGTCTCCCTTGAGACTGATGACGCCTTCGATAGTGAGTCTCTCTTTCTTGTCTTGTTTTTGGTCTTTTTGGCTGTCTCCTCTTTTTGTCGTGTTCTTACGTCCTGGCTGCTGCCATTCCAGGTCTCTTTCGTGAGACCCAGGTCGTGGCCGACACCGCCGTCGAGGTGAGCCGTGAGGAGCGCCGCACAGCTGGGCAGGAGGTAGACACTACCTCCGGCTGGAGCATGGAGGAGATCGGGGTGGGCCTTCGGGCCCGCCTGCGCGCCCTGGGCGAGTCTGTGGCTCAGCTCCAGGTCGCAGGTTCGTCGATGCTACCGACCTTGTGGCCGGAAGGCGTGGAGTCGGCATCCATGAGCCGGCTAGCAGCTGGCTTGCAGCAGGCGGAGAGCACCTGTATGCCTGGCGCGCCTCTGCTGCGCGGGCTGGGGCTTATATGGCCCTATGCTTGGCCAAGTCCTGGTATTGGAACCTGGACTTGGGCAAGCTTGTCGCCCAGCGTGATGGCTCGGAGGTGGAGCTGCGAGACATGAAGGAGGCGCTTCGTGTGAGGGCCAGCGGCGTCGCTGAGTACGCAACGTGGGATGACTTCGTTTTCGAGCGGGGTGAAGATGGCGGTGTGATCGCTGAAGATCTGCACGGCCTTCAGCCCTATGACTCTGACGGCAGCTCCGACGAGGCGGCCCGGGCTATGGAATCTGCTGCCGCCTCCAGCGGTGCGGCGTACGCCGACTCCGGTGCGGACGGAGCCCGGAGCCCTCGCGAGGGAGACGGCGCAACCGCCTCGGGAGCAGCCGGAGATGGTGATGCTACCACATCAGGAGCAGCGGCCGGGGCGACCGATGAGGCCGCAGCCCCGTAGTCGGTGTCCTTTTGTGTTTTGTTCTACCCCCGAAGGGATGTAATGAACGTAGGCCGTGTGCCAATGCTTTTGTGAATGTATATATTCAGCATTATATTCGGATTGCCAAGCGTGTTGTCTTATGACCTTGTCTTTTGATTCCTGGTTGACTCCTTTTTTCGAAGCCATCAAGACTTAAAAAACAAGACATAAGCCAATCAGAGGCCGGCTTGAATGAGATCGTATATATGATCGAGCCAGCCCAAGCCAACGACCCTTTGTAGCCGAACTTTGCATGTATCCGACCTGACCTGGCGTCACCTCGCAAACCAGGTGGCCGGAGCCAGCCCGTAGGCTCGTACGTGGTGACCAGGGATCAGCCGGTTACACTATGGATCAGCCCGAGCTTGTCAAAGACAGCAAGGGGCGTGCGCTGCGTAGCCTCCGAGCTTGATAAAGCCAGCAAGAGGTGTACGTGGTGTAGTCCCCAAGCTTATTGAAGCCAGTCAGAGGGCGTACACTGAGTGAAAACTCTCAATAAAAAGAAGCATGAAGCATGCTCTTTGTATTGCATTTGTTGTTGTTCCCTCAAGAGGGAGAAAGATACATGTGCATGCTCTTTCCTTTCCTTGATTCCTGCCTTTTAGCAACAGAACGGGCGAAGCAACGCCGCGTTTCATGGATGTTCCGTTTCTTGGCCGGAGTCGTCCCTCTTGCGCTTCCTTGGCTTTTGGGCGTCGATCAGGTAGTAAGCGTTGTTGTGCAACGCCCTACTGATGATGAAGGGTCCCTCCCATGGGGATGAGAGCTTGTGCTGGCCGGCAGTGCGCTGGATTCTTCTGAGGACCAAGTCTCCCTCCCTGAAAGAGAGAGACTTGATATTTTTGATGTTGTAGTATCTCAGCTTCTGTTGATAGATGGCCGTCCGGCTCAAGGCCAAGTTCCTTGCTTCTTCGAGGAGATCCACACCGTCTTCCCTTGCCTCCTTCGCCTCCGTTTCTGTGTATAGGGTGACCCGAGGCGAGTCGAACTCGATATCCGTGGGAATAATAGCCTCGGACCCATATACCAGAAAGAATGGAGTGAAGCCGGTCGACTGGCTGGGCGTGGTGCGGAGGCTCTATAGCACAGCCGACAGTTCTTCAATCCAGCAGCCGGCTGATCTGACAAGTGGTGCCACCAGCCTTGGCTTGATGCCGGCCAGAATCAAGCCGTTGGCCCTCTCTGCTTGGCCGTTCGACTGAGGGTGTGCCACTGAACCCAAGTCGAGCCGGATGCCTACCTTGGAATAGTTGAGTGCTAGAGCGCCCTTGGCGAAGATGGTGCCATTGTCGGTGATGATGCTGTGGGGAACGCCATATCGGACAGAGATGTCTGTGATGAACGTGACAGTGGTGGGGCCATCAAGCTTTTTGATAGGTCTGGCTTTTATCCACTTGGTGAACTTGTCGACGGCCACCAAAAGATGTGTCATCCCTCCGCGAGCCGTCTTGAAGGGCCCTACCATGCCCAGTCCCCAGACGGCGAATGGCCATGATAGGGGAATGGTTTTGAGGGCCGAAGGCGGCATGTGGCTCTGCATGCTAAAGTGCTGGCAACCTTCGCACTTGTCAACCAGATCCACGACCTCCTCAAGGGTCGTGGGCCAGTAGAATCCATGGCGGAATGCTTTGGCCACCAGGGTTCTGGAGGTGGCACGATGCCCACACTCCCCCTGGTGGATGTCTCTAAGGATCTCCTGCCCCTTTTCTGATTCGACGCAGCGTTGGAACACGCCGGTCACGTTGCGTCGTACCAGGTCGCGATTGATGATAGCATAGGCGGCGGACCTGCGCTGGATCTGTCTCGCCTCCCCCTTGTTCCGAGGAAGTTCACCGCGAAGAAGGAAGGCCAGAATAGTTGGAGCTCATGATGGAGCCGACACAAGGGTCGCCTCTGCTTCGTCTTGACTGCTGGGGGCTTCTGTAGCCCCCGAGCTTGATGGTGCCGCGGTTGTGGGCTTGAGACAAGGTGTCTCTGGTGCTGCCGCGGCAGCCGGCTCACCGTCTACCTCCATGACGTCCACCCACTGGGAGTATTCGCGTGCAGACAGAGCCAGGGTTGTTGTAGTAGCCAGCGCCGCCATTGGAGTCGGTGGGACCAATAGAGCCAGCATAGGAACTGCAGCCGGCGTAGTTGGCGGGGCCGACGGTGTTTGCACCATGGATTTAGTCCGTGCCGCTTTTGGAGTCGGCGTAGTCAGCGCAGCCGGCGTGGGAACCGCAGCCGGCATTACTGACGGAGCCGACGGCTCTTGCACCGTAGAGTCAGCCGGCACAAAGATCAATGCCGACTTGGGAGACGGCTTGATAGACGGCTTATGGAGTTGCTCGAGGGAGACGCCGGCTTGGAATGGCCTGTCTCATGGAGCCGATCTTCGCCAGTGTATCGGCCGCCTCATTTTCTGCCCTGGGAACGTGGTGAAACTGACAGCCCTCAAAAGGACCGCTGAGCTGTTGGACGAGGAAGTGGTAGCTCGCCATGTTGGCGTCCCTGGCGTCCCATTCGCCAGAGAGCTGTTGCACCACAAAGTCTGAATCGCCGAAGCATATGAGCCGCCGGATGCCGATCTCCTTGGCAAGCCGGAGGCCATGAGCCAGTGCTTCGTACTCGGCGATGTTGTTGGAGGCGGCGAAATGGATCCGGAGAGCGTACTTGAGCTGGTCCCCTTTCGGAGACATCAGGACAATGCCGGCTCCCAGTCCTTTCCGCATCTTCGAGCCTTCGAAGTGCATCCACCAATGCGTGGAATCTGGAGGTGGCGGTTCAAACTGGGTCTCGGCCCAGTCGACTAAGAAGTCGGCCACCACCTGAGATTTGATGGCGGTGTGAGGCTCATACCGAATATCATGGTCCGCCATGGAGATGGACCATTTGGCAATCCTTCCCGTGGCATCACGGTTGCCCATGATCTCTGAAAGTGGAGCAGTGCTCACCATAGTGATGGCATGTTCTTGGAAGTATTGCTTCAACTTCTTTGCAGCAAGGTAAACACGATAACACATTTTTTGATAATATGGATAGTTCTGCTTAGAGGCGGACTAGACCTCGCTAAGGTAATAGACAGGGCGCTGCACTGGCAGGGCCTTGCCTTCCTCTTTACGCTGAATTACCAACACTATGCTAACCACGCGAGTGGTCGCCGCAATGTATATGAGTATGGGTTCCCTTTCAGACGATGCTGCCAAGATCGGCAAGCTCGAGATTACCCGCTTGAGGTCGCGGAAGGCTTCGTCCGCCTGGTCATTCCACTCGAACTTTGTTGTCTTCTTCATGAGCTGGTAGAGTGGAAGGGCCTTCTCGCCAAGTCGGCTGACGAACAGGCTAAGGGACGCCAAGCAGCCGGCAAACTTCAGGACGTCGAGGATTCGAGCCGGCCGCACCATCCACTCCATGGTGCCGATCTTCTCGGGGTTCGCATCGATGCCGCGGGCGTACACGAAGAACCCCAAGAGTTTGCCGCCTGGAACCCCGAAGACGCACTTCTCAGGGTTGAGCCGGATCTTGTACTCGCGCAGATTGGCGAACGTCTCCCGCAGGTCATCGAGGAGGCTGAAGTGCTGCTTCATCTTGACGACGATGTCATCCACATAGACGTGGATGTTTCTGCCAATCTATGGCAGTAGGCACTGCTGCATGCAGCGTTGGAATTTCGCACCTACATTCTTCAGATCGAACGTCATGGTGGTGTAGCAGTAGGCCTCGAAGGGCGTGATGAAGGAGGTCTTGAGGCGATCAGCTGGATCCAGCTTGTTTTGATGGTAGCCTGAATAAGCATCCAGAAACGACAGCAGTTCGCAGCCTGCAGTGGAGTCGATCACTTGATCTATCCTAGGCAACGCGAATGGGTCTTTCGGACAGGCCTTATTCAGGCTATTGTAATCAATACACATTCGCCATGTGTTGTTCTTCTTCAGCACCAGGACTGGGTTAGCCAGCCAGTCTAGGTGGAAAACCTCCATGATGAAGCCGGCTGCAAGGAGCCGGGTGATTTCTTCTCCAATTGTGCGCCGCTTCCCCTCGGTGAAGCGGCACAAGGGTTTTTTCACCGGCTTCGCATCCGGCCGCACGTGAAGTTTGTGCTCGGCGTACTTCCTCGGAACACCCGACATGTCCTTGGGGGACCATGCAAAGATGTCCCGATTCTCACGGAGGAAGTCAACGAGCTCGCCTTCCTATTTGGGGCTGAGGCCAGCCCCGATGGTGATGCACTGCTTCGGGTTGGCAGGGTCGAGTGGGACCTGCTTGGTCTCTTTAGCCTGCTTGAAAGAGCCCTCGCCGGCCGATTGCGACGAATGCTCGATAGCCTGGGCCACGAGCCGGTTGATCTGCTGCTTCTCCTCAGCAATCACCAAGGCGTCGGCGAGACGGCTGCTATCTTGGGCACACTCGGGCGACTTCTTATAGTCGCCAACAAAAGTGATGACGCCCTTGGGACCCGGCATCTTCATCTTCAGGTTGGCGTAATGCAGAATGGCCATAAACTTGGCCAGAGCCGGTCTTCCCAGCAGCGCGTGATACGGGCTACTGAGATCCACTACCTCGAACCATATGGACTCTCGGCGGAAGTGGGCTTTGTCGCCGAAGAGGACGTCCAGCTGGATCTTGCCGATGGGCGAGCAGGACTGCCCAGGCACGATGCCATGGAAGACAGTACTGGTCGGTAGGAGGTCCGTCTCCTTGAGCCCGAGCTTGAGGAGAGTGTCGAGGTATGGGATGTTGATGCTGTTGCCGCTGTCGACCAGCACCCAGGAGAATCGGCAGGTGAGCCTCTTGGAGGCAAAGGTGGGTTTGAGGATGAGTGCGTATGATCCCGGGTTGGGCATCACCGCAGGATGGTACAACCGACTCCATGTGATTGGTTTGTGAGACCAATGCATGTACTGGAGAACCGGGGGGATAGTGGCGTTTACCTCGCGCCGCCTCTGGCGCACGCTGTGCTTGTCATCGCCTTCGCTGGTGAAGACGACGAACGCTCCGTCTGGATGAGGGTAGTCGTCTTGGTGATGACTATCGTCGCGAGGCAGCGGCGGCGGAGCCGGAGCATGGTTGGGAGCCGGTGCACGAGGGGCCGCTTGCGCACTTGGAGGAGCCGGCAGGCCATCCCCTTGCGACAGCCGGCGCACAAAGCTGCACTGCCGAAGGGTGTGGGAAGACGACTGCGCCCCAGAATGCATTTTGCAGGGGGCGTCGAGCAGCTGCTCGAAGGACTGCTTGGGCAGCCAGTTGGCGTTGCTTCTGTTGTGACGCTTTCGTGGAGGGCCGGCTTGAGGAGCCGATGTTTCGCCCTTCATGCTGGCCACCAGCTTGCTGTTGGAGCGGGGATCCATCTGATCCGCCTTGCGTTTGTAGTTGTTTTGGCCGCCTCGGTTGTCCCCAGCCGGCTTGGGAGTAGCCGGCGTAGGCACAACCTTGTCCGAGGCGGTCACCTTGACGCGCATCGCTGAGTCGGCCGTGGCGTATTTGTCCGCCTTGGTCATGAGCACCGCCAGAGAGGTGGGCTCAGTGCACATGAGCTTGTGCTTGAGGAGGGTGCCGTCCCGGCAACCGTCGATGAAGTACTGGATGGTTTGTACCTCATGCACCCCCTCGCAGGAATTATGGAGCTCAGTCCACCGGGTGACGTAGTCGCGAAGGGGTTCGTCGGCCTTCTGGACGCACATGGCTAGCTCGCAGGGCTGGCCAGGGCGCTTGTAGGTGCCAGTGAAGTTGCGGACGAACGCCTCCTCGAAGTCCACCCAGGAGTTGACACTGCCGGCCAGGAGGCTGTTAAGCCAAGTCCGGGCCGAGCCGGTCAACATGAGTGGCACGTAGCGAACTTCTACGCGCTTGTTGCCCGTGGCAATACCGACGGCCGTGGTATAGTCAATCAACCAGTCTTCCAGCTTGGCCGTGCCATTGTACTTTGGCATGTCCCGAGGCAAGGTGAAACCTCGGGGGAACGGCTCCGCTCGGATCCGGGGGCCGAAGCAAGCCGGACCGGCGGGATCGTCTTCCTCTAGGAGGGCTGACTAGTCATTTATGAGATCGTGGGCAAGCATGCAGGGTAGCATAGTCATTTCTCATGTTTTGTAGTCCATAGCGGAACTACCTTGTTTGGATGCGTGATGTAACTCTGGTATATTTATGAGATGACAATGGAAACCCTTATTGTCATTCTGTTATTATTATGTATGTGATATGTTACCGTGCTTGTGAAACGCTTAGATGCGCTTCTTTCCAATTTGGGGCCTCGTTCCCCAAATCGGAAAGGACCACATCTTAGTCGTTACAGAAGGCCCGGTGAAGCCGGAGATCTCGGGGAGGGGCAGAGGAGACGACGTCGGATCCTGCATGGAGGAGGACGAGGTGGTGGCGGTGGCTGTTGAAGGTCGCCGGAGGGTCCTCCCGGAGTGGCCGTCGGAGGTGATGGCGTCATGGCCGCTCGAGGGGGAGTAGCGAATCTGGCCGGTGGGGAGGGGGTGAGGGCTCCGACGTGGAGGGGAGGGGGCCGCTGGGGAGAGGGGGAGGGGCCGGCCGAGGGGTGGATCTGGCCGGTCTAGGAGAGAGGCCGGCGCGAGGAGGTGCAGGGGGTGGAGCCGATATGGAGGTGGGGAGGGAGCTGAGAGGAGGGGCGAGCGGGAGGCAGGGGGCTCTCGGTGGGGGAGGGAGACCGAGAGGGGTAGGTGGGGAGGGAGCGCTCGTGGGAGGAGTTCCATGGCAGCAGCGGGTGGAGGAGTGGGGAGGGCGCGGGGGCACTAGGGTTTGCCCCCTCTAGGGGCTTTATACCTGAGGTGGGTGTGCCGAAATTTAATTGGGCCAGGGGTTTCTTTTATTATTATTATTATTATTTATTTATTTTAGTTTATATTCTTTTACTTTTTTATATAAAATACTTTCTTTTATTAATTATTTTTATTCTTTTAGTATTAGTGTTTTAAATATATAGGGTTTTAATAATTTTAAAAGTGCCCGATTCACATTTATAATTCGTTAAGGAATTTTTATAACTCCCTAACATTTTTATTTTAACATTATAAAACTTTTCCCGTTTGATTTAGTTTTAAACTTCGAATTTTGACTCGGTTTCAATTAACACGAGATCAATGATATAATTTGTGATGACGTGGCATTCATTGCATAGATTTACTGTAGCTTAATTAGATCCAACACTATAGCAAAAGCTGAAGATGTCCCAATAAATACCTCAAGGATGTCCTGAAGAAATTCAGCTTGAATGAATGCAAAGGCGTCAAAATTCCCATGCCTACCAACGGCCACCTCTACACTGATGGATAGGCTAAAGATTTCGATTAGCAGGTATATGGCTCTATGATTGGCTCTTTATTGTACCTATGTGCATCAAGGCTAGACATCATGCTTAGTGTTTGCATGTGTGACCGTTTCCAAGCAAAACCGAAGGAATCACACCATAAGGCTGTGAAACATATTCTTTTATATCTAGCTCACACTCCAACACTTTGATTATGGTACCCCAAGGGCTCAAATCTTCACCTCATTGGATATTCTGATTCTGGTTATGCCGGTGACCATGTGGATCGCAAGTCAACATCAGGCACCTACCATTTTCTTGGACGATCCTTAGTTTGTTGGTCCTCAAAGAAGTAGAACTACGTGTCACTTTCCACTGTTGAAGCTGAATACATTGCTGCTGGCTCTTGTTGTGCTCAACTGTTGTGGATGAAGCAAACCCTCAAGGACTATGACATCACCATGAATAATGTGCCACTCTACTGCGATAATGAGAGTGGAATCAAGATTGCATACAACCCAGTACAATACTCGAAGCCCAAGCACATCCCAATTCATCATCATTTTCTTTGTGATGCTGTACTCAAGGGAAACATCATCATCGACCAAGTGAAGACTGAAGGCCAGCTAGCGAGTATCTTCACTAAGACCTTGAATGAGAAGAGATTTTGCAAGTTGTGGTGTGAGCTAAATATCTTAGAATCTTCGAATGTTCTGTGAAAAAGGCACACATCCTAACACTTATGCAAAATTGATGACTTAGATGTGCAACACATGAAGTAATATTTTTCTTCAATCAGTGAAGAATAACACTCTAAATGTGAAGAAATTAATGAAGAATTTGATTCTTAGGACCCTACGACAATTGCATGTGGTGTGTGAAATCATCATTCTCATATAGTGGGTCACGCCACCACCAAATTTAAAATTCTTCAAAGTTGAGATTTTTGCAAATTCTTCAAATCTTCAATGTCTTCAAATTTTAAAAATCCTCAAGATTTCGAAGTCCTCAAAAATTTCTAAGTCTTCAAAAGTTTACTGTGATGTTCTTCATCGACTATATACTAAGTTATGAGCTTTCAAAGTCCTCAACAACATTCACTTATAGCTAATTCTTCATGCGGTGTTTTTCTTCTAAGTGAATTTGATCGGACCCGTCTCCCCTCTATGCTAAGCTCAACCCAAACTATTCTCAACTCTTCATATGCGTTCTATTTGACACTTGTTCAAATTCCTCACTGAGTCCTTGTGAGCTGAAGACTTTGCTAACAAAATCCTGAAAAAATTTAAACTCAAATTTTTCGTTAGTTGCCGCACAAACCGCACCCACTACCCACGATTGGATAAGAATGATCTCCACTAAATCCACCTCTAAGTACATGGGTGATGCGTGCCAAGCGGAGAGGAAGGGTCAGGGGCATTTCGGTCCAAAAATTTCGCATCAGGCCATTTTTCACCTGAGCTACGAATAGCCCCTACCCCATTCAGTAAAATCTCTTCCTCTCACTCTCATCTTCCCAGCTCGAGCTCTAACCTAGTGTCGCCGCTAGAAATCTTCGTCACCGATGAGGAACAACTTCACTGCCTCGACCTCTTCGTCACCGGACTCACGCCAACCACGGATCATCTTCCTCCGCTGCCGCCGTAGCTGTCTTCAGCAGCCAATTAGGGCGCTAGAGATCTGAACCGACGAGCTTCTGTTTTCACCATCTCATTTCGTCAAGTTCATACTATTCTTCACACAGTGTAATTAAAATCTTATTTGACAACCTCTTTAGATCTTTTTGATTCCCTAAAATATGCAAAATATGTTTTTCATCAGCACACTCATCAGATGTATACTTGGTTATGTTGAACACTTGATGAATTTCTCTAAGTTGCTAAATTCTAAACAAGATCCCTCAATTGTGTTAATTTTCGGATCTGCACAACTGTGGAACCCAAGACAAGAATACTTAGCGAAATTCCTCAACACAGTATTGGTCAAATTCCTCACCTTGAGTCATTTTTGAAATTCCTCAACTCTGAGAACGCATATGACCTCTTGAAATTCTTCGCACCTATACTTTGTTTGCAAGTACAAAATGTGAGCTGATGAATCTCTAGGTTCTCATCAAATTAACTGATTTGCAGTGTTTCTTGAAAAAATCAACATGTGTCATCAGATTCCTCAAGAATTCAAATTCCTCGGCAAATTCCTCTGCTAAAGAAAATGGCTGATGACAAGAAACAGAAGGGCGGAAAGAAGGCAGAGCCGAATAGTGCTTTTGAGATTCTTGATGACATTTATGCTGACTATTGCACATGTGATGAAAAGTCTATGGAAAAGAAACCAATGTGAAGCGGAAAATCAGGCTTGAGAAGATTGAACGGCAATGGCCTAAGGAGTGGAGGGATTACAAACATGTCACTCCCAAATACGCCAAGAAATTTTCCTTGAAGCTCCCTTGCAACAGACCTCCTCCGGAGATCAACAAAGTGCACATCCCTCAAGCATGGCTATAAATGAAGACTATCCTGAAGAAAAAGCAAAGTATCTAGCAAAACTGATAAAAGTTGCCAAACAAGTTGTGAAGACTTTCAATGAGGAATCTGTTGCTGAAGCTGTTGTTGCCTACTCGTGTGGTGCTGAGGCCTCTGCCACTGAATCAGCTCCAAAGAAGGTCGTGATGAAGAAATCAGGTGTAAAGCCCAAGTCCTCAACAACTCTCTCAAAACAGACAAAATCCTCAACCAACTCCAAATGTTGCTGGAAAATCCTCAACCGCTGCAAAGTCCTCAACTGCAGCAGAGTCTTCACTTCCACTTCAACCCCAGTCAAGTCAGCATACAACAGGGACCCCAATTTCCTCAAGACCATCTGCCTCTAGCTCTACACACAATTCTTCGGGAGGAATTGTGAAGCCAAAGATGACTGCTGCAAGAGGAACAAGGCCCATCCCAAACAAAGTTGTCTTTAATGTAGAGGATGAAGCTGATTGTGATAGCTTGGTTATTAGGGATGATAGACTACTCATATCAATAAGGAATTCCTTCTTTTTTGGGAGCCCATTCAAACAGAACTCCCAGGTTAAGCGTGCTCGGCTTGGAGTAGTTCTAGGATGGGTGACCGACCGGGAAGTTGATCCCGGGTGCGCATGAGTGAGGACAAAGTGCGTAGAAAAGACTAGTATTGATATGCCGCCAGGAGTAACGACCGCTGGCGGGTGTGTCCGAGCGTTACAAGTTTGGTATCAGAGCCGACCCTCGCGGTTACACGGATGTTTGCGGACAGGTGTGCGGTCATGTTGTTCATGACGTTTGTGACCCGTCGTGGCACACGACATGGTACATGTACTGGAATCGATGCACAGATGTTTGTACCAAGAGGGAACGCTCCTGTGGCCCGACAAGGACGTCGGTTCCTCTGACTGATGGTGTATGTGATAGCTTGGCTTATTAAGGATGATAAACTACTCATATCAATAAGGAATTTCTATTTTTCTGGGAGCCCATTCGAACAGAACTCTCAGGTTAAGCGTGCTTGGCTTGGAGTAGTTCTAGGATGGGTGACCGAATGGGAAGTTGATCCCGGGTGCGCATGAGTGAGGACAAAGTGCGCAGAAAAGACTAGTATTGATATGTGGGGCCAGTCTAGATCATGCCAGGAGTAACGACCGCCGGCGGTTGTGTCCGGGGCATTACACTGATGATGAAGAATTGACTGCCATCATCAGAAACAAGCAACAAAGAGTTGCTATGGACAAAGGCTCAACCATTCCCCTCGCACTTGATCCGAAAGTGGTGTTGGACTTCATTTATCTTTGGTACAAAGATCCCAACACACCCATTGATGATTTGAAGCTTCCACCTGGACCTAGTCACATGGTAGCCACATTCATCAATGAAGGAAAATGGAAGGCCCAACAAGTGTTACGTCTCCAATGTATCGATAATTTATGAAGTATTCATGCCATGTTTGCCTATGTTTATAATAAGTTTATATGGTATTGATGCACTTTATATGATTTATTTATAACTAATCCGGACTGACGCTGTTTTCAGCATAATTACCGTGGTGTTGTTTTTTCTGCACAAAATTGAAGTTCTTGGAGTCTCCCAAAACTTTTTTATGATTCTTTCTGGAACATATGAGCAACATTAGAGCAAAGAAGCACCAGAGAAGAGCTACCATGGAGGCACAAGCCAACAGGGAGCGAATTAGGCCTTGGCCGCGCCCCGATGGCTTGTGGGGCCCCATGTGGCTCCGCTGCGCGTGATTCCAACGCTGAAAAATCCTATAAATCCCAGAAACCCTAGAAATAAATAGAGAAATTCCGCTCCGCCGCCACAACTCTATGTATCGCCGAAAAAACCAATCTGGAGCGATTCTAGTACCCTACCGGAGAGGGAAAACCATCACCGGTGCTCATGTTCATCATCTCGGAGGAGGCTATGACGAGGATGGAGTAGTTCACCCTCGAGGTTGAGGGTATATGCCAGTAGCTATGTGTTCAATCTCTCTCTCTTGTGTTCTTGAGATAGCACGATCTCAAGAACACGGGCTTTGTTAATATAGTTGGATCATATGATGTATTTCCCTTAGCATCTAGCTGTCATGAATTGAGTCTTTTCCTTTAAGATCTCGTCATGTTGGATTGAGCATATTGGTATGACAACACTTGATGTAAGTCTTGCGTGGGATATCCGTAGTGACACTTGGGTATTCTATTAATTCACTTGATATATGTTGAGGCATGAACTTGCGGGTTCCGGTGACCTTGGGTATCTATGCATAGGGGTTGATTGCACATTTTCATACCATTCTCCGATAGAAATATTGGGGTGCTCCTCGCACATTGTGTTGGATTGAATATGATAGCTCTGAAAATGTTTGACGCATGTCACATAATTTACCCACGGATACTTGATGTGACACTGGAGTATCTAGGTGACATTAGGGTCGATTGATATTTGTCATTGGTGTTATTCTAGTAGGAACTCTTAGATAGATCGAATGGAAAGGATAACTAGATGTTATTTTAGTACAAACTCTTGAATAGATTGAACATAAATGATAGCTTGATGTTATCTTAGTACGAACTCTTGAATAGATTGATCGAAAAGAAAAACTTTGAGGTGGTTCTACTGCCTACACCAATTTCATCTTATTTTTCTCCACTAGATAGGAACTTTGGAGTGATTCTTTGTTGCACGTTGAGGGATCCAACTATGTTAGCATTGTTGAGAGAATGCACTAGTGAAATTATGTACCCTAGGCCTTATTTCCAAGCATTCATACAATGTTTTGCTCGCTGTTTCCCACCTATTACCTTGTGGTTTTTATATTTTCAGATTACAAAAACCTATATCTACCATCCATATTGCACTTGTATCACCATGTCTTCGCCGAACTAGTGCACCTATACAATTTACCATTGTATTGGGTGTGTTCGGGATACAAGAGTTTCTTGTATTTGATTGCAGGGTTGCTTGAGAGAGACCATCGTCAACCTACACCTCCCACCAATTGATAAACCTTAGGTCATCTACTTGATGGAAAATTGCTACTGTCCTATAAAACTCTGCACTTGGAGCCCTGATGTCCCACAAGCGTATGGGATCACAACAGTTTTCGAGGGTAGAGTATTCAACCCAAATTTATTGATACACTCACAAGGGGAAGCTAAAGAATATTCTCAAGTATTAGCAGCTGAGTTGTCAATTCAACCACACCTGAAAGATTAGTGTCTGCAAGCAAAGTATCAGTAGCCAGGTAGTATGATAGCAACGACACCAGAAAAAGCTTTGACAATTCCCAGCAACAGCGCTAGAAAAGGCCCTGTTGACGGGATGTTGGCGCCAACAAAGTCTGGCAACAAGTAACAACAGAGTTGCAAGGAACAGTAGTAGTAGCAGCAGCAGCAAAGTAACAAGTAACAACAGTAGTGACAACAGCAGCAAAGTGGTCCAATCCCTCTTGTAGCAAGGCACAAGCCTAGGCAAAGTAACGTAGCGAGGACCAGTAGTAAAAGACTCGTAGGCAGTGGATCGGTGATGGATGAGTGTGACGTATGTGATTCATCATGTGACAGCTATAACATGGAGAGATATGTGGCTAGCTCCCGTTCATCAATCTAATGTAGGCATGTATTCCGTATGTAGTCATACGTGCTTAGGGAAAAGAACTTGCATGACATCTATTGTCCATCCCTCCCGTGGCAGCGGGGTCCTAATGGAAACTACGGGATATTAAGGTTCTCCTTTTAATTAAGAACTGGACGAACGCATTAACACTCGGTGAATACATGAACTCCTCATACTATGGTCATCTCCGGGAGTGGTTCAGGCTATTGTCACTCCGGGGTTGCCGGGTCATAACACATAGTAGGTGACTACAACTTGCAAGATAGGATCTAAAACACACATATATTGGTGACAACATAATAGGTTCAGATCTGAAATCATGACACTCGGGCCCTAGTGACAAGCATTAAGCATAGCCAAGTAGTAGCAACATCAATATAGAACATAGTGGATACTAGGGATCAATCCCCGTCAAAGACTAACTCGATTACATGATAGATCTCATCCCACTCATCACCGTCCAGCAAGCCTACGATGAGATTACTCATGAACGATGAAGAGCATCATGGAATTGTCGATGAAGAAAGGTTGATAATGACGATGGCGACGATTTCCCCTCTCTGGGGCCCGAAACGGACTCCAGATCTGCCCTCCAGATGAAGAACAGGATGTGTCGGCGCCTACGTATCGCAAAACACGATGAAACCTTCTCTCTGATTTTTTCCAGGCGAAATGGAAGATATAGAACTGAGATTGGGGGCGATGGTGCCACGTGGGCCCCACAAACCCTCATGGCCCGGCCATAGGGGGTGGCCCAGAAATCCCCATCAATAGCATTCTTATTGAGCCTCCTTGCTATAATAGCTCCCATGTTGAAGCTTTTGTCACCCGTCTCTGCGCTCTTAAGGATACTAAGGTCGGGTGCGCAGACGTGACAATGGTCAATCTTGCCATTAATGCATCTGCCTATGAAGAGGGCAAAGTAATGCAAGACACGGAAATGAATACTCCCCATGGTAGCTTGCGTAATGTCTCTAGTTTCTCCAACCATAATACCAGCACAAAAATCTCTAACCGAAGATTTAGGAGGATCACTGAGGCTACCCCAAGTGGGTATTTTGCAAATTCTACTGAAATCCTCTAAGTCCATGGTATACGTTTTATCATAGAGATCAAACAGTACTGATGGCTCACAGCTAGCTGAAAATTTGAATCTACGAACAAATGAGGCAGTGAGAGCAACATACTGTTCACATTTATCGGAGATTAATTCTTCGAGTCCGACGTTGTGAATAAGTGCATCAAACTCATCTTTGAAGCCTGACTCAATCATAAATTCATTAGAAGGACATTCACACAGTTGTACCTGCGTGTCCCTAGGTTGGTAAGGATTAGGCTCCCGAATTGCCAGACGAAGACCTCTCTTGCTTGAGGAACCACCATGAAATTTTCTCCTGAACATCTTCCTTTTCTGAAATTTTCAGTGACCCAAAGGGAAGGTGAACAAGGTTCAACTAAAATTGTAGCAACTACTCCAACAAGTGCCTAGAGACCATATTACGCATCAAAACTACTTGGGACCAGCTAGAATCAACATGCAAAGCTCAAGAACATGGTCACCAAGGCAGCAAAAATACGCGGAGTATAAGGCACTAGAGCAAAAACTAATTGGACCAATGGAGGAGTCACTTAACAAGGAGTAATTTCCCCAAAATAGTTCGGAGAATGGTGATTTGAGCAAAGAGATCAAAAATCCCAGAAAGAGGAGCAAGAACACGGGTTTGAGCTGGGAAACGATTTTTTCTGGAGGTAGGAGAACATGATGGGAGCAAGAATGAGTGGAGGGGGTGCTTGTGGGCCCCACAAGCCTGGGTGGCCCGGCCAGGGGGAGTACCCGCGCCCCTAGGGCTTGTGGCGCAATGTTGTGGCTCCTAGACAGACTCTTTGTCCCAAAAAAATTCAAATATTCCAGAAAAAATCATACTTGATTTTCACAGCGTTCGGAGAACTTTGATTTTCGGGGTACTTTTCTACCGGACGCTAAAACAGAAAACAGGGAAAACTAAACTAAATCTATCATTTTCTTGTAAGCAACCTAAAGTGAAAGCTTGGAACAGAGGTTTGCGACTCGACGATTCATCCATCTCATGGTCATCGAAAGAAATCTGTTAATGGGGTTGATCAAATCCGCACGACAAAACTTTCTCGAATCGCAAAAGAAGACAGAGAATTTCTGAATAGTCACTTGGTCACCTCAATGGGGATGTGTATCTCCCCAACAAGCAAATCATACTTCATCTTGACACGAGGAATAGGGCATTCAAAGCTCCCAATAAGAATCGATGAAGTTTTTTCGATAGCATTGATGCAATGTACTCGATATTGTTTCTTCGGAAAGTGCATCGTATGCTCATTACCGTTGACATGGAAAGTGACATTGCCTTTGTTGCAATCTATAACAGCCTCTGCATTGTTTAAAAAGGATCTTCCGAGGATGACAGCCATGGCATCATCCTCGGGAATATCAAAGATAACAAAGTTTGTTAAGATAGTGGTGTTAGCAACCACAACAGGCACATCCTCGCAAATGCCGATAGGGAAAGCAGTTGATTTGTCGGCCATTTGCAGAGAGATTTCAGTGGGTGTCAACTTATCCAGGTCAAGCCTACGATAAAGAGAGAGAGGCATAACACTAACACCGGCTCCAAGATTGCACAACACAGTTCTAACGTAGTTGCCTTTAATGGAGCAAGGTATAGTGGGCACACCGGGATCACCTAGTTTCTTAGGAGTTCCACCCTTGAAGGTATAACTAGCGAGCATGATGGAAATCTCAACCTCAGGTATCCTCCTCTTATTAGTCAGAATATCTTTCATGTACTTAGCATACGGAGACATTTTGAGCATATCTGTCGAACGCATTTGCAGAAAGAGAGGTCTGATCATCTCAACGAAGCGCTCAAAATCCTCATCATCCTTTTTCTTGGATGGTTTGGGAGGAAAGGGCATAGGTTTCTGAACACATGGCTCCCTTTCTTTACCATGCTTCCTAGTAGTGAAGTCATTCTTATCGTATCTTCTAGTCTTAGGTTGTGGGTTATCAAGATCAACACTAGGTTCAATCTCCACATCCTTTTGATTGCTAGGTTGAGCATCATCATGAACATCACTATTGATATTATCATTAGGCTCATGTTCATCACCAGCTTGTGTTTCAGTATCAGAGACAGAGACATCGTTTGGACTCCGAGGGGTAGCAGCAATAGGGTTCCTAGCGTGCAGGTTCCTATCATCTTTCTTCTTCTTTCTAGGATGACTAGGTGCATCAGTGCTAACTCCTTGAGAATCTTGTTCAACTCTCGTCGGATGACCCTCAGGATACAAAGGTTCCTGGGTCATTCTACCGCCTCTAGTAACGACTCTGACGGCATTGTCATTCAACTCATTGAGAAAGTCATTTTGTGCTTTAAGCAATTGTTCTACTTGAGTAGTAACCATAGAGGCATGTTTACTCAAGAGCTTAAGATCATTGATATTTCTATCCACACAAGCACTTAAATGAGTAAGCATACGAGCATTCTGTTCCAATTGTCTGCTAACATAATCATTTTAACTCTGTTGTTTGGCAACAAAGTTATCAAATCCATCCAAGCATAAGCTAGCAGGTTTATCAAAAGGAATATCACTCTCATCAAACCTACGCAGAGAATTTACTTCTACTACCTGTATCGGGTTATCGAGACCATGGATCTCTTTGATAGGTGGTAGATTTTTGACATCTTCAGATCTAATGCCTTTCTCTTTCATAGATTTCTTGGCTTCTTGCATATCTTCGGGATTGAGGAATAGAATACCTCTTTTCTTCGGAGTTGGCTGAGGAGGTGGTTTGGGAATAGTCCAAGCATTCTCATTGCACAAGATATTGTTCAGTAGAATCTCAGCTTGTTCTACGGTTCGTTCCCTAAAAACACTACCGGCACAACTATCTGAGTGGTCTTTGGAAGCATTAGTAAGTCCATTATAGAAGATATCAAGTATTTCGTTCTTCTCAAGAGGGTGATCAGGCAAAGCATTCAGTAGCTGGATGAGCCTCCCCCAAGCTTGTGGGAGACTCTCTTCTTCAGCTTGAGCAAAGTTGTATATTTCGTGCAAGGCAGCTTGCTTCTTATGGGCAGGAAAATATTTCTCAGAGAAGTAGTAGACCATATCCTGGGGGCTAAGCACACAACCAGGAGCAAGAGAAGTGAACCAGGTCTTAGCATCATCCTTTAGCGAAAAAGGAAACAGCTTGAGCATAAAGTAGTGGCGGATCTTGTAAATAGGGTGGCTATATCGTGCAGCTTGGTAAGATGAGCTACAACCGTTTCAGACTCGTAACCGTGAAAGGCATCAGATTCGACCAGAGTGATTAACTCACTGTCGACAGAGAATTCATAATCCTTATCGGTCACAAAGATAGGCGAAGTGGTAAACTTCGGGTCGTATTTCATCCTAGCGTTCAGAGATTTTTCTTTCCACTTGCGCAGAAGTTTCTCAACATCATAGCTATCCTTACACGCAAGAAAGTTATCACTTATCTCTCCCTCCATAACATAGCGCGTATCAGGCATAACAGGCAATTCAGGCATAGTAGCAGGTCTACTTCAATAGTATCAGCAGTTTCAGAAGTATCATCACATCTAGCAGCAACTCTAGCAATATGTGCATCAAGGGAACCAAGTGGCAAAGCAGTATCAGGCATAATATCAAGCATAGCATCATCAGGCATAGTATCAAGCATAGCATCATCAGGCACACGTGATATATCAAGATTTCTAGCAGGAGGCAATGTCGCACACTTACTCAAAACTGAAGGTGAATCAAGTGCAGAGCTAGATGGCAGTTCCTTACCTCTCCTTGTAGTGGAAGGTAGGATTTTAGTTCTTGGATCTTTCGGATTCCTCATAGTGATCAGCAGACGTCAATCCCAAGTGACTCAGAGAATATAGCTGTGCTTCCCCGGCAACGGCGCTAGAAAAAGCCTTATGTCTCACAAGCATATGGGATCGCAGCAGTTTTTGAGGGTAGAGTATTCAACCCAAATTTATTTATTCGCTCACAAGGGGAAGCTAAAGAATATTCTCAAGTATTAGCAGCTGAGTTGTCAATTCAACCACACCTGAAAGATTAGTGTCTGCAAGCAAAGTATCAGTAGCAAGGTAGTATGATAGCAACGACACCAGAAAAAGCTTTGACAATTCCCAGCAACGGCGCTAGAAAAGGCCCTGTTGATGGGATATTAGGTCCAACAAAGTCTTGCAACAAGTAACATCAGAGTAGCAAGGAACAGTAGTAGCAGCAGTAGCAAAGTAACAAGTAACAGCAGTAGTGACAGCAGCAAAGTGACAGCAGCAGGAAAGTAGCAGCAAAGTGGCCCAATCCCTATTGTAGCAAGGGACAAGCCTAGGCAAAGTAACGTAGTGAGGACCAGTAGTAAAAGACTCGTAGGCAGTGGATCGGTGGTGGATGAGTGTGACACATGTGATTCATCATGTAACAGCTATAACACGAAGAGATATGTGGCTAGCTCCTGTTCATCAATCTAATGTAGGCATGTATTCCGTATGTAGTCATACGTGCTTAGGGAAAATAACTTGCATGACATCTATTGTCCATCCCCCCCGTTGCAGTGGGGTCCTAATGGAAACTTCGGGATATTAAGGTTCTCCTTTTAATAGAGAACCGGACCAACGCATTAACACTCGGTGAATACATGAACTCCTCATACTATGGTCATCTCCGGGAGTGGTTTCGGCTATTGTCACTCTGGGGTTGCCGAGTCATAACACATGGTAGGTGACTACAACTTGCAAGATAGGATCCAAAACACACATATATTGGCGACAACATAATAGGTTGAGATCTGAAATCATGGCACTCGGGTCCTAGTGACAAGCATTAAGCATAGCCAAGTAGTAGCAACATCAATCTAGAACATAGTGGATACTAGGGATCAATCCCCGTCAAATACTAACTCGATTACATGATAGATCTCATCCCACTCATCACCGTCCAACAAGCCTATGATGAGATTACTCACGAACGATGAAGAGCATCATGGAATTGTCGAGGGAGAAAGGTTGATGATGACGACGGCGATGATTTCCCCTCTCCGTAGCCCGAAACGGACTCCGGATCTGCCCTCCAAATGAAGAACAGGATGTGGCGGCGCCTCCGTATCGCAAAATGCGATGAAACCTTCTCTATAATTTTTTCCAGGCGAAACAAAAGATATAGAACTGAGATTGGGGGCGGTGGTGCCACGTGGGCCCCACAAGCCCTCATGGCCCGGCCATAGGGGGTGGCCGTGGCCCAGGGGCTTGTGGCCCACTGGCACGCGCCCTCACGTGGAACTTTGCGCAGGTATTTTTCTTTTATTCCAGAAAGAATCTCCGTAAATTTTCACGACATTTTGAGAACTTTTATTTCTGCACAAAAACGACACCATGGAAATTCTGCTGAAAACAACATTAGTCCGGGTTAGTTCCATTCAAGTCATGCAAATTAGAGTCCAAAACAAGGGCAAAAGAGTTCGGAAAAGTAGATACGACGGAGAAGTATCAAGGCCCAACACGATTCTACAAGAATAAAGTTGTGTAGTAGACATCAGCAAGCCAGACAAGCTCAAAAGGCAAAGGTTCAAAAGGAGACGTACTTGCAACAAAATCTTCTATCCTTGACACTAGAGCAACTTGTCTCAACTCGAACTGAGATCAAAACCCTGAGTGAGAAATACACTAGCTACTATTCTAATAGGAAAGGAGCCAAAATGAGATTCGTCAAGGTCGCGGCCGAAGTTGTAGCGGAGTATAACAACAAGGTTGCAGCCCCAACACAATCATCAATTCCTTAGCCCAGCTACACTGTCCAACTGGCTCATGACTCTGTTGAAGAACCTGGTGCTGATGAACCTGCCAGGCCTGCTGAAGAACATGTCGTGCCTAAAGAAAAAGCTCCATCGCCAAAATCTTCAAAGGTGAAGCAAATCATTCTTCCTTCTGCATTAGGAGTGAAGAAAACCAAGGATGCTTAGAAGGAAGCAGCAAAGAAGAGAAAAGCCTCAATAAGCTCAGAGTCCTCAGAGGCAAAATGCTTGAGTACTTTGACAACTTCCTCAACTGCTCCAATTGACACCACCCCAATCAATCTTGCACATGCCTATATGATGGTGCCATTTGGTGAAGAGCATGTCATCCAATAAGGGGATGAAGAAATGTTAGAAAATCTCTCTGCTGCTTCCATGCCCATTGATGAGGAAATTGAAGCTGATCAAATTCTTCAAGCCTCAAATCCTCCTCCTCAACAGAACACACATATAAATGATGAACATGTAGACATTGGCTGCAACACACCAGTGATACGTGATGAATTTTAGGAATAGGCTCATCCAAATTTGCCAATGGCCACTCCAATTCCTCAAGTACATGAGTCCCCTATAGCCACTGAAGTTCTGACAGGATCAGAAGAAAATAGCACTCTGATGAAGTCTGTCTCGGAGCAAGAACCAGCTGCATGAGCTGATGAAACTGAGAATGTTGAAGAAACTGTTGCGCGAGAAACTGATACATCGGCTCAGCACATTCCTCAGTGTGAAGAACGTGTGCCTGAAGAAACCGCACCTGCACAAAGTGAAGAAACTACTGTTGAACCACTTCCTGCAAATCCTCAGACAACTATTGTGGCGACTCAAATTCCTCAGGCTGATGAAAATTTTCAGCTAAATGTTCAACCAAAGCCTTGCCAGCCTCACTCCAAAAGGCCAAAGTTTCAGAAGGAACTATTCTATGATGAGCATCACTTCTCATTGGTGCAGATGCATATGAAAAACTTTGTATGAGGCATTAGAGGTTTTGGACAAACATGCAACTCAACTACTATAGTGTTGTCCTTGTAGACAAGAACAAGACCTTACACCATCGACATATCATTCATATAGACATGGAAAACATTCCATGCTTTACCCCAGCCTTGAATGTTCTTCATGCTGCAGGGTTACTTCAATTCTGCACTGACCTCTGTGATTGGAATGAAGAGCTTATTCTTCAATTTGATGCCACCCTGCATATCTCTGGTGACCCCAAAAACATCAACTCTTGGGTCTTGGACTGGGTGACCGACAATACTCATTTTACTGCTCTAGCGAGAGAATTCCTTCGTGCTCTACCGGTTCCAATTCCCTCAGAAGGGGCAATGTGTTTATATGGTGACAAAGAGCTGCCCAATCATCTAATGGAAGTACTCATGAAGACCTTGGCTCCTGGCAAGCCTCCAAGGACAAAATTCCTGGTGAAGGAATTGAAATATGTGCCCAGGACAGTCTACAAGATCTTGGCCCAGACCTTCACTCCCATCAAAGGTCATGACTCTCAAGAAGATGTTGTGGGGATCATGAAGAACATGATATTTAACATCATTCATGGAATCCAAATAAATCTTCACGATTTCTTCATGAGGACCTTGGCCACAAATGCTTTGTCACCATTTGAGCTGAAGATATATGCGCCATGGATTATGAGATTCATCAGGACCGGACCATCAATCCACTATCACGCTGACTATCTGAATCACCCCAGTTACTTGCCTCCTCTTGAAGTCCTCAAGAAACATTTGAACTGATTGAAGGCAAAGAAATTTTTGTGATATATGAAGGATCTCGGCCACTGGATGGTCAATTTTGTGAGGCCGCAACATATTCTACCAACGACAACACTCCATCACAAGAGTCTGATGGTAAGGCAAAAGCTCCAAGCCCAACTAACCCACAGGTGACGACTGACCGAGAGCTTCTCCTAAGTCTTCATCGGAAAGTTGATCGAAGCCATAAGTGGGTTAAGTGTCAGTTTGGTTCCATTGTGAAAACCCTCAACGCAACACAAAATGCTGTGAAGAAAAATCACTACTATCTTCACGAAGTATTTGATCGCACTTGGGCCATACTATCATACCTCAAGACTTCTATGGAACTAGAAGAAATGGAGTCATGCGAGACTTTGACTGGTCATGGCAACCAAAGAAGAAAATTCAAAAAGATCCTCGTTCCTGATCTGGTGGAAAGTTCATTTTCCTCATTTTCCACTACTGAAGAAGATGAAGATCTTGATGACACAAGTGCTGGTCCGACTAGGGAGAATGATGTGAAGAATGTTGGCGCTCCTCCTCCATCAACAAGTTGATATTCTTAAGTGGAGTTAGTCCTCAGTTTTTGTCCCTTTTCATCACTTGATGACAAAAGGGGAGAAATATGAGTTAGTCTTCAAGCGTGTCTACTTTATGGGCTATTATAAACTTTGTTTAGTTACATCTCCCGTTCTTCTGAAGTTTTTATTGTAATGAGTTGTAACTTAAGCCGATGGTGGTCTGACACTTTTGAATGTTTTTCCTCGCATGCTTATTCCTCAAGTTGATTAAATGCATGCATGTTGAAATTCGTGAGACACCATTTTTCATCATGCATTTCAAATTCCTAATGCTATATGTTAAATGCGTGTATGAATTACGAGATATATGGGGAGATCTCCATGTTATAAATCATCAATGTGCATTTGCAGTCCAAAACAAATTCCTCAAATATGCACATCTTCAGGGGGAGTTTCTCTATATCTTTCAATCATATTCCTCAAACTCTGTACTTACACTTCATATTTTCATCCCCGTTGAAAACCTGACCTATTTGTCATCAACCACCAAAAAGGGGGACATTGTAAGTGCATTTAGTGCCCCTTAGCGGTTTTGGTGCATTGAAGACTTATAGGTTAAGAGACTGATATGTTTGTAAGTGTACACAAGCTCTATAAGTCGTTGAGGAGTTTGAGTTATTCAAGAATATCAACCCCAAAAATGTATGTCAGCTGAATACTTTGCTAATTCCTTGAAGACTTTGATAGAGAAGAAATTGCTATTCCTCATGAAGACTTTGAAAATGAGGAACTTAGTGTATCCCAAGGAATATGCTCTGAAAACTTTGAAGCTTGAAGATTTACTCTTTGTGTTTCATTTTCTTCTTTCTTGAGTCATAGGAAGACCGTACTGTTAAAGGGGGTCGAAGTAATACTAAGGAAAAGTTTCCTCATGATGCTCAACTCAAAACCTACACATACCAGATCCTTCAAGTGAAGCCTTTGAAAAGATCTCGCAGCTTACTCAAATTCTTCACTGACAGAGACGAAGTTTTTCGACCGCTGAAGTAATTGCACTTAGAAGTTAAGATTTCGCCAGTGCGAACTGCTTATCAGTGAGGAACATGAGAGACATGATGACTTGCACAATTGAAAGATCCGACCATTGCTTAACTACGCGCCACCTATCCCCAATCTTATCGAGTCAACGATCATATCATTGGGAGCATTAATGTCAAATCATGTCGGGATGCTCCGAGGCTATAAATAGCCGCCCCCACAACCACTAGTTAGTCGGCTGCTCCAAGAGAAACTCACACTTGCCATTTAGAGCAACCCAATCCTCGAGGACTTTGAGAAAAAATCATCAAGTGAGGAAAAACCCCGAACACCCAAACCAGAGCCCAAAACCCCCCAAAGTGATTGAGCATCACTGAAGAGATTGTTCCTGTGTGGAACCAACGCTTGTTACCTTTGAATACTGTGCATCCTCTAGATGGTTAGGCGTCATGGTCTAGAGAATCTAGCAGTAAATTGTGGATCACTGGGTGACCGAGTTTCTGAGGGTTTGGAAGTCTGCCCTGAAGACTTACCACGAGTGTTGGGTGAGGATTGTGCGTCCTTAGCTTAAGGAGAATACGGTAGGGACTGTGGGTCCTCGGACTGTGTGTTCTTTGTTTTGAATACCAAGCCTCTCCAAACCACACGTACGACTCTCACAGCAGTTGGAACTAGGTCATCAAACCATTGTCTTCATCGAGCAACGGGTTCTAGTTCCTCAACTCTTTCATTTCCTCAATTGCATGTTGATGACTTTGATCTGTACTATTCGAAGAATTTGACTAAAGACTTTCCATAATTCCTCACATAAAATTATTCACTTAAGTTATTCGTCACCTGCTTATCCTCGTCACGCGACCTGTGCATCCTGAATGTTTCACTTCACTCTAAAGACTAAGCTATAGCTGTTTTTGCACATCTACTGCCAACTGATTCTGCTGCACTCTGTTCATGACCGAGGACTTTCCTCACTAGGAATTTCCTAGGTGATGAATTTGTAAAAATTTCCTATTCACCCCCTCTAATCGATATAACGCACTTTCACTTTGTGAACCCAAAGAAACCTTATCATGTTTACAAACTTCGTAAAGCTTTATATAGTCTTGAACAAGCCCCTAGAGCTTGGTACAAATGCCTAACGAAGCTTCTCACTGAAAAGGGTGCTGAAATTGGTAAAATTGACTCAACCTTATTCACTAAAATAGTTAATGATTAACTATTTGTATGCCAAATATATGTGGATGATATTATCTTTGGTTCTACTAACCCACTTTTTAGTGAAAAATTTGGAAGGTTGATGTCAGAGTAGTATGAGATGTCCATGATGCGTGAGCTGAAATTCTTCATTGGTTTGCAAATCAAACAATTGAGAGACGGTACGTTTATCTCTCAAATGAATTACACCAAGGACTTAATCAAGAAGTTCAACATGCAAGAGTACAAAGGTATGAGAACCCCCATGCCTACTAGTGGACATGTTGAACTCACTAAGGAGGACAAACCGGTTGATCAAAAGGTTTATCGATCAATGATCGGTTCATTGCTATATCTGTGTGCCTCCCGACCCGATATCATGTTGAGTGTTTGCATGTGTGCCCGATATCAAGTGGAACCTAAAGAGTGTCATCTATTGGCTATGAAAAGAATCGTGAGATATCTGATACATGCACCAAACTTTGGCATATGGTATCCCAAGGAATCTTCTTTTAATCTTGTCGGCTATTCCGACTCGGACTGTGCCGGAGATAAGGTTGATAGAAAATCCACCTCAAGTACATGTCAATTTCTTGGGAGATCTCTCATGTCTTGGTCATCCAAGAAACAAAACTCAATATCTTTATCCACTGCTGAAGCGGAATACATTGCCGCTGAATCATGTTGTGCACAATTAATATGGATGACTCAAACTCTTAAGGATTATGTCATTCATGTGAGAAATGTTACATTATTTTATGGCAATTAAATTTCTATTAAAATTGCCTATAATCTTGTGCAACATTCTCGAACTAAACATATTCAACTGCGACATTGTTTTATTCGTGATCATGTTGGTAAAGTAAATATAGATCTCAAGCATGTTCGTTCCGACAAACAATTAGCTGATATCATTTGAGGAGTGATTTTAACATCATTGATGCATGAAACTTGAGCTAGACTCACTCGGATGCGTGCAAGGGCATGAACTTGATTGTCTATTCCATGGTGCCATTGATTTGATACTATCTTATATCTTGGAAAACTATGCTCCCTTGTATTACATCTAACCTTTTGTAGGTACTTGGAAGAACAACACTCCACAAGATTTCCATCAACTCACATCAAAAGCAATCTTTTCATGGCCAAGTATCATCAATCCCTTCTTCGGAGATGAAGGAAGAAGACAACAAAACCATATCCTTGACAATTATACGATGTTGAAATTCACTCATGTCATTTGGATATATTATGTTCTTGCTTGCATGACTAACCATTGTAGATGAAAAGTGAACCAAAACAACAAGGATAGCTCCCAACTCAAGATGATATTCATCAACTTTGAGCATCCACAACAAGTTCACCTATATGTCGTGTCATCAACATCATTCAAAGGTATGTACTCATATCCTTGATAAAGCTTTGCACGAAGTCATGAGGTAAAGAAACTCAAGTTATATGAAGACATTAAAAAGCTTATTGGAAAAATGGTAACCCCATTTTGCGCTTAATGATGAGTATGACCTATGATCAAGAATTCTTGCTTGACTCCTCAAGTCAATATACTCTAATATAGGTGACCTAGTCACCGCCCAACATCTAGATGGAAATCCTTGTATGGTTCACATTTTCATTGCATGCTTTCTTGGAACGATTTAACTCTCATCTATATGTATTTATATATATATATATATATATATATATATATATATATATATATATATATTTTTTAAATGTTTATCTTACTTCCTTTTAAATCTTTGGATATTTCCATTCTCAATGTCTATGGATATTTCCAGTCTGTTTGAGTTAAGGAGTTGATTTTCATTGCAACTAGGTCTCACCGATCTTGGGAACTTGGTCAAACCGATTTCTCCTAGAGGCCCGCTATCATTCTCGGTTCTATCAAACCATATTGCCTCGATGACTCCGAAATTTACCACTACCTATGATTTTTAGATATTTTCTGGACTTTTGCCAAAGGGGGAGAAAGATTGTCAATGATCCCAAGTTTTATTCCCTCCTAAGCTCTTATTGAACATTTCCATGTTTGCCAAAGGAGGATATAATCTTGTTTCCCAAAAGTTTTCGAGGGGGAGAAAACTTATCTAGGGGGATAAATCCTCAGTGATCCTAAAATATAAGAGGGAGAAACATCTAGGATCCCTATCAGAGGGGGAGATAGTTCAAGGAACTCTTATCTATTCTTAAGGGGGAGAAAAGTCAAATTCGAGGAACCCTTATCAAAGATAGAAGAACCAAGGATCCCTTTCTCTCAATGAGCCCGTACCCTCTGACCTTTTTGGAAATTAGTTCCAAAGGGGGAGAAATATGAAAGCTTCCATTAAGCTTTAGTCAAAAGGGGAGATGTATATACCTAAGGGGAAGTCTACCTAAGGGGAGATCTGCCAAAGAGGGAGATATATCAAACCTTACATATTCAAAGGGAGAGATACCATTAAGGGGGGAGATATATAATTTTTTTATTGCTATCTTTGGTTTGAACTTGTCTCATCCGACCTACTCACAATATCTACATGCTAGGATTCAGGGGGAGAGGAAGTTCTTACATAGTCCTCCTTAGGGGAGAAAGCTCTAAATTCGTTTGGAGACATATTTATCATCAAATCCTATTTTCAATATGTTCTCCATATCTTGGTACTTTTGGAGCTATTTGCATCTTTATAATAGAGTACTCTTGTGTTATCTAACATTTCTTTTCCCAGTTGTACTCCTATTGCTAAGACGTTGGGGAACCTCAAGGTAAGTATATGCATCATATCCTTGTTCAGGTTGATATCTTGTCTCTTGCACATACTATTTGCAAGAGTGAGTCTTGAACATGGAATCTCTTCAATCACATATGTTTGATGCATATAGCCAAGATCTAGATGACTTGTCCTATCCTACTACCGTGTGTGTGACCATGAAGTCCAAAGCAACTATCCTGGAAAGGGATTGAACACATTCAGGGGGAGCTTGTACTAGTCATGTATCCTTGAAAGATGTCATATTATAATGCCTATTTTTATTTGAAGCTTTGATTGTATGTTGTCATCAATTACCAAAAGGGGGAGATTGAAAACACATATGTTCCCTTGGTGCTTTTGATAATTCATGACAACATACATTTTCTCTTGGACTAACATTTTTACCTATTATATTTCAGGTATAGTCCATAGAGAGCCTTGGCTATAGGATTGTGAGGAGAAGCCCCTAGATGCAAGGAAAGGAATAGGATTGGCTCAAGCTTCAAGCAAGAAGAATCTACATTTTACATTTGTGAGAAATCACTTTGAGTCCATAGGAAAGCAAATACTATTAAAAGGGGGTGAGGTATTATGATGAATTGGTTGATCAAGTTCTTAGAGGTAGCCACCAAAAATACTCAACATTCTCCCATAAAATATCTTTGTCCAAAGCTAAACCAACAAAATCAGTGCCATCAACTTTTTCCACTCGGCCCTACGGATTTTCCACCAAACAGATCCTTTGCCAAACCCTAATCTCTCGGTACCACCAACATTCCATTCGGTGCCACCAAAATCAGTGACCAACTTTCTAGTTAGGCATTTCAAGAATCGGTACCACCGAGTTTGAGAATTGGTCTCACCGAGTTTTGGACCAACTCTCTTGCTAGTTGTAGGTGCAAATTGCTTCCATATGACAACAGTGACTCCTTGATATATCACAATATTATTGCTATTTAATTTAATGCACATATATACTTGTTAAAAGGTGGAAGGCTTGGTCTTTTGGCTCGGTTTTTTGTTCCACTTTTTCTGCCCTAGTTACTTGTGCACCGATGTTATGTTCCATATTGAGCACTCTCAACATGCTCTTATGGGATAAAACTCTTCTGGAAAGGCCCAACATTGGTACTATATTTTCCTAACAACTAATAAATTTGCATAGGGACTTTTTGGACCCCATGGATAGTTAATCAACCCCCAGGCCAGTGCTCCTCATGAGTTTTGGTCCAAACCGGGTGATGTCTGGTGCCCCTTGGTCACCCAGGGTTTCAGCCAACCCGACATCTAGCCCATATGGTAGTGCCCTGATAAAGAGATACACGCGCCTCCTATTGGGATTCGGCCTGCCGGGCGACCTTGCTGGATTTGTTTTACCTTTCTAGGACGTCTTGTGTGCCGGGATTCCGAGGATACTCTCGGCTATCTCGAGTTTGAGGTTTTCCATGAGGATCCCGGGGAAACTACTGGTTTCCCATGGTTGAGGTTATTCCATGCAGCTTGTGGTAGTTTGTGATGGACTAGTTGGAGCACCCCTACATGATTAAATCTTTAGGAAAGTCGTGCCCACGGTTATGTGGCAACTTGGAAACTTTGCTTAACACCCAGTCATAGCAAACTTGAAGTAAACTCAACTAAAATATGCCAAATGTGTGCGTAACCATGACTGTCTCTACTCGAGAGTATTGAATCCGAGAGAGGACACAGTGGGGTTATGTTAACTCGTAAGTAGGTGTTCAGGATCATTTCTTCATCATTATTAGTTCACGACCGTGTATGCGTAGATAACCCCCCTCTTATTCTTGTACTCATAAGTTAGCCACTCAAATAAATGCTTAGTGTTTGCTGCAACATCACCACTTAATAGTATCTCACCCATTAAACTTTGCTAGTCTTGATACCTTTGGAAATGAGATTGCCGAGTCCGTGTGGCTCACACATACTACAACAACAGTTGCAGGTACACCTAAAGTGATGCCTTGACATGAACATGATGATTGTTCTATTAGGAGTTTCTTCTTCTTCTTCATTGATTATAGGATGCGTTCGAGGCCGGCAACCTGGGATAGCAGGGAAGGACATCGTTCTATTCATTTGATTTCATCCGTAGTCGGACCTTGCTCTTCTGAATGGTGACTGAATGTATGTTTTTATTGAGACGAACATGATTAGCTTGTGGCGAGTGTAAGCCAATTCCATATACTCATCTCTTCTTTACATATACTTGTAAATATATCTATTCTTGCGAAACAACGATATGCGCTTCCATCCCTGTCGAGGCCCTCGTGCCAAAATAAGGACATGATCGCTTCTTGGGCATTACAAGTTGGTATCACAGCAGTACCGACCTAGGAGCCCCCTTGATTGATCAAACGTGGCCGAGTATAGTCTAGCAAAAAACTAATTTGAGTCTAGTTATATATCAGAGATTAGCATTTTTTACTCCTCTTATATGATCTGGTGATGAATTTTTATGTAGGAATTTTAATTCTACACCTCTTCTAGCTCAAAAAAATTTAGGATCACACGACTATTTTAGAATCTATATGATGCCGATGTGACGGAGTTCTGACTTAGTGCCTCTTGTTATTAAGGAGTAGAGCTCCAAGGTGTTTTAGACACATCGCTATCGTTCAGCTGGTGTCATCACTTTTCCCTAGTAATGGTGGAGATAGTTCAGATGATGTACCAGGTCTTGTATCACTGTTGTTTTAAAGGTATGAGGTAGATGAGTTTGCGGAACTTCTCTAATATGTGTTCACACTTATGGGAAAGGTCATGCAACTGATTACATTGAGTAGGTTCTAGGACCCGCAACCTGATACCATAACCAAGAAAGATTTCGGAAGTTCTGACGTGGGAATTCAAGTAGTTACCTAGGACTATCTTCCAACAGATGCATGATGTGAGGTTGGGGTTCGAAATTTGGTGGTTTGTTTGTTCACGGTCTCTCTTACATAGGACCGTCTTTATATTCTTGGTCAAATATGCTTCGTCAAGCCTTGTAGTTCACTCTGCCTAGAGAGCATATTCGAGCATAATTTCGATGTGAAAATCCAATGTACGATCGAGCCCACGGAGCCTTACCATGAAAATATCGGACGAAATCTCTATCATGAATTTGTTTATGGCTTAATGTGCAAGCCTCATCCTTTGTTTTCTTGAGTATGGTAATTCGAGTTGCTTCGATGTCAAGTGATGATCTCATATCTTTCTAATCGACATTCTTATATTTTTATGGGAATTCTGATCTTTTGTTCAACCGGAGTTGTCATAAATTCTGTTCAACACGTGTGCTTCTCTTCAAGATAATTCAATCCTTTTCAATATTTGCAAGATTCATCCTAATATTTCTTTTTGGAGTTCGTCTCACCCGTTCCAAGTTTTCATTCTTTTCCCCATCGCTCCCCCCGCCATTTTTATTCTAACATTAAATTATTATCCAAGTGCATTTTTATTTATGTGATGCTTCCACTCTCTTTTCATCTGTATTGTATCTCGTAATTCATTGTGAAGGTGCTCAGCTGCTGAGATCATCATTCTTCGTTCTTGTTTTCTTCTCCGGTGGATTCAATTGAAGATTTTAATGTTCATCATATCCTTTCATTCGTTAAATACTTTCCATGTTGAAAATTCTTATCTAAGCCTCTCTTATTTATTTATCACTCTCTATTCTGTCCGGAGTGTTGAAGATATCTCAGAATATTCATGTTTTTATTCAATCCTTTCAATTATTTCGAGGTTCTCACCTCATCAAGTTTTAATTTGTATCAGTGCAATATCTCTTTTTAATCAGGTGTTTTAGCAGTGTTTTCTTGAGTGGGCCCATAACCCACATGTTTTCCTAGGATCTTACCTGGATCTTCTAATCTTTTCGGAGATGTCTAGTTCTTTTCTAATGTGACGTAAGAATAATTTGTGACAGTCCGAGACCGACGCTCCAGAAGATTCCCCATTAGATTCCACTTTATTCCATTGTCGTCGTGTGATTTATTTTTTTGCCGCACTCATCATCGCATCATTTGCAGCATCCGCATTGCATCGGCATCCCGTTGTCGTCAGTTTTCAAAACTTGCATTAGTTATTAGTTGTCGGTTCTCCCGTGTTCGTCGTTGCCCATTTGAGTCCAACCACCCATGCACGCGCCCGCGGCATCGTCAAAACCCTATTTTTAAAAGTGTGTATAAAACTTTCTCTGATTGGGTTGAGACGTGGCATGCGGTCTTAATATATGATAGGTAGACCACCTGCCAAATTTCGTCGCAATCGGAGTCCGTCTGGTATCCGAACGGTCGACCGTAGCGACACCGTATTTGGTCTATCGTCGGATATTTTCGGTGTTTTAGAAACTCTATCGGTGGGTAGCCTGTTTTCGCTCTCGTCTCCGCCTAGCCTCTCTCCACAATGCACCGATCTGCCCGCAACATAGTACAAAACGTCCCCCGGAACCGAACCGCGCGGTCCTGAGCGTTGGAACCGGATCAACCCCGTTTTACCGCAAAGCGTCATCGGTTTTTCAGTTGAACCCTGTAACCTATTTAGTCGCAACCGTCCGATTTAGACCGGAGGGTTCAAACCTAGTCAACCATGCTATTTATTTAAGAAACCCAAGCAACCCTAGACCCTAGCCTACCAAGTCCCATCCGCAGCCGCCGCCGTTCCACCAAATCTCCCTCGGGTTCCAACCCGGACCAACCAGCACTTCCCCTCATCCATTCTTCCATCCAGCAGCCACGAGGAGCTTTGGCCTCCCGCAGCCGCGCCTTCGACAGCAGCAGCAGCAGTCCAAGACCGCTGAAGTGATGCCTCCTTCAATGGCGCCTCGGCCTCCCCACGAGCCCCGCGTTTGAGGGCGTCGTCACACGCGCGCTGCCCTGCCGCATGGAGCTGCCCCGCAGCAGCCTCGAACCAGCTGCGCCTCCTTTTGGGCTCCTGGCTCGACCACGAGGTCGCCCTCGAGTGCCACCCCTCGGTCAGTCTCGGTAGGCCACCCTCCTCTCCTCCCTCTAGCTCCTCCATGCCGCTCGTAGGATCTCCAGAGTCAGCATCTCTCGCTGCTTCTCTCCCCCTGTTTTCCTCTCTGAATTTTCTCGTTGTCTCATCTCTCTCCCTGAACGAGGAATAGGCAAACGGCCATGGACGCCAATGCCGCTCGAAGCCTCCTCCGCCCTGCCTCGTCCTCCCGCCGGTGAGCCGAACCGTCGTCCCGTGCTCTCTGTCCTTCCTCCTGCTCCTTCCCATCTCCTTCCTCCTCTAATCTCTCTCTCTCTCTTGTTTTTTTCTTCTCTGTCAGGGGAACGAACACAGCTCGCAGCCACAGGAGCTGCCATGGCCAGCGTTGACAGCTTCTGCTGCTGCACGCCTGCCCCGACCACCCGAAGGACCTCCTCGTCGGAGCTCCACCAGCAGGTGCGCCAGTTTCACGCCCTTCCCTGCTCCTCTCCTTCCCTGTCCCCTCGAGTCTGTCTCTCTGAATTACTTCTCTCGCTGGTTCAGGAACAACGTCACTAGCAAGCAGGAGTCGGACCTCTCCATGTGCTCGTGCGTCGGATCGATCCCTCGTCGCCGGGAATGGAACCCCGAGTCCCGGATCTATTGATCCACATCATTCCCGCGCCATAGAACCTCATCCCCAAATCAATCCCGCTCATGCTTCGTCCCAGTTGCAGGTACAAAGCTATTTCATTTTTCAGTTTCATCAGACTCTCGACGCAATATTTTGCATAGTTTTTAAACCGTAGCTCCGTTGGAGATGTGCCATATATGTAAATGGACTAGAACAACGGGTAGAATCACGTGAACCACTTTGTTTTTCTGTCTAAAAAACATAAAAAGTGATTAGGAGAAATCTGGGCAGAATTAGAATTTAACGCGTGGTGTCATTTCGGAGATGCTATAAGTTGTTTCCGACCTCATTTAAAATGCCTAGATAGGTAGATTAATTTTTGCTTCACCCTTGCTATGTTAACAACATTTTAATATTGCCGTGTTCCTAAACGGGAGTGAACTAAATAATTAATTGTGTAGTTTCGTCGATATGCAACTCGTTGCATATTGAGCTTCACTTAATGTGTAGTGTTTGATTATTGTGATTGTCATGCCTTGCATTAGACCGTTCATGCATCATCTGTGTCTTGCATAGTGTGGTGTATATTTGTGTTGATGGTTGTTTCCGGTTTCCTCCATCTCGATAGAGTTCCGCAAGCGTGTCGGAAAGTGAGGACCCGTTCGACTACATCGGTTCGTCTGCTTCACGGAGTCATTCTTCTTCCAAGCGGGATCTCAGGCAAGATGACCATTTCCCCAGATACCATTACTATCATTGCCATGCTAGTTTTATCGCTTCTATCGATTATTTCTCGTTGCCTACCACCTATTAAATATCAGCCTCTCAACGTTGCCATGAAAACCTTCAACATGTTCACAACCTAGCAAACCACTGATTGGCTATGTTACCGCTTGCTTTACCTCGTGTTAGCATTGCTAGTTGCAGGTGTAGTTGCTTCCATGTGAAAACATGGGTTCCTTGTTATATCACCATATTTATTGATAATTAATTTAATGCACCTATATAGTTGGTAAAAGGTGGAAGGCTCGGCCTTTCTAGCCTAGTGTTTTGTTCCACCTTTGCCCCCTTAGTTTTGGCTACCGGTGTAATATTCCATAATTGAGCGCTCCTAACACGGTCGGGGTAGCTATGGGGACCCCTTGATAATTTGTTTTAGATTAAAGCTGGTCTGGCAAGGCCCAACATTGGTTCTACATTTGCCCAACATAATAGTTCAATTAATACTGAAATGCATAGGGAGTTAGCGCTACCCGAGGAGTAATTCTACATAATACAAGGGGGCAGTGTTGATGGTGTTGGTCCCAAACGGTCTGCCTGCGGGGCCACCATGAGGAAACTCGAGGTTTGGCACTCGTAGCTAGTTCCATCCGGTCGTGTCCTGAGAACGACATACGCGGCTCCTATCGGGTTTGTCGACACGTCGGGCGGCCTTGCTGGATTAGTTTTACCTTTTTTGAAATATCTTGTGCATCGGGATTCCGGTGATGCTCTGGGTAATCTCAGAGTTGAGGTTTTCCACTAAGGAGTCCGACGAGATCGCAAGTTTCGTGATCAAGGATTTCTCTGCGGCTTGTGGTAATTTCCATGTAGGGTTAAAACTTTCGGAAAGCCGTGCCCGCGGTTATTTGGCAACATGGAAACTTTGTTTAACATTGGTTCTAGATAACTTGAAGTTAACTTAATTAAAACCTTCCAACTGAGTGCGTAACCGTGACTGTCTCTTTGGTGAGTTCCTTCTACGATCGAGGACACGGTGGGGTTATGTCTTGCGTAGGTAGGTGTTCAGGATCATTCATTTGATCATCAGTAGTTCACGTCCGTTATGCGTAGATCATTCCCCCTCTTATTCTTGTACTCGTAAGTTAGCCACCTCATACATTGCTTAGTCGCTTGTTGCAGCCTCACCACTTAACCATACCTCGCCTATTAAGCTTTGCTAGTCTTGATACCTTTGGAAATGAGATTGATGTGTCCGCTGTGGCTCATAGATTACTACAACACCAGTTGCAGGTACAGGTAAAGGTTACTTGACGCGAGCGCGTTGATTGTTCATTTGGAGTTGCTTCTTCTTCATCGATCTAGGATGGGATCCAGGCCGGCAGCCTGGGATAGCAAGGATGGACGTCGTTCTTGTTTTCTCGTTTGTTTTCATCCGTAGTCGGACCCTGCTCTTCTTCATGATATTTATGTATTATATTGATGTGACTCTGATGCAGCATGTGGCGAGTCTAAGCCAATTCCATATATTTCATCTTTTCAGTACATGTACTTGTAACGGTATCCATTCTTGCGAAACGACGAGATGCGCTTCTATCCCTGACGAGGCCCTCGTGCCAAATTGAGGATAGGATGGCATCTTCGGCGTTACAAGTTGGTATCAGAGCAGTACCAACCTAGGAGCCCCCTTGATGGATCGAACTCGGCCGAGTCGAGTCTAGTGAAAAACTGCTTTGAGTCTAGTTATAAATCGGAGGGTAGGATTCTTTTTTCTCCTCTTCTATGCTCTGGTGAGGAATCTTGACGTAATAATTTCAACTCTACTCCTCTTCTCACTCAAAAAAAATTAGGATCACGCGGATATTTTTGGAATCTATATGATGCCGATGTGACGGAGTTCTGTCTTGGTGCCTACTGTCTGACTTGATTTCTTCCGGGGAGTTGAGCTCCAGGGGATTCTTGAGCACATCGTTATCATTCAGATTTCTTAATATGTCAGGACAAAGGATGTTCGAAATTGCTTCAATACTAGTAGTGGCGAGAGGAGTCCGGCTTCCCCAGTACTGGTGTAGAGAGTTCCGGATGTATCGCCACACTTTGTATCGTTGTGATTACGTGGGTCTTTGATAGATGAGGTTCCGAGATTCTGGTTATGTGTTGACGGATGTGATACACTGGACGGGTTAGTATAGGAGTTGTGTGATATATTACTCCTTGTATCCGTGGACCAGATTGCATGACCAGAAATTTCGGGAGTTCTCAGGTGGGAATTCAAGTAGTTACTTATAAGACAATCTTCCAACAAATACATGATGTTAGGTTGGGGTTCGACATCTAGTGGATTCGTTTGTTCACGATCGACTTACAGCGGTTCTCGTTGTGTCTTAAAAAGTCATTGTAGCTTGCTACGACTCGTGGACGCTTCGTATGTCGTGTGCACTACCTTGCACTTGATGGCTACTGTAAGGATCGAGCCCGTGCGATCCTGTCCATGAAAATATCGGACAAAATCTCTCTCATGAATTTGTTCTGGCTTGTTTCGTAAGCCTCATCCTTTGTTTTGTTGGATTATGGTAATTCAAGTTGCTTCGATATCAAGCGGTGATTTCAGATCTTTCCTAAGAAGTGTTCTCATATTTTTACGTGAGAATGCTAATTCTTTTGCTCAATCAAATTGCCTTATAAATTCTTTCTCAACCGGAGTCTTCGTGTCAATTCCTTTCAACCGATGTGCTTTTCTTCATGTGAATTCAATCTTCTCCAAGATTTGCAAGATCAATCTCTCATTTCTTCCGGAGTTCATCTCATCTGTCCCAAGTTGTCTTTGTATTCCCCGCCCTCCCACCCTTTTCTTCAGTGATTCTATTTTAATCCAAGAGTTTACTTTTCATTGTGCTTCCGTTATCTTTTCTATTCTATCGTATCTGGTGATTCATTGTGAAGATTCTCAGGAGTCGAGTTCTTCATTTCTTCATTTTGTTCATTTTTCGGTGAATTTAATTTAGTTGTCCTTGTTCATCATATTCTTTTTATCCTTGTAAATTATTTCCCATGTAAAATTCTTATCAGCCTATCTTGTTATTCATTCCTCTCTTTTCTATCCAGAGTGTTGAAGATATTTCAGAAGTTCTGGTTTTCAATCCTTCAGTTATTTCGAGGTTCTCAACCTCATCAAGTTTTCTTTATACCGGTGCAATATCAACCTTTCTTGCAATCTTTTCAATGGTGGTTTATTTTCAGTGGGCCCATAACCCACAGGTTTCTCCCAGGATCTTATCTGGCTCTTGTAATCTTTTCCGGAGATCCATAATTCTTTTCAACTATTACGTAAGTATGAATTCATCAGTCAAATCTCTTCTCCAAGATCAATTTGAATTAATTATCATATTTGGCTCAACCTTTCATTCTTCATTATTCCGGAGTGTCTCAGTATTCTTGGTGTTGTTTCTCGTCATCATTTTCAGCTTCGAAGACCGAGGGGGTGTTTCTCTCAAATCTTGCTCCATTCTTGTGAAGATTGTCATTTATCTTGGCGTTATCCTCTTAATGGTTGAAAATCATGGGTAAAGCCCTTTCTTGCTATTCCGTGCATTTCAATGTTGTTTTCATTCTCGATCCTCCGAAGTCCATCACTTCAGAAGACTTCTTTGTTCTTAGCTTTCAGCTTTCATCCTCAAATTCTTCTCAATTGTTGTCTCTTCGTTCATCTCTCAATTATTCTGGTGTCTTGTTTAAGTTTTTCTCGCAGGTGACTCATGATCTCTTCATTCTCATGTATCTCCATTCATTCATGGTTGCCTCATTCATTTCATTTCTCACCAGTGTTTCTTTCAAGATTTCTCTACTTTGTGCTCATATCTCTCCTCTATCATTTCAAGAAGAATAAGTGGTACCCTAAATCCGTTGCTTGTCATCAATTAAACTCGATGAATGATAAGCTTAACATAATTCTTATTATTATTCGTAGTATTTTGAATTGTTCTTTCGGAGTGGCTCATGATATCAATTCTTTATCCCATGTGCTTATCTTTCTTTTCCGGAGTTCCAAGTTCTCTTAAGTATCTCTTTGTGAAACCTCATCTAAATCTTGGCAAGGTCATAATCTTATTCTTTTCTACCTTCATATCTTTGCATCATTCATTTTTATACGTAGGTCCTTCATGGTGGTTCATCAAGATTTCAATCCATTCTCAAGTGTTCTTCAAGATTCTTGTTGGAGAACCTCAAGTATTCTTTCTCTTGCATTTCCAAGTGCAATTCTCCCTCATTTATCCTTTGAGGTGGTATTATAACATTCTTTTTAGTGGAGGAGTCTCTAAGAGAATTTGTTTCAAGAATGAGATAATTAAACCCTCCAAGTCTATGATCATGAGATATTTTCAACTCATGATTTCTACATTGATGCTATCTTGGTTTAGTTTTCACCTAAAGCTTTTCCTGAGGAGTGTTGCTATTATGGTGATTATAAGTGTTCCAAGTTTTCAATGTATTCTTTTGGTGTAAGAAATTGTGCATTTCTTGTTGCATCCAATCAATCCTTGTTTCTGTTAGTGGCTGGTTGTCACCTACAAGCTTGTTCTTTTCGTTGTTGTTTTTCCAACTACTATGTCAATTCTTCTTGTTCGGGGGCTCTTCTATTCTATTGTGATAGTAGTTGTCATTCTCTTATTCATTCTTTCTTCCGAATGATCTAGTTTCTATTCTCTTGTTCCGAAGGCATTGTGATGTTGGTCTTTTGGGTCAACCATCTTGTTCTATCAAGATCATGTTCTCTCATTGCTTATTTAATTTAGTTTGTTGATAATCTTCTCAAGATCTTTAATCTTATCGAATTTTTGTCCCCTTTTCCGACCGAAGTGTTGTCGAAATTTTGTGTGATTTCTTGCTTGTTTCTCTTATCATTCTTCATGTCCATTCAACCTTCAAGATTCATTGTTTTCACTCATTTGTCAGAAGCAACTAAGTTCACCTCTTGCTCTTTCTCTTCCTCTTCCCCTTTCATTCTTGGATCTCGGGTCGAGATCCTCTTGTAGTGTAGGAGAGTTGTGACAGTCCGAGACCGACGCTCCAAAAGATTCCCCTTTAGATTACCCTTTATTCCATTGCTATCGTGTGATTTATTTGTTTGTCGCACTCATCATCGCATCATTCGCAGCATCCGCATTGCATCAGCATCCCGTTGCCGCCAGTTTTCAAAACTTGCATCCGTGATTAGTTGCTGGTTCTCCCCGTGTTCGTCGTTTCCCGTTTGAGTCCAACCACAAATGCACGCGCCCGCGGCATCGTCAAAACCCTGTTTTTAAAAGTGTGTATAAAACTTCCTCTGATTGGGTTGAGACGTGGCGTGCGGTCTTAATATATGATAGGTAGACCGCCTGCCAAATTTCATCGCAATCGGAGTCTGTCTGGTACCCGAACAGTCGACCTAGCGGCACCGTATTTGGTCTATCGTCGGACGTTTTCGGTGTTTTAAAAACTCTATCGCTAGGTTGCCTATTTTGCCTTTCGTCTCTGCCTAGCCCCTCTACACAATGCACCGACCTGCCCGCAACCTAGTCTGAAACGTCCCTCAGAACCGAACCGCGTGGTCGTGATCGTTGGAACCGGATCAACCCCGTTTTACCGCAAAGCGTCATCGGTTTTTTAGTTGAACCCCGTAACCTATTTAGTCGCAACTGTCTGATTTAGATCTGAGGGTTCAAACCTAGTCAACCTTGCTATTTATTTAAGAAACTCGAGCAAACCCTAGACCCTAGCCTACCAAGTCACATCCGCAACCGCCGACGTTCCACCAAATCTCCCTCGGGTTCCAACCCGGACCAACCGGCGCTTCCCCTCGTCCATTCTTCCATCCAGTAGCCACGAGGAGCTTTGGCCTCCCGCAGTCGCGCCTCCGACAGTAGCAGCAGCAGTCCAAGCCCGCCGAGGTGGTGCCTCCTTCCATGGCGCCTCGGCCTCCCCGCGAGCCCCGCGTCTGAGGGCGCCGTTGCACGTGCGCTGCCATGCCGCATGGAGCTGCCCCGCAGCAGCCTTGAACCAGCTGCGCCTCCTTCTGGGCTCCTGGCTCGAGCATGAGGTCGCCCTCGAGCGCCACCCCTCGGTCAGGCTCGGCAGGCCACCCTCCTCTCCTCCCGCTAGCTCCTCCATGCCGCTCGTAGGATCTCCAGAGTCAGCATCTCTCGCTGCTTCTCTCCCCCTGTTTTCCTCTCTGAATTTTCCCTTTGTCTCATCTCTCTCCATGAACCAGGAACAAGCAAACGGCCATGGACGCCAATGCCGCTCGAAGCCTCCTCCGCCCTGCCTCGTCTTCCCGCCGGTAAGCCGAACTGCCGTCCCGTGCTATCTGTCCTTCCTCCTGCTCCTTCCCATCTCCTTCCTCCTCTAATCTCTCTCTCTCTCTTGTTTTTTTTTTCTCTGTCACGGGAACGAACAGAGCTCGCAGCCACAGGAGCTGCCATGGCCAGCGTTGACAGCTTCCGCTGCTGCAGGCCCGCCCCGACCGCCCCAAGGACCTCCTCACCGGAGCTCCACCAGCAGGTGGGCCAGTTGCACGCCCTTCCCTGCTCCTCTCCTTGCTTCTCCCCTTGAGTCTCTCTCTCTCTGAATATTACTTCTCTTGCTGGTTCAGGAACAGAGTCGCTACCAAGCAGGAGTTGGACCTCTCCATGTGCTCGTGCGTTAGATCGGCCCTCGTCACCGGGAATAGAACCCCGAGTCCCGGATCTATTGATCACCATCATTCCCGCGTCGTAGAACCTCATCCGCAAGCCAATCCCGCTCATGCTTCGTCCTAGTTGCACGTACAGAGCTGTTTCATTTTTCAGTTTCATCAGACTCTGGACACGATATGGTTCGTCTAACGCAACAAGCCCGATTTTTCATAATTACTTCATAGCCTAGTTGGTTAGCTCCTTGGTCTGCAGCAAGGAGGTCTTGGCTTCGAAACACCACGGCTACACATTCTTTTTCTGCAGTTTCTACTTCGAGGATGAGCTGATGCTCCCGTTTCATTTAGTGTAGAAGCCCAGTTATTTCGCATGTAAGTAGCCAACCCACCTAGTTAGCGGCACGCCTTTATATCCATGACGTCATGGGATCAAATCCCAGCTGCCCATATTATTTTGACCTTGTGATTTTTTTAGTTGTAGTATGTTTTAGAACGTCCGTAACTGTTAAACCGTGCATCGGATTAAAATGTTTTCAACATGTAAGTTGCTTAGAATTTTCTCTAGTTTCACATTAACCAACTCCCATGCATGATTAAAACTGTTAACCTTGATGTTTACCCCATTTTGCGTGTCGACGTGTTAAAAACGGTTTAGCCCGTAGTTTTTTAACCGTAGCTCCATTGGAGATGTGCCATATATATAAATGGACTAGAACGACGGGTAGAATCACGTGAACCACTTAGTTTTGCCGTTTAACAACCATAAAAAGTGATTAGGATAAATCTGGGCAGAATTAGAAGTTAACGCGTGGGGTCATTTCGGAGATGCTATAAGTTGTTTCCGGCCTCATTTAAAATGCCTAGATAGGTAGACTAATTTGTGCTTCACCCCTTGCCATGTTAACAACATTTTAATATTGTCGTGTTCCTAAACGGGAGTGAACTAAATAATTAAACGTGGAGTTTCATCGATATGCAACTCGTTGCATATTGGGCTTCACTTAATGTGTAGTGTTTGATTGTTGTGATTGTCATGCCTTGCATTAGACCGTTCATGCATCATCTGTGTCTTGCATAGTCTGGTGTATATCTGTGTTGATGGTTGTTTCTGGTTTCTCCGTCTCGATAGAGTTCCGCAAGCGTGTCGGAAAGTGAGGACCCGTTCGATTACACCGGTTCATCTGCTTCACGAAGTCGTTCTTCTTCCAAGCGGGATCTCAGGCAAGATGACCATTTCCCTAGATACCATTACTATCATTGCCATGCTATTTTTATTGCTTCTATCGATTATCTCTCGTTGCCTACCACCTGTTAAATATCATCCTCTCAACATTGCCATGAAAACCTGCAACATGTTCACAACCTAGCAAACCACTGATTGGCTATGTTACCGCTTGCTTTACCTTGTGTTTGCTCATGAATATTATATACTTAGCTTGTTTTCCTCTAAAATGGGATAATTAGCCCATTTAGCTCCAAAAAGACATAATTAGGTAATTTAGCTCCAACAAGAGGAGAAGAGGAGAAGAAATAGGCAAAATGAATAGAAAGAAGAAGAAGAAGAAGAAGAAGAAGAAGAAGAGAAGAAGGAGAAGGAGGAAGAGGAGGAGAATGAGAAGGCCAAGGACCTTCTAGTCCTTCTCCTCCTCCTCCTCCTTCTCCTCCTTCTTCTTGATTTCTTCTTCTTCTCCTCCTCCTCCTCTTTCTTCTCCTCATTCATATTATCCTTGCTTTAATTTCCCCAACAATGACATAATTAGCCCATTTAGCTCCAAAATACCATAATAACCTCAAAATGGCATAAGAACCTTGGTTAGCTCATGAATATTATATACTTAGCTTGTTTTCCTCTAAAATGGGATAATTGACCCATTTAGCTCCAAAAAGACATAATTAGGTAATTTAGCTCCAACAAGAGGAGAAGAGGAGAAGAAATAGGCAAAATGAAAAGAAAGAAGAAGAAGAAGAAGAAGAAGAGAAGAAGGAGAAGGAGGAGGAGGAGGAGGAGGAGGAGGAGGGGAAGGCCAAGGACCTTCTAGTCCTTCTCCTCCTTCTCCTCCTTCTTATTGATTTATTCTTCTTCTCCTCCTCCTCCTCTTTCTTCTCCTCTTTCATATTATCCTTGCTTTAATTAACCCATTTAGCTCCAAAACGCCATAATAAGCTAAAAATGGCATAAGAACCTTGGTTACCTCATGAATATTATATTCTTAGCTTGTTTTCCGCTAAAAATGACATAATTAGCTGAAAAACATCATATTTTGTTCTTCTTCTAACTTTCTTATTCACATTTTTGCAGATTGGATATACTACATGCATGGAAGTTGGCATTCATGGAGTTGAACAATGTCGATGGATGAACTTTATATGTATATCATCTAGTTTTCATTTCAGTTGATGAACAATGTCGAACTATATGTATATGTATATATGGATAAATAGTGCAATACTTTGTATGTTGGTTCTTTCGATATATGGGGATGTACATGGATTTATATGTATATCATATATGTGTGGTGAATTATATATATGTGTAGGCAAGTATATGTGTGGTGAACTATATATCATATATGTGTGGTGAATTATATAAATGTGCTGTCAAATATATATATATATATATATATATATATATATATATATATATGATGTGAAATAATATAAAACAAAAAAACAGGTACTATATGGGCTCTTTGCCGTCTTCCAGCTGATGGCAAAGACCTGTGCCATCAGCTGGCAGATGGCAAAGGTGCCACATGGCACCCAGCTGTGCATCCTGGGGTGTCTATATAGGCTCTTTGTCGTCTGCCTCCAGGTTGGGCAGACGGCAAAGAAGAGGGCACAGAAGAGGGGGGGAGGAGGCAGACAGCAAAGAGTGGAGGGGGCGGAGGTAGACGGCAAAGAGTGGAGGGGGGAGGAGGAGGAGGGAGACGGCAAAGAAGAAGGGGGAGGCGGATGGCAAAGATTAAGGGGGAGGCAGACGGCAAAGCGTCCGTTAAGCCCTAACGGAGGCAACGCTTGTCGGCTGCCGTCTCGAGCACTTTGCCGACTGCTCCTAAGGAAAGCTGACGGCAAAGAGCTTTGCCGTCTGCTTTGGGGGGCAGACGGCAAAGAAGGTCCTATGCCGTCGTAGGCTAACGCAGAAATTTTGCCGGCCGTGAGATTCTTTGCCATCTGCTGTTTTGTCTTTGCCGTCCGGGATTTTGTCTTTGCCGTCCGTGATGGCAGACGGCAAAAAGTTGATTCCTGTAGTGAATCCATCCACTAGAAACTTGATCTCTAGCCTCCCCAAGTTTCTTTCCACCTAATCAATACTACCCATGCCAAATCTATGAGAGGGTGATTGAGTGTTGATGGGACTGTCTTTTGAAGAACAAGATCAAGGAGTTCATCGTTCCATCGCATCTGTTACCTTTTGGAGGGTAGTGCCTCCCAGATTGGTTAGGTGTCGCTTGGGAGTCTCCTACTTTGTGTTGTGGAGTTGAACCAAGAAGTTTGTACAGGCAAGGAGATCTCCTACTTCATGAAGATCTACCCAGAGTGAGGCTAGTCCTTCGTGGACGTAAGCCATGGTGGAATAGAGAAGGCCGCTTCTTTGTGGACCCCTTGTGGGTGGAGCCTTCTGTTGACTCAGGCAATCGTTACCCTTAGTGTGTTGAAGTCTCCACTACACTTATTAGAATTGATAAAATCTTCCAAACAATTAAAATTAGGAAAAGGCTAGGTTTTAATTTATGCAAGTAGTCTATTCACCCCACTCTAGACATCTCTTCTAGTGATCCCACAATTGGTATCAGAGCTTTGGTCTCCATATCCTTGGTTTAATCACCATTAGAGGAACATGGATGTCTAGTTTGGGGAATATTAGGTGTAGAGTGCATGTTCTCAGTGTGAAGTATTATAGACAGTGGAAACCTCAAATGCTTGATATATTTTATGAATTCCACTAGAGCAAGTATGTTGAATATCCCTATCTGCCCCCCATTGATGCCTTACATCATTGTCATGATGATAAAGTTAATATGCTTGGTAATCTTAAAACTGTTAATCTCATCATTAGAGCATTGCCAAGAAATTTGCTTAATCAAATGAAGAACTTTGAATGTGCTTATACTTTGTGGAAAGATTTGGAAAAAGATATCCCGACAACTCCTTGAAAAATCTTGATATCATTTTCCAAAAATCTATTGCCTTTCAGAAGATGAAGCCCAATGATCCTAATTTTGATAAATGTCTATTTGATCTTCGTGACCTCATGCATGCTAAAGGAGATGTCATTACCACTAATAACATCATTGTTGAAGCCATTTGCATGCATAAACATGAACATTGTCATAGTCGAAATTGTGATGAATCTTTTGATTCTTGTGACGAGGACATTCCATCTAACGATGAAAATGCGGAGCATGGCTACTACGATGAAGACAAAGAGCTTGACATCAAGTATGAGAAGACCATATGGATGCTTAGTCTTATGGAAAACCTTAGAGACTGCATGGCTGGAGGAAAGGAGTGGATACTTGATAGTGGATGCACCGATCACATGACCCGAGATAGAGAGATGTTTCATGAGATCACACCAAACCATGGACCATGAAGGTATGTGACTCTTGGGGACAACTCCAAGGGTAAGGCACTTGGTCTCGGTAAGGTGGCCATATCTCATGATAGTTCCATTCAAAATGGTATGCTTGTCGAATCCCTTTGCTACAATCTTCTTTCTTTATCTAGACTAGCACATTTGGTATCAATGTGCTATTTATGAAAGTTTACTGCCAAGTGTTTCGTAGCGACAATCATAACATGGTCTTTATTGGCTTTCGTAGAGGTGGTCTATACATTGTCGATTTCACTAAAAAAAATCTAAACCCCGTAGATGTCTGCTTACAAATTCTTCTAAAGGTTGGCTATGGCATATAAGGCTAGGACAAGTTGGTATGTGTAATCTCAACAGGCTTATCAAAGGTGATCATATTCTTGGTGTTAAAGATGTTATGTTTGACAAAGATAGACTTTGTAGGTCTTGTCAAGCAGGAAAAAAAATCAATGGAAGTCATCCCATGAAGAACATTGATGTGTACTACACAACTCGTTCTTGTAGACTCGTGTTGGGCCTCCAAGCACATAGTTTTGTGGGACAATAGAAAATTTCCCTCAAGTGGATGACCTAAGGGTTATCAATCCGTGGGAGGCATAGGATGAAGATGGTCTCTCTCAAACAACCCTGCAACCAAATAATAAAAAGCCTGTTATATCCCCAACACACCAAATACAATGGTAAGTTATATGTGTGCACTAGTTTGGCGAAGAGATGGTGATACAAGTGTAGTAATGATAGTACATATTTATTTCTGTAATAGGAAAAATAAAAAACAGCAAGGTAGCAAGAAACAAAAGTGAGCATAAATGGTATTGCAATGCTTGAAAATGAGGCCTAGGGTCCGTACTTTCGCTAGTGCAATCTCTCAACAATGCTAATATAATTGGATCACATAACAATCCATCAACTTGTGATGAAGAATCACTCCAAAGTTCCTATCTAGCAGAGAACATAAGAAGAAATTGTTTGTAGGTACGAAACCACGTCAAAGTTATTCTTTTCGATCAATCTTTCTAAGAGTACGTACTAAGATAACAAGTTATCCTTTTTAATCGATCTATCAAGACTTCGTACTAAAATAACACCATAAGAAATTCAGATTCATAATACTCAATCCAACACAAAGAACTTCAAGGAGCACACCAAGATTTCTATCAGAGAACATAGTATGAAAACATGCAATCAACCCCTAAGCCTTACGCGAGTTGATGCTAATGTCCCACAAGCGTATGGGATCGCAACAGTTTTCGAGGGTAGAGTATTCAACCCAAGTTTGTTGGTTCGCACGACGGGAAGCGAAAGAATATTCTCAAGTATTAGCAGCTAAATGTGTTAGATTCAACCACACCTGAAAGATTAGTGTCTGCAAGCAAAGTATTAGTAGCAAAGTAGTATGATAGCAACGGTGCGAGAAACGATCTGTTGACGGCACACTATTCCTAACTGTTGTATCAATGGCGCCAGCACGTTGACGGCGGATTATTCTTAAGACGAATGCTTCCCCGGCTAGGGCTCCAGAAAAGTCTTGCAACAAGTAACAGTGAAGTGGCAAGGAACAGCAGTAGCAGCAGCAGCAAAGTAACAAGTAACAGCAGCAGCGAAGTGGCCCAATCCCTTTTGTAGCAAGGGACAAGCCTAGGCAAAGTAACGTAGCGAGGACCAGTAGTAAAATACTCATAGGCAGTGGATCGGTGATGGATGAGTATGACGGATGTGGTTCATCATGTAATAGCTATAACACGGAGAGATATGTAACTAGCTCCCGTTCGTCAATCTAATGTAGGCGTGTATTCCGTATGTAGTCATACGTGCTTAGGGAAAAGAACTTGCATGACATCTATTGTCCATCCCTCCTGTGGCAGCGGGGTCCTAATGGAAACTATGGGATATTAAAGTTCTCCTTTTAATAAAGAACCGGACCAATGCATTAACACGCGGTGAATACATGAACTCCTCATACTATGGTCATCTCCGGGAGTGGTTCCGACTATTGTCACTCCGGGGTTGCCGGGTCATAACACATAGTAGGTGACTACAACTTCAAGATAGGATCTAAAACACACATATATTGGCGACAACATAATAGGTTCAGATCTGAAATCATGGCACTCGGGCCCTAGTGACAAGCATTAAGCATAGCCAAGTAGTAGCAACATCAATCTAGAACATAGTGTATACTAGGGATCAATCCCCGTCAAGAACTAACTCAATTACATGATAGATCTCATCCAACTCATCACCGTCCAGCAATCCTATGATGAGATTACTCACGAACTATGAAGAGCATCATGTAATTGTCGATGGAGAAAGGTTGATGATGACGATGGCGACGATTTCCCCTCTCTGGAGCCCGAAACGGACTCCAGATCTGCCCTCCAGATGAAGAACAGGATGTGGCGGTGCCTCCGTATCGCAAAACGTGATGAAACCTTCTCTCTGATTTTTTTCCATGCGAAACGAAAGATATAGAGCTGATATGGGGGCGGTGGTGCCACATGGGCCCCAGAAGCCTGCACGGTGCGGCCATAGGGGGTGGCCACGGCCTGTGGGCTTGTGGCCCATTGGCACGCCCCCTCAGATGGATCTTTGCGCAGGTATTTTTCTTTTATTCCAGAAAACATCTCCGTAAATTTTCAGGACATTCCGAGAACTTTTATTTCTGCACAAAAACAACACCATGGCAATTCTGCTGAAAAGAGCGTCAGTCCAGGTTAGTTCCATTCAAATCATGCGAATTAGAGTCCAAAACAAGGCCAGAAGAGTTCGGAAAAATAGATACGACGGAGACGTAGCAACTCCCCCAAGCTTAAAGCCTTGCTTGTTGATACGTCTCCATCGTATCTACTTTTCCAAACTCTTTTGCCCTAGTTTTGGACTCTAATTTGCACGATTTGAATGGAACTAACCTGGACTGATGATGTTTTCAGCAGAATTGCATTGGTGTTATTTTTGTGAAGAAATCAAAGTTCTCCAAATGTCTTGAAAATTTATGGGGAGCAGTTTTGGAAAATATGAAAAATATCTGCACCAAGTTCCACCTGAGGGGGTGGGCCAGTGGGCCACAAGCCCTGGCTCCGCCACCACCCCCCTGGTGGCGGTGGGCAGGCTTGTGGGGCCCACACGGCTCTGCCGCCCCCAACCTGAGGTCTATAAGTTCACTTTAGTCCCAGAAAAAATAAAAAGAGAAGTTTTCGTCGCGTTTGCGGTACGGAGCCGCCGCCACCACCTGTTCTTCATCTGGAGGGCAGATCTGGAGTCTGTCTTGGGCTTCGGAGAGGGGAAATCGTCGCCTTCGTCATAATCAACCTTCTTCCCTCTCCAATTCCATGAAGCTCTTCGTCGTTCGTGAGTAATATATTCATAGGCTCGCTGGGCGGTGATGAGTAGGATGAGATCTATCATGTAATCGAGTTAGTTTTGATGGGGATTGATCCCTAGTATCCACTATGTTCTGAGATTGATGTTGCTACTACTTTGCCATGCTTAATGCTTGTCACTAGGGCCCGAGTGCCATTATTTCAGATCTGAAATTATTATGTTGTCACTAATATATGTGTGTTTTAGATCCGATCTTGCAAGTTGTAGTTACCTACTATGTGTTATGATCCGGCAACCCCGGAGTGACAATAATCGGAACCACTCGCGGTGATGACCATAGTTTGAGGAGTTCATGTGTTCACCAAGTGCTAATGTGTTGGTCCGGTTCTTTATTAAAAGGAGAACCTTAATATCCCGTAGTTTCCTTTTGGACCCAGCTCCCATGGGAGGGATGGACAATAGATGTCATGCAAGTTCTTTTCCCTAAGCACGTATGACGACACACGGAATGCATGCCTACATCACATTGACGAACGGGAGCTAGCCACATATCTCTCCGTGTTATAACTGTTGCATGATGAATATCATCCAAACAAATCACCGACCCATTGCCTACGAGTTTGTCCTACTGCTGCTGTTACTTGTTTTGCTCTGCTGCTGTTACTACTGTTGCTGCTGCTCTTACTTGTCTTGCTCTGCTGCTACTGTTTCTACTACTGTCGCTTGCTACTGTTGCTACTTGCTACTGCTGTCACTACTGCTGTTCCTTGCCACTGCTATTACTCGTTACACTGCTGCTACCTGCTATAATCTTGATCGCTGGTCGTTGACGAGAACCGACAATTTCTGTCAACGAGGCAACTTGGCGCCATTGATACAATCGTTAGAAATAGTCTGCTGTGTCAACACATCGTTTCTGACACCGTTGTTGTCATACTACTTTGTTGTTACTACTTTGCTTGCAGATACTAATCTTTCAGGTGCGGTTGAATCAGACAAATTCAGCTGCTAATACTCGAGAGTATTCTCTCACCTCCTGTCTGGTGTACCAACAAATTTGGGTCGAATACTCTACCCTCTAAAACTGCTGCGAACCCACAAGCTAGTGGGTCGTCAACAACATTCTTCTAGTTTCATTACCGGGGAGTGCTAGCAGAATTCTTCTAGTGCCGTTGCAAGGGAAGGTTTGTTGTCACAGAATCAGCATTCGTCTAGCTATTGCCACAGGTTGCTAGTTAGCATTTTTCTGGCGCCGGTGCTGGGGAGGTATTGCTATATTCTCTGATTCAGTTGGGATTTATATCTATTGATCACTATGAAGAATCTGAAGGATCCGAAAACCAAAGTCTTGCCCTCAACTACGAGGGGAGGTAAGGAACTGCCATCTAGCTGTGCACTTGATTCACCTTCAGTTATGAGTAAGTTTTTGACATCACCTCCTACTAGAAATCTTGATATGTCGCATGTGCTTGATGATGCTTATGATGCTACTGCTAGAGATGCTATGCTTGATACTATGCCTGATGCTATGCCTGATACTGCTAGAGATGCTATGCTTGATATTATGCCTGATGATACTATTCTTGATACTATGCTTGATACTGCTAGAGATGCTATTTTGCCTGATGATGCTAGAGATGCTATTTTGCCTGATGATGCTATGCTTGATACTGCTAGAGATACTACTTTGCCTGATGTTCCACTAGGGGTGTTCCTTGATGCTCATATTGCTAGAGTTACTGCCAATGCTCGTGATACTTCTGAAACTACCGATACTATTGAGATAGAACCTGCTTTTGCTCCTGCTAGATCTAGCTCTCCTAGATATGAATTGCCTGATATACTTGAGGGTTACGCTATGGAGGGAGAGATAGCTGAGGATTTTCTTGCGTGTAAGGATGCCTATGACACTGAGAAATTACTTCTCAAGTGGAAGGGAAAATCTTGAGAAGCTAAGATGAAATACGACCCGAAGTTTGCCACTTCACCTATCTTTATCACTGATAAAGATTATGAATTCTCTGCCGACCCTGAGATAATCTCTCTAGTCGAATCTGATCCTTTTCACGGTTATGAGTCTGAGACGGTCGTAGCCCATCTTGCCAAACTACACGATATAGACACCCTTTTCACTAATGAGGAGAAGATCCGCCACTACTACATCCTTAAGTTGTTTCCTTTCTCTCTAAAGGATGATGCTAAAGCCTGGTTCACCTCTCTTGCTCTTGGATGTGTGAGTAGTCCCCAGGAGATGGTCTATTACTTTTGTGAGAAATATTTCCCTTCCCATAAGAAGCAAGCTGCCTTGCAGGAAATATACAACTTTGCTCAACTCCAAGAAGAGAGTCTTCGACAAGCTTGGGGGAGGCTCGTCCAGCTACAGAATGCTTTGCCTAATCACCCTCTTAAGTAGAACGAGATACTTGATATTCTCTATAACGGACTTACCGATGCCTCTAGAGACTACCTAGATAGTTGTGCCGGTTGTGTTTTTAGGGAACGAACTGTAGAAAAAGCTGAGACCCTACTGAATAACATCTTGATCAACGATAATGCTTGGACTATTCTCGAAACACCTCCTAAGCCAACTCCTAAGATAAGAGGTATTCTATTCCTCAGTCCCGAAGATATGCAAGAAGCCAAGAAACCCATGCAAGAGAAAGGCATTAGATCTGAAGATGTCAAAAATCTACCACCTATCGAAGAGATCCATGGTCTCGATAACCCGATATAGGTAGTGGAAGTGAATTCTCTGCGTAGGTTTGATGAGAGTGATATTCCTTTTGATAAACCTGCTGGCCTATACTTTGATGAATTTGACGACTTTGTTGGCAAAGAACAGAGTTTCAATGATTATGTTAGCAGACATTTGGAACAAAGTACTCGTATGCTTAGCCATTTAAGTGCTTGTGTAGACAGAAATGTCAATGATATGAAGCTTCTCGGTAAACATGCCTCTATGATTACTACTCACGTAGAACAAGTACATAAAGCTCAGAATGACTTACTCAATGAATTAAATGACAACTCTATCAGAGTCATTACTAGAGGAGGAAAAATGACTCAGGAACCTTTGTATCGTGAAGGTCATCCTAAGAGAATTGATCAAGATTCTCAAGGAGTCAATGCTGATACACCTAGTCATCCTAAGGAGAAGAAGGATGATAGAAGCCTGCATGCCAGTTCACCAAATACTGTCACACCGAAAGAACCTAATGATATTTCTGCGTCTGATGCAGAAACACAATCTGGTGATGAACATGAACCTGGTGACAATATGGACAATGATGTTCATAATAATGCTCAACCTAGCAATGATGAGGATGTGGAGATTCAACCTACGGTTAATCTGATAACCCACAACCTAAGAAATACGATAAGAATGACTTCACTGTTAGGAAGCATGGTAAAGAAAGAGAGCCATGGGTTCAGAGACCTATGCCCTTTCCTCCGAAGCCATCCAAGAAAAAGGATGATGAGGATTTTGAGTGCTTCGTTGAGATGATAAGACCCATCTTTCTGCAGATGCGGTTAACTGATATGCTCAAGATGTCTCCGTTTTCCAAGTACATGAAAGATATCGTGACTAATAAACAGAAGATACCAGATCTTGAGATCTCCACCATGCTTGCCAATTACACTTTTAAAGGTGGAACTCCTAAGAAACTTGGTGATCCCGGAGTGCCCACTATACCTTGCTCCATTAAAGGAAACTACGTAAGAACTGCCTTATGTGACCTTGGAGCCGGTGTTAGTGTTATGTCGCTCTCTCTTTATCATAGACTTGAGTTGGATAAGTTGACACCCACTGAAATTTCTCTGCAGATGGCCGACAAATCAACTGCTTTCCCTATTTGCATGTGCGAGGATGTGCCTGTTGTGGTTGCTAACACCACTATCTTAACGGACTTTGTTATCTTGGATATTCCTGAGGACGATGACATGGATGTCATCCTCGGAAGACCCTTTTTAAACATTGCAGGGGCTGTTATAGATTGTAACAAAGGCAATGTCACTTTCCATGTCAACGGTAATGAGCACACAGTGCACTTTCCGAAGAAACGATATAAAGTACATTGCATCAATGTTATCAAAAAGACTTCATGGATTCTCATTAGGAGCTTTGAATGCCCTATTCCTTGTGTCAAGATGAAGTATGATTTGCTTGTTGGGGAGATACATATCCCCATTGAGGTGACTTAGTGGCTATTCGAAAATTCTCCGTTCTCTCTTGAGATTTGAGAAGGTTTTGTCATAAGGACTTGATCAACCCTATTGAGGGATTTGTTTCGATGACCATGAAATGGATTAATCAAAGAGTTACATACCTCTGTTTTAAGCTTTCATTTTCTGTTGCTTAGAAGAAAAATGATAGAATTAGTTTAGCTTTTCCTGTTTTCTGTTTTAGCGTCCCGGAGAAAAATACCTCGAAAATAAAAGTTCTCCGATGGTCCTGAAAATTTAGTATGATTTTTTCTGGAATTTTTGAAAATTTCTGGGCCTGAGAGCTGGCCTGGGGGCTAGACCAGTGGGCCACAAGCACTGCCACTGCTACCTACCCCCTGGTGGCGGAGTGCAAGCTTGTGGGGCCCACAGGGACCCCTCCACTCATTCCAGCTCCCAGCCTCTTCTTCCACCTCCAGAAAAAATTGTATCGCAGCTCAAACCCGTGTTCTTGCTCATTTGGCTGTGAGTTTCGATCTCCTTGCTCAAAGCACCATTCTCCGAACCGTTTTGGGGAAATTACTCCTTGGTAAGTGACTCCTCCATTGGTCCAATTAGTTTTTTCTCTAGTGCTTTATCTTTCGCGTATTCTTGCTACCTTGGTGACCCTGTTCTTGAGCTAGAAAGGTTGATTTTAGTTGGTACCAAGTAGTTTTAGCTCGCGATACGGTCTCTAGGCACTAGTAGGAGTAGTTGCTACAAGGTATGGTTGATCTTCATTCACTTTTCACTTGAACTTCAAAAATTTCAGCCAAAGAAAATTATGTTCAGGAGGAATTTTCATGGTGGTTCCTCAAGTAAGAAGGGTCTCCGTCTTTCTTTTCGGGAGCCCGAACCTTTTCAACTAAGGGACGCACTGGTACAACCATGTGAATGGCCTTCCGATGAGTTCATGATCGAAGCAGGTTTCAAGGATGACTTTGATACACTTGTCCGCAATGCCGGGTTAGAAGAATTCCTCTCAGATAAATGTGAACAGTATGCTATGCTCACTGCCTCTTTCATGCGTAGATTTAAATTTTCAGTTGGCCGTGACTCATCCATACTGTTTGATCTGTACGATAAATCTTATACCGTGGATTTGGAGGATTTCAATAGGATTTGCAAGATACCCGATGGGGTAGTATTAATGATCCTTCTAAATCTTCGGTCAGAGACTTTGTCTCCAATATAACTATTGGAGAAACCAGAGATATCACGCAAGCCACCATAGGAAGCATCCATTTCCCTGCCTTGCACTACCTTCCCCTCTTCATAGGTAGGTGCATTAACGGCAAGGGTGCACATTGTCACCTATGCGCTTCTGACCTTAGTATCCTTAAGAGCGCAGTAACAGGTGACATGAGCTTCAATATGGGAGCTATAATAGCAAGGAGGCTGAATAAAAATGCCAGTGAGGGGGATTTGTTTGGTGGATTTTATGCTACACTCTTAGCAAATTTTCTTGGAGTATCCATCCGTCCAGAAGGCCCTCCTCTCTGTACAGCCTACCTTAATCGTGTCGCTCTAACGTGCTACCAGTTCCTTGAGAGAGATCATGGATCCCTCTTATACCGCTTGATATTTAGCCGGCAGTGTGTTTTCCATATTACCCTTCCTCTCCTGCTTTCTTTGACTTTCAGGTAAAACGAAGATACTACATAACCATAGGAGAGGCAGAGGAGTATGAGAGGGAGGCGACTGTTGCTCGACTTCGTGAGGCAGCTATTCAGGCAGTGGCTGCAGCACTCCCGTATAACACCCATTATGATTTTGGGTTTCGCCAGGACCATCCTTGGGAGTAGGCCAAGCTAGGCCAAAAGCCTAAGCTTGGGGGCGTACGTGTTCTCACCGACTTTACATTCATGCTTATGCTTTCACTTTGTTAGCGGTGTTTACACTTTGCCACTGTATTATCAATGCTAGTTTATTTTCGTTTTCTTCTTTTCTTGTTTTGTGTCCTTTTGAGAAAACCCAAAAAGATTTTTCTTTCTTCTTTTGCTTGTTGGGAGCTTTCCCGTGTAAATAGTTTTCTTTTTCTTTGTGTCAAGGTAGAAGATATTGGTTACAATGCTTAGTGGTTCTTGCATGCTTACCTGTTTAGCTTTCAAAGAGACATATTACTTTGTCTTCTCCTTTGTGTTTGCCTGCAGATTCAGCTTAGTCCAATGCGCTTATTATTGTTCACATCGTTCGATCCTACAAATGAAAGGCAACAATGATGATATATGATGAAGTGACTGAGACTGAAAAGCTGGTATGAACTCTATCTATTTTGTTTTTGTCAATATGACTAGCTTATCAACCCAGATTTAGCTTTGTTGTGAGAGAACCATGTTTGCAATGACAACTTAGAGATCATAGTTTCTGATGCCATGCTTATTTAGCTGAGTGCTTATAATGGTTTGTCTTGAATGCCAACATAGATTTTGAGATGACTATGATGTAGTATGATAGGATGGTATTCCCCTTTGAATGTTTCAAGTGGCTTGACTTGGCTCATGTTCATGCATGTAGTTGAAACAAAATCAACATAGCCTCTATGATGTTCGTGTTCATGGTGATTTATATCCTGTTCATGCTTGCATTTAATGTTAGTCAAAATCATTGCATCTTGATGACTGTTGTCGCTCTCTAGTTGGTCGCTTCCCAGTCTTTTGCTAGCCTTCACTTGTACTAAGAGGAATACTGCTTGTGCATCCACTTCCATAAACCCAAAAGTTTTTCCATGAGAGTCCACCATACCTACCTATTTGCGGTATCTACCTGCTGTTCCAAGTAAATTTGCATGTGCCATTCTGTAAACCTTCCAGAAATAATCTGTTTTGCATGCCCGAACCGCTCATGTGGTGACAGCGGGCTATTGGTATCTTCCATGCTAGGAGTGTTATCCTCGACATGTGTTTATTCACAGTCATTCACGAGAAAGGGGCCGGTAATTGGAATGCCCAGTTCCACTCTTAAATCGATAACATAACTGTAAAACAAGACTCCCCCCGGATTGATGTTAGTGTGGACGGTACCCGAGGATTCGGCTAGCCATGGAATGTGATTGATTGGTGGTGGGGGAGTTAAAACTTTACTTTTCTGTTTGGTAACCTCATATAGCATGAGTAGCATGGAAGATATTGAGAACTCTTGGTCATTTCATTGACAATGAAAGCATGCCACCCAAAATTATTATTTGTGTTTTCAAGGCTTGAGCTCTGGCACCTCTGCAAATCAATGCTTCCCTCTGCGAAGGGCCTGTCTATTTATTTTCCTATTGAGTCATCCTCCTCTTATATAAGCACTAGTTAGAGAGCACCTCTGTCATTTTTATGCTTTGCTTTTGATTGATATTGAGTATGACTATGACTGGATCTTCGTTGCTATGAATTACAATGTTTAGTCAGCCCTTGATCTTTGAAAGTGCTCTGCATTTATGTTTTGCGGTCTGAGAAAGAGCTAGCGAGATACCACCTATTCATATTGCTTCATGCTTGTTTTCATTGAAGTGTTGGTATTTGAAACTCATTATTATTTGCTCGTTAGCTGATTATGCCATTGATATTAGTTTACTGTGAGACCTTTGTGTCACTTGCTTATGTGGTTAACTTGTGATCTTGCTGAAATTCTGGTTATGAGTTAGACATAGTTGCAACAACAAGATCAAACAGAGTTTGTCAAAGTTTTTCTTTCTCTCTCAGTTTGTCAACCAAGTTGCTTGAGGACAAGCAAGGTTTTAAGCTTCGGGGAGTTGATATGTCTCCATCGTATCTACTTTTCCAAACTCTTTTGCCCTTATTTTGGACTCTAATTTTCATGATTTCAATGGAACTAACCTGGACTGACGCTGTTTTCAGCAGAATTCCCTTGGTGTTATTTTTGTGCAGAAATCAAAGTTCTCCAAACGTCCTGAAAATTTACGGGGAGCGGTTTTGGAAAATATGGAAAATATCTGCGCCAAGTTCCACCTGAGGGGGTGGGTGATATCAGCTATGCTAATGCACAAAAGTCCTTCCAATGGCGCCAGAAACAGGTGTGTCAATGGCACCAGGAATCCTTCAGCTGCGGCTACGCCTTAAGGGACTTCCTAGGTAAGTATGCAAAGGATTTCCCCTGTGGCCTTAGAGCTTTGCATTGGTGTTCCCTTGAAGCGGAAAGGGTGATGTATTACACTCACGGTAAGTATTTCCCTCAGTTTGAGAACCAAGGTATCAATCCGGTGGAGGAGTATCACAAGATCCTGCACGAACACAAAAGCTTGCTCCCGACGCTATGAAGGGGTTGTCAATCCCTTATAGATTGTTTGCCAAGTGAGAACTGAAAGCAACAAAGTAACAAAGAAAAGTAAAAGCGGAGGTGTAAACGATGGATGTGAATAGACCCGGAGTCCGTAATGTTTACTAGTGGCTTCTCTCATGAAAGCAAGTAGACGGTGGGTGAACAAATTACTGTCGAGCAATTGATAGAACCGCGCAAAGTCGTGATGATATCTATGCAACGACTATATCTATAGGCATCACGTCCAAAACAAGTAGACCGATACTTTCTGCATCTACTACTATTACTCGACACGTCGACCGCTGTCCAGCATGCATCTAGTGTATTAAGTCCATAAGAACAGAGTAACGACTTAAGCAAGATGACATGATGTAGAGGGATAATCTCAAACCAATGATAAAAACCCCATCTTCTTACCCTCGATGGCAACTACTTGATGTGTGCCTTGCTGCCCCTACTGTCACTGGGAAAGGTCACCACATGGTAGAACCCAAAACGAAGCACTTCTCCCATTGCAAGAATCATAGATCTAGTTGGCCAAACAAAACCCAAGACTCGGAGAGACTTACAAGGATATCAAATCATGCATATAAGAAATCAGCAAAGACTCAAATATATATCATAGATAATCTGATCAAAATCCACAATTCATCGGATCTCAACAAACACACTGCAAAATAAGATTACATCGGATAGATCTCCATGAAGATCATGGTGAACTTTGTATTGAAGATCCAACAGAGAAGAAGAAGCCATCTAGCTACTAAATATGGACCCGTAGGTCTCAAGTGAACTACTCACGAGTCATTGGAGGGGCGATGATGATGATGAAGAAGCCCTCCTAGTCCAAAGTCCCCTCCGGCAGGGCGTCGGGAAGGGTCTCCAGATGAGATCTCACGGAAACGGAAGCTTGCGGCAGCGGAAAATTATTTTCGAGGCTCCCCTATTTTTTTGCGGAATATTTGGGAATTTATAGGCCAAAGACCTAGGTCAGGGGGCGGCCAGGGATGCCAAAAGCCTGCCCACCGCCGCCTCCCCCCTGGTGGCGGAGCGGGGGCTTGTGGGCTCCCTGGAGCCCATCTGGCTTGGCCCAAAAGCCCCCTGGTCTTATTCCGTTCGGGAAAAACTCATTTCGTGGTTTTTCTTCCGTTTGGAGTCCATTCAAAAATCAGATCTGAAAAGAGTCAAAAACTCGGAAAAAACAGGAACTGGCACTTGGCACTGAATTAATAATTTAGTCCCAAAAAAGATATAAAAGGTACATAAAACAACAAAAGAAGAGAAGATAACAGCGTGAAACCATCAAAAATTATAGATACGTTTGAGACGTATCAAACATCCCCAAGCTTAACTCCTGCTCGTCCTCGAGTAGGGAAGTGATAAGAATGAATTTTTGATGCTTTCATGCTACCTAGCATAGGTGTCCTTTGTAATTCCTCTTATGTGACGTGAATGTTCAGATCCATTAGATTCAAAACAATAGTTTGCTATTGACGTGGAAACAATAATAATTCAAGCAAACTAGCAAGGTAGTCATGAACTTTCAAAATAACAAGGCCAAAAGAAAGTTATCCCTACAAAAGCATATAGTCTAGCTATGCTCTATCATCATTGCACAACGAATTTAAATCATGCACAACCCCGGTATTGGCCAAGTAATTGTTTCACACCTTTACTTTCGCAAACCTTTTCAACTCTCACACAATACATGAGCGTGAGCCATGGTTATAGCACTATAGATGGTGTGGAATGTAGTGGAGGTTGCGAGACAAAAAAGGAGAAGATGGTCACATTAACTAGGCATATCAACGAGCTGTGGCGATGCTCATCAATAGATATCAATGTGAATGAGTACGGATTGCCATACAAATGATGCACTCACTACTGAAATCAGAGAATTTGCCGTATGCCGCCTCTTTGCCGTCCGCTGACTGATGGCAAAGAAGCTCTTTGTCGTCAGCTACAAAAAAATAGATGGCAAAGAGCTGACAGACGGCAAAGAAGTACTTTGCCATGAGTCGCTTCTTTGCCGTCCGCTAGCGGACGACAAAGATGGACCAAGCTGATGGCAAAGACACGGCTGACGGCAAAGATGACCCATGCAGACGGCAAAGAAAAATCGCAGGTGTAGGCATTGCGTTTGCCATGGGCCGCTCTTTGCCGTCCGCCAAAAACCCCTTTGCCGTCTGCCCTGGAGTACAGCGGACGGCAAAGGGGACGACCAATGCAGACGGCAAAGAAAAATCGCAGGTGTAGGCATTGCCTTTGCCATGTGCCGCTCTTTGCCGTCCGCCGGAAACCCCTTTGCCGTCTGCCTGGGAATACAGCGGACGGCAAAGGGGACGGCGTCCCAAACGGCTGCCCCCGCCCGCGCGATGCCTCCCCCACTAACGGCTCGATCCAACCCCAACCTCCCGTCGCCCTCCCTCCCGCCCACGCCCTCCCGCAGGCCTCCCCATCGAAGTTTTGCCTCCCCACCCGCCGGCGCCTCCCCCACCCACCGGCGCCTCCCCCGCCGGCGCCTCCCCCGTCCACCGGCGCCTCCCCCACCCGTCGGCGCCTCCCTCGCGACGGCCCCCTCCCCCAGGCCTCCCCCACCCGGCACCTCCCCCACCCACCGGCGGCTCCCCCACCCGGCACCTCCCCCACCCACCGGTGGCTCCCCCACCCGGCACCTCCCCCACCCGGCACCTCTCCCACCCGACGCCGCCACCACCTGGCCGCCCGCATCCTCCGCAGGTATGTTGCTTGGTGCTCCAGTAGATGGATGGATCGATGGGCGTGGCTGTGTGTGTGACATGGAGGGCTCCTGCAGGTCGGCGGTGGCGGGGCTGGATACGCTGCTGCCACTGCACACCGCGGTGGCGTCGGCGCGCCTCAAGTCCTGCATCGCCGTCGACTCCACCTGCTGGTGCTCCCTCTCCCAAGGTAAACCGGCGCAGCGCCTCACCCCACATTTACATTGGCTGGATGTGTCAGTCTCAGATTAATTTTATATATCCACTAAAAATAACCCTGTAAAATCCTGGAGTTTGACAGTTACAATCGAATCGGGTACAAATGTGTGTGGTATTGTGTTATTGCGATGGGGAATAGCTGTCAGTGCTGTTATGAATATGACTGTCATCAACATGCAAACCTGCACACAAGAGTGTTGCTGTGGAGAGATTCAGTGATCGACATCATAATAGTTAGATATATGGCGGTGGGAACTGGGAAGTATCCTTCATTATTAGTCGAGACTAAATCGCCTAGTTTGTAAACCTTTATATCTGCGGGTGATATAATTGTCCCTTACAGTACAATGGTAAGTTTTTAGAACACCTTGAGGCTAGTTGTTCGTTAATACCTGCTGGTTATTACTATCGCTCTTCTTTACGAAGCCAGTTAGTGTTTAACATCTATTGTTTTAGCGCCAAGTGACTACACAATGTTTGTTTCTAATCAGTTAGGATGATTCGTCCACTCGTATCCATTATCCTCAACTAATTCCGTGTATTAGTTCGTGTTTGCTTAATTTTATACTCCCTCCATCCCAAAAGAACTGTCTCAACTTTCTACTAGCCCTAGTACAAAGTTATACTAAGCTTAAGACACTTATTTTGGGACAGAGGGAGTAGTATGTAGGACCATGTGTTTTCTTTGCTTGGCTTTTTCTGTCGGTGATAGCGTCTTCATGGCACCGTGCAGTTTTCGTAAGTCGAGTGCTTCATAGTAGGAAAATCAATCCGAGATGTTGTACCTCTTGATCTTCATAAATCTGATCAGTTAAGGATCGATGTGTAGCAATGGCAAGGTTTACGAGTCGACCTATCGCAACTTGTCGCCGGGGTACCGACAAGTAGACAAGTCATGACTAGTCGTGACTAGTCATAGACTTGTCGATATGTAGTCTAGCAGTCTAGCTGTAAATACTGAAAATGCTGATGCCATAGTGAGCAGAGAGGAACCTGGGACTGTGGCATTTGCATCCAGTGTGCAGGGCCTCCACTTCTCCACCAACCAGCAGCCTACAAACAAATGAAAAGGCATCAGATTTGTGCTATAAAACTGCCTCCTCCCTCTCGGAGTCGGGGCCGGCTATTTAAGTCGTCCGACGCCCCCCAGCCTAGCACATCTGCCTCCTCCCTCTCTCCGTCACCACCCGAGCACTTCCCTCTCCGAGCCCGTCAGCCATGCCACCACGCCGCTGGCATTACACGGTCCAACACTTTCTCTTCCTCCTAGAGCTGGTCCGAATCCGAAGGGTTGCGGGGCTACCTATGGAATTGGAGGTGGATTTTAAGGAGGGGGAGGAGATGGGGGAGGAACCCAAGGAAGAGACACACACGTCGGAGGAGGAGGCGGCGCCCCAGGTTACAAGGTTAAACCTCATAGGGAAAACTATTTGGCGAGTATTGGGAGCTCATCAGCGGCTGAGATTGAGAATAAAGCATGGGTACCCCGGTGGAGTATCAATGCATCGTCGAAGCTAAAAAAATTGTCTGGAGATTGTGCAAGGAGACAGTTCCAACTTCAGATATGCTACGCCATCGTCATATGTCATCCACCCCAGCTTGTTCTTTCTGTTTGGCAGAGGACAGCTGGAAACCTGCATTAATCAACTGCACTACTGCCAGGTGCTTTTGGTCTTTGTCGTTTGAGGACACGGTGGAGCTCATGTGTGAAAATCTGAATTTCAATGCTAAAGCTTGGGTCTTTACAATGCATGAGAAGTTGTCACAAGAGGAGTTTGCGCGCATGATAGTAACTCTTTGGGCTATTTGGAAATCAAGGCGTAAAGCGATTCATGAAGGTATATATGAAAGCCCCATGCAGATCCATAATAGGTAACCCCGACCCCCGACCCCCGACAACACTCACCCTCGACCCTCGACCCCCGATGACACTGACCCACATAGTTATGAGTTAGGTCAGATAGTTATGTTAATTATAAAAACATCGTATTTGTGTTGATCGGGTGAATTTCAATGTGCAGTTGTTCGACGACCTCCACGTGCGTTGGACGAGCTTCGCCCTTGCGTTTGTTGGTGAGCACAAATGACTTCTCCTACCCCCTTAATTTGCTCTGTCCCGGTCTTCGTGCCGATGAAACTTGCTAGCTATAGGTTTCTTCAATCATGAGTATGCGTGACCAGTATGCGTCTCCCATTCGAAAGGGCGACATCTATAAATATGCATTTCTTTGCATATTTATAACCGCCATCCTTTCGAATTGTCCAACATTATCCATGGACAGCCCGAGTATGTGTAGATTGGGTTTGTTTTCCCGTATGCTGTGCTCCGGATCCGATGCGGAATTTCGTCAGTGCCTCCCCTGTTGTTCTCCGGGTACACATCCTCTCTGCTTATTGCCGAGACGTGTATCAGGAGAACAACGGGGAGGTGCTGTCGAAATTATGCGTCGCATCTGGAGCAGAGCATGGGAAAACGAACCCAGTTTACACATACTCGGGTGGGATTAGGACCTATCTTTACCTATTAGCGTGTAGGTTGCATGGACGTAATAAAACTGACAAACTTGATTAGCGTATGAATATAGATGATGAATTATATATTTATTTCTTGTGCCCCCATAGGTAGCTAGGCAACATGAGTGACCGTGCTTGGATGTACACTGGTCACCCTAGTCAGAAAGACATGACCAATGAATGGTTAACAAAAACCAGGGGGTTTGTGAGAGCCGCATTTGCAAATGGCCAGCATAAAACATGGTGCCCCTGTCCCAACCGCGACAACTGGAAAAAGCAGACAGAGTTTGAAATGGGTAAACACCTGCAGAAGTGGGGTTTTACGCCTAATTATACGGTGTGGACTTTTCATGGTGAGTCTGACCAACATGCTAGAGCTGAGGTGATTCGTCGTCGCACCGACGAGCATGGTACCGGGATTGAAGACATGGTGCAAGACTTTGATGATGCTCGTGATTCGAACGATGAGATGGAGGAATCTGCAAAGGCCTTCTATGAAATGCTGGAGTCTTCAAAACGTCCTCTCCACGAGCAGACTGAGCTTTGTCAGCTGGATGCCATCGCGCAAGTAATGGCTCTGAAGGCTCAATTCAACCTAGGCAGAGAATGCTACGACGCGATGATGACGATATTTGGACGCTTTCTACCCAAAGGCCATGTACTGCCTGCAAACCTGTACCAGTCAGAGAAAATCCTCCGTGTACTTAAGATGCCCTATGAGAAGATACATGCCTGTGAGAATGGATGTGCCTTATTTAGGCTTGAGTATGCGGCCTTGAACTATTGCCCCATTTGCAATTCTTCAAGGTATATTGTGGTAGACAATGGCATGGGTGAGAAGAATCAGACCAAAATCCCCATTAGTGTTCTTCGATATCTGCCAATCGTACCAAGACTTCAACGTCTTTTCATGGTCGAAGAGACGGCCAGACAGATGACATGGCACAAATTGGGCAAAAGAACCGAACTAGATGCGGATGGGAACAAGATGCTGGTACACACTTCAGATGGTTTTGCGTGGAGGCACTTCGATGCATTACATAAGGATAAATCGGAAGATCCAAGGCAACCTAGAGTTGCTATCAGCACGGATGGGTTCAATGTGTATGGTATGACGGCAGCACAATACAGTTGTTGGCCTGTATTTGTCATTCCACTAAATTTGCCACCCGGAGAGATTATGAAAAGAAAGAACATCTTCCTGACGTTGATAATTCCAGGGCCCAACTATCCGGGGAAGAATATGAATGTGTACATGCAGCCGCTTAAGGATGAGTTGCAAGAAGCCTGGGATAATGGGATCAAGACCTACGACGCGGCTACCAAAACAAATTTCAAAATGCATGTGTGGTACATGTACTCGACGCATGATTATCCGGCGTTTGCGCTATTCGCTGGCTGGTGTGTGCATGGAAGGTTCCCGTGCACCACATGCAAGGCAGCTCTTCAGTTCCGTTGGCTGCAGGCTGGTCGCAAGTATTCTTGCTTCGACATGCATAGACAATTCCTGGATCCTGACCATAAGTTCAGAAAAGACAAGAAGAATTTCATCAAAGGTAGAGTTGTCAAAAACACTGCACCAGCTGCGTTGACAGGCCAACAGACCCTTGATCAGTTAAACGCTCTTGAGCCTGATCCTTCGCGTCCAGGATACTTCAAAGGGTATAATACGGAACACGCCTGGACTCACAAGTCATGCTTATGGGATCTCCCTTACTTCTCCTCCACCTCCTCCTCCTCCTTATTTTACTTCTTCTTCTCTATCTCTTCTTCTACGTAGCTTAGATTCCTCCAAGAAAGGCTAAATTGGCTAATTATCCTACGAAATGACATAATTAGCTTACTTAGCTCCAAAATGGCCTATTTAATAAGAAATGACCTCTACTTAGCTAATTATCCTCGAAATGACATAATTAGCTCCAAAAAGGCATTCTTAGCCAATTTAGCCCGAAGAAGGGGACAAGAAGAGAAAAAGAGGAAAAATGAAAGGAAGGAAGAGGAAAAATGAGGAGAAGACGAAGGAGGAGAGGGAGGAGGAGAAGAAGAAGGAGAAGGAGGAGAAGGAACTTCTTCCTCCTTCTTCCTCCTTCTCCTTCTCCTTCTTCTTCTCCTTCTCCTTCTTCTTTTCTTCTTCTTCTCCTCTTCCTTCTTCTTCTCCTCCACCTCCTCCTCCTCCTTATTTTACTTCTTCTTCTCTATCTCTTCTTCTACGTAGCTTAGACTCCTCCAAGAAAGGCTAAATTGGCTAATTATCCTACGAAATGACATAATTAGCTTAGTTAGCTCCAAAATGGCCTATTTAAGGAAGAAATGACCTGTACTTAGCTAATTATCCTCGATATGACATAATTAGCTCCAAAAAGGCATTCTTAGCCAATTTAGCCCGAAGAAGGGGGCAAGAAGAGAAAAAGAGGAAAAATGAAAGGAAGGAAGAGGAAAAATGAGGAGAAGAAGGAGGAGAGGGAGGAGGAGAAGAAGAAGGAGAAGGAGGAGAGGGAGAAGGAACTTCTTCCTCCTTCTTCCTCCTTCTCCTTCTCCTTCTTCTCCTTCTCCTTCTTCTTTTCTTCTTATTCTCCTCTTCCTTCTTCTTCTCCTCCACCTCCTCCTCCTCCTTATTTTACTTCTTCTTCTCTATCTCTTCTTCTACGTAGCTTAGATTCCTCCAAGAAAGGCTAAATTGGCTAATTATCCTACGAAATGACATAATTAGCTTACTTAGCTCCAAAATGGCCTATTTAATAAGAAATGACCTCTACTTAGCTAATTATCCTCGAAATGACATAATTAGCTCCAAAATGCATTCTTAGCCAATTTATCCCAAAGAAGGGGACAAGAAGAGAAAAAGAGGAAAAATGAAAGGAAGGAAGAGGAAAAATGAGGAGAAGACGAAGGAGGAGAGGGAGGAGGAGAAGAAGGAGGAGAAGGAGAAGGAACTTCTTCCTCCTTCTTCCTCCTTCTCCTTCTCCTTCTTCTTCTCCTTCTTCTTTTCTTCTTCTTCTCCTCTTCCTTCTTCTTCTCCTCCACCTCCTCCTCCTCCTTATTTTACTTCTTCTTCTCTATCTCTTCTTCTACGTAGCTTAGACTCCTCCAAGAAAGGCTAAATTGGCTAATTATCCTACGAAATGACATAATTAGCTTAGTTAGCTCCAAAATGGCCTATTTAAGGAAGAAATGACCTGTACTTAGCTAATTATCCTCGAAATGACATAATTAGCTCCAAAAAGGCATTCTTAGCCAATTTAGCCCGAAGAAGGGGACAAGAAGAGAAAAAGAGGAAAAATGAAAGGAAGGAAGAGGAAAAATGAGGAGAAGAAGGAGGAGAGGGAGGAGGAGAAGAAGAAGGAGAAGGAGGAGAGGGAGAAGGAACTTCTTCCTCCTTCTTCCTCCTTCTCCTTCTCCTTCTTCTTCTCCTTCTCCTTCTTCTTTTCTTCTTCTTCTCCTCTTCCTTCTTCTTCTCCTCGACCTCCTCCTCCTCCTTATTTTACTTCTTCTTCTCTATCTCTTCTTCTACGTAGCTTAGACTCCTCCAAGAAAGGCTAAATTGGCTAATTATCCTACGAAATGACATAATTAGCTTAGTTAGCTCCAAAATGGCCTATTTAAGGAAGAAATGACCTGTACTTAGCTAATTATCCTCGATATGACATAATTAGCTCCAAAAAGGCATTCTTAGACAATTTAGCCCGAAGAAGGGGACAAGAAGAGAAAAAGAGGAAAATGAAAGGAAGGAAGAGGAAAAAGGAGAAGGAAGAGGAAAAATGAGAAGAAGGGGACAAAAGGATAAGAAGGAGAAGAAGAAGGAGAAGAAGGAGAAGAAGAAGCTCCTTCTCCTTCTTCTTCTCCTTCTTCTCCTTCTTCTTCTTCTTCTTCTTCTTCTTCTTCTCCTTCTCCTTCTTCTTCTTCTCCTCTTCCTTCTCCTTCTCCTCCTCCTCCTTTTTCTTCTTCTTCTCCTTCTCCTCCTCCTCCTTCTTTTACTTCTTCTCTTTCTCTTCTCCTATAGTTAGCTAGGGTTCCACCTAAATGACATAATTAGCTTAGTTAGCTCCTAAATGGTCTATATATACTTAGCTAATTTCTCTCCGAAATAACCTATATATACACTACTTCATCTAGTATTATTTTTCTAACTTTCTTATTTGTCATTTTGCAGATTACCTTCACTTCACGGGAAGCTTGGTTGATGGAATGCTTGAAGATGATTTCTTGTACCATGGATTGTCTTGAAACTATTGTAGTATATGAATATATGAAACTTTGTATGCACGTGGATGAAACTGGTGTAATATATGGTTTGGTACGGATGTAACTTGCATAATATGTATGCACTATGGATGAGAGTTATTTTAATATGGTTATGAGTACGGAAAGAAATTTATTTATGTCAAATATATATATATATATCCTGATTATTGTTAAAAATGCTGGATATAACAAAAAATAAATAAATAAGGGGCTGGTTCCCCTCTTTGCCGTCTGCCAACACATGGCAAAGAGGGGAAAGCACATGGCAAAGGGGGGAAGGCACATGGCAAAGGGAGAATCTGCCCCCTCTCTCTCCCCTCTTTGCCATGTGCCAACAGATGGCAAAGGGGGGAAGGCACATGGCAAAGGGGGAATCTGCCCCCTCTCTCTCCCCTCTTTGCCGTCTGCCAACAGATGGCAAAGGGGGGAAGGCACATGGCAAAGGGGGAATCTGCCCCCTCTCTCTCCCCTCTTTGCCGTCTGCCAACACATGGCAAAGGGGGGAAGGCACATGGCAAAGGGGGAATCTGCCCCCTCTCTCTCCCCTCTTTGCCGTCTGCCAACACATGGCAAAGGGGGGAAGGCACATGGCAAAGGGGGAATTTGCCCCCTCTCTGTCCCCTCTTTGCCATGTGCCAACACATGGCAAAGGGGGGAAGGCAGACGGCAAAGGGGGAATCTGCCCCCTCTCTCTCCCCTCTTTGCCGTCCGCCAACACATGGCAAAGCGGGGAAGGCAGATGGCAAAGGGGGAATCTGCCCCCTCTCTCTCCCCTCTTTGCCGTCCGCCAACACATGGCAAAGGGGGCAAGGCAGACGGCAAAGAGAGGAGGCCTGCCGTTAACACTTAACGGGGACGTTGCAATATATTCCGTCCCATTTATTTTGCCGTCTGCCCCCTCATGGCAAAGATTCTTTGCCGTCCGCTTTGTGAAAGCTGACGGCAAAGATCCTCTTCACCGGATTTTTTTTTACCGTCTACTTTGCCATGAGGGGGCAGACGGCAAAGCCTTTGCCGTCCGTGGTTGCCCCCTTTGCCGTCCGCCTTGGCAGACGGCAAATTTTTGAATTTCAGTAGTGACTAGAGCTACGAGTATGTGAAAGCTCTTAAAGAAAACTAGTGGGTGTGCATCCAACTTGCTTGCTCACGAAGACCTAAGGAAATTTTGAGGAAGCCTATCATTGGAATATACAAGCCAAGTTATATAATGAAAATTTCCCACTAGTTATATGGTGGTGACAAAATGAGAGACTCTCAATCATGAAGATCATGGTGCTTAATATGCACAAGTGTGGAAAAAAGTTGTAGCATTGTCCCTTCTCTCTTTTTTCTCATTTTTTTATTTGGTGGGCTCTTTGGCCTCTCTTTTTTTGGTGGGCTTCTTTGGCCTCTTTTATTTCCTCACATGGGACAATGCTCCATTAATGATGATCATCACACTTTCAACTCAAAACTTAGAGCAACTATGACTCCTCCCCAGCAACAGCGCCAGAAATGCTTCTGATGTCGGCTATGTAATGCACAAAAGTCCTTCCAATGGCGCCAGAAACAGGTGTGTCGACGGCACCAGGAATCCTTCAGCTGCGGCTACGCTTTAAGGGACTTCCTAGGCAAGTATGCAAAGGATTTCCCCCGTGGCCTTGGAGCCTTGCGTTGGTGTTCCCTTGAAGCGAAAAGGGTGATGTAGCACAGTGATGCTAAGTATTTCCCTCAGTTTGAGAACCAAGGTATCAATCCGGTGGAGGAGTATCACAAGATCCTGCACAAACACAAAAGCTTGCTCTCGACGCTATGAAGGGGTTTGTTGGAAATATGCCCTAGACGCAATAATAAATTAGTTATTATTATATTTCTTAGTTCATGATAATCGTTTATTATCCATGCTATAATTGTATTGATTGGAAATACAATACTTGTGTGAATACATAGACAAAACACTATCCCTAGTAAGCCTCTAGTTGACTAGCTCGTTGATCAAAGATGGTAAAGGTTTCCTGGCCATAGGCAAGTTTTGTCACTTGATAACGGGATCACATCATTAGGAGAATCATGTGATGGACTAGACCCAAACTAATAGACGTAGCATGTTGATCGTGTCATTTTGTTGCTACTGTTTTTTGCGTGTCAAATATTTGTTCCTATGACCATGAGATCATATAACTCATGGACACCGGAGGAATGTTTTGTGTGTATCAAACGTCGCAACGTAACTGGGTGACTATAAAGATGCTCTACAGGTATCTCCGAAGGTGTTCGTTGAGTTAGTATGGATCGAGACTGGGATTTGTCACTTCGTGTGACAGAGAGGTATCTAGGGGCCCACTCGGTAATACAACATCACACACAAGCCTTGCAAGCAATGTGACTTAGTGTAAGTTACGGGATCTTGTATTACGGAACGAGTAAAGAGACTTGCCGGTAAACGAGATTTAAATAGGTATGTGGATACTGACGATCGAATCTCGGGCAAGTAACATACCGAAGGACAAAGGGAATGACATACGGGATTCTACGAATCCTTGGCACTGAGGTTCAAACGATAAGATCTTCATAGAATATGTAGGATCCAATATGGGCATCCAGGTCCCGCTATTGGATATTGACCGAGGAGTCTCTCGGGTCATGTCTACATAGTTCTCGAACCCGCAGGGTCTGCACACTTAAGGTTCGACGTTGTTTTATGCGTATTTGAGTTATATGGTTGGTTACCGAATGTTGTTCGGAGTCCCGGATGAGATCACAACGTCACGAGGGTTTCCGGAATGGTCCGAAAATGAAGATTGATATATAGGATGACCTCATTTGATTACCGGAAGCTTTTCGGAGTTACCGGGAATGTACCGGGAATGACGAATGGGTTTCGGGAGTTCACCGGGGGGGCAACTGACCCCGGGGAAGCCCATAGGCATTGGGGGTGGCGCACCAGCCCTTAGTGGGCTGGTGGGACATCCCAAGAGAGCCCTATGCGCCATAGGAAGAAAAATTAAAGAGAAAAGAAAAAAAAAGAGGAGGTGGAAAAAGGGGGAAGGACTCCTCCTTCCAAACCTAGTTGGACTCGGTTTGGAAGTGGAGGGTTCCCCCCTTAGGTTCGGCCGACCGCCTTGGGAGTCCTTGGACCCCAAGGCAAGGCTCCCCCCTCCTCCCCCTATATATACGGAGGTTTTAGGGCTGATTTGACACAACTTTGCCACGGCAGCCCGACCACATATCTCCACGGTTTTACCTCTAGATCACGTTTCTGCGGAGCTCGGGCGGAGCCCTGCTGAGACGAGATCATCACCAACCTCCGGAGCGCCGTCACGCTGCCGGAGAACTCTTCTACCTCTCCGTCTCTCTTGCTGGATCAAGAAGGCCGAGATCATCGTCGAGCTGTACGTGTGCTGAACGCGGAGGTGCCGTCCGTTCGGCACTAGATCGTGGGACTGATCGCGGGACGGTTCGCGGGGCGGATCGAGGGACGTGAGGACGTTCCACTACATCAACCGCGTTCACTAACGCTTCTGCTGTACGGTCTACAAGGGTACGTAGATCAACCATCCCCTCTCGTAGATGGACATCACCATGATAGGTCTTCTTGCGCGTAGGAAAATTTTTGTTTCCCATGCGACGTTCCACAAAAGTGGCATCATGAGCTAGGTTCATGCGTAGATGTCTTCTCGAGTAGAACACAAAAGTTTTTGTGGGCGGTGATGTGCGTTTTGCTGCCCTCCTTAGTCTTTTCTTGATTCCGCGGTATTGTTGGATCGAAGCGGCTCGGACCGACATTACTCGTACGCTTACGAGAGACTGGTTTCATCGCTACGAGTAACTCCGTTGCTCAAAGATGACTGGCGGGTGTCAGTTTCTCCAACTTTAGTTGAATCGGATTTGACCGAGGAGGTCCTTGGATGAGGTTAAATAGCAACTCATATATCTCCGTTGTGGTGTTTGCGTAAGTAAGATGCGATCCTACTAGATACCCATGGTCACCATGTAAAACATGCAACAACACAATTAGAGGACGTCTAACTTGTTTTTGCAGGGTATGCTTGTGATGTGATACGGCCAACGATGTGATGTGATATATTGGATGTATGAGATGATCATGTTGTAATAGAAAATATCGACTTGCACGTCGATGGTACGGCAACCGGCAGGAGTCATAGGGTTGTCTTTATACTAACGTTTGTGCTTGCAGATGCGTTTACTATTTTGCTAGGATGTAGCTTTAGTAGTAATAGCATGAGTAGCATGACAACCCCGATGGCAACACGTTGATGGAGATCATGGTGTGGCGCCGGTGACAAGAAGATCGTGCCGGTGCTTTAGTGATGGAGATCAAGAAGCACGTGATGATGGCCATATCATGTCACTTATGAATTGCATGTGATGTTAATCCTTTTATGCACCTTATTTTTCTTAGAACGACGGTAGCATTATGAGGTGATCTCTCACTAAAATTTCAAGACGAAATTGTGTTCTCCCCGACTGTGCACCGTTGCTATAGTTCGTCGTTTCGAGACACCACGTGATGATCAGGTGTGATAGACTCAACGTTCACATACAACGGGTGCAAAACAGTTGCGCACGCGGAACACTCGGGTTAAGCTTGACGAACCTAGCATGTGCAGACATGGCCTCGGAACACATGAGACCGATAGGTCGAGCATGAATCATATAGTTGATATGATTAGCATAGAGATGCTTACCACTGAAACTATTCTCGACTCACGTGATGATCGGACTTGAGATAGTGGATTTCGATCATGTACCACTCAAATGACTAGAGAGATGTACTTTTTGAGTGGGAGTTCTTAAGTAATATGATTAATTGAACTAATTGTCATGAACATAGTCTAATGGTCTTTGCGAATTACAATGTAGCTTGCGCTATAGCTCTACTGTTTTTATATGTTCCTAGAGAAAATTTAGTTGAAAATTGATAGTAGCAAACTTTGCAGACTGAGTCTGTAAAACCGAGGATTGTCCTCGTTGCTGCGCAGAAGGCTTATGTCCTTAATGCACCACTCGGTGTGCTGCACCTCGAGCGTCGTCTGTGGATGCTGTGAACATCCGACATACACGTTTCTGATGACTACACGATAGTTCAGTGCAAAATACTTAATGGCTGAGAAGCAAGGCGCCGAAAACGTTTTGAAACGTCATGGAACATAAGTGATGTTCTAAAGAGATTAAATTGTGATTTCATGCTTGTGTCCTTTTTAAGAGGTACGAGACCTCCGACAAGATTCTTTGTCCACAAAATAAAGGAGAAAAGCTCAATTGTTGAGCGTGTTCTCAGATTGTCTGAGTACGACAATCGCTTGAATCAAGTGGGAGTTAATCTTCCAGATGAGATAGTGATGGTTCTCCAAAGTCACTGCCACCAAGCTGTGAGATCTTCGTGATGAACTATAACATATCAAGGATAGATACAATGATCTTTGAGAGATTCGCGATGTTTGACACTGCGAAAGTAGAAATCAAGAAGGAGCATCAATAGTTGATGGTTAGTAAAACCACTAAGTTTCAAGAAAAGGCAAGGGCTAGAAGGGATACTTCGTGAAATGGCAAAACCGTTGCTGCACTAATGAAGAGACCCAAGATTAAACCCAAACCCGAGACTAAGTGCTTCTGTAATGAGGGGAACAATCACTGAGGCAGAGCAACTCTAGATACTTGGTAGATAAGAAGGCTGGCAAAAGTCGAAAGAAGTATATTTGATATACATGATGTTGATGTGTACTTTACTAGTACTCCTAGTAGCATGAGGGTATTGGATACCGGTTCGGTTGCTAAGTGATCAGTAACGAGAAATGATAGCTACGGCATAAACGGAGACTAGCTAAAGGCGAGGTGACGATACGTGTTGGAAGTGTTTCCAAGATTGATATGATCAAAACGTCGCACGCTCCCTCTACCATCGGGATTGGTGTTAAACCTAAATAATTGTTATTTTGTGCTTGCGTTAAGCATGAACATGATTGGATCGTGTTTATTGCAATACGATTATTCATTTAAAGAGAATAATGGTTACTCTGTTTGCTTGAATAATCACCTTCAATGGTCTATTGAATCTCGATCGTAGTGTTACACATGTTCATGATATTGGTGCCAAAAGACATGAGGTAATGATGATAGTACCACTTACTTGTGGCACTGCCGCTTGAGTCATGTTGGTATAAATTGCATGAAGAGGCTCGATGCTGATGGATCTTTATACTCACTTGTTTTTGAATCACTAGTGACATGCAAATCATACCACATGAGCAAGGCCTTGTTTTCATTGAGATGAAACAAGATAGTAACTTGTTGGAAGTGGTAAGTTTTGATGTATGCCGTCCAATGGGTGCTGAGGCACGCAGTGGATATCATTATGTTCTTACTTCACTGACGATTTGAGTAGATGCAAGAGTATTTACTTAATGAATCACAAGTCTGAAATATTGAAAAGTTCAATTCTGTTTCGGAGTGAAGTTCGTCGTAACAAGAGGATAAACGGTCTATAATATGATCGTAGAAATGAATATCTGAGTTACGAGTTTTGGTACGCAGTTAAGAGAATGTGGAAATTGTTTCGCAGTTCATGCCACCTGGAACATCATAGTGTGATGATGTGTCTAGACGTCATAGCCACACACTATTTGGTATGGTGCATGCTGTGGTGTCTCCTATCGAATTACCACTATCGTTTATGGGTTATGCTTAAAGACAACCGCATTCACTTTAAATAGGGCACCGCGTATTTCCGTTGAGATGACACAGTATAGACTGAGGTTTAGAGAAATCTAAACTGTCGTTTCTTGAAAGTTTGGGGCTTCGACACTTATGTGAAAAAGTTTCAGTCTGATAAGCTCGAACCCAAAGCGGATAAATGCATCTTCATAGGATATCCAAAACAGTTGGGTACATCTCCTATCTCAGATCCGAAAGCAAAGTGTTTGTTTCCAGCAACAGATCCTTTCTCGAGGAAAGGTTTCTCTCGAAAGAATTGACTGGGAGGGTGGTAGAACTTGATGAGGTTATTGAACCATCACTTCAACCAATGTGTAGCAGGGCGCAGGAAGTTGTTCCTGTGGCACCTACACCAATTGAAGTGAAAGCTGATGATGGTGATCATCGAGCATCGGATCAAGTTACTACAAACCTCGTAGGTTGACAAGGTCGCGTACTACTGCAGAGTGGTACGGTAACCCTGTCTTGGAGGTCATGTTGTTGAGCAATAGTGAACCTACGAGTTATGGAGAAAGCAATGGTGGGCCCAGATTCCGACAAATGGCTGGAAGCCATGAAATGCGAGAGAGGATCCATGTACGAAAACAAAGTGTAGACTTTGGAAGAACTACTTGATGGTCATAGGACTATTGAGTAAAAATGGATCGTTAAAAAGACAGATGATGATGGTGATAAGTCACTATTAAGAAAAGCTCGACTTGTCGCAAAGACGTTTTCGACAAGATCAAACAGTTGACTATGATGAGACTTTCTCACTCGTAGCGATGCTAAAGGTCTGTTAGAATTATGTTAGTTGTTGATGCATTATTTATGAAATATTGCACGTAGGATGTCAAAACATTGTTTTCTCGACGGTTTCCTTGAGCAAACATTGTATGTGATACAACCAGAAGGTTTTGTCGATCCTAAAGATACTAGAAAGTATGCAAGCTCCAGTGATCCTTCAATGGACTGGTGCAAGCATCTCGGAGTTGGAATATACACTTTGATGAGATGATCAAAGATTTTGGGTTTGTACAAGGTTTATGAGAAACTTGTATTTCCAAAGAAGTGAGTGGGAGCACTCTAGAATTTCTGATAAGTATATGTGGTAGACATATTGTTGATCAGAAGTAATGTAGAATTTCTGTAAAGCATATAAGGTTGTTCGAAAGGAGTTTTCAAAGGAATACCTGGATTGCGCTACTTGAACGTTGAGCATCAAAGATCTATGGAGATAGATCAAAAGCGCTTAATGAAAGTTTCAATAAGATGCATGCCTTGACAAGTTTTTGAAGGAGTTCAAAATAGATCAGCAAAGAAGGAGTTCTTGGTTGCGTTGTAAGGTGTAAATTTGAGTAAGACTCAAAACCCGACCACGGTAGAATAAAGAGAATAGACGAAGGTCGTCTTCTATGCCTTAGCCGTAGAATCTAAAGTATGCTATGCTGTGTACCGCACCTGATGTGTGCCTTGACTCAAAGTATGTTGAGAGGTACAGAGAGTGATCCATGATTGAATCACTAGGAGCGGTCAAAATTTATCCTTAGTAACTAATGGACTAAGGAATTTTTCTCGATTTTGGAGGTGGTTAAAGAGTTCGTCGTAAAGGGTTACGTCGATGCAAGCTTTGACACTAATCCGAATAACTATGAGTAGTGAAACGGATTCATATAGTAGAGTAGATATTTGGAGCATTTCCAAATAGCACGTAGTAGCAGCATCTATAAGATGACATAAAGATTTGTAAAGAACGCACGGATCTGAAAGTTTCAGAACCGTTGACTAAAACCTCTCTCACGAGCAAGACATGATCAGACCCCAGAACTATATGGGTGTTGGATTCGTTGGAATCACATGGTGATGTGAACTAGATTATTGACTCTAGTGCAACTGGGAGACTGTTGGAAATATGCCCTAGAGGCAATAACAAATTAGTTATTATTATATTTCTTAGTTCATGATAATCGTTTATTATCCATGCTATAATTGTATTGATTGGAAACACAATACTTGTGTGGATACATAGACAAAACACTGTCCCTAGTAAGCCTCTAGTTGACTTGCTCGTTGATCAAAGATGGTAAAGGTTTTCTGGCCATAGGCAAGTGTTGTCACTTGATAACGGGATCACATCATTAGGAGAATCATGTGATGGACTAGACCCAAACTAATAGACGTAGCATGTTGATCGTGTCATTTTGTTGCTACTGTTTTTTGCGTGTCAAGTATTTGTTCCTATGACCATGATATCATATAACTCACGGACACCGGAGGAATGCTTTGTGTGTATCAAACGTCGCAACGTAACTGGGTGACTATAAAGATGCTCTACAGGTATCTCCGAAGGTGTTCGTTGAGTTAGTATGGATCGAGACTGGGATTTGTCACTCCGTGTGACGGAGAGGTATCTAGGGGCCCACTCGGTAATACAACATCACACACAAGCCTTGCAAGAAGTGTGACTTAGTGTAAGTTACGGGATCTTGTATTACGGAACGAGTAAAGAGACTTGCCGGTAAACGAGATTGAAATAGGTATGCGGATACTGACGATCGAATCTCGGGCAAGTAACATACCGAAGGACAAAGGGAATGACATACGGCATTATATGAATCCTTGGCACTGAGGTTCGAACGATAAGATCTTCGTAGAATATGTAGGATCCAATATGGGCATCCAGGTCCCGCTATTGGATATTGACCGAGGAGTCTCTCGGGTCATGTCTACATAGTTCTCGAACCCGCAGGGTCTGCACACTTAAGGTTCGACGTTGTTTTATGCGTATTTGAGTTATATGGTTGGTTACCGAATGTTATTCGGAGTGCCGGATGGGATCACGGACGTCACGAGGGTTTCCGGAATGGTCCGGAAACGAAGATTGATATATAGGATGACCTTATTTGATTACCGGAAGGTTTTCGGAGTTACCGGGAATGTACCGGGAATGACGAATGGGTTCCGGGAGTTCACCGGGGGGCAACCCACCCCGGGGAAGCCCATAGGCATTGGGGGTGGCGCACCAGCCCTTAGTGGGCTGGTGGGACAGCCCAAGAGAGCCCTATGCGCCATAGGAAGAAAAATCAAAGAGAAAAGAAAAAAAAGAGGAGGTGGAAAAAGGGGGAAGGACTCCTCCTTCGAAACCTAGTTGGACTCGGTTTGGAAGGGGAGGGTTCCCCCCTTAGGTTCGGCCGACCCCTTGGGAGTCCTTGGACCCCAAGGAAAGGCTCCCCCCTCCTCCCCTATATATACGGAGGTTTTAGGGCTGATTTGACACAACTTTGCCACGGCAGCCCGACCACATATCTCCACGGTTTTACCTCTAGATCGCGTTTCTGCGGAGCTTGGGCGGAGCCCTGCTGAGACGAGATCATCACCAACCTCCGAAGCATCGTCACGCTGCCGGAGAACTCTTCTACCTCTCTGTCTCTCTTGCTGGATCAAGAAGGCCGAGATCATCGTCGAGCTGTACGTGTGCTGAACGCGGAGGTGCCGTCCGTTCGGCACTAGATCGTGGGACTGATCGCGGGACGGTTCGCGGGGCGGATCGAGGGACGTGAGGACGTTCCACTACATCAACCGCGTTCACTAACGCTTCTGCTGTACGGTCTACAAGGGTACATAGATCAACCATCCCCTCTCATAGATGGACATCACCATGATAGGTCTTCGTGCGTGTAGGAAATTTTTTGTGTCCCATGCGACGTTCCCCAACAGGGTTGTCAATCCCTTATAGATTGTTTGCCAAGTGAGAACTGAAAGCAACAAAGTAACAAAGCAAAGAAAAAGTGGAGGTGTAAACGATGGATGTGAATAGACCCGGGGGTCGTAGTGTTTACTTGTGGCTTCTCTCATGAAAGCAAGTAGACGGTGGGTGAACAAATTACTGTCGAGCAATTGATAGAACCGCGCAAAGTCGTGATGATATATATGCAATGATTATATCTATAGGCATCACGTCCAAAACAAGTAGACCGATACTTTCTGCATCTACTACTATTACTCCACACGTAGACCACTATCCAGCATGCATCAAGTGTATTAACTCCATAAGAACAGAGTAACGCCTTAAGCAAGGTGACATGATGTAGAGGGATAATCTCAAACCAATGATAAAAACCTCATCTTTTTACACTTGATGGAAACTACTTGATGTGTGCCTTGCTGCTCCTACTGTCACTGGGAAGGGTCACCACATGGTAGAACCCAAAACGAATCACTTCTCCCATTGCAAGAATCATAGATCTAGTTGGCCAAACAAAACCCAAGACTCGGAGAGACTTACAAGGATATCAAATCATGCATATAATAAATCAGCAAATACTCAAATATATATCATAGATAATCTGATCACAAATCCACAATTCATCGGATCTCGACAAACAAACCGCCAAAGAAGATTACATCGGATAGATCTCCATGAAGATCATGGAGAACTTTGTATTGAAGATCCAAGAGAGAGAAGAAGCCATCTAGCTACTCACTACGGACCCGTAGGTCTGAAGTGAACTACTCACGAGTCATTGGAGGGGCGATGATGAAGATGAAGAAGCCCTCCAAATCGAAAGTCCCCTCCGGCAGGGCGCCGGGAAGGGTCTCCAGATGAGATCTCGCGGAAACGGATGCTTGTGGCGGCGGAAAAGTATTTTCGAGGCTCCCCTGATTTTTTGCGGAATATTTGGGAATTTATAGGCCAAAGAACTAAGTCAGGGGGCGGCCAGGGAGGCCACAAGCCTACCCACCGCCGCCTCCCCCTAGTGGCGGAGTGGGGGCTTGTGGGCTCCGTGGAGCCCACCTGGCTTGGCCCAAAAGCCCCGTGGTCTTCTTTCGTTCAGGAAAAAATCATTTTCGGGTTTTTCTTCCGTTTGGACTCTGTTCCAAAATCAGATCTGAAAAGAGTCAAAAACACGGAAAAAACAGGAACTCGCACTTGGCACTGAATTAATAAGTTAGTCCCAAAAAAGATATAAAAGGTACGTAAAACAACCAAAGAAGACAAGATAACAGCGTGAAACCATAAAAAATTATAGATACGTTTGAGACGTATCAGTGGGCCAGTGGGCCACAAGCCCTAGCTCCGCCTCCACCCCCCTTGTGGCGGTGGGCAGGCTTGTGGTGCCCACATGGCTCTGCCGCCCCCAACCTCAGGTCTACAAGTTCACTTTCGTCCCAAAAAAGATAAAAAGAGAAGTTTTCATCGCGTTTGCAATACGGAGCCGCCGCCACCACCTGTTCTTCATCTGGAGGGGAGATCTGGAGTCCGTCTTGGGCTGCGGAGAGGGGAACTCGTCGCCATCATCATCATCAACCTTCTTCCCTCTCCAATTCCATGAAGCTCTTTGTCGTTCGTGAGTAATCTATTCGTAGGCTCACTGGGCGGTGATGAGTAGGATGAGATCTATCATGTAATCGAGTTAGTTTTGATGGGGATTGATCCCTAGTATCCACTATGTTCTGAGATTGATGTTTCTACTACTTTGCCATGCTTAATGCTTATCACTAGGGCCCGAGTGCCATGATTTCAGATCTGAAATTATTATGTTGTCACGAATATATGTGTGTTAGAGATCCGATCTTGTAAGTTGTAGTTACCTACTATGTGTTATGATCCGGCAACCCCGGAGTGACAATAACCGGAACCACTCCCGGTGATGACCATAGTTTGAGGAGTTCATGTGTTCACCAAGTGCTAATGCGTTGGTCCGGTTCTTTGTTAAAAGGGGAACCTTAATATCCTGTAGTTTCCTTTTGGACCCCGCTGCCACGGGAGGGATGGACAATAGATGTCATGCAAGTTCTTTTCCCTAAGCACATATGACGACACACGGAATGCAAGCCTACATCACATTGACGAACGGGAGCTAGCCACATATCTCTCCGTGTTATAACTTTTGCATGATGAATATCATCCAAACAAATCACCGACCCATTGCCTACGAGTTTTTCCTACTACTGCTGTTACTTGTTTTGCTCTGCTGCTGTTACTACTGTTGTTGCTGCTCTTACTTGTCTTGCTCTGCTGCTACTGTTGCTACTACTGTCGCTTGCTACTATTGCTACTTGCTACTGGTGTCACTACTGATGTTCCTTGCCACTGCTATTACTCGTTACACTGCTGCTACCTGCTATAATCTTGATCGCTGGTCGTTGACGGGAACTGACAATTTCCGTCAACGGGGCAACTTGGCGCCATTGATACAATCGTTGGAAATAGTGTGCTATGTCAACAGATCGTTTCTGACACCGTTGTTATCATACTACTTTGCTGTTACTACTTTGCTTGCAGATACTAATCTTTCAGGTGCGGTTGAATCAGAAAAATTCAGCTGCTAATACTCGAGAGTATTCTCTCACCTTCTGTCAGGCATACCAACAAATTTGGGTCGAATACTCTACCCTCGAAAACTGCTGTGAACCCACCCGCTGGTGGGCCGTCAACAACATTCTTCTAGTTTCATTACCGGGAAGTGCTAGCAGCATTCTTCTGGTGCCGTTGCAAGGGAAGGTTTGTTGTCACAGAATCGCATTCGTCTAGCTATTACCAAAGAGTGCCAGTTAGTTGTCCTCAAGCAATTCAGTTGACAAACTAAAAGAGACAAAAGAAAAACTTTGACGAACTCTGTTTGATCTTGTTGTTGCAGCTATGTCTAACTCATATCCAGAGTTTCAGCAAGATCACAAGCAAACCACATAAGAAAATGACATCTAGGTCTCGCGGTAAACTCATACCAATGGCATAATCAACTAGCGAACAAATAATAATAAGTCTCAAACGTCAACACTTCAATCAAAACAACATGAAGTAGTATGAATAGATGGTATCTCGCTAACTCTTTTTGAGACCGCAAAACATAAAGGCAGAGCACCTTCAAAGACCAAGGGCTGACTAAACATTGTAATTCATGGCAATGAAGATCCAGTCATAGTCATACTCAACATAGTTAAAAGCAAAGCATAAAAATGACAGAGGTGCTCTCTAATTGGTGCTTTTGTAAGAGGAGGATGATTCAAGAGGAACATAAATAGACATGCCCTTCGCAGAGGGAAGCATTGATTTGTAGAGGTGCCAGAGCTCAAGCTTTGAAAACAGAGATAATAATTTTGGGTGGCATGCTTTCATTGTCAACGCAATGACTAAGAGTTCTCAACATCTTCCACGCTACACATGCTATAGGAGGTTCCCAAACAGAGAAGTAAAGTTTTGACTCCCCCACCACCAATCAATCACACTCCACGGCTAGCCGAATCCTCGGGTACCGTCCATACCAACAACAATCCTGGGGGAGTTTTGTTTACAATTATCTTTTTGATTTGAGTGTGGAACTGGGAATTCCAATTACCGGCCCCTTTCTCGTGAGTGATAGTGAATAAACACATATCGAGGATAACACGCCTAGCATGGAAGATACCAATAACCCCCTGTCACCACATGAGCGGTTCGGGCATGCAAAACAGATTATTTCTTGAAGATTTAGAGAGTGGCACATGCAAATTTACTTGGAACGGCAGGTAGATACCGCACATAGGTAGGTATGGTGGACTCAAATGGAACAACTTTGGGTTTATGGAAGTGGATGCACAAGAAGTATTCCCGCTTAGTACAAGTGAAGGCTAGCAAAAGACTGGGAAGCGACCAACTAGAGAGCAACAACAGTCATCAAAATGCATTGAGATTAACTAACATTGAGTGCAAGCATGAGTAGGACACAAATCACCATGAACATGAACATCATAGAGGCTATGTTGATTTTGTTTCAACTACATGCGTGAACATGCGCCAAGTCAAGCCACTTGAAACATTCAAAGGAGGATACCATCCTATCATACTACATCGTAGTCATCTCAACATTCATGTTGGCAACCGAGACAAACCATTATAAGATCCTAGCTAAGTAAGCATGGCATAAGCAACTATGATCTCTAAGTTGTCATTGCAAACATGTTTCTCTCACAACAAAGTTGAATCAAGCATGATGAGCTAGTCATATTTACAAAAACTAAATAGATCGAGTTCATACCAGCTTTTCCAGGATCAGTAACTTCATCATATATCGTCATTATTGCCTTTCACTTGCACGACCGAACGATGTGAACAATAATAAGCGTGCTCGTGCATTGGACTAAAGCTAGAATCTGTAGGCAAACACAAAGGAGAAGACAAAGTAATATGGTTGTTTGAAAGCTAAACATGTATGCATGCAAGAGCCACTAAACATTGTAACCAATATCTTCTACCTTGACCCAAAGAAAAAGAAAACTATCTACAAGGGAAAACTCCCAACAAGCAAAAGAATAAAAAAAATATTTTGGGGTTTTCTCAAACTAGACAGACACACGAAAAGAAAATGAGAAAAATAAAATAAACTAGCATGGATGATACAGTGGCAAAGTGTGAACATCAGCTAACAAAGTGAAAGCATAAGCAAGAATGTAAAGTCGGTGAGAACACGTACTCCCCAAGCTTAGGCTTTTGGCCTAACTTGGTATACTCCCAAGGTGGGAAATAACCAGCTCCGGGGTACTCTGGAGTGGACTGAGGATGCCACTGCTTTGTGATCTCCTCTGGCTCCCACTGATAAACTGGCGTCTGGTACTCGACTGGCGGCTCGGGCACGGGCACCTGTGGTTGGGCTAAGCCCCAATATGCGTAGATGTCCGAGGGAATAATAGGGTATCTCCCTGCATGAAGATTGAACAAAGAAGGAGCAGGCAAAGTAATAGTCTCACGAGTACCGTGACTAAATACCAGGTTATAAATCATCCTTCTATTTGTATCTCTATCAAGAAAGTCATGGCGAAACATGATATCGTAATCTAGAAATCTCTCGGGAAGAAGAATCTCTTCTTCCTCCTCCAGTCTAATAGGTATCTCAAAGTGTCTAGCAAGACGAGTAGTGTAGATACCTCCATAGACAACACCCTTAGAACGGTTCAGGTTCAACCGTTGAGCTACTATAGCGCCCAAGCTATAAGTTTTATCGTTATAAAGGGCTTCACGCAAGACCGCAAGGTCTCGGGAACTAAGTGACCCAGCCTTCCCATGGCCAATCAAACATTTTCCCACAAATAATGAGAAGTACCGAAGCACGGGAAAATGTATGCTAGCAGCTCTAGCGCAAGACACTCCTCTCTCCTCTCCTACAGCAATAGTACCGATGAAAGCTTCCAGGTCCCGTGGACGAGGTTCATGAATATCCACAACATAAGGTAATTTGCAGACATTGCAAAAATACTAGAGTGACATGCGCTGGGGGATATCATAAAGTTTAAACTCAACCATAGGAGGATTCTTCCTCGGCTAAAAGTTAAAGCTTTGTACGAAGATATTAGTGAGGAGGAGGTATTCCGGACACTTATCTTCAACGAAGGCGGTAAGGCATGCGTTTTCCACCAAGTGATAAAAGTCCTCATATATTCCAGCGGCGCGTAAGAACATGTCGCTTGGCCACTCGCATGCTCGAACTTCTGCGACTCGAGGGACCAAATACTTTGGCTTCTTCTCACTCCCATCATCCTTGGGGTCACGGCTTGACGAGCCTCTTAAGAACCTCCTCATATTTCCCTTTTCTATCTCTGAAAATTTCTGAATTTTTTAGTGAATCTAAGGAAAAGTGAATAAGGCTCAACGAAACTAGTAGCACCTACTCCAACAAATGCCTAGAGACCATATTACGCATCAAAACTACTTGGGGCCAGCTAGAATCAGCATGCAAAGCTCAAGAACATGGTCACCAAGGCAGCAAAAATACGCGGAGTAAAAGGCACTAGAGCAAAAACTAATTGGACCAATGGAGGAGTCACTTACCAAGGAGTAATTTCCCCAAAACTGTTCGGAGAATGGTGATTTGAGCAAAGATATCGAAAATCCCAGCAAGAGGAGCAAGAACATGGGTTTGAGCTGCGAAACGATTTTTTCTGGAGGTAGGAGAAGCGGATGAGCAAGAATGAGTGGAGGGGGTGCCTGTGGGACCCACAAGCCTGGGTGGCGCGGCCAGGGGGTGCCCGCGCCCCTAGGGCTTGTGGCCCACTAATGTGGCCCCCAGACATACTCTTTGTCCCTGAATTTTTCAAAAAATCCGGAAGAAATCATACTTGATTTTCACAGCATTCGGAGAACTTTGATTTTCGGGGTACTTTTCTATCGGACGCTAAAATAGAAAACAGGGAAAACTAAACTAAATCTATTATTTTTCTTCTAAGCGACCTAAAGTGAAAGCTTGGAACAAAGGTTTGTGACTCCTTGATTCATCCATCTCATGGTCATCGAAAGAAATCCGTCAATGGGGTTGATCAAATCCCCTCGACAAAACTTTCTCGTATCGCAAAAGAAGACAGAGAATTTTCGAATAGTCACTAGGTCACCTCAATGGGGATGTGTATCTCCCCAACAAGCAAGTCATACTTCGTCTTGACATGAGGAATAGGGCATTCAAAGCTCCCAATAAGAATCCATGAAGTTTTTTCGATAGCATTGATGCAATGTACTCGATATTGTTTCTTCGGAAAGTGCACCGTATGCTCATTACCGTTGACATGGAAAGTGACATTGCCTTTGTTGCAATCTATAACAGCCCTGTAGTGTTTAAAAAGGGTCTTCCGAGGATGACAGCCATGGCATTGTCCTCGGGAATATCCAAGATAACAAAGTCTGTTAAGATAGTGGTGTTAGCAACCACAACAGGCACATCCTCGCAAATCCGATAGCGAAAGCAGTTGATTTGTCGGTCATTTGCAGAGAGATTGTAGTGGGTGTCAACTTATCGAGTTCAAGTCTACGATAAAGAGAGAGAGGCATAACACTAACACCGGCTCCAAGGTCGCATAACACAGTTCTAACGTAGTTGCCTTTAATGGAGCAAGGTATAGTGGGCACACCGGGATCACCTAGTTTCTTAGGAGTTCCACCCTTGAAAGTGTAATTGGCAAGCATGGTGGAAATCTCAATCTCGGGTATCCTCCTCTTATTAGTCACAATATCTTTCATGTACTTAGCATACGGAGACATCTTGAGCATATCATTCAAACGCATCTGTAGAAAGACAGGTCTGATCATTTCAACGAAGCACTCAAAATCCTCATCATCCTTTTTCTTGGATGGTTTGGGAGGAAAGGGCATATGTTTCTGAACCCACAGTTCCCTTCCTTTACCATGTTTCCTAGCAGCGAAGTCATTCTTATCGTATCTATGATTCTTAGGTTGTGGGTTATCAAGATCAACAGGTTCAATCTCCACATCCTTTTCATTGCTAGGTTGAGCATCAACATGAACATCACTATTGATATTATCATTAGGCTCATGTTCATCACCAGATTGTGTTTCACCATCAGAGACAGAGGCATCGTTTGGACTCTCAGGGGTAGCAGCAACAGGGTTGCTAGCGTGCAGGTTCCTATCATCTTTCTTCTTCTTTCTAGGATGACTAGGTGCATCAGTGCTAACTCCTTGAGAATCTTGTTCAATTCTCTTCGGATGACCCTCAGGATACAGAGGTTCTTGGGTCATTCTACCGCCTCTAGTAACGACTCTAACGGAATTGTTATTCAACTCATTGAGCAAGTCATTCTGAGCTTTAAATACTTGTTCTACCTGAGTAGTAACCATAGAAGCATGTTTACTCAGAAGTTTAAGATCATTGACGTTTCGATCCACACAAGCACTTAAATGACTAAGCATACGAGCATTCTTTTCCAATTGTCTGCTAACATAATCATTGAAGCTCTGTTGTTTGGCAACAAAGTTATCAAGTTCATCCATGCATAAACTAGCAGGTTTATCAAAAGGAATATCACTCTCATCAAACCTATGCAGAGAATTTACTTCTAATACCTGTATCGTGTTATCGAGACCATGGATCTCTTCGACAGGTGGTAGATTTTTGACATCTTCAGATTTAATGCCTTTCTCTCGCATAGATTTCTTGGCTTCTTGCATATCTTCAGTACTGAGGAACAGAATACCTCTTTTCTTCGGAGTTGGCTTAGGAGGTGGTTCGGGAATAGTCCAAGCATTCTCATTGCATAACATGTTGTTCAACAGAATCTCAGCTTCTCCTATGGTTCGTTCCCTAAAAACACTACCGGCACAACTATCTAGATGGTCTTTAGAAGCATCTGTAAGTCCATTATAGAAGATATCAAGTATTTCGTTCTTCTCAAGAGGGTGATCAGGCAAAGCATTCAGTAGCTGGATAAGCCTCCCCCAAGCTTGTAGGAGACTCTCTTCTTCAACTTGAGTAAAGTTGTATATTTCCTGCAAGGCAACGTGCTTCTTATGGGCAGGGAAATATTTTTCAGAGAAGTAGTAGACCATATCGTGGGGACTACGCACACAACGAGGAGCAAGAGAAGTGAACCAGGTCTTAGCATCATCCTTTAGGAAGAAAAGAAACAACTTGAGCATGTAGTAGTGGCGGATCTTTTCCTCGCTAGTGAATAGGGTGGCTATATCGTGCAGTTTGGTAAGATGGGCTACAACCGTTTCAGACTCATAACCGTGAAAAGGATCAGATTCGACCAGAGTGATTAACTCAGGGCCGACAGAGAATTCATAATCCTTATCGGTCACAAAGATAGGCGAAGTAGCAAACTTCGGGTCGTATTTCATCCTAGCGTTCAGAGATTGTTCTTTCCACTTGCGCAGAAGTTTCTCAACATCATAGCTATCCTTACACGCAAGAAAATCCTCAGCCATCTCTCCCTCCATAACATAGCATCTATCAAGCATAACAGGCAATTCAGCCATAGTAGCAGGTTCTACTTCAATAGTATCAGCAGTTTCAGAAGTATCATCACGTCTAGCAGCCACTCTAGCAATATGTGCATCAAGGAATGCACCAAGTGGCAAAGCAGTATCATGCATAGCATCATCAGGCATAGTATCAAGCATAGCATCATCAGGCATAGTATCAAGCATAGCATCATCAGGCATAGTATCAAGCATAGCATCATCAGGCATAGTATCAAGCATAGCAGAAGTAGCATCATCTAGCACAGGCGACATATCAAGATTTCTAGCAGGAGGCGAAGTCGCAAACTTACTCAAAACTGAAGGTGAATCAAGTGCAGAGCTAGATGGCAGTTCCTTACCTCTCCTCATAGTGGAAGGTAGGATTTTAGTTCTTGGATCTTTCGGATTCCTCGTAGTGATTAGCAGACGTCAAGCCCAAGCGACTCGGAGAATATAGTTGTGCCTCCCCGGCAACGGCGCTAGAAACAGCCTTGATGTCCCACAAGCGTATGGGATCGCAGCAGTTTTTGAGGGTAGAGTATTCAACCCAAATTTGTTGGTTCGCATGACGGGAAGCGAAAGAATATTCTCAAGTATTAGCAGCTGAATGTGTCAGATTCAACCACACCTGAAAGATTAGTGTCTGCAAGCAAAGTATCAGTAGCAAAGTAGTATGATAGCAACGGTGCCAGAAACGATCTGTTGACGGCAGACTATTCCTAATTGTTGTATCAATGGCGCCAGCACGTTGACAGGGGATTATTCTTAAGAAGAATGCTTCCCCGGCTACGACTCCAAAAAAGTCTTACAACAAGTAGCAGCGAAGTGGCAAGGAACAACAGTAGCAGCAGCAACAAAGTAACAGGTAACAGCAGCAGCGAAGTGGCCCAATCCCTTTTGTAGCAAGGGACAAGCCTAGGCAAAGTAACGTAGCGAGGACCAGTAGTAAAAGACTCGTAGGCAGTGGATCGGTGATGGATGAGTATGACAGATGTGATTCATCATGTAACAGCTATAACACGGAGAGATATGTAACTAGCTCCCGTTCGTCAATCTAATGTAGGCATGTATTCCGTATGTAGTCATACGTGCTTAGGGAAAAGAACTTGCATGACATCCATTGTCCATCCCTCCCGTGGCAGCGGGGTCCTAATGGAAACTGCGGGATATTAAGGTTCTCCTTTTAATAAAGAACCGGACCAACGCATTAACACGTGGTGAATACATGAACTCCTCATACTATGGTCATCTCCGGGAGTGGTTCCGGCTATTGTCACTCCGGGGTTGCCGGGTTATAACACATAGTAGGTGACTGCAACTTGCAAGATAGGATCTAAAACACACATATATTGGCGACAACATAATAGGTTCAGATCTGAAATCATGGCACTCGGGCCCTAGTGACAAGCATTAAGCATAGCCAAGTAGTAGGAACATCAATTTAGAACATAGTGGATACTAGGCATCAATCCCCGTCAAGAACTAACTCGATTACATGATAGATCTCATCCAACTCATCACCGTCCAGCAAGCCTACGATGAGATTACTCACGAACAATGAAGAGCATCATGGAATTGTCGATGGAGAAAGGTTGATGATGACGATGGCGACGATTTCCCCTCTCCGGAGCCCGAAACGGACTCCAGATCTTCCCTCCAAATGAAGAACAGGATGTGGCGGCGCCTTCGTATCACAAAACGCGATGAAACCTTCTCTCTGATTTTTTTCCAGACGAAACGGAAGATATATAGCTGAGTTTGGGGGCGGTGGTGCCACGTGGCCCCCACAAGCCTACACGGCGCGACCATAGGGGGTTGCCGCGGCCTATGGGCTTGTGGCCCACTGGCACGCCCCCTCACGTGGATCTTTGCGCAGGTATTTTTCTTTTATTCCAGAAGAAATCTCCGTAAATTTTTACGACATTCTGAGAACTTTTGTTTCTGCACAAAAACAACACCATGGCAATTATACTGAAAACAACGTTAGTCCGGGTTAGTTCCATTCAGATCATGCAAATTAGAGTCCAAAACAAGGGCAAAAGAGTTCGGAAAAGTAGATACGACGGAGACGTATCAGATTCCACAACATATATCAAGTGAATCACTTTAATAACCCAATGTCACTACGGGTATCCGCATGCAAGACATATATCATGTTCTCTCAAACCTGAATATTCAATCCAATATAGCGAGATCTTAAAGTGAAAGACTCAATTCATCACAACAATAGCATGGTACAAACACCATATGATCCAAGTATATTAAAAAGGCTCGTGATGTGTCAACATCATGGCATGTCAAGAACACGAGAGAGAGAGAGAGAGATTAAACACATAGCTATGGATACAAACCCTCAGCCCCGAGGGTGGACTACTCCCTCCTCATCATGGCCTCCTCCGAGATGATGAAGATGGCCACCAGAGATGATCTCCCCCTCCGGTAGGGTGCGGGAACGGGCTCCCGATTGGTTTTTTGTGGCTATAGAGGCTAGCGGCGTTGTAACTTCTCATCTAGTGTTACTTCTGGAGTTTCTATATTTATAGCATTTTTGGGTGTTGGAATCACGCCAAGATGGGCCACGAGGTGCCCACTAGATACGAGCCCACGCCAGGGGGGCTGGCGCGCCCTGGTGTCTAGTAGGCACCACTGGGGGGGGGGGGGCTCTGTTGGTTCTTAGCTCCAGTAATTCTGTTTTTTCTTCCAAAAAATCATCAAAAAGTTTCGTCCAATTCTGAGAACTTTTATTTTTGCACAAAAACAACAACACCACAATAGTTGTGCTGAAAACAACGTCACTCCTGGTTAGTTCTAAATAAATCATATAAAGTGCAGCAAAACCGTATAAAAGTATTGTAAACATAGGCGAACATGGCATGAATACTTCATAAATTATCGATAGGTTGGAGACGTATCAACATCCCCAAGCTTAATTCCTACTCCTCCTCGAGTAGGTAAATGATAAAAGAAATAATTTATGAAGTGTGAATGCTAGCATAGTGCAAAACTTTTATTAATGATAATTTCAATAACTTTTCCTAGCATCATTACATCAACTCATTATTATAAAACTCATCATGATAAAGTAGCAATTGAAAATGGAACTTTTTATGTGGAGTGCTACCTATCATATTCATCATACACTCTTTTCTTTATAGCATGGACGTATCGACTTGTAGATTATTCAAAGCAATAGTCTATAACTTCACATGAAAACTTTAATACTCAAGCATATCAACAAGCAACCAAGTCTTTCAAAATATCAACACTAAAGAACGCTATCCCTAGCCCATCATGCTCCATCATTGATCCATTCATGCAACACACACAATTATTAGCTACATCCGATGCTCAAGTATGATAATAGTGTTCCTTAGTTGGTGCTTCATAAGAGAAGATGGAGACTCAAATACCAAACAAACATCGCACCAACTCCTAACATCTATAGTCGGATGCCCCAGCCCAGCCACACACTGGGACTGGATCCCATACCGATCTAGCTCACTCTTAGAGGCAGCCTCCACCATCTTCCACCGATCCATCTCGAGAGCCAGAACAGACACATCTTCCTTGCTAGGTCTGCCGTCGACGCCACCATGGCGTCAGACAACACCACCATCATGCATGTGTCCGTCCACACGCACCTGTCGCCGAACCACCATAGCGCCATGCCGCCGGGATCAACCTTAGGGCTCGCGGTAGAACAAACACCGCTCCTCCTCTTGTCCCGTCCACCCAGGACGTACTCCAAAACGATGCCCTCAGGAGGGAAACGACATCGAAGATGCCATCATCGTCCGATATGGTAAATCCAGATCTGGGATTTCTCCCGGAACATCATGAGCGGGGTGCCACGACCTGCAACAACGATGCCTCGAGATGGTAACGACATCGTAGACGCTGCCATCGTCCGCCATGACCGAAGTCGGTGCAGTTTTCACCGGAGGTCACGTCCCCCCGATCTCGCGGTTGGGTGGGACCGTGGGGGGCTCGCCGTGTAGACGAGGACCACCATTCGGCACGCCGGCAGGAGGCCCCTAGCCGCCCCTCGCCGATCCTCCTCGCGCCACCAGCCGACCAAGGTGAAACCGTGACGGATCTGGGCAGGACACGCCAGATTCACATCCCTCAAAGCCAGCCAATGCGCGCGGCAGCCACCCTCGCTGGATGGAGCGCCGCCACCGCCACCATCCAAGCTCAGACCACAGTTGCCCATGGAGGCCTCGAACGCCACCGCGCAGCAGAGACGCTGCCCTGACTGCCGCCCACGTCCTCCCCATGCGCGACAATCCCTCCATCTCACAGGGGATCCGTGGCTACCTCCAGCCCTCGCTCTAAGGCACAGGGCCCGCCGCCGCCGCGGCCCTCGACGGCTGTAGAGGCGGCCGGGGAAGTAAAAGGGGAGTCTGGAGGCTAGGGTTTCGGGGCCCCTGGCGTCGTCCGAGGGGAGGCGACACGAGGGGTACCAATCATGTTGGAGATGAAAGAGGGGTTTCCCTCTTGGATATGAAAGAGGGGATGCCTTCAGGGGCATCCCCAAGCTTAGACACTTGAGTATTCCTTGGATATTACCTTGGGGATGCCTTGGGAATCCCCAATCTTAGGTTCTTCCTGCTCCTTATTCTCCTCATATTGGTATCTCACCCAAAACTTGAAAATTTCAATCACACAAAACTTAACGGAACTTCATGAGATGGGTTAGTATCATAAATATAGATCATTCACTTAGGTACTACCAAGACAAGATTCATAATTGTTATAACATAATACCTACTGTATTCTATCAATCCCATAATTTATATCACTAAATATAAGCTATGGAAACAGCAAAACAAGCAAACTATGCATGAAAAATAGAATCTGTCATAAACCGAACAGTCTGTGAAGATCGGCATGCAATCCATACTTACCTGCCTCTACACATTCTGAAAAATTAGGAAAACACAGAGAATTTTCATACCAAAATTTTGTAAAAGTTTCCGAATTTTTTGACGCTCCAGTTAAATCAGAGAAATTCTGCACTGGACGTAAAAGTTTATGTTTTTGCACAGAATCAAACAAGCAAGTATCCACACTATCACAAAGACTTTACTTGGCACTTGATTAATACAGTATATTAATCATCTGAACACTCAAAAATAGAAAGGGTAAATATTGGGTTGTCTCCCGACAAGAGCTTTTCTTTAGTGCCTTTCAGCTAGGCATGATGATTTCAATGATGCTCGTATAGGAATAATAGTTGAAACATGCAAGAGAGCATCATGAATCACATGGCAAGCACATTTTAGTCTAACCCACTTCCTATGCATAGCGATTTTGTGAGATAACAATTTATTGTAGTAAGAATCAGCTTGCATAGGAAGGCAAAACAAGCATAACTTCAAAACTTTGAACACATAGGGAGGAAACTTGATATTATTGCAATTCCTACAAGCATATAATCCTCCCTCAAAATAATTTTCAGTAGCATCATGAAGGAATTCAACAATATAGCTATCACATACAACATTATTTTCATGATGCACAAGCATAGAATTTTTATTACTACCCACACAAGCAAAATTCTTATCATTCATAGTAGTGGGAGCAAACTCAACAAAATAGCTATCGTGTGATACTTGATTGGCATAATCCAGTTGAAAATTTAAATCATGATGACAAGTTTCATGTTTTTATTACTCTTTATAACATACATATCATCACCATAATCATCATAGATAGCAACTTTGTTGTCATAGTCAATTGAAACCTCTTCCAAAATAGTGGACTCGTCACTAAATAAAGTCATGACCTATCTAAATCCACTTTTATCATTATGAAATGATTCAACACCCTCCAAAATAATGGGATCATTAGTACCTAGAGTTGAAACTCTTATGAACCCACTTTCATCAATGTAATCATCATAAATAGGAGGCATGCTTTCATCATAATAAATTTGCTCATCAAAACTTGGGGGACTAAAAATATCTCTTCATCAAACATAGCATCCCCAAGCTTGTGGCTTTGCATATCATTAGCATCATGGATATTCAGAGAATTCATACCAACAATATTTATATCATTCTCATCATTCAAGAAATTCACATTAAGCATATTCATATATTCTTCCTCTAGCAATTGAGTACAATTTTCCTTTCCATCATTTTCAAGAAAGAAATGATAAAGATGACCAATATGAGACCACCTCAATTCCATTTTTTTAATTTTCTTTTTATAAACCAAACTAGTGAAACACAAGAAACTAAAATATTTAATTGCAAGACATAGAGATATACCTTCAAGTACTCACCTCCACGGCAATGGTGCAAGAAAAGAGATTGATGTCTACTGATACGTCCATTTTGCATCATGTTTTCATGTTGATATTTATCTCTTCTTGGGATGTTATTTCACTTCACGGTACAATACTTATTCCTTTTCTCTCTTATTTTGCAAGCTTTACATGAAGAGGGAGAATGCCGGAAGCTAGAATTCCGGCCTGAAAGAGGAGCAAAGTTGAGATACCTATCCTGCGCAACTCCAAACGCCGTAAAAATCAACGAGGATTTTTTTTCCGGATTTATAAAAAATACTGGGCCGAAGAAGCGCCAGAGGGGCGCCAGCAGGTGCCACAAGCCTGCTTGGCGCGGCCACCCCCCTGGTCGCGCCAAGGGGGCTTGTGGGCAGCCTGCTGGCCCACTGGCCCCCCTCTTCTGCTATTGAAGGATTTCGTCCAGAAAAAAAATCAAGGAGGAGCTTTTTCGTGGATTTGCCGCCGCCACAAGGCGGAACTTGAGGAGAACCAATCTAGAGCTCCGGCAGGACGATCCTGCCGGGGAACTTCCCTCCCGGAGGGGGAAATCATGGCCATCGTCACCATCAACATCTTCATCACCACCATCTCATCTCCAAGTCCTAGTTCATCACTTGTAACCAATCTCCATCTTGCGACTCTGATTGGTACTTGTAAGGTTGCTACTAGTGTTGATTAATCTTTGTAGTTGATGCTAGTTGGATTATTTGGTGGAAGAGTTTTTGTTCAGATCCTTGATGCTACTCATTACCTCTCTGATCATGGATATGATTATGCTTTGTGCGTAGTTACTTTTGTTCCTGAGGACATGGGTTAAGTCATGATAATAATAGTCATGTGAATTTGGTATTCGTTCGGTAATTTGATGTGTTGTATGTTGTTTTTCCTCTGGTGGTGTTATGTGAACGTCGACTACGTAACACTTCACCATTATTTGGGCCTAGAGGAAGTCATTGGGAAGTAGTAAGTAGATGATGGGTTGCTAGAGTGACAGAAGCTTAAACCCTAGTTCATGTGTTGCTTCGTAAGGGGCTGATTTGGATCCACTAGTTTAATGCTATGGTTAGACTTTGTCTTAATTCTTCGTTCGTAGTTGCGGATGCTTGCGAGAGGGGTTAATCATAAGTGGGATGCTTGTCCAAGTAAGGGCAGTACCCAAGCGTCGGTCCACCCACATATCAAACTATCAAAGTAACGAACGCGAATCATATGAACATGATGATAACTAGCATGACAGAAATTCCCGTGTGTCCTCGGGAGCGTTTTTCCTCCTATAAGACTTTGTCCAGGCTTGTCCCTTGCTATAAAAGGGATTGGGCCACTTTGCTGCACCGTTGCTACTTTTGTTACTTGTTGCTTGCTACGAATCATCTCACCACACAATCACTTGTTATCGGCAATTTGAGTGCCTGCAGATTTTACCTTGCTGAAAACCACTTGTCAGATCCTTCTGCTCCGCGTTGGGTTCGACACTCTTACTTATAGAAAGGACTACGATTGATCCCTACACTTGTGGGTCATCAAGACTCTTTTCTGGCGCCGTTGCCGGGGAGTGAAGCGCCTTTGGTAAGTGGATCTTGGTAAGGAAACATTCATATAGTGTGCTGAAATTTATTGTAACTTGTCACTCTGGATACTAATCCTTTGAGGGGCTTGTTCACCTCGAACGGAAGCACGAAGAGTTGCTCATCAACCTGCTGCACCTAATGAAAATGTTTGCTTTGAATTTCCTTCGGGTATGCTTGAGAAGCTGCTGGCTAATCCTTCTACACGAGATGGAACATCACATCCAGACTTGCATCTGATCTATGTAGATGAAGTTTGTGGTTTATTTAAGCTTGCAGGTTTGCCCGAGGATGAGGTCAAGAAGAAGGTATTTCCTTTATCTTTGAAGGATAAGGCGTTGACATGGTATAGGCTATGTGATGATACTAGATCATGGGACTACAACCGGTTGAAATTGGAATTTCATCAAAAGTTTTATCCTATGCATTTAGTACATCGTGATCGGAATTATCTATACTTATACTAATTAAAGACTTCCTAGAAATTACCACGTTAATTAGTAAATATGGACCGTTAATCTAGTGGGACCGAATTATAACGGTCTCGATTTATCCATGTAATCCTTGGCTAAAACGATTAGATCTTACTAGTCGTCAACCCGTGCGCTTGCACGGGCCAGTTGCAAAATACTATCTTAGAATCCCATACTTTAGAACATAGCATTATGTTGTGTGCAACCAAATTGACCTGACATACCATCGGAACCTAACGTATTTGAGACATCCGACATAATTCATAAGGAAATGTATTTGAATGAAGAAGTTATGGGTACATATGACTGTTCATAAATTAAATTGACACAAAACCTATATGTCAAATTGACATATCTTTACATTGTTTTTGTTACCGTTGTATGACCAAAAGGAATTAGAAATCAAAAGGTCATTCAATGCATGGCTGTGGGCAACTTAAGCATGTTTTTGTCGTTTTTCCACTGTCTCTGCCCTGTCTGTAAATACAACCAATGTTAGTTTGAGATAGTAATTGGTTTAAACTTAAAGGTTATTATCCATCATTTGACGCGGAAATATGAGCACGGAAATTATGTGTATTCCAACAACTCTATACGTACATTCATGGTATAATGATTTGGAAAATTCACATGCCGTGAGTTGTACTTCCATGCTCTATCATAGAGAAAAGGATGCATATATTTTCAATAACTCTCTTCTTCCACTAAATAAAAAATATTTATAATAAAAGATGCTTAATTTAAGTGAAACTGGCCGAGTTTTTGACAGTCGTGATTATAAGGAGATGTGTTGTTGTCGTGCTATTGGTTGGTTTCAAATTTGACCATCCATAATTTAGTATAGATTTCGTATGCTTTGCCAAAACAAAAGTTCTAGCGATATTGGTATAGGACATGACATGAGTAAGTTAATTAGAAGGGATACATTTGGTACTATATGAACGTGGTAGCAAAAATTTAATAATTTATTTAGTTGCACAATGCTAGAAATTAATTGTTCAACATTAAATAGTAGATAAGACACATAACATCATGGATTTCCATCAAGGCGTGTCATGCTTAGCTTAGTACAATATATTGTGAAAAGATAATCACTATAGCTATCTACAAACAGAACTTGTATAGACTAACAATTGCAACGTTACCTGACATTATTGCATCTAGCCCTGAGTGCGTAGTTAGTACGCCAAGCTAAGCTACGTAACATGAATCGTTTTCATACTCGTGAAAGACAAACCTGAATCTTTCTGATGCCCTCCATAGCTTTGACTGTTGACCGTATCATCACGGACATAATAGTGTAAGAGTTTAATAAAAGTACTTACTATTTCATTGCTTTCTTGGAGAGCAAATATGTCTAACTGTAGAAAAAAGAATTCTTTTATCCAAACACGGGGGTACGCCTAATTGACTGTGTCATGCTCGAGAACCTGATTCTGCTGCCAATGGGGTAACAGGATTCCTTCATGGCCGCTTGTGATGTTGATGCCATACTCGAGAAGCTGCTCACGAAGAAAAAAGGTCAGCACGCTTGTCGCCAGGTCAATACCTTCAATTTGTACATGAACTTGCTGCCATGTGCCTTTCCCAATATACATTCATCTATATAGTTGATGGAGTCATACATGATACATTCGTTTTCTATTTCACCACTTCTGAACAGTCTGGGATCCCACACTCAGTACAACATCATGCTCTAGGGAAGTTTGTATCATGTTGATTCTTGCGTCTTGCTGGCGACGGGACATGGACAGGCGACGGGGCGCGGACACGTCGGTGTGCAATGGTTGAGAGGCTGCTTCTGACGGCTGAATGCATGTGTCTCATGCAAGAAGTAATAAAACAATCAACGGATGGCCAGAGGTAGTGTGAAAAGGTCGAGAAGTTTCTGCACATGTCCCCTAATACATGAGTAGAAGAAAAACAACCGACGTGCGGACATCATATTTAGGCAACTGAATCGGATTGGAGGAAGGCCAATTACATGATCAGTCTCCTATGTTCATTATCTGCATCTCAATCTCGTTCTCCCCCAAATAACAGAAACACTGAAAGGAAGATGCACATGGAGTTCAGAGGCCATGGCATATCTGCCTTGCCCAGTTGCAATATGAATCAACCAAAGTATGAGATTAGCCGCTAGAACTAACTCGGCGTCAGCAGATCGATGAAAAGATTTAGGGATATCTACTCGGAAACAACTAAATTGTAAGAACCAATAAAAAACTGCATGCTAATATAGGCCAGCACTGTTTGCATCTTACACTTACCAATCCTTTTGCTCATCTTGTTTTTTATGCCCCTCGAGCCACATCTAAGCTCTTACTCTTCTTCTCTGTACGATCCATAGATTGGCAATGGAGAGACGTCATGAGATTGTGTCGCCGGTGTCATAGGAAAACGATCTACTACCCATCTACGATGAAAGAAGAACCTGAGGCAATAGATGGACATATATCCCTTGCAGCCCTGCTTGACTTGGTTGTCCCATTGCTTCTCCTCCTGCTAGAGCCCTAAGCAGCGCAGCAGTCTCGCTGTGAACAATTCAGACCTTAGCTTACTGCTGCACCCTTATTTCATGTCCGTGATGTATCCTTCCTTTAGTTAGCCACGCTTCTATGTGTGCAACCCAACACTGCGGACAAGAAGGAAAAAATGTGCAGCCTCGCTAGGCCTTTTGTATAGAAGACGATCAACGATCAATGGAGATTCTGTTTTCAGGGACGGTGATCTTTTTTTTACCAAAGGGACGGTGATCTGTTGAGAATGATAACACGTGAGACATCAGTTTAGATGGGCATTTTTAATTTTAGATGTCAGGTGATATATTAAGATAAAATGCATGCATGAAAAATCCTAAGACGTGTCCATGCATATTACTTGACGGCAACCATAAAAAAATGGTATAAGATGTGTGAACGCTAATAACTTGATGGATGTCAATTCTAACTAATCTACACCGTTATAATTCGGTCCCATCGAGATTAACGGTTCATATTTACTAATTAACGTGGGAATTTTTAGAGAGTCTCTAATTAGTATAAGTATAGATTTTTTTTAACTTACAATTAGATCTTTGATTTTTACCTCATAGGAGTCCTTGCGATCTAGCCCACATGCATGATTCTTCCACCGTCGGCTGACAAAAAAAATCTGTATTGCAGCCTCTTGAATCCCCAGCTCATCTACCGTATCATGTCAAACAAAGAAGAAAAACGCATCTTCTGCATTGGTGCAACATGAAGCGGCATGTAGCATTCCATCTGGTGCTCCCAATCACGTAAGGTCTCACCCAAATGTCAAATCCCAGTCCAATCTCTCTCCAATCCCTATTGTTCATGTTTGTCATCTGTTTTCTCATACATTTGCTGTTGGTTTTTTATCGTTAGAGCAAACCACCCAGAAACTGATGTACGTACATGCACAACTTGCACGCACGCAAGCAGGCAGGCTGCTTGATTGGTGAGCAGTAGCACTGGCTCACATCAACGTGAGAAGCTAGCTTCAACGGAATCACTGGATTCGTTTCTTGACGGGATCGGAACGAATCCGCTCTCTCGACTGATTGACTTACTCCGGCGCCGTCACCAGAACTTATGTGTAAGTTGACGAGGGAAGAAACAGATCGGAAAATTTTTGGCGATGAAACGGCATGGCAGCAACACGGCAGATTACACGTAAACCCTATTTAGTTCATCTCTAAATCGTGTGTCCCATGCACGTAACCTTGCATCATTAATTCTCTTCTCTATTATCAACGTTGTCAATCCCTGATGAATTTATCTAAGGGCCCGCAAGAAATTTGATAGGCTCATGACGTCTCATCAAGAATTGTTTTTTATTTATTTTGTAAATGTAGTGTTGAGATTGTGACCAGATTATGCATTCCGGGGAGTGAAAGAGAAGGAGAACCGGCCAGATGGACCTGAATCACATTTGTTGCCAACCTGCCGCAAGCTAGGTAAGTAGCGTTCTCTACATCTAAAAATTGACCACTGTCAGCCAATTTATTTTTCATGTGGAAGTGATTTAAATATATTTTTATTTTTTATTATTCTAATATGTGATAATTAAATCTCAGATTGTCTCCATGTTTAACAAATAATTTGTATGTCCAGCATTAATAAAAAAGTATGATGCTTTGGCATAACATATTTTCATGTACTTTTGACATTTAATATATTATGGCTTCCTCGGTTTCTCATAATTAATCATGTCTAACAGTCTATTATATATGTTTTCATGGATTTGTGAGATTTTAGTACTGTGGCATGTGCAGAAATTTAGATAGATGTATGGCATATCGAGTGATACATATCAACGTTGTTCTCTCCTCTCGCTGATGATCCAGGGTACGTATGCTATCAACAATTCAACATCCTCACCGCTGGCATCCGACACAGCAAAAAATATGTATGTAATTAATTTGATTCCATTCATTGGTTGAATATGTCCAATTTTGTGTAGCTTAGTCACGTGCCATTGATACATGATACACTTGAGCTTTGAGTAATCCATTTCCGCTTATAGTTTTTTGCACCTTTTTCTTTGAGTTGAGTTCTTTAATGAATGGAGTGCTCAGCTTTGAGTTCCAGCACTTCATTTTCGGGCAACAGGAGCACCCATGGGTTATAAGCTATTATATGATTGGTTCCTTTTTTTTAGGTACCTGATCATCGATTTGTCTTTAATTGACACTTGTGCCACACTTTCAACAACAATCAAGGAAGTTTGATATATTAAGTATGGATATTAATCTTTGGGTTGTTGCAACGGCATCATCTTTTGTTTCAGGTATGTGATCATTAATTCTTCATGATGATTTCACATTTGTGACTAGGAAAATCCATTTTTTCCACAAGACCTAAGCAATTCAAATATTTTATATGGATTCTTAATGGTAATGAGACCCTAATCACGCAGTCTCTTTGTAGCAGTTTTGCCTTATCATTCAAAAGTTCATTGCGTTAAGAACAACCCCTTTAGTTATACTTGACATCATTTGTAAATATTTTATAGCGTAATGTCTTACTTCCTACATTTTCAAATTTTAAATGTAAAAAAACAGTTTGCACATGCTTTTCAATACTAGCCCGTGTAGATGCACGGGTTGACGACTAGTATTTATAATTTTTGGCCTCGTGACAGAGAAAGCATCGCTCAAGCTTGGGGGAGGCTTAAATCAATGTTATATTCATGCCCCAACCATGAGCTCTCGAGAGAAATTATCATTCAGAACTTCTATGCTCGGCTTTCTCATGATGATCACACCATGCTTGACACTTCTTGTACCGGTTCTTTTATGAAGAGAGATATTGACTTCAAATGGAATTTATTGCAGAGAATTAAACGCAACTCTGAAGATTGGGAGCTTGAAGAAGGTAAGGAGTCAGGTATGAATTTCACGTTTGATTGCGTTAAATCCTTTGTTGAGACAAATACTTTTTGTGACTTTAGCGCTAAGTATGGACTTGACTCTGAGATAGTAGCTTCACTGTGTGAATAGTTTGCTGCTCATATTGATCTCCCCAAAGAGAACTGGTTTAAATATCATCCTCCTTTAAAAGTAAATGTAGTTAAACCCACTCCATTTGAAGAGAAAGTCATTGCATATAATGATCATGTGGTTCGCAGTGCTTACATTGAGAAACCACCTTTCCCTGTTAGGATAAAGGATCATTCTAAAGCTTCAACTGTGATACGTAGAGGCTATATTAGAACACCTACACCCCCTGAGCAAATTAGAGTTGAACCTAGCATTGCTATCATGAAAGATCTTCTGCCGACGATGTTGAGGGACATAATATTCACTTCTGTGAAGATGCTGCTAGAATTGCTAAACCTCACGCTAGAGACAAACATAGGCCTATGCCTGTTGTTTCTGTTAAGATAGGAGATCATTGTTATCATGGTTTATGTGACGTGGGTGCTAGTGTTAGTGCAATACCTCAATCCTTATACGATGAAATCAAAGATGAGATTGCACCTGTTGAGATAGAGCCTATTGATGTCACTATTCAGCTTGCCAATAGAGATACTATCTGCCCTATGGGAATTGTTAGGGATGTTGAAGTCTTGTGTGGTAAAATGAAGTATCCCGCTGATTTCCTCGTTCTTGCTACTGCACAAGATAGCTTTTGTCCCATCATATTTGCCAGACCATTTCTCAATACCGTCAATGCTCATATTGACTATGAGAAGCAAACTGTCACTGTTGGCTTTGAAGGTGTGTCACATGAGATCAATTTCTCCAAGTTTGGTAGACAACCTCATGAAAAAGAGCTGCCTAGTAAGGATGAAACTATTGCCTTAGATTCTATTGCCATGCCTCCTACTGATTCCTTGGAACAATACTTGCTTCAGCATGAAAATGATATGCATATGGATGAAAGGGATGAGATAGATAGAGTTGTCTTAGAACAATATCCTATCCTTAAGAATAACTTGCCTATTGAACTGCTTGCGGATCCACCCCCACCAAAGGGTGATCCTGTGTTCGAGCTTAAACGGTTGCCAGATACTCTTAAGTATGATTATCTTGATGAAAAAGAGACATATCCTCTCATTATTAGTGCTAGCCTCTCAGAGCATGAAGAAAAGAAGTTACTAAAAACTCTGAGGAAGCACCGTGCTGCTATTGGATATACTCTTGATGATCTTAAGGGCATTAGTCCCACTCTATGCCAGCACAAGATTAAAACTGATCCTGACTTCAAACCAGTTATTGATCATCAAAGGAGATTGAATTCTAAGATGAAAGAAGTAGTAAGAAAAGGAATACTAAAGCTCCTGGAAGCGGGTATTATCTATCCTGTTGCTCATAGCGATTGGGTGAGTACGGTGCACTACGTCCCTAAGAAGGGAGGCATTACCGTTGTCCCTAATGATAAGGATGAATTGATCCCACAGAGGATTATTACTCGCTATAGGATGGTGATCGATTTTAGGAAATTGAATAAGGCCACTAGGAAAGATCATTACACTTTGCCTTTTATCGACCAAATGCTAGAAATATTGTCTAAACACACACACTTCTGCTTTTTGGACGGTTATTCTGGTTTCTCCCAAATACGAGTTGCATAATCTGATCAGGAGAAAACCACTTTCACCTCCCCTTTAGGTACCTTTGCCTATACACGTATGCCTATTGGCTTATGTAATGCACCTGCCACTTTTCAAAGATGTATGATGGCTATATTCTCTGACTTTTGTGAAAAGATTGTCGAGGTTTTCATGGATGACTTTTCCGTTTATGGGTCTTCTTTTGATGATTGCCTCAGCAACCTTGATCGAGCTTGCAGAATGTAAAGACACCAATCATTGTCGAGGTTTTCATGGATGACTTTTCTGTTTACGGGTCTTCTTTTGATGATTGCCTTAGCAACCTTGATTGAGTCTTGCAGAGATGTAAAGACACCAATCTTGTCTTGAATTGGGAGAAGTGCCACTTTATGGTTAATGAAGGCATCGTCTTAGGACATAAAATTTCTGAAAGAGGTATTGAAGTCGATAAGGCTAAGGTTGATGCAATCGAGAAAATACCATACCCCACAGATATCAAAGGTATAAGAAGTTTCCTTGGTCATGTTGGTTTCTATAGAAGGTTCATTAAATACTTCTCTAAGATTTCTAGGCCTCTTACCAATCTCTTGCAAAAGGATATTCCTTTTGGTTTTGACGATGATTGTCAGGAAGATTTCGAAATACTTAAGAGGGCTTTGATAACTACACCTATTGTTCAACCACCTGATTGGAACTTACCTTTTGAGATCATGTGTGATACTAGTGAGTATGCTGTTGGTGATGTTCTAGGGCAAAGAGTCGATAATAAGTTGAATGTTATTCACTATGCTAGTAAAACTCTAGACAGTGCCCAAAGAAACTATGCCACTACGGAAAATGAGATTTTAACAGTCGTGTTTGCATGTGAAAAGTTCAGGTCTTACATGGTTGATTCCAAAGTCACTATTCACACTAACCACGCTGCTATTAAGTACCTCATGGAGAAGAAGGACGCTAAACCTAGACTTATCAGATGGGTTCTCTTGCTACAAGAATTTGATTTGCACGTTGTCGACAGGAAGGGTGCTGATAACCGAGTAGCAGATAACTTGTCTAGGTTGGAGAACGTTCTTGATGACCCACAACCTATTGATGATAGCTTTCCCGATGAGCAACTCAATGTCATGAGTACTTCCCGTAGTGCACCCTAGTATGCTGATTATGCAAACTATATCGTTGCCAAATATATACCACCTAGTTTCACGTACCAGCAAAAGGATAAATTCTTCTTTGACTTGAGACACTACTTTTGGGATGATCCTCACCTTTATAAGGAAGGAGTAGATGGTGTTATTAGATGATGTGTACCTGAACATGAACAGGGATAGATCCTACAAAAGTGTTACTCCGAGGCCTACGGAGGACACCATGCGGGAGATAGAACTGCACACAAGGTATTGCAATCAGGTTTCTATTGGCCCACTCGCTTTAAGGATGCCCGTAAGTTTGTCTTGTCTTGTGACGAATGTCAAGGAGTAGGCAATATCGGTAAACGTCAGGAAATGCCTATGAACTACTCACTTGTCATTGAACCATTTGATGTTTGGGGCTTTGATTATATGGGACCTTTTCGAAAATCCAACAGGTACACTCATATCCTAGTTGTTGTTGATTACGTCACTAAGTGTGTAGAAGCTATCCCCACTAGTAGTGCTGATCACAACACTTCTATCAGGATGCTTAAAGAAGTTATTTTCCCTAGATTTGGAGTCCCTAGATATCTAATGATCGGCGGTGGTTCACATTTCATTCATGGTGCTTTCCGTAAAATGCTTGCTAAGTACGATGTCAACCATAGAATTGCGTCTCCCTATCACTCTCAGTCCAGTGGTCAAGTAGAGCTAAGTAATAGAGAGATTAAACTGATTCTGCAAAAGACTGTCAACAAGTCTAGAAAGAATTGGTCCAAGAAGCTCGATGATGCACCGTGGGCTTATAGGATTGCCTATAAGAATCCCATGGGCATGTCTCCGTACAAAATGGTGTACGGTAAAGCATGTCATTTACCTCTTGAGCTAGAACATAAAGCTTATTGGGCAATCAAAGAGCTCAACTTTGATTTCAAACTTGCCAGTGAGAAGAGGTTATTTGATATTAGCTCGCTTGATGAATGGAGAACTCAGGCATATGAGAATGCCAAGTTGTTCAAAGAGAAGGTTAAGAGGTGGCATGATAAGAGAATACAAAAGCGTGAGTTCAATGTAGGTGATTATGTCTTGCTATATAACTATCGTTTAAGATTCTTTGCAGGCAAGCTTCTCTCTAAATGGGAAGGTCCCTATGTTGTTGAGGAAGTATATCATTCCGGTGCTATCAAGATCAACAACACGGAAGGTAGTTGTCCGAGAGTTGTAAATGGGCAGAGAATCAAGCATTATATCTGAGGTACTCCCATAAATGTTGAAAGCAATATTATCAATACCATAACTCCGGAAGAATACCTAAGGGATATTTATCAGCCTGTTTCAGACTCCAAAAACTACGAGGTATGTGATTTGGTAAGAAAACAGAGTCCAAAAATTTTCAAGTAGGAAATTTTCTCCGTTTTGGAATATTTGAAAAAATAGATAAATTGGAAATAGTCCGGAAAGTGCGCGAGGAGGCGACAAGCCTGCCCGGCGCGGGCCCACCCCTGGCCGCACCAGGGGGGCTTGTGGCCACCTCGTGCGCCTCCCGGACTCCGTTTTCGTGCGGGGTACTCCTTCTGGTCTGGAAAAATCATTATATATACTCCCGTTTGGTCTGACCCCTGCATTGCGCAGATTTCCTCTGTTTTTGTTTCGAGCCTGTTTTCTGCCGCAGATTTAGGGCAAGATGTCTTCTCAAGATTCAGAGGGGGCGAGCTTTGTGGCAGATTACCTTGCTAATCCAAAGTTCTATGGGGACTTGGATCCTTATGGCTGGACCACTCATGAGGAAGAAGATTATGATCCGAAGGGGAAGGAACAAAAAAGTTCTGATGAAGAGGAGGCTCCTCTACCTCACCTGGACACACGCATGTGGAGTTCAAGAAGTCGAGCCTCCCTGACTCAAGGAAGAAGTCTAAGACTTTGTTTATCCCTTCTCGTTTCTTGCAGGAGAGTAACCAGGAATTATGCCAAAGGGTGTTGAAGCTTGAAGAGGAAAATGATGATCTGAGGGAGCAGAATTTTATGCTCAAGTGGAAATTAAACAATCTCAAGACCTCTGCAACAACTCCTCCACCATCTCCACCAAAGGAAGGCAACTAAACATGGGTATGGGCAATCCCCTTGGCTTGTGCTAAGCTTGGGGGAGTTGCCCCGGTATCGTATCACCATCACATCTTTTGCCTTTACCTTTGTTTTAGTTTTCCTTTTCAGTATTATCTTTCTCTTGTAGATTAAAAGTCTTAGTGTTTTAGTCTTGAGTGTTGCTTTGTGTCACCCCCGATGTATTCGAGCTCGTGAGCCATATAATAAAGAGTGTCTTAGTTGAAGGGCTTTGCCTGTTGCCACGATCAATAGATTGAGAAAAGAACAAAATCATGAAAGATCATGTAATGATCTTATGGGAAGTGATAGCTTCACATATAAAAGGAATGATGATTGAAACTTGTTGAGGGTAGACAAACGTAGACCTTGGTCATTGTTGCAATTAATAGGAAATGATAAAGAAGGAGAGGTTCACATATAAATATATCATCTCTGACACCATCTATGATTGTGAACACTCACTAAACTATTGCATGCCTAGAAGTAGATGTTGGACAAGGAAGACAACATAATGAATTGTGTTTGTTTGGCTCCGAACAATATTATATGATTAGAGATCCCTTAGCATGTGATGATTGCTTCCACCTCACATTAGCCAAACCTCCCGCACTAAGTAGAGAAACTACTTGTGCATCCATAAACCGTCAACCCAGTTTTGCCATGTGAGTCCATCATACCTACCTATGGATTGAATAAGATCCCTCAAGTAAGTTGTCATCGCTGCAAGCAATAAAAATTGCTCTCTAATATGTATGATCTATTAGTGTGTGGAAAATAAGCTTTGTACGAACCTGTGATGAGGAAGACATAAAAGCGACAGACTGCATAATAAAGTTCTTTATCACAGGAGGCAATAATAAGTGACGTTCCTCCGCACTAAGAGGACACACATCCAAACCTCAAAGCGCATGACAACCTTTGCTTCCCTCTGCGAAGGGCCTATCTTGTACCTTTACTTTTTTCCCTTGAAAGAGTCATGGTGATCTTCACCAATTGCTTATTTCGCCTTTATCTTGGCTAACGTCATATGCTTGGGAAATATCTATATTCATATGTCAACTTGGAAGTAAGTATTCATGAATTATTATTGTTGACATTACCCTTGAGGTAAGCGGTTGGGAGGCAAAACTGTAAGCCCTTATCTTTCTGTGTGTCCAGCTGAAACTTTGATCTCATGAGTACCACGTGAGTTGTAGCAATTGTAGAGAATGAAAGAATAATTGAGTATGTGGATTTGCTTTACGAGCTCTTATTTGACTCTTTCTGATGTTGTGATAAATTGCAATTGCTTCAATGACTAATGGCTATCGGTTGTTACTTCTCGGTAAGGTTCTTGATCCATGCTTTACTTTGTGAAGGAATTATCACTTTAGCATGAGAGATTATATGTTGGTATGGTTGTTCTGATCATGATCATGATGCATGCATGTTCATATCTTGTTTTGTCGACACCTCTCTTCCTAAACATGTGGACATATTTATTGAGCTCGACTTTCGGTTGAGGACAAGCGAGGTCTAAGCTTGGGGGAGTTCATACGTCCATTTTGCATCATGTTTTCATGTTGATATTTATCGCTTCTTGGGCTGTTATTTCACTTCACGGTACAATACTTATGCCTTTTCTCTCTTATTTTGCAAGGTTTACATGAAGAGGGAGAATGCGAGTAGCTGGAATTCTGGCCTAAAAGAGGAGCAAAGTTGAGATACCTATTCTGCGCAACTCCAAATGCCGTAAAAATCAACGTGGATTTTTTTCCGGATTTATAAAAAATACTAGGCCGGAGAAGCGCTAGAGAGGCGCCAGTAGGTGGCCACTGTTGGGTAACGTAGCATAAATTCAAAAAATTTCCTACGCATATTCAGATCTTCCTATGGAGAGACCAGCAACGAGAGAGGGGTGAGTGCATCTTCATACCTTTGAAGATCGCTAAGCGGAAGCGTTGCTAGAACGCAGTTGATGGAGTCGTACTCGCGGCGATTCAGATCGCCGTGAGATTCCGATCTAGTGCCGAACCACGGCACCTCCGCGTTCAACACACGTCTAGCCCGGTGATGTCTCCCGCACCTTCATCCAGCAAGGAGGATGGAGAGGTTGTGGAAGATCTCCAGCAGCACGACGACATGGTGTCGATGGAGAGACGAGGTCTCCCGGCAGAGCTTCGCCAAGCACCGTGGGAGGAGGAAAAAGGAGGGGAGCAGGGCTGCGCCGAGAGGAGAAGAAACCGTGTGTGAAACAGCCCCAATCCCCTCTCTATTTATAGGAGGAGGGGAGGGGGTGCCACCCCTAGGGTTTCCCCCCTAGGTGGTGCGGCAGCCCCCCCAGATGGGAGGTGCGGCGGCCAGGGCAGGGGAGGGGGTGGCGCACCCCTTAGGTGGGCCTTAGGCCCACCAGCGCTAGGGTCACCCCCCCCCCTTCTCTCTCTCCTGCGCCTTGGGCCTCTTGTGGGAAGCGCACCAGCCCACTTTGGGCTGGTTGCCCTCCCCCTTTTGGCCCATGCTACCTCTTGGGCCTGGTGGCCCCTCTCGGTGGACCCCCGGTAGTCCCGGTACGTTACCGGTGACATCCGAAACATTTTCGGTGTCCAAAACCATCCATCCTATATATCAATCTTTACCTTCGGACCATTCCATAGCTCCTCGTGACGTCCAGGATCTCATCTGGGACTCTAAACAACTTTTGGTAACCTCGTATAACATTTCCCTATAACCCTAGCGTCATCGAACCTTAAGTGTGTAGACCCTACGGGTTCGGGAAACATGCAGACATGACCAAGACACTCTCCGGCCAATAACCATCAGCGGGATCTAGATACCCATGGTGGTGCCCACATGTTCCATGATGATCTCATCGGATGAACCACGATGTTAAGGATTCAATCAATCCCGTATACAATTCCCTTTGTCTGTCAGTATAGAACTTGCCCGAAATTCGATCGTCGGTATACCTATACCTTGTTCAATCTCGTTACCGGTAAGTCTCTTTACTTGTTCCGTAGGACGTCATCGTGTGACTGACACCTTAGTCACATTGAGCTCATGATGATGTTCTACCAAGTGGGCCCGTAGATACCTCTCCGTCATAGGGAGTGACAAATCCCGATCTCGATTCGTACCAACCCAACAGACACTTTCAGAGGTACCCGTAGTGCACCTTTATAGTCACCCAGTTACGTTATGACGTTTGATACACCCAAAGCACTCCTACGGTATCCGGGAGTTGCACAATCTCATGGTCGAAGGAAAAGACACTTGACATTAGAAAAGCTTTAGCATACGAACAATACGATCTAGTGTTATGCTTAGGATTGGGTCTTGTCCATCACATCATTCTCCCAATGATGTGACCCGTTATCAATGACATCTAATGTCCATGATCAGGCTTGCTAGGGACACAATGTGATCTATTTATTCACACATGTATTACTGTTTCTTGTTAATACAATTATAGCATGAACAATAGACGATTATCATGAACAAGGAAATATGATAATAACCATTTTATTATTGCCTATAGGGCATATTTCCAACAGTCCCCCACTTGCACTAGAGTCAATAATCTAGTTACATTGGGATGTATCAAACACCCATAGAATTATGGTGTTGATCATGTTTTGCTCGAGGAAGAGGTTTAGTCAACTGGTCTGCAACATTCAGATCCGTATGTACTTTACAAATCTCTATTACTCCACTGTGGGCATGGTCCTGGATGGAGTTGTAGCGGCGTTTGATGTGCTTGGTCTTCCGGTGAAACCTGGGCTCCTTGTCTATGCCAATGGCCCAAGTGTTATCACAGAAGAGTGTCATTGGACCCGATGCGCTTGGAACCACTCCAAGGTCGGTGATGAGCTCCTTCATCCAAATTCCTTCATGAGCCGCTTATGAAGCAGCTATGTACTCCACTTCACATGTAGATGCTGCCACGACTTCTTGCTTGTTGCTGCACCAGCTCACTGCCCCACCATTCAAAACATACACGTATCCGGTCTGTGACTTAGAGTCATCCGAATCTGTGTCGAAGCTAGCATCAATGTAACCCTTTACGACAAGCTCTTCGTCACCTCCATAAACGAGAAACATCTCCTTAGTCCTCTTCAGGTACTTAAGGATATTCTTGACCGCTGTCCAGTGTTCCATACCGGGATCACTTTGGTACCTCCCTACCAAACTTATGGCAAGGTTTATATCTGGTCTGGTACACAGCATGGCATACATTAGAGAGCCTATGGCTGAAGCGTAGGGGACTGTACTCATCTTCTCTCTATCTGCTGCCGTAGTCGGTGACTGAGTCTTACTCAATCTCATACCTTGCAAAACTGGCAAGAACCCCTTCTTTGAGTTTTCCATATTGAACTTCTTCAATATCTTGTCAAGGTATGTACTTTGCGAAAGACCTATGAGGCGTCTTGATCTATCTCTATAGATCTTGATGCCTAATATGTATGCAGCTTCTCCAAGGTCCTTCATCGAAAAACTCTTGTTCAAATAGGCCTTTATGCTCACCAACATCTCTATATTATTCCCCATCAATAATATGTCATCCACATACAGTATGAGGAAAGCTACAGAGCTCCCACTCACTTTCTTGTACAGACAGGCTTCTTCGTAAACCTGTATGAACCCAAACGCTTTAATCACCTCATTGAAGCGAATGTTCCAACTCCGAGATGCTTGCACCAGCCCATAGATGGAGCGCTAGATCTTGCACACTTTGTTAGCACCCTTAGGGTCGACAAAACCTTCTGGTTGCATCATATACAACTCTTCCTTAAGATTCCCATTGAGGAACGCTGTTTTGACGTCCATTTGCCAAATTTCATAATCATAAAAGGCGGCAATTGCTAACATGATTCAGACTGATTTCAGCTTCACTACGGGAGAGAAAGTCTCTTCGTAGTCAACTCCTTGAACTTGGCGAAAACCCTTTGCGACAAGTCGAGCTTTATAAACGGTCACATTACGTTTGCATCAGTCTTCTTCTTGAAGATCCATTTATTTTCTATGGCTCGCCGGTCATCGGGCAAGTCCACCAAAGTCCATACTTTGTTCTCATACATGGATCCTATCTTGGATTTCATAGCCTCAAGCCATTTGTTGGAATCCGGGCCCGCCATTGCTTCTTCATAGTTCGAAGGTTCACCGTTCTCTAACAACATGATTTCCATCACAGGGTTGAAGTACCACTCTGGTGCAGAGCGTTCCCTTGTGGACCTTCGCGGTTCAGTAGTAACTTGATCCGAAGCTTCATGATCATTATCATTAACTTCCTCTTCAGTTCGTGTAGGCGCCACAGGAACAATTTCCCGCGTTGCGCTACTTTCTGGTTCGAGAGGGGGCTAATTACGTCATCAAGTTCTACTTTCCTCCCACTTACTTCTTTCGAGAGAAACTCTTTCTCTAGAAAGGATCCGTTCTTGGCAACAAAGGTTTTACCTTCGGATCTAAGATAGAAGGTATACACAATAGTTTCCTTAGGGTATCCTATGAATACACATTTCTCCGCTTTGGGTTCGAGCTTCTCCGGTTGAAGTTTCTTCACATAAGCATCGCAGCCCCAAACTTAAAGAAACGACAAGTTAGGTTTCTTGCCAAACCATAGTTCATACAGTGTCGTCTCAACGGATTTAGACGGTGCCCTATTTAAAGTGAATGCTTCAGTTTCTAATGCGTATCCCCAAAATGATAGCGGTAAGTCGGTAAGACACATCATAGATCTTATCATATCTAATAAAGTGTGATTACAACGTTCAGACACTCCTTTGCGTTGCGGTGTGCCAGGCGGCGTCAGTTGTGAAACGATTCCACACTTCCTTAGGTGTGTGCCAAACTCGTGACTCAAATATTCTCCTCCATGATCAGATCGTAGACAGTTAATTTTTCTGTCACGTTGATTCTCAACCTCACTCTAAAATTCCTTGAACTTTTCAAACGTCTCAGATTTGTGCTTCATCAAGTAGATATAACCATACCTACTCAAATCATCGGTGAGAGTGAGAACATAACGGTAGCCACCGCGAGCTTCAACGTTCATTGGACCACACACATCAGTATGTACTATTTCCAATAAGTCGGTCGCTCTCTCCATTATTCCTGAGAATGGAGACTTAGTCATCTTGCCCATGAGGCACGGTTTGCATGTGTCAAATGATTCAAAGTCAGGAGACTCTAATAGTCCATCAGTATGGAGCTTCTTCATGCGCTTAACACCGATATGACCAAGGCGGCAGTGCCACAAGTATGTGGGACTATCATTATCAACTTTACACCTTTTGGTACTCACACTATGAATATGTGTAACATCACGATCAAGATTCATCAAGAATAAACCATTCACCAGGGGAGCATGACCATAAAACATATCACTCATATAAATAGAACAACCATTATTCTCTGACTTAAATGAGTAGCCTTCTCGCATTAAGCAAGACCCTGATACAATATTCATGCTCAAAGATGGTACTAAATAACAATTATTAAGGTTTAAAACTAATCCCAACGGTATATGTAGAGGTAGCGTGCCGACGGCAATCACATCGACCTTGGAGCCATTACCGACGCGCATCGTCACCTCGTCCTTGGCTAGTCTCCGCTTATTCCGCAGTTCCTGCTTTGAGTTGCAAATGTGAGCAACAACACGGGTATCAAATATCCAGGAGCTACTACGAGCGCTGGTAAGGTACACATCAATAACATGTATATCACATATACCTTTAACGTTGCCGGCCTTCTTGTCCTCTAAGTACTTGGGGCAGTTCCGCTTCCAGTGACCTTTTCCCTTGCAATAGAAGCACTCAGTCTCAGGCTTGGGTCCATTCTTTTTCTTCTTCCCGGCATCTGGCTTACCAGGCGCGGCAACGGCTTTCCGTCTTTCTTGAAGTTCTTCTTTCCCTTGCCCTTCTTGAAACTGGTGGTCTTGTTGACAATCAACACTTGATGCTCTTTCTTGATTTCTACTTCTGCAGACTTGAGCATCGAGTACAACTCAGGAATGTTCTTCTCCATCCCTTGCATGTTGTAGTTTAGCACAAAACCTTTGTAGCTTGGTGGGAGAGACTGGAGGATTCTGTCAATTATAGCATCATCCGGAAGTTCGACTCCAAGTGAAGTCAGACGACCGTGTAACCCACAGATTTTGAGTATGTGCTCACTGACAGAATTGTTCTCCTCCATCTTACAGCTAAAGAACTTGTCGGAGACTTCATATCTCTCGACACGGGCATGAGCTTGAAAAACCAGTTTCAGCTCTTGGAACATCTCATACGCACCGTGTTGCTCAAAACTCCTTTGGAGCCCCATTTCCAAACTGTATAACATGCCACACCTAACCAGAGAGTAGTCATCACTCTGCGTTTGCCAGACGTTAAGAATGTCCTGGGCTGCTGCGGGAGCGGGAGGGTCACCTAGCGGCGCATCAAGGACATAAGCCTTTGTAGCTGCTTCAAGGATGAGCTTCAAGTTGCGAACCCAGTCCGCATAGTTGCTACCATCATCTTTCAGCTTGTTTTTCTCTAGGAATGCGTTGAAATTGAGGTTGACGTTGGCCATCTACAATGTTTATAAAGACAACTTTTAGACTAAGTTCTTGACAATTAAGTTCATTTAATCAAATTAAGTATGCACTCCCACTTAAATCGACATCCCTCTAGTCATCTAAGTGATACATGATCCATGTTGACTAACCCGTGTCCGATCATCACGTGAGACGGACTAGTCATCATGGTGAGCAACTTCATGTTGATCGCATTGAACCATACGACTCATGTTCGACCTTTCGGTCTCTTGTATTCGAGGTCATGTATGTACATGCTAAGCTCGTCGAGTCAACCTAGGTGTTTCGCGTGTGTAAATCTGGCTTACGCCCATTGTATGCGAAAGTTAGAATCTATCACACCCGATCATCACATGGTGCTTCGAGACAACGATCCTTCGCAACAGTGCACACTTAGGGGAATACGTTCTTGAAATTTTAAGAGGGATCATATTATTATGCTACCGTCGTTCTAAGCAATAAGATGAAAAACATGATAAACATCACAATGCAATCATATAGTGACATGATATGGCCATTATCATCTTTGCTCTTTCGATCTCCATCTTCAGGCATCGCATGATCATCATTGTCACCGGCGTGACACCATGATCTCCATCATCATGATCTCCATCATCGTATCTCCGTGAATTCGTCACGCCAACTACTACTATAGCTAACCGTTAGCAATGAAGTAAAAGTAGTAAGCACATGGCGTTGCATCTCATACAATAAATTAAGACAACTCCTATGGCTCCTGCCGGTTGTCATACTCATCGGCATGCAGGTCGTGAAACCTATTACAATAACATGATCATCTCATACATCATACATGCAACATCACAACTTTGGCCATATCACATGACATGTCAAACCCTGCAAAAACAAGTTAGACGTCCTCTAATTGTTGTTGCAAGTTTTACGTGGCTGATTTGGGTTTCTAGCAAGAACGCCTTCTTACCTACATGACAGCCACAACGATGATATGCCAAAGCTATTTACCCTTCATAAGGACCCTTTTCATCAAATCCAATCCGAGTAGAGTAGGAGAGACAGACACCCGCTAGCCACCTTTATGCACGGTGTGCATGTCTGTCGGTGGAACCAGTCTCACGTAAGCGTACGTGTAAGGTCGGTCCGGGCCGCTTCATCCCAAAATACCGCCGGAAAGGAATAAGACTAGTAGTGGCAAGAAATTGACAAATCATCGCCCACAACCCTTTGTGTTCTACTCGTGCATAGAATCTAGGCATAGAAAACCTGGCTCGGATGCCACTGTTGGGTAACGTAGCATAAATTCAAAAAAATTCCTATGCATATTCAAATCTTCCTATGGAGAGACCAGCAACGAGAGAGTGGTGAGTGTATCTTCATACCTTTGAAGATCGCTAAGCAGAAGCGTTGCTAGAACGCGGTTGATGGAGTCGTACTCGTGGCGATTCAAATCACGGTGAGATTCCGATCTAGTGCCGAACCACGACACCTCCGCGTTCAACACATGTCCAGCCCGGTGACGTCTCCCGCACCTAGATCCAACAAGGAGGAGGGAGAGGTTGGGGAATATCTCCAGCAGCACGACGGCGTGGTGTCGATGGAGAGACGAGGTCTCCCGGCAGGGCTTCGCCAAGCACCGTGGTAGGAGGAGGAAGGAGGGCAGCAGGGCTGCGCCGGGAAGAGAAGAAACCGTGTGCGAAACTGCCCCAAACCCCTCTCTATTTATAGGAGGAGGGGAGGGGGTGCCAACCCTAGGGTTTCCCCCTTGGTGGTGCGGCAGCCCCCCAGATGGGAGGTGCGGCGGCCAGGGCAGGGGGAGGGGGTGGCGCACCCCTTAGGTGGGCCTTAGGCCCACCAGCGCCAGGGTTTCCCCCTCTTCTCTCTCTCCTGCGCCTTGGGCCTCTTGTGGGAGGCGCACCAGCCCACTTTGGGCTGGTTGGCCTCCCCCTTTTGGCCCATGCTAGCTCTTGGGCCTGGTGGCCCCTCCCGGTGGATCCCTGGTGGTCCCGGTATGTTACTGGTGACGCCCGAAACATTTCCGTTGTCCAAAACCATCCATCCTATATATCAATCTTTACCTCCGGACCATTCCGGAGCTCCTCGTGACGTCCGGGACCTCATCTGGGACTCCGAACAACTTTCGGTAACCTCGTATAACATTTCCCTATAACCCTAGCGTCATCGAACCTTAAGTGTGTAGACCCTACGGGTTCAGGAAACATGCAGACATGACCGAGACACTCTCCGGACAATAACCATCAGCGGGATCTGGATACCCATGGTGGTTCCCACATGTTCCACGATGATCCCGTCGGATGAACCACGATGTCAAGGATTCAATCAATCCCGTATACAATTCCCTTTGTCTGTCGGTATAGAACTTGCCCAAGATTCGATCGTCGGTATACCTATACCTTGTTCAATCTCGTTACCAGTAAGTCTCTTTACTCGTTCCGTAGCACGTCATCGTGTGACTTACTCCTTAGTCACATTGAGATCATGATGATGTTCTACCGAGTGGGCCCAGAGAAACCTCTCCGTCACACAGAGTGACAAATCCTGATCTCGATTCGTACCAACCCAACAGACACTTTCAGAGGTACCCGTAGTGCACCTTTATAGTCACCCACTTACGTTGTGACATTTGATACACTCAAAGCACTCCTACGGTATGCGGGAGTTGCACAATCTCATGGTCGAAGGAAAAGACACTTGACATTAGAAAAGCTTTAGCATACGAACAATACGATCTAGTGTTATGCTTAGGATTGGGTCTAGTCCATCACATCATTCTCCCAATGATGTGATCCCTTTATCAATGACATCTAATGTTCATGATCGGGAAACCATGATCATCTATTGATCAACGAGCTAGCCAACTAGAGGCTTGCTAGGGAAACATTGTGATCTATTTATTCACACATGTATTATTGTTTCATGTTAATACAATTATAGCATGAACAATAGATGATTATCATGAACAAGGAAATATGATAATAACCATTTTATTATTGCCTCTAAGGCATATTTCCAACAGCCACAAGCCTGCTTGGCGCGGCCACCCCCCCTAGCCGCGCCAAGGGGGCTTGTGGGCAGCCTGCTGGCCCACTGGTCTCCCTCTTCTGCTATATCAAGGGTTTCATCCAGGAAAAAATCAAGCAGGAGCTTTTTCGTGGATTCGCCGCCGCCACGAGGCGGAACTTGAGCAGAACCAATCTAGAGCTCTGGCAGGACGATCCTGCCGGGGAAACTTCCCTCCGGAGGGGGAAATCATCGCCATCGTCATCACCAACACTCCTCTCATCGGAGGGGACTCGTCACCATCAACATCTACATCAGCACCATCTCATCTCCAAACCCTAGTTCATCACTTGTAACCAATCTCCGTCTCGCGACTCGGTTGGTCCTTGTAAGGTTGCTAGTAGTGTTGATTACTCTTTGTAGTTGATGCTAGTTGGATTATTTGGTGGAAGAGCTTATGTTCAGATCCTTGATGCTACTCATTACCTCTCTAGTCATGAATATGGTTATCCTTTGTGAGTAGTTACTTTTGTTCCCGAGGACATGGGATAAGTCATGCTAATAGTAGTCATGTGAATTTGGTATTCGTTCGGTAATTTGATGTGTTGTATGTTGTTTTTCCTCTTGTGGTCTTATGTGGACATCGACTACATAACACTTCACCATTATTTGGGCCTAGAAGAAGGCATCGGGAAGTAGTAAGTAGATGATGGGTTGCTAGAGTGACAGAAGCTTAAACCCTAGTTTATGCGTTGCTTCGTAAGGGGTTGATTTGGATCCACTAGTTTAATGCTATGGTTAGACTTTGTCTTAATTCTTCTTTCGTAGTTGCGGAGGCTTGCGAGAGGGGTTAATCATAAGTGGGATGCTTGTCCAAGTAAGGGAAGTACCCAAGCGCCGGTCCACCCACATATAAAACTATCAAAGTAACGAACGCGAATCATATGAACATGATGAAAACTAGCATGACAGAAATTCCCGTGTGTCCTCGGGAGCGTTTTTCCTCCTATAAGACTTTGTCCAGGCTTGTCCCTTGCTACAAAAGGGATTGGGCCACTTTTCTGCACCGTTGCTACTTTTGTTACTTGTTGCTTGCTATGAATCATCTCACCACACAATCACTTGTTACCGACAATTTCAGTGCCTGCAGATTTTACCTTGCTGAAAACCACTTGTCAGAACCTTCTCCTCTTCATTAGGTTCGACACTCTTACTTATAGAAAGGACTACGATTGATCCCCTATACTTGTGGGTCATCATCTACTACACAATTTATTATTGTAGACTCGTGTTGGGCCTCCAAACGCAGAGTTTTGAAGGACACTAGAAAATTTCCCTCGAGTGGATGACCTAAGGTTTATTAATCCGTGGGAGGCGTAGGATGAATATGTTCTCTCTCAAACAACCCTGCAACCAAATAATAAAAAGTCTCTTGTGTCCCCAACACACCAAATACAATGGTAAATTGTATAGGTGCAGTAGTTCGGCGAAGAGATGGTGATACAAGTGTGGTAATGATAGTAGATATTGATTTTTGTAATAGGAACAATAAAAGACAGCAAGCTAGCAAATAACAAAATTGATTTTAAACGATATTGCAATGTTGAAAATGAGGCCTAGGGTCCGTACTTTCGCTAGTGCAATCTCTCAACAATGCTAATATAATTGGATCACATAACAATCCCTCAACGTCGATGCAGAATCACTTCAAAGTTCCTTCTAGCGGATAACATAAGAAGAAATTGTTTGTAGGGTATGAAACCACCTCAAAGTTATTCTTTCCAATCAATCTTTTCAAGAGTTCGTACTAATATAACAAGTTATCATTTTTGATCGATCTATCAAGAGTTCGTACTAAAATAACACCATCAAAAATTCAAATTCATAATACTCAATCCAACACAAAGAATTTCAAGGAGCACACCAAGACTTCTACCGGAGAACATAGTATGAAAACATGCAATCAACCCCTATGCCTAGATTACCCCAATGTCACCTCGAAAGTCTACGAGTTGATGCCACAAAATATATCAAGTGAATCACTTGAATACCGCTATTTCACTACTGGTATCCACATGCAAGACATATAATATGTGCTCTCAAACCTGAATATTCAATCCAACATAACGGGATCTTAAAGTGAAAGACTCAGTTCATCACAACAGTAACATGGGGCAAAAACCATATGATCCAACTACATTAATAAGGCACGTGATGTATCAAGATCATGACATCTCAAGAACACGAGAGAGAGAGAGAGAGAGAGAGAGAGAGAGAGATTAAACACATAGCTACTGGTACAAACCCACAACCCCGAGGGTGGACTACTCCCTCCTCGTCATGGCCTCCGCCGGGATGATGAAGATGGCCACCGGAGATGATCTCCCCATCCGGCAAGGTGCCGAAACGGGATCCTGATTTGTTTTTCATGGCTACACACGCTTGCGGCGGCGGCACTTCTCATTTAGGGTTATTTCTAGAGGTTCCGATATGTATAGGATTTATGGGTGTTGGAATCATGCCAAGATGGGCCACGAGGTGCCCACTGGATACCAGCACCCGCGAGGGAGGGCTGGCGCGCCTAGGTATCTAGTGGGCACCAGGGAGGGCCCTATAGTGGTTCTTTGCTCGAGTATTTCTCTTTTCTTCCAAAAACAATTTTCAAAAAGTTTCGTGCAATTCCGAGAACTTTATTTCTGCACAAAAAATAACACCACGGTAGTTCTGCTCAAAACAACGTCAGTCCGAGTTAGTTCTAAATAAATCATATGAAGTGCAACAAAACCATGTAAAAGTATTGTAAACATAGGCAAACATGGCATGAATACTTCATAAATTATCGATACGTTGGAGATGTATCAAACATCATGACTACTAGAAGGCCACTCGAGCTGCTTCACATGGATCTCTTTGGACCCAATGCTTACAAGAAATTTGGTGGAAATTCTTTTAGTATAGTTATTGTAGATGATTTTTCCACATTTATATGGGTGTTCTTTCTTGATTACAAGTTGCACGTACAAAAGATCTTCAAGAACTTCACTCCGAAAGCTCAAAATCAATTTGAAGTGAAGATCAAGAAAGTTCGGAGCAACAACGGATCGGAGTTCGAGAACAAAAATGTGGATACTTTCTTGCCAAAGAAGGTATCTCACATGAGTTCTCAGCGACTTACACCCCTCAACAAAATGAAGTTGTTGAGAGGAAGAACCGAACTCTCATTGAGATGGCTAGAACGATGCTTGACGAATACAAGACGCCAAGACACTTTTGAGCAGAAGCCGTGGAAATAGCTTTTCATGCCACTAACCGACTCTACTTACACAAGCTTCTTGGTAAAACAACATACGAGCTACTCACCGGTAACAAACCCCAAGTTGGATACATTCTAGTATTCGGCTCTAAGTGCTACATTCTTGATAAGCATCGTCGTTCTAAATTTGCTCCAAAATCTCATGAAGGTTTCCTAATTGGTTACAGATGAAACTCGCACACTTACCGTGTCTACAACAACTTCACTCAAAAAGTTGAAGAGACGGTAGATGTGAAGTTTGATGAATCTAATGGTTCGCAAGTGGAACAATTGCAAAATGATGTAGGAGATAAGGAACCTTTGGAAGCCATCCAAGATCTACCCATCGGCAAGATTCGTCCCATGGAGGTGAAGGACATCACTTCATCAACACAAATGGAAGCCCCTACTTCCCGTCAAGGCGAACCACAAAACGACATCGAGGCATCTAGAAGTGGTACACGACATGATGAAGAGGAGGAAGAAGTACATCATGATGATCCACCTCAACCTTCCTCACGACCACCTCAAGGAGATGACACCTTCAACGACAATGAAGATGAAGCTCCACTGTCCAACAAGAAAAAGTTATCACGAGTTCAAGCAAAAGTGGACAAGGATCGTCAGCTGAATCAAATCTTTGATGACATATAAACCGAGAGAATCACTCGCTCTAAAACTTGTTTAGCAAATTTTGTGAGCATTACTCATTCATCTCTAGCATTGAGAATATGAAGGTAGAATAAACACTTCAAGACCCGGATTGGGAAAATGTCATGCACGAAGAGCTACACAACTTCGAGAGAATGAAGTTTGGACACTCGTGGATAAGACCAAGGATGAGAATAACATCATTGGTACAAAATGGGTGTTTCGGAACAAGCAATATGAAGATGGTCAAGTTGTACGCAACAGGGACGTCTCATAGCCCAAAGTTACATGCAAGTCAAAGGTATGGACTACGATGAGACCTATGCCCCCATTTCTAGATTTGAAGCCAGTTGAATTCTTCTCACTTATGCCAATCACCATGATATTACTCTTTACCAAATGGGCATCAAAAGTGCTTTTTCAAACGGTGAAATTGAGGAGGAAGTTTACGTGAAACAACCTCTCGGCTTTGTGAACCCTAAAAAACCTAATCATGTTTATAAACTTTGTAAAGACTTATATGGTCTTAAACAAGCCCCTCGAGCTTGGTACAAATGCCTAACAAAGTTTCTCATTGAAAAGGGTCTTGAGATTGGTAAAATCGAGGCAACCTTATTCACTAGAAGAGTTAATGGCGAACTATTTGTGTGCCAAATATATGTGGATGATATTATCTTTTGATCTACTAACCCACATTTTAGTGAGAAATTTGAAAGGTTGATGTTAGAGAAGTATGCGATGTCTATGATTTGTGAGCTGAAATTTTTCATTGGTTTGCAAATCAAACAAATGAGAGAAGGTTCATTTATCTCTCAAACCAAGTACACCAAGTACTTGATCAATAAGTTCAACATACAAGAGTGCAAAGGTATGAAAACTCCAATGCGTGCTTGTGGACATGTTGACCTCACTAAGGAGGACAAACCAGTTGACCAAAAGGTTTATCGATAAATGATCGGTTCATTGCTATATCTATGTGTCTCCTGTCCCGAAATAATGTTGAGTGTTTGCATGTGTGTCTGATATCAATCGGCACCTAAGTAGTGTCATCTAAAGGCTATGAATAGAATCGTGAGATACTTGATACATACACCAAACTTTGGCATATGGTATCCCAAGGGATCTACTTTTAATCTTGTTGGCTATTCTGACTCAGACTATGCCGGAGACAAGGTTGATAGAAAATTCAGCTCGGCTACATGTCAATTTCTTAGAAGATCCCTTGTGTTTTGGTGATCCAAGAAACAAAACTCGGTATCTTTTTGTACTGCTGAAGCGGAACACATCGCCGTTGGATCATGTTGTGCGCAATTACTATGGATGCAAACTCTTAAGGATTATGACATTCATGTGAAACATGTTACATTGTTATTAAAATTGCCCATAATCCCGTGCAACATTCACGAACTAAAAATATTCAAGTGCGATATTATTTCATTTGTGATCATGTTGGTAAAGGAGATATTAATCTCAAGCATTGTCGTACTGACAAACAATTGGCTGATATCTTTACCAAACCACTTGATGAGAAAATATTTTGTCATTTGAGGAGTCATTTGAACATCATTGATGCTTCAAACTTGAGCTAGACTCACTCGGATGCATGCAAGGGCATGAGCTTTCTTGAATGTTCCATGATGGCATTGATATGACACTATGCTCCCTTGTAGGTACTTGAAAGAATTACACTCCACAAGATTGCCATCAACTCACCTCAAAAGCAATCTTGTCATGGCCAAGTATCAACAACCTCTTCCTTGCAGATGATGGAAGAAGACACCAAAGTCATATCCTTGACAACTATATGATGATAAATTCACTCTTGTCATTTGGATATATTATGCTCTTCCTCGCATGACTAACCAATGTAGGTGAAAAGTGAACCAAAATGACAAGGATAGCTCCCAACTCAAGATGATCTTCATCAACATTGAGCATCCACGACAAGTTCATCTACATGCCATGTCATAAACATAATTTGAAGGTATGTACTCATATCCTTGATAAAGCTTTACTCCAAGTCATGTGGTAAAGAAACTCAAGAGATATGAAGACATTAAAATGCTTAAAAGAAAAATGGCAACCCCATTTTGCACTTAACAATGAGTATGACCTATGATCAAGCATTCTTGCTTGACTCCTCAAGTCAATATACTCTAATATAGGTGACCTAGTCACCACGAAAAATCTAGATGAATATTCTTGTATGGTTCATGTTTAGGTTGCATGCCTTCTTCAAACCATTCAATTCTCATCTATATGTGTATATACATTTCAAAAAAATCTCTTTTCTTCTTGAAAACTTTTGGATATTTCTATCTAGTTGAGTTGAAAAGTTGAATTTTTAATTGCAACTCGGTCTCTCTGATATGGAAAACTCGGTCTAACCGAAATCTCCCAGAGGTCTAACCGAATTTTATTACTGACTATTATCTTTGTGAATCTCTTAGTATTTCTAGATTATTGCCAAATTGGGAGAAACTTCTTTGTGATCCCACATTTTTGCTACCTAAGCTCTTATTGATCATTTCCATTTATGCCAAAGGGGAACATAATCTTGTTATCCCTAAATTTCAAAGGGGCACATAATACAAGGGGGAGAATCATCTAGGATCCCTAACAAACAGGGGGAGAGAAATTCAGGGAACCCTTATCAAAGGAAAAAGAATCCACGAGCCCTTATTCTCAGTGAACCCTTTTTGTTTGACCTTTTTTGAAATTAAAGCCAAAGGGGGAGATATATCAAAGCTTCTAAATGCTTATACCCTAAGGGGAGATCTACCAAACGGGAGATCTGCCAAAGGAGGAGATATATCAAATCCTACACATTCAGAGGGAGAGATGCCATTGAGGGGGAGAGATATGAAAGGAGAAAATTTTATATCATTTTATTTTGCCTACTTTGAATTGAACTTGTCTACCCCTACCTTCTCCCAATATCTGCATGCTATGATTCAGGGGGAGAGGAAATTTTACATATTCATTCTTAGGAGAGAATGTTCTAAATATTCTTGCAGACATATCTATCATCAAATCCTATTTTCAATATGTCTTCAATATCTTGGTACTTTTGAAGCTCTTTGCATCTTTACAATAGTATACTCTTGTGTTATCTAAAATTCGTTTTCCCAAGTGTACTCCTACTTCTAAGATGCTCAAGAACCTCAAGGTAAGTATATGCAACATATCCTTGTTCAAGATGATCTCTTGTCTCTTGCACATATTCTTTGCAAGGGTGAGTCTTGAACATGGAAACATTTCATTCACATAATGTTTGATGCCTATAGCCAAAATGTACATGACTTGTCTTGTCCCTTCCACTATGTGTGTGCTCATGTAGTCCAAAGCAAACATTTCTTAAAAGTGAATGCACACATTTAGGGGAAGCTTGTATTAGTCATGTATCTCTACAAACTGTCGTACTCTACTGCTTATATTTATTTTAAGCTTTGAAAGCATATTTTCATCAATTATCAAAAAGGGGGAGATTGAAAGCACATATGTTCCCTTGGTGGTTTTGATAATTCGTGACAACATACATTGTCTCTTGGACTAACACTTTTACCTAGTATATTTCAGGTATAGTACACACAGAGCATTAGCTAAAGGATTGTGAGGAGAAGCCCATTGACGCATGGAAAGGAATAGGATTGTACGAGCTTCAATCAAGACAACTCTACATTTTATATTTGTGAGAAATCACTTTTGATTCCATAGGAAAGCCAATACTATTAAAATGGGGTGAGGTACCTATGATGAATTGGTTGCTCAAGTGCTTAGAGATAGCCACCAAAAATACTCAGCCATTCTCCCACAATATTCTATGTGAAAAGCCTAAACATCCAAATTGGTGCCACCAATATTTTCCACTCGACCCTACCGATTTTTCCACACACATATCCTATGTTAAACCCTGAATCTCGGTACCACCAACTTTCACTTTGGTGCCATCAAAAATCAGTGACCAACTTTTTGGTGTGTCAATTTCAAGAATTGGAATTTTAGAGTTTTGAAATCGGTCTCACCGAGATTTGGAAACTTCCCTAGGTGACTATATCGGTACCACCGAGATTCATATATCGGTCTCACCGAGAAATCAAAAGTTGCCATATTTAGTGCAACTCGGTACCACCGAGATTCATGTCGCTGTCACCGAGTTGGGCAATAATGTTGTAACGGTTGGAATTTTGGAGATTCCTATATATACCCCTCTACCACCTCTCATTCACAGAGGAAGCACTCAGAACACACACACACACACACACACACACACACTTTCCATATCCATTTTTCTAAGAGAGAGCCACCTACTCATGTGTTGAGATCAAGATATTCCAATCCATCTGCTAGAAACTTGACCTCTAGCCTCCCCATGTTGCTTTCCACCTAATAAATCTCTTCTAGCCATGCCAAATCTATGAGCGAGTGATTGAGTGTTGAGGAGACTATCTTTTGAAGCACAAGAGCAAGGAATTCATCATTCTACCGCATCTATTACCTTTTGGAGGGTGGTGCCTCCTAGATTAGTTAGGTGTCGCTTGGGAGCCTCCTACTTCGTGTTGTGGAGTTGAACCAAGAAGTTTGTACAGGCAAGGAGATCGCCTACTTCGTGAAGATCTACCCCAAGTGAGGCTATTCCTTCATGGACGTAAGCCATGATGGAATAGACAAGGTCGCTTCTTCGTGGACCCCTTGTGGGTGGAGCCCTCTTTGGATTCTTGCAGCTATTACACTCCGTGGTATGTAGTCTCCACTAACGTGGGCGTACAATAGCACCACCTATCAGAACCACGCCAAAAATCATTGTGTCCATCTTTGTGTTTGATCTTACTAAACTCTACTCCTTACTCACATGTGCAATGTCTTTACTTTCTGATCCCATATATGTTGACCGGCATGTGCAGGGTGCACTAGACTTATTACAATTTCTAAAATATATAAAGAATTAAAATTGGGAAAGGGCTAGGTTTTAATTTATGCAAGTAGTCTATTCATCCCCCCTCTAGACATCCCTTCTAGTGATCCCGCAGTTTCCATGGGCATGCATCGGAAAGAAGATCTCATACAACACATTGAGGATGACATCAAGTGGTGATCGTCATCAAGGTTGTAGTGTGAAAGTTCAAGTGGGAGCATCACGAAGAGATCGCGTGCTTGAGGCTTACCTCCCATTAGGATGATAATGCACATGTGAAGATGTGTCGAAGAGAGGCTCACCCAAAGTGGAGTATGGTGTAGAAATCTACTAGTCTACATCTAGCTCAAGTTGATTATTGATACGTCCATTTTGCATCATGATTTCATGTTGATATTTATTGCTTTTTGGGCTGTTCTATTACTTGTGGTACCATATTTATGCATGTTCTCTCTTATTTTGCAAGGTTTATTTGAAGAGGGAGAATTCAGGCAGCTGGAATTCTGGACTGGAAAAGGAGCAAATCCTAGTCCACTATTCTGCACATCTCCAAATGCCCTGAAAAATTACGTGGATTTTTTTGGGATTATACAAAAAATACTGGGTGAAAGAACTACCGGAGGGGGGCTGCCAGGGCGCCACAAGCCCTGACACCGCCACCCGCCTGGTGGCGAAGTGGGGGCTTGTGGGCTCCCTGACGGCCCACTAGCCCCCCTCTTTTGCTGTCTGAAGCATCTTTGTCCAGAACATATCGGAAGGGAGCTTTTTCGTGGTTTCTCCGCCGCCACGAGGCGGAACTTGAGCAGATCCAATCTAGAGCTCCAGCGGGACGATCCTGCCGGGGAAACTTCCCTCCTGGAGGGGGAAATCGTCGCCATCGTCATCACCAACACTCCTCTCGTCAGAGGGGAGGCATCTTCATCAAAATCTTCATCAGCACCATCTCCTCTCCAATCCCTAGTTCATCTCCTGTAATCAATCTTCGTCTCACGACTCCGATTGGTACTTGTAAGGTTGCTAGTAGTGTTGATTACTCTGTGTAGTTGATGCTAGTTGGATTACTTGGTGGAAGAGTTTATGTTCAGATCCTTGATTCTATTCATTACACCTCTGATCATGACTATGATTATGTTTTGTGAGTATTTACTTTTCTTCCTGAGGACATGGGATAAGTCATGTTAATAATAGTCATGTGAATTTGATATTCGTTCGGTATTTTGATATGACGTATGTTGTCTTTTCCTCTAGTGGTGTTATGTGAACGTCGACTACATAACACTTCACCATATTTGGGCCTAGAGGAAGGCATTGGGAAGTAGTAAGTAGATGATGGGTTGTTGGAGTGACAGAAGCTTAAACCCCCAGTCTATGCGTTGCTTCGTGAGGGGCTGATTTGGATCCACTAGTTCAATGCTATGGTTAGACTTTGTCTTAATTCTTATTTTGTAGTTGCGGATGCTTGCGAGAGAGGTTAATCCTAAGTGGGATGCTTGTCCAAGTAAGGGCAGTACCCAAGCGCCGGTCCACCCACATATCAAACTATCAAAGTAACGAACGCGAATCATACGAACATGATGAAGCTAGCATGACAGAAATTCCCGTGTGTCCTCGGGAGCGTTTTTCCTCCTATAAGACTTTGTTCAGGCTTTTCCCTTGCTACAAAAGGGATTGGGCCACTTGCTGCACCATTGCTACTACTTGTTACTTGTTACTTTTTCCTTGCTACGTTTCACCTCGCTACACAATCACTTGTTACCGCTACTTTCAGTGCTTGCAGTTATTACCGTTTATCAGAGCCTTCTGCTCCTCGTTGGGTTCGACACTCTTACTTATCGAAAGGAATACAATTGATCCCCTATACTTGTGGGTCATCAAGACTCTTTTCTGGCGCCGTTGCCGGGGAGTGAAGCGCCTTTGGTAAGTGGAAATTGGTAAGGATACATTTATATACAGTGCTGAAATTTATTGTCACTTGTCACTATGGAAACTGTTCCTTTGAGGAGTTTGTTCGGGGTATCTTCACCATGAACGGAAGCACGAGGAGTTGTTCCTCAACCTGAGGTACCTACTGAAAATATCTTTTATGAAATTCCTTCGGGTATGCTTGAGAAACTGCTGGCTAATCCTTTCACAGGAGAAGGATCTTCACATCCAGACTTGCATCTGATCTATGTAGATGAAGTTTGTGGTTTATTTAAGCTTGCAGGTTTGCCCGAGGATGAGGTAAAGAAGAAAGTCTTTCCTTTATCTTTGAAGGATAATGCGTTGACATGGTATAGGCTATGTGATGATACTGTATCATGGGGCTACAATCGGTTGAAATTAGAATTTCATCAATAGTTCTATCCTATGCATTTAGTACATCGTGATCGGAACTTTATTTATAACTTTTGGCCTCATGACTGGGAAAGCATAGCTCAAGCTTGGGGGAGGCTTAAATAAATTCTATATTCATGCCCCAATCATGAGCTCTCGAGAGAAATCATCACTCAAAACTTTTATGCTCGGCTTTCTCATGAAGATCGTACCATGCTTGACACTTCTTGTACCGGTTCTTTTATGAAGAAGGATATTGATCACAAGTCGAATTTATTGGAGAGAATCAAATGCAACTCTGAAGATTGGGAGCTGGAGGAAGGTAAGGAGTCAGGTATGAATTTCCAGTTTGATTGCGTTAAATCTTTTGTTGAGACAAATACTTCTAGAGATTTTAGCACTAAGTATGGACTTGACTCTGAGATAGTAGCCTCTCTATGTGAATCTTTTGTTGCTCATGTTGATCTTCCCAAAGAGAAGTGGTTTAAATATCATCCTCCTGTAGAAAGCAACATAGCCAAAACCAATCTAGTTGAGGAGAAAGTCATTGCTTTTAGTGATCCTGTTGTTCCTTGTGCTTACACTGCGAAACCACCATACCCTGCTAGGATAAAGGATTATTCTAAAGCTCCAACTATGATACGTAGGGGTTACATTAGACCACTTGCACCCCCCCCCCCCCCCCCGAGGAGATAGAGTTGAACCTAGTGTTGCTATTATCAAAGATCTCTTAGCCGAAGACATAGATGGGCATGTTATCAAATTCTGTGAGGACTCCGCTAGAATTGCTAAACCTCACGCGAAAGACAAACACGGACCTATAGTTGGCTTGCCCGTTGTTTCCATGAAGATAGGAGTTCACTGTTACCATGGTTTATGTGATATGGGAGCTAGTGTTAGTGCAATACCACGTTCTCTGTATGATGGAATCAAAGATGAGATTGCACCTGCCGAGTTAGAACCCATTGATGTCACTATTACACTAGCTAATAGAGACACTACCTGCCCTCTGGGAATTGTGAGAGACGTAGAAGTCCTGTATGGTAAGACGAAGTATCCTACTGATTTCCTTGTCCTTGGTACTGCACAAGATAGCTTTTGTCCCATCATATTTGGTAGACCCTTTCTCAACACTGTCAATGCTCACATTGATTGCATTAAGCACAGTGTCACAATAAGTTTCGAGGGTGTGTCTCATGAATTTAACTTCTCCAAGTTTGGAAGACAACCCCATGAAAGAGAGTCGTCTGGTAGGGATGAAATCATTGCTCTTGCCTCTATTGTCGTACCTCCTACGGATCCTTTAGAGAGATATCTTCTTGAGCATGAAAATGATATGCATATGGAGGATAGAGATGAGATAGATAAAATTGTCTTAGTAATATTTTATTCTCAAGAATAATCTGCCTATTGAACTGCTTGGGGATCCTCCCCCACCAAAGGGTGATCCTGTGTTCGAGCTTAAACATTTGCCTGATACTCTTAAGTATGCGATGAGAAGGAGATATATCCTGTCATTATTAGTGAGCTCCTCTCAGAGCACGAAGAGAAGAAGTTACTAAGGACTCTGAGGAAGCACCGCGCTGCTATTGGATATACTCTGGATGATCTTAAGGGTATTAGTCCTACTCTATGTCAGCACAAGATTAAAACCGATCCTGACTTTAAACCAGTTGCTGATCATCAAAGGAGATTAAATCCTAAGATGAAAGAGGTCGTTAGAAAAGAAATATTAAAGCTTCTGGAAGCAGGAATCATTTATCCTATTGCTCATAGTGATTGGGTAAGTCCAGTACATTGCGTACCTAAGAAGGGAGGTATCACCGTTGTTCCTAATGATAAGGATGAACTAATACCACAAAGTATTATTACTGGCTATAGGATGGTGATAGACTTTCGGAAACTGAACAAGGCAACCAGGAAAGTTCACTATCCTTTGCCGTTCATCGACCAAATGCTAGAAAGGCTATCAAAACACACACACTTCTGCTTTCTAGACGGTTATTCAGGTTTCTCGCAAATACCTGTTGCACAATCAGATCAAGAGAAAACCACTTTCACCTGCCCTTTCGGTACCTTTGCCTATAGACGTATGCCTTTTGGCTTATGTAACGCACCTGCCACCTTTCAAAGATGTATGATGGCTATATTCTCTGACTTTTGTGAAAAGATTGTCGAGGTTTTCATGGATGACTTCTCCGTTTACGGGTCTTCCTTTGATGATTGCCTCAGCAACCTTGATCGAGTCTTACAGAGATGCGAAGAAACAAACCTTGTCTTGAATTGGGAGAAGTGCCACTTTATGGTTAATGAAGGCATCGTCTTAGGACACAAAATTTCTGAGAGAGGCATTGAAGTTGATAAGGCTAAGGTTGATGCAATTGAGAAAATGCCTTGCCCCACAGATATCAGAGGTATACGAAGTTTCCTAGGTCATACTGGTTTCTATAGAAGGTTCATTAAAGACTTCTCTAAGATTTCTAGGCCTCTTACCAACCTCTTGCAGAAGGATGTTCCTTTTGTTTTTTATGAGGATTGTGAGGAAGCCTTTGAAATACTTAAGAAGGCTTTGATAACCGCACCTATAGTTCAACCACCTGACTGGAACTTGCCCTTTGAAATCATGTGCGACGCTAGTGATTATGCTGTTGGTGCTGTTCTAGGACAAAGAGTTGACAAGAAGTTGAATGTTATTCACTATGCTAGTAAAACTCTAGAGAGTGCCCAAAGAAACTATGCCACTACGGAGAAGGAATCTTTAGCAGTCGTGCTTGCATGCGAAAAGTTCAGATCTTATATAGTTGACTCCAAAGTCACTATTCACTCTGATCATGCTGCTATTAAGTACCTTATGGAGAAGAAGGACGCTAAGCCTAGGCTGATCAGATGGGTTCTCCTGCTACAGGAATTTGATTTGCACGTCGTTGACCGAAAGGGTGCTGATAACCCTATAGCAGATAACTTGTCTTGGCTAGAGAATGTCCTTGATGACCCACTACCTATTGATTGCAGCTTTCCTGATGAGCAATTAAATGTCATCCGCACTACACATAGTGCACCGTGGTATGCTGATTATGCAAACTACATCGTAGCCAAATACATACCACCCAGTTTCACCTATCAGCAAAAGAAGAAGTTCTTCTTTGATTTGAGACACTACTTTTGGGGTGATCCTCACCTTTATAAGGAAGGAGTAGATGGTGTTATTAGACGTTGTGTTCCTAAACATGAATAGGGATAGATCCTACAGAAGTGTCATTCCGAAGCCTACGGAGGACACCACGCTGGAGATAGAACTGCCCACAAGGTATTGCAATCAGGTTTCTATTGGCCCACTCTCTTCAAGGATGCCCGTAAGTTTGTCTTGTCTTGTGACGAATGTCAAAGAATAGGGAACATTAGTAAGCGTCTGGAGATGCATATGAACTATTCACTTGTCATTGAACCATTCGATGTCTCGGGCTTTGATTATATGGGACCCTTCCCGAGTTCCAATGGGTACACTCACATTTTAGTGATGTGGATTACGTTACTAAGTGGGTAGAGGCTATCCCCACTAAAAATGCTGATCACACACCTCTATTAAGATGCTTAAAGAAGTCATATTCCCAAGATTTGGAGTCCCTAGATACTTGATGACTGATGGCGGTTCACACTTCATTCATGGTGTTTTCCGCAAGATGCTATCTAAGTATGATGTCAACCATAGAGTTGCATCTCCTTATCATCCTCAGTCTAGTGGTCAAGTGGCGTTGAGTAATAGGGAGATCAAGTTGATCCTACAAAAGACCGTCAATAGATCTCGAAAGAACTGGTCTAGCAAACTTGACAATGCACTATGGGCTTATAGGACTACTTATAAGAATCCCATGGGCATGTCGCCGTATAAAATGGTTTACGGTAAGGCCTGTCATTTACCTCTAGAGCTGGAACACAAAGCTTATTGGGCAATCAAAGAGCTCAACTTTGATTTCAAACTTGCCGATGAGAAGCGGTTGTTTGATATTAGCTCGTTAGATGAATGAAGATCCCAGGCATATGAGAATGCCAGGTTGTTCAAGGGAAAGATTAAGAGATGGAACGACAAATGAATACAGAAACGAGAGTTCAATGTAGGTGATTATGTCTTGCTATACAATTCTCGTTTGAGATTCTTTGCAGGCAAGCTTCTCTCTAAATGGGAAGGCCCCTATGTTATCGAGGAAGTATATCGTTCCGATGCCATCAAAATCAATAACACGGAAGGAAATTTTCCTAGAGTGGTAAATGGGCAAAGAATCAAGCATTACATCTCTGGTATTCCCATAAATTTTGACACCAATGTCATCAATGTCATAACTCCAGAGGAGTACGTAAGGGATGTTTATCAGCCTGTTTTAGACCCTGAAAACGAAGAGGTATCTGTTTCGGTAAGAAATTGGACTCCGATGCTTTTCCAATAGGAAATTTCTTCCGTTTTGGAATTTTTGGGAAATTAGAAAAATAAAAAGCAGCCCGGAGAGCGAACGAGGCGGCCACAAGCCCTGCCACTGCCCCTACCCCCTGGTGGTCGAGGGCAAGCTTGTGGGCACCTCGTGTGCCTCCCGAACTCCGTTTTCTTGTGAAGGACTCCTTCTAGTCCAGAAAAAATCAATATATAGTCGCCCAAAGGTTTTGATCTCCGTATCGCGTAGTTTTTCCTCTGTTTTCGTTTCGAGCCTATTTGTGTGACAGATCTAGATCATCATGACTTCCCCAAACGCTCCTAAGGACAAGATCTTTGACAAGGTCATCAATCCCTACCTCACGGAAGTGCTGAAACAAATCTATCAAGATGAGCGAGGGGATGTTGCACATCCGTGATGTTGAGTGGCCTAAGAAGACCGGAAGCATGGAGACGAGGCTCGAAGCAATGGAGCAACAAGTCTTCAAGTGCCAAGGGATGGTGGACAGTGGACTCAACGCCAACCATACGATGATCACAGAGTTCACTAGCAATCACAAGATGGATGCCATTGATATTGGGAAACACCTCTCCAGGCTCTATGGCAGGGTTGATCAACTTCAGGGCCAGATCTATGACCTGCAGAACCAAAACTGTGAGTATGAGTACAGATTTAAATCAATAAGGTTGGCTGCAGATTTGAGGATTTCGGCGACTCGTTCATCCTGCAATGATGGAGCACCTATCAAAAGTATGAAAAGAACGATATGAAAAGAACGATAGCATGAAAGATCATGAGACGATCTTATGGAAAGTGATAACTTCACGTATGACACGTATGATGATTGAAACTTGTTGAGAATAAATCAACATAGACCTCAGTCATTGTTGTAATTAATAAAAAGTAATAAGGAAAGAGAGGTTCACATATAAATATATCATCTTAGACACTTTTTACAATTGTGAACACTCACCAAACTATTACATGCTTAGGAGTAGATGTTGGACAAGGAACACAACATAATGAATTGTGTTTGCTTGGTTCCAAACAATGTTATATGATTGGAGATCCTTTAGCATGTGACGATTGCTTCCACCTCATATTAGCCAAAACTCCCGCACCAAGTAGAGATACTACTTGTGCATCCTTAAACCTCCAACCCAGTTTTGCCATGAGAGTCCACCATACCTACCTATGGATTGAATAAGATCCTTCAAGTAAGTTGTCATCGGTGCAAGCAATAAAAAATGTTCTCTAATATGTATGATCTATTAGTGTGCGGAAAATAAACTTTGTACGAACCTGTGATGAGGAAGACATAAAAGTGACAGACTGCATAATAAAGTTCTTTATCACAGGAGGCAATATAAGGTGACGTTCCTCCACACTAAGAGGACACGCACTCAAACCTCAAAAGCGCATGACAACCTCTGCTTCCCTCTGCGAAGGGCATATCTTGTACCTTTACTTTTTGCCCTTGTAAGATTCATGGTGATCTTCACCAATTCCCTATTTTGCCTTTGTCTTGGCTACCGTCACATGCTTGGGAAAGATCTATATTCATATATCAACTTGGAGTTGAGTACTTATGCTTTATTATTGTTGAATTTACCCTTGAGGTAAATCGTGAGGAGGCAAAACTATAAGCCCCCATCTTCCTCTGTGTCCAGCTGAAGCTTTGACACCATGAGTACTACGTGAGTTGTAACAATTGTGGGAAACAAAAGAGATGATTGAGTATGTGTGTTTGCCTTACAAGCTCTTATTTGACTCTTTACGATTGTGATAAATTGCAATTGCTTCAATGACTATGGACTATTGTTGGTTACTTCTCAGTAAGGTTTTTGCTTCATGCTTTGCTTTGTGAAGGAATTGTTACTTTCCAATAAGAATCTTTATAATATATTGTTGTCCTATGTGTGATCATGATGCCCTAATGTCCGTATTATGTTTTATCGACACCTTCATCCCTCAACATGTGGACATGTTTACGGAACTTGGTTTTCGCTTAAGGACAAGCGAGGTCTAAGCTTGGGGGAGTTGATACGTGAATTTTGCATCATGCTTTCATGTTGATATTTATTGCTTTTTGGGCTGTCATATTACTTGCGGTACCATATTTATGCCTTTTCTCTCTTATTTTGCACGGTTTATTTGAAGAGGGAGAATTCAGGCAGCTGGAATTCTGGACTAGAAAAGGAGCAAATCCTAGTCAAATATTCTGCACATCTCCAAATGCCCTGAAAAGTTACATGGATTTTTTTGGGATTATATAAAAATTACTGGGCGAAAGAACTACGGAGGGGGGCTGCTAGGGCGCCACAAGCCCTGACACCGCCACCCCCCCTGGTGGCGGAGTGGGAGCTTGTGGGCTCCCTGACGGCCCACTAACCCCCTTATTTTGCTGTACGAAGCGTCTTGGTCCATAAAAAATCGGAAGGGAGATTTTTCGTGGTTTCGCCGCCGCCACGTGGCGGAACTTGAGCAGATCCAATCTAGAGCTCCGGCAGGACGATCCTGTCAGGGAAACTTCCCTCCCGGAGGGGGAAATCGTCGCCATCGTCATCACGAACACTCCTCTCGTCGGAGGAGAGGCATCTTCATCACCACCATCTCCACTCCAATCCATAGTTCATCTCTTGTAATCAATCTTCGTCTCACGACTCCGATTGGTACTTGTAAGGTTGCTAGTAGTGTTGATTACTCTTTGTAGTTGATGCTAGTTGGATTACTTGGTGGAAGAGTTTATGTTCAGATCCTTGATGCTATTCATTACACCTCTGATCATGATTATGATTATGTTTTGTGAGTAGTTACTTTTGTTCCTAAGGACATGGGATAAGTCATGTTAATAATAGTCATGTGAATTTGATATTCTTTCGGTATTTTGATATGCTGTGTGTTGTCTTTTCCTCTAGTGGTGTTATGTGAATTACTACCACTTCACCATATTTGGGATTAGAGGAAGTCATTGGGAAGTATTAAGTAGATGATGGGTTGCTGGAGTGACAGAAGCTTAAACCCCAGTCTATGCGTTGCTTCATGAGGGGCTGATTTGGATCCACTAGTTCAATGCTATGGTTAGACTTTGTCTTAATTCTTCTTTTGTAGTTGCGGATGCTTGCGAGAGAGGTTAATCATAAGTGGGATGCTTGTCCAAGTAAGGGCAGTACCCAAGCGCCGGTCCACCCACATATCAAACTATCAAAGTAACGAACGTGAATCATATGAACATGATGAAGCTAGCATGACAGAAATTCCCGTGTGTCATCGAGAGCGTTTTTTCTCCTATAAGACTTTGTTCAGGCTTTTCCCTTGCTACAAAAGGGATTGGGCCACTTGCTGCACCGTTTCTACTACTTGTTACTTATTACTTTTTGCTTGCTACGTTTCACCTCGCTACACAATCAGTTGTTACCGCTACTTTCAGTGCTTGCAGTTATTACCTTGCTGAAAACAGTTTATCAGAGCGTTCTGCTCTTCGTTGGGTTTGACACTCTTACTTATCGAAAGGACTACGATTGATCCCCTATACTTGTGGGTCATCAATTATGCGCAAGGCAAAGGTTTTTCCTTGATAGGTTTTCTATTTTAAAGGTCTCATGCTGTTAGTTGGGAGACCGAGTTATAGAATTGATTTCCATACTATAAAGGGGGGCTCTCGAGTGAGTAGCTTGACTGTACCATTCATAGAGATCTCAAACCATTGCATTCTTGGCATTAGCACCTTTCTTGATCCTTGTTTTTTTTCTATGTGTGTTTTGGATCATATGCTCTTCTTCATGATCAACTCGAGTTCATCAAGAACGGATATCGTATGCATCCTCTTCCTGTTTTCGGTATTTTGAGATTTTGTCGGACCATATTTGGGAAGGTCATCTTCCTTATACTATTGGCATTTATTCTCCATTTCTTGTTATTAATATAACCACTCGATGATGGATAACTCTTGGTGTCTTCTATCCAACAAGCTTGAGTTTGGTCATTTCGGAGCGTGTATGCAAAAGTTATGACAATTGCAGTCCTGCTTGTTTATTTTGATTTGCTTGGGCTATTTTGCACCATGCAAATAGTAGTACCGCTCAGTACCATAGTAGTACCGCTTGCGACACTTCCTCTATGGACTACCGCAACCACTACCACTTGGGAAAAGTTTTGTGTGCATGTTTTAGTTGCCTACTTTCTCTAAGAGGTAGTAGAGCGGTAGTACCGCTCAAGCGGTAGTACCGCTTTGTGTTTCAATGGATGTGCATGTTTCTGTTGCCTATTTTCCCTAAGCTATATTAGAGAGGTAGTAGTACCACTCAAGTAGTAGTACCGCTCCCCAGAGCGGTAGTACCTCTCTTGCAAAACTACCGCTCTTGTATTTATGTATGCTTGGGTTGCATTGACCGTGCTAAGTGGTAGTACCACTCCACCAACCGGTAATACCGCTTGTGCATGACGAGTGTGCATAATGGTTGGATTTGGTAGGGCTACCTAAGGGAGTCTTCTTCCCTAATGGTTCTTATCCTTTGATCTCGTGTTCTTCCCCCATTGTTGACCTCCTTGGATCTTGCTAACTCTCAATCCTACAATGATTCTTGCTCCTTTTTACGGAAAAGAGAGAGCACATCTAGATCTACATTTGCACAAATCACTTTCTTCTCTATGTGAGGAGAATCCCTTGGATTCTAGATCATGGAGTTCTTAGTGCTCTCCTTGTTCTTCATCTCATATTCCTCCATCGCTTTTGTTGTTGTGGTAGGATTTGAGTGTGAGATACTTTGACCACTTCGTGTGTTCCTTCCATTGCATTAGTTGCATCAGTTTGAATTCTCCACGGTGATACGTGGAAGTGAAAAGTTGAGAAGCTTATTACTCTTGGGTGTTTGGTCACCCTAAAGCTTGTGCATCTTGGGTTCATGGGCGCCCTAGATGGTTGGTGGTGGCATAGAGCTCAACCATTATGGTGGGAAGCTCCGGGCAAGCGTCAGGGGTCTCCAATTAGGTTGTGGAGATCGCCCCAAGCAATTTGTATGGGTTTCGGTGACCATCCCCATGTCTTGCCATTTGTATGGGTTTGGTGACCGCCCCCAAGTAGGGATGGCAATGGGTACCCATTACCCACGTATCCCGCGGGTAAAACCCTATTAGAGTAAGGGTATGGGACAAAAATTTACCTATGGGTATATAAATAGGAAAATTTGAAACCCATCGGGTAGAGCGAGTATGGGTATGGGATCATATAACCCATACCCATATACCCGTGTACCCATATAAAATCTATGTAAACTCAAAATTATCTCTACAATCTACACGATGTCAATAATTATAAATTGAAAGTGTATGCCTATGTGTTGTTGTTTATGACTATATGATGTTGTTTTATAAGTATGTGTTGTATTTATAATCTATCTTTGTAAACTATATGATACAATGCAGTTTATAACTATAAAGTTTTTAAATTGATGTTTTGCAAATATGGGTAATTTTACCCGCGGGTACCCGTCTACCATGTCGGGTAACGGGTATGGAAAATATTTGTACCCGTTGACGGGTACGGGTAAGGGTGATGGGTAATATCACACGGGACGGATAAGGGTATGGGGAGGCTCAACCCATACCCATACCCTGCGGGTGCCATCCCTACCCCCAAGGGTCACCATTTGTATGGGTTTGGTGACCGCCCTCAAGAGTCCTTTAGTGGAATCACGACATGTTGCACTATGTGATGGTGTGAGGAGATTACGGTGGCCCTATTTGCGTCTTGGGGAGCATTGTACCTCCACAATGCTCCACATAGAGATTAGCATCTGCAAGGGTGTGAACTTCGGGATACATGGTTTTCTCTGAGTGCCTCAGTTACCTCTTACCCGAGCCCTTTACTTATGCACTTTACTTTGTGGTAGCCATATTGTTTCATCTTATATATCTTGCTATCAATTAGTTGTTTATCTTGCTTAGCATAAGTTGTTGGTGCACATAGATGAGCCTAGTTGTTTTACATTTTGTGCTTGACAAATTAAACGCTAGTTTTATTCCACATTTCTTCAAACATAAACCATAATTATTTCAAAGCACCTATTCACCCCCTCCCTTGTAGGCGGCATCCATGTCCTTTCTGGTGTTGGTGATATAGTGTCAGGATTTTCATCGGTGGCACAGACTGACTAGGTCACCAAATAAGAGGGAGTCGGTGCATGGCATGAACAACGTCTAGGTCAACATCGGACTAGACCTATCATGCAACGAGATGGGTGTTTTTTCCAGATTTTCTTTAGGGAGTCCTCGAGCTTTGTCTGGGGCGGCGAGGCGGCAACGTTGTGCCTGTCAAGGAATACTCTTCTCCCACTCTCTCTCATTGTTACATTGATGTGTTTATCACCGGCAAAGGGTGTGTGGAGCCGACGAGGTATGTCCTTGGTGGGTATTCCAAGATCCAGCCACTTTCGATTTCTGATGAACCAATGTGATTTCAACCGTCGTTCATGCTCTTTATAGTTTCGACATATCCGTGTTGAAGTTTTCTTCTTCGGGGTGACGATTGCTTTGATCAATATCGTCAACATCTCTACTACTAGTAAACAATGTTGGGATATTACCCGAGGAGGGGGGAGATGCATCACATTAGAGATAAATATTTCCCTCAGTGATAACCAAGTTCATCTAACCAATAGGAGGACCACGCGAATGCCCGTCTTCAGCACACACTTGCACCCAATGCGGGCAAGAGGGTTGTCAATCCCCTTGAACTCATTACTTACGAGAGATAAGTAGTGATAGATAAATAAGAAGAATATATTAAATATAAAAATTAACTACAAATAATAAAATGCAGAGAGGTATTTCTGTATTTTAGTAATATATATGTGAAGACCCGGGGCCATAATTTTCGCTTGAAGCTTCTCTCTCGTAGAAAGCATACGGTGGGTAAACAAATTACTGTTAGGCAATTGATAGAAAAGCATATAGTCATGCAATATTTATTCATGGCAATGATCACACATATAGGCATCACGTCCATAAAAAAGTATACCAACTCGTGCGTGCATCTACTAATATTACTCCACTCATCAACCGCTATCCATCATGCGTCTAGAGTATTAAGTAAAACATAATAGCTTTAAGCAAGATGACATGATGTAGACAAAGTAAATCCAAATAATATGAATAAATCCCATTGATTTATCCTTCATGATAGCAATAAAAATACGTGTCATGTCTCTTTCTGTTAGTGGGATTGAACATCGCAAAATTGAACCCATTACAACGCACCACTCCCGCTGAAGATAAATCTATCTAGTTGGCCAAACCAAACCGTTAGATCGGAGAGAAATACGAAGCTATCATAATCATGCATATAATAATTTAGAGATAAATCAAATACTTTTCATGAATAATCTGAACATAAACCCATAATTCATATGATCCCAACAAACACACCGCACAAGAGTGATCGCATAACATAGATCACCACGGGAATATCAGCGATCTTAGCAATGAAAAACGTAGAGAGAGAGAGAGAGAGAGCGCGAGGTAGCCATCTAGATACTAACTACGGACCCGTAGGTCTGCGGTAAAATACTCACACATCACCATGGGAGAAGAACGGTTGATGTAGAGGCCCTTCACAATTGATCCCTCTCCGAAAGGGCACTAGAACAGGGCTCCAAATGGGCACACGATGGAACAGAGACTTGTGTCGGTGAAAAAAGTGTTTTGGGAGGATCTCTAGGGTTTTCCCAATATATGTAAATTTATAGCGAAGAGGTCAGGGCCAGATGAGCTAGGAGGTGTCCCTAAGCCATCAGGGCACGAGCACACACCCCCCTTGACGCGCCACGTTGGTGTCGGGCACCTCGTGTACCCTCCGGTCTTATTCCCAAGCTACCAGGTGTTATTTTTTTCCATGAAAAATCATCAAAAAATTCGGGGTATTTGGACTTCGTTCGGTACAGTATTCCTGAAAATCCAAAAACATGCAGAAAACAATAACTAGCATTGGACACTAGGTTAATAGGTTAGTGTTGATATAAAACATCATATAAATTCTTATAAAACATCCAAGATTGATAATATAATAGCATGGAACAATCAAATATTATCGATGCATTAGAGACATATCAATACCCCCAAGCTTAATTCCTACTCATCCTCGAGCAGGCAAATGATAAAAACGGATTTTTTGATGTGATATGCTACCTAACATGTAATATCTTTTTAGATATGATCATTGAGAAACAATGAATCAATAAACATTAACATAGTAATATCCATAAATATAAGTAACATAATCATGAATTTTCAAAATATACGATCCCTAAAGAATGTTTACTGCTCATTCATTTTACCATATTAGCATGGCATGACTCCGTCTTCACGAGATAAATACAAATGTCAAGCACCATGGTGTTAAGCCAAGCAATTGGTCATACTTTTTAACGCGCTTGAGCATTTTGTACCTCACTCAATACATGATCTTGAACCATGGACATAGCATATAGGTGCAATAGATTATGGTGATAGATTTCAAAGGAGTAAAAGTGAAGAAGAAAGTCTTGCATCAACTAGGCGTACCAACGGGCTATGGCATGCCCATCAATAGATATTGATGCGAGGAGTAGGGATTGCCATGCAACGGATGCACTAGAGCTATAAGTGTATGAAAGCTCAACGGAAGCTAAGTGGGTGTGCATTCAACTTGGTTGCTCATGAAGACCTCGGGCATTTGAGGAAGCCCGTCAGCGAAATATACAAGTCACGTTTTGTAATGAAAAATTCCCACTAGCATATGAAAATGACAAAAATATAAGACTCTCTATATGAAAAACATGGTGCTTTCACTAAGCACAAGTGTGGAAAAGGGGGTAGTAGCGGTGTCCCTTCTCTATTTTCTCTCATTTTTTATTTATTTTCTTTCTTTTCCATTTTTTCCTTTTCTCATTTGGAGTCTCATCCCGGCTGGTGGGGGAATCATTGTCTCCATCATCCTTTCCTCAGTAAGATAGTGCTCTAATAATGATAAACATCACACTTTTATGTACTTACAACTCGATATGAAAACCTACTAAACAAGATGACTCTATGTGAATGCATGTGGTAGTGTACCAGTATGTGCAATTATATAGTGTAACATGTAAACAATGATGAACGGTGGCTTTTCCATAAATACTATGTCATCTACATGAACATGCAAAGCAATATGACAATGAACACATAAGTCATGAGATGTAACAGTGGAAGTTACATGGAAATATATCTCGTCGTGGGTATGGGAATGCCATGATAGGTAGGTATGTGGTTGTTTTGAGGAAGATATAAGGTGGATTATGTGCAACAAAGTGTATCATGTCGCGGGGTTTGGATGCACCACCGAAGTTTGCACCGATCCTCAAGGTGGGAATGGGCAATGCACGATAACGAAGAGGCTAGCAAATAAGAAAAGGTGAGAGTGCGTACATCCATGGATTCACATTAGTCATAAAGAACTCACATACTTATTGCAAAGCTTTATTAGCTCTCAAAGTACTACTCACATGCCCCTAGGCAGGATCTTGGTAGGAGTTATCCATCGTGTTCCCCGACCTAAACAACACTAGGATTTCAACAAGGAATAAGAATGCTCACACAACATCACCATGCCATAACCAATATTTAGATGAACAAAAAGTTAACACTCTTTAAGCATCAATATTTTTATTAACCAACAACCATGTGCTCACGCTCTTTTCATATTACCACATCAATATCATTAACCCACAATTTCTCTTTTGTGTGCTACATGAAAGTTTTTATTATATCAAACTTGAATGCCTATCCTTTTTGGAATAGTCTTATACCCATGCAAATTGCCGTTGTTATTTATTAAACTCCCAAACAAATATAAGTGAAGAACTAGAGTGTAATTATGTTTACAAAATCTACACGCCACCGTGCTAAAAAATATATAAGTAAACCAATAGAACAACTGCTTAGCTCAAAAGATATAAGTGAAGCACATAGAGTATTCTAACAAATAATGATGAAAATGTGTCTCTCTCAAGTGGTGTGTACATCAAACAATTATTGTGGAGAATTAAAACAAAAGAGAACTATAATACATGACGCTCCAAGCAAAACACATATCATATGATGAATAAAAATGTAGCTCCAAGTGACATACCAATGGAATGCACACAAAAGAGGGAATGCCTTTGGGGCATCTCCAAGCTTAGATGCTAGAGTCTTCCTAGTATATTTCCTTTGGGTGCCTTGGGAATCCCCAAGCTTAGGGTCTTGCTACTTCTTATTCCTTCATCCATCATGATCGCACCCAAAATTTAAAAACTTCAGCACCCAAAACTTAACAGAAAACTCGTGGGATTCGTTAGTACAATAGTCAATAGGAAAATCATAAACTTTAGGTACTATTGTAGCTTGATTCTTATTTAATTATTGCATAAGGTAATGTATTCTAACTTCTCCATGACTTATACCCCTCGATACAATCCATAGCATCATCAAAACAAGCAAACTGTGCAAGCAAAAACAGAATCCTTCTAAAACAAAATAGTTTGTAGTGATCAACACTTAACCATACTTTTGTAACTCCGAAAATTCTGAAAACTTAGGAAAACCTGAGGAATTTCGATACCAATAATGTTTAAAAAATCATATCAAAAAGTCGTTCCAGTAAAATCATCCCAAAGGCTTTACTTGGCACAAACACTAATTTAAACAAAACACACAATCATTACAATATCAATAATCATTTCAACTCAAAATAACAGAAAGTAGAACACAATAATTAAGGTAACTATTGGGTTGCCTCGTAACAAGCGCTATTGTTTTATGCCCCTAGCTAGGCATAATGCATAGTTTCAAGTGATATCATATTTGGCATTCAGTCTATAAATGGCCCTCATGATAGACTTGTAAGGTGGTTTAATTCTCTTCCTGGGGAATTATTCCATCCCTTTCTTTAATAGTAATTGGAATCTTATGCTCCTCTCTTTCATATCAATAATAGCACCTATAGTTCGTAAAAAGGGACTACGATAGATCGGATAGAAATACGAAGTTATCATATTCTTGCATATAAGAATTCAAAGATAACTTAAATACTTTTTATGAATAATTTGAACATAAACCCACAATTTGTCGGATCCCAACAAACGCATTGCACAAGAGTGATTACATAAGATAGATCACCGCATCACCGTGGGAATCACGGTGATCTTATCAATGAAGAACATAGAGAGAGATAGTTATCTAGGTACTAACTATAGACCCGTAGGTTTGTGGTAAACTAATCACAAATCACCATGGGAGCAACAATGTTGATGTAGAGGCCCTCCGTGATCGATCCCCCCTCTGACAGGGCAGTGGAACAAGGATCTAGATGGGTACACGGCGGAACAGAGACTTGCGACCGCGGAAAAAGTGTTGTGGGAGGCTCTCTGGGATTTCTATATGTGAATTTATAGAGAAGAGATTGGGGCGAGAGGAGCTGGGAGGTGGCAACAAGCCATTAGGGAATGGCCACCCCCTAGGTTGCGCCCCGTTGGCTTGGGGGGGGGGGGACACCTCGTGTGCCCTCCGGCCTTCTTGTGAAGCTTTCACGTCTAATTTTTGTTCAAAAAATCATCAAATTTTTTTGGGATATTTGAACTTCGTTTGTTACAATTTTTTTGAAAAACAAAAACATGCATAAAACAACAACTCACACTTGGCACTGAGCTAATATGTTAGTCCTTAAAAATGATATAAAACATCGTACAAATGCTTATAAACCATTTAAGATTTATAACATGATTATATGGAACAATAAAAAATTATTGATAGTTGGAGACGTATCAGTCTCCTAGTCTGGATCGATGACATCCCGATAATCAATGACATCCGGATAACTACTTCTACAAGTTCCTAGGTTTAAAAAAAGTTGTTCCGCCGAGGTGGAGGCCCAAAGGCAGCATCAAGCTATGCTCACAACGCACCATCGATGGATGCACGAAAAAGAAGACTTCGACACTCCCAAAATTTAAACGTAGTTTTATCATTTTGTATGAGTCTGTTTATAAGGATCTATGACACTTATATGATCTTAGGCCTTTTCGGAAAGAACAAAAATCCACTCCAAGAAAATAGTGGCACGTCATCCAAACTCCCGTCATTCTTCCCTAAAACAAATCCCTTCATTCTCCCCCGGGGCCGAGAGGATAACACCCACATGGCAACGAGCCTGCCCTGCACCCAGTCAACAAACACCCGCCCACATTTCCTCCAGCGGCCTTACCATGGCCACAGGTCCATCCAAACACCAGGTCCACGCCACGGATCACCATATCCACAACTCCATGGACAACCGCCTACACCCCGTCCCCGCTTCTGCCCGGTCTCTTCCCGCCACTCGCCGAAACCGCGACCCCCATGCGCGTCCACGCCGCCCACCTCCTCGTCCCCGTGCCTTCCACGCCCCGCCGCCATGCCACCCTCCGGTTCACCGTCTCCGCCGCGGCGACGTCCGTGAACGTGAACCAGGCCGACGCTGCCCGCAAGCAGGCTGTCATCGTCGGCGGCGGGCTCGCGGGCCTCGCGGCGGCCACCCACCTGGCCTCCCTCTCCGTGCCGTTCACGCTGCTGGAGGCCTCGGACCGGGTCGGCGGCCGCGTCGCCACCGACGAGGTCGACGGGTACCTGCTCGACAGGGGCTTCCAGATCTTCCTCACCGCGTACCCGGAGTGCCAGCGCCTCCTCGACTTCCAGGCGCTGCGCCTCCAGCCGTTCTTCCCCGGCGCGCTCGTGTACCTCGGCGCCGGCGAGAGCGGGTCGCCGTTCCACATGCTCTCCGACCCGTTCCGCTTCCCCATCCGCTCCCTCTCCTCGGTCTTCTCCCCCGTCGGCACCCTGCCCGACAAGCTCCTCGTCGGCATCACCCGGCTCCGCGCGGCCGCCACCCCGGACGACGTCATCCTGTCCTCGCCGGAGACCACCACCGCGAAGCACCTGGAGAAGCTCGGGTTCTCTCCGTCCATCGTAGAGCGGTTCCTGCGGCCGTTCCTGGCCGGGATATTCTTCGACCCGGCGCTCGACACGTCGTCCCGCCTCTTCGAGCTCGTGTTCAAGCGCCTCGCCCTTGGTGACAATGCCATGCCGAAGGCCGGCATTGGCGCCATCGCCGCGCAGCTCGTGGACCGCCTCCCCGCGGGCTCCGTTCGCCTCAACGCCCGCGCCGCGTCCATCGACCCGTCATCCGGCGTGACGCTCCACACCGGCGAGACCGTGTCCGACGAGCTCGGCGTCATCGTCGCGGTCGAGCAGCCGGAAGCCGAGAAGCTCCTGCCGCTGCTACCCGCGAGACCCAAGAGCAAGAAGCCGGCCGAGAGGAGCACTGTGTGCCTCTACTTCTCCGCGGACCGCGCGGCGGTGCAAGAGCCCGTGCTGCTCGTGAACGGGTCGGGCAAGGGGATCGTGAACAACATGTTCTTCGCGACCAACGTGGCGCCGTCGTACGCGCCCGCGGGGAAGGTGCTGGTGTCCCTGTCGCTCGTGGGCTCCTTCGCCGACCGGAAAGACGCGGAGCTGGCCGGCGAGGTTGTCCGGGAGCTCGGCGGGTGGTTCGGCGCCGGGGAGGTGGCGTCGTGGGCGCACCTGAGGACGTACCGCATCGGCTTCGCGCAGCCGGACCAGACGCCGCCCACAGAGCTGGCATATATTCATGCATCAACAAGTATTTACGCTATGTGCATATATTCAGCCATTTACCGGTCGGTGCTGCAACGGTGCCGTGCAGTGACTGTCATCAACGTGTTGTGTGTCAGTGCTGCAAGAGCGCCGCCGTGCTATTAGCTAGTGCTTCGACAAAGATGTCATGTTGCAAGTCGATATTATGATGACGCTACCGAGCAACCATGATCGCGAGCCGGAGCTGTGAGGGCACCGCCATGTTACGAGCCTATGTTGCAACGACACAACAATGTTGTAAGCCGGTGTTGCGATGACGTCGCCGTGCCGCGAGCGGCCATGAGTGCGACTCGGTGTTGCGAGGGTGCCGTCGTGCTACGAGCGGTACTGTGACGACACCACCGTGCCTCGAGCGGCCATGACTGCGAGCCGGTACTGCGAGGGTGCCACTGTGCTATGAACGGTGCTGCGACGATGCCACCGTGCCGCGAGCAGCCATGATTGCGAGCCGGTGCTGCGAGGGTGTCGCTGTGCTACGAGCCGGTGATGCGAGGGTGTCGCTTTGCTATGACCCGGTGATGCAATGACGCCACCGTGCTACGATTCGGTTCTGCGACAATGTTGCCGTTCTGCGAGTAACCATGATTTCAAGCCAGTGATGCGAGGGCGTCGCCATGCTGTGCGTCGGTGTTGCCATGATGCCACTGTGTTGCGAGTGGCCATGATTGCGAGTCGGTGCTGCGAGGGCGTCGCCATGCTACGAGCTCGTGTGGCGACGACACTGCCAGCCGGTGCTGCGAGGGGACTACCGTTCTACGAGCCTTTGCTGCAACGACACCACCGTGCCGCGAGCGGCCATGATTGTGAGTCGGTGCTGCGAGGGTGCCGCCGTGCTACGAGACGGTGCTGAGATGACGCCACCGTGCCATTAGCGGGCATGATTGTGAGTCGGTGTTGCGAGGGTGCCGCCGTGCTACGAGTCGGTGCTGCAAGGGTGTCGCCGTGCCGCGAGCGGGCATGATTTCGAGTCAGTGCTGCAAGGGTGCCTCCGTGCTACGATCTGGTACTGCGGGTTCTACCATCCTACGAGCAGGTGCTGCGACGATGTTGTCATGTTGCGCACATCCACGATCGTGAGCCGGTGCTGCGACGATGGTGTCATCGCGCCTAGCCACGATTGTGAGCCGGTGCTGCGAGGGCCCTGCTGTGTTGCTAGTGGCCATGACTGCGAGCCATTGTTGCGACCGGCCATGATTGCGAGCTAGTGTTGCGAGCCGGTTGCAACGACGATGTCGTGTTGTGAACCAGTGTTGGTACGACGCCACCATGCCGGGAGCGGCCATGATTGTGAGCTCATACTGCGACGACACCATCCGTGTCGTGACCGGCCAAAATTGTGAGCCGATGGTTGGGTGATGGGAGAGTGCCACCGTGCTACGAGCCCATGTTGTGACGTCGTCACCGTGCTGTGAGCTGATGCTACAATGACGCCATTATGCCGCGAGCGGTCATGATTATGAGTCGGTTAGTGTCGTCGTGTTGCGCTACGATGCTGTCGCCGTGCTGTGAGCCGATGCAACGACAATACCACCATAATAATAGCAGACATGATTACGAGTCGGTGGAGCAGCATTGCCACTATGCTATGAGCCGGTGTTACGATGACACCATTATGCTAGATCGGCCATGATTATGAGCCAGTGCTGCGAGAGCAGCGTTGTGCTACGAGCCGATGTGACGCTGCTGCCGTGTTGGGAGTCGGTGCTGCGGCGCCACCGCCTTGCTGGGTTGACCGTCGACGTGTTGTGATGGCACACCATGCACCAAGCTCTACGATGACCATTAACGTGCACACATCCGTATTAGCACATAAGTCCCGTAAATATTAGCACAACTAGTGTAGTTGTGTAGGACTACTAGCTATAATACAACTTGTGCATGATAATAATTCAGCCGTGCATTATGAGTACATAGTGTGAGTGTCACGCAACTGTTGAAAAAGTGGCATGCAGCGAGATAGAAACTCGCGTAGGAACATAAAAGCCGACCTCAAAACGAACATGTCGCTTAGAAAAAATGAAAGGAAGCAACTATGGGCCCTCACCTGGACATGTGGTTTGCTAGGGGGCAGCGGATGTGCCGGCATGATCAACCGATAGATTTTAAACATTTTCCTTTTTAGAAAAGAGTTTGAATCTTTGCGTCTCTCTACACCATTATGATGCCCACACACATATTTTTATTAGAGAAAAAGTATATTTTTGTTCCTCAAATTTACAAGAAGTCGACACCTAATTCTACATCCTTTTTCACGACATTTAATCTCTCATGTCTTAAAACCAGAGACATCTTGTCCAAAACCAGAAATAGTAGGACATTTTCTCGAGCACTTTGTGTGCGCTCGCCCAACACACCAATGCCGATGGAGGACTTCGCAAGGCTCTCACTGGTGCCACCGCCCATGCGGCCTCGCCTCCATATCATACCACTGCCGATGTTGCGCACCTCAGCGTCGAACTTGTGGGTTGTGGCATGGTACAAACCGGGTGGGTGGGCAGGTGGCAAAGCTCACGCACGGTGCGACGGATGCGTCCTTGGTGCATCGCTAGTTGGGCTCCATCATGGGGAGCTTCGCATTAGGGCACCTGTTGGTGATGCTCCCACTCGTCCTCGACAAGCCCTTCCTCGTGTGCTTCATGGTAGATAAGGGGCTGGGTGTCACTACAAGATTTGTGACATTTTGGCAAAAAAAAGTGGTCATGGAAGTGACACTTCCATGATGATAGTATCGACGAAAACATGTAACATCATGGATGTGATGGGCACCTACTTCTACGACAAAAGATGGGCTTCTCTTCCTGGACGGGCCGACGACGCACCTGCAAGATGTTCTTTGGGCCCTCCATGACGTAAAAAATTATGGTGGATGTGAGGACGCAAATCTTTTGGGGATTTCTCTGCCTCGCACGATATACGATGGCGTTGTCAAGAGGGGTGGTTTGCGTGTTCTCTCTTACAGACGCATGTGCGACCGATCAAGCCCTTCACATTACTAAACATGAGCGAGCTCTCGCACTTCTAAACCAGGGTGATCGGTATGAGGCTCGATCGATCAACCATTGCTTGTGTGCGATAGTTTGCTGACCCGATCAATGTGATGTGAGTCTCTAGCTAGCCTACAATTGTCTGCATGGTGCGAGAATTCTGCATGTGCATGAATTGTTGTGATCGTGCGCGGTAGTATGCTACCCCAGTACTTTATATGCGCGAGTGTGTAGTTGCAAGGAGCTCATGCACGATACGTAGAGTCGAGACCAGCCAACTGTTATGTGGAGCCCACCACGCACAATACGTAGAGTTGACCAAGCCAGATGTTGCTTGCTCTTCGTAGGAGTTGTTGGGTAACCCCAAGTGTAAGGATGATGTATCTATCAATAAGTATTTTCTTCGATTGAGAACCAAGATTTCAAACAAGTAGAAATTACCTACTTGATTGAGAACCAAGATCTCAAACAAGTAGAAATTACCCATGCAACAACTAATGATTAGATACAATGACTCAAGAAAGTTGTCAATCCTCTTGTCCTCTTGATCATAATATTATATTTTATAGTGTGATTGGAATTGATAAATGGATAATATAAATAAAACGGTACACCAATAAAGCAAAGTAATGATGGTTGTTTTCGGTAAAGGAAAATAACTATGGTGTCATAGCTTCATCAGATGCATCTCTCCAAGCAAGATAAATGTGGTGTGGTGAAGACACTACATTTGAGGAGCAAATTACAGACCATGTTTATTTTTGTGATTGCGATCATCCATGGCACACTCTTTTATAGTATTACTTTCGTGAAATATAAGAACAAAAATCCAAATTTAAAAACAATGAAAATTATGAAATCATCAGCCATACAAAAAAATAGTAATGATTCTGAAAATTGTTCGAAAAATCATAAAATATTCACATACTAAAAAATCATGATTTTGAAAAAAATGCACATATTAAAAAAAATCTGAAAAAAATACATTCCAGATTGTGAAAATTGTTTGTGTATTCAAAACAAAATCATGAATTTCAAAAATTGTTTGCCAACTTTACGAAATGATTGTTAAGTTCAGAAATTATTTCCAAATTTCATAAATAAAATTTTTATCAATTAAAAAAAACAATTCTCACTAAGAAAATATTCACATTTTTCAATAAAATATTTACAACTTAAAATATTGTTAGCTAATTTATAAAAATGTTCACGAGTTCCAGAAAATATGCATTATTTCAGAAAATGTTCACTAGCAATACATACATGAACAAATAAGAAGACAATGATAAAAATATCCATAAGATTTTTTTTGAGGAAAAATATGCATAAGTTAAATCACAAGGAAAAAATAAATAAAAGGTCCAGGAAGGTGAAACCAATGGGCAAAAATCAGAATGGACAAGCCCATACACTAGGGACATGTTTGGTTCCTCATATTAGGTCGGGCCAGGCCCGCGCGGAAAGAGTATGGCCCGTTTGGTTGCCTGGGTCGCATCCAATTCGTGGCCCGCACGAACCTCAAAGCAGGCATGGGCCTGGCTCTGGAGGAACGGTCCAATCGAACATTTTTTGTGAGCAAGGCTCGCTCGAGCCACGTGTGGCGAGCACCTGCACGCCTTGGGACGCGCGGGAGACGATGCGACTCCTCATAACTCCCCACGCCCTCTCCCATCACCTCCCTCGCCAGTTCACACCCACTCCCTTTCTCTCACCTCACCGCCCGTTCGGTTCCTCCGATTTCCACGTGGTCGTCTCACCACGCCCTACACACTCCGATCACCACCGACAGCAATCCCATCCAAGAGAGGTGGGTTGCCGGCCTCTTCGCGGCCGGAGCAGATCTTTCGGCGGGATTGCGAGCTCCCTCCCATTTCTGCACCATGCCGCCGCCCCGGGCCAATGCACAACATCGTGGGGATCCAATACTCGTCGGCGCCATCCTTTGCAGGGGCTGCTCATGGGGCGTGCCTAGATGCTCTCATAAGTGGCACAAAACTTGTTGCATTCTTTTTGGACCACCTTTCATCGCTTTGCATTTGGTACGGCCGAAACTTCTTGCGTTCGCGAAACTCACGATGGACACGAATCCAAAAGGTTGAAGCCTTTTGATTGGCGCTGACTGATACGTCTCGAACGTATTTATATTTTTTGATGGTTTCATGCTATTATCTTGTCAAACTTTGGATGTTTGTATGCCTTTTATATCTTTTTTGGGATTAACTTATTAACTCAGTGCCAAGTGCTAGTTCCTGTTTTTTCCGTGTTTTTGACCCTTTTCAGAGGAGGATTTTAAACGGAGTCCAAAGGGGATAAAAATTCCGAAAAGATTTTTTCCGAAACAGAAGATACGCAGAAAGCTTGGAAACTAAGGCACGGAGTCCCGGGGAGGCCACAAGCCCTCATGGGCGGCCAGGGGGGCGCGCCTCCCAGGCTTGTGGGCTCCCTGGGCCTCCCCTGCCCTAGCTCCCTCGCCTATAAATTCCCTAAAATCCCTAAAAAATCAGGAGATCCACGAAAATGCTTTTCCGCCGCCGCAAGCTTCTGTCTCCGCAAGATCCCATCTGGGGCATGTTCTGGTGCCCTGTCGGAGGGGGGATTCAGATAAGGAGGGCTTCTTCATCAACACCATGACCTCTCCGATGATGCGTGAGTAGTTCACCATAGACCTATGGTCCATAGCTAGTAGCTAGATGGCTTCTTCTCTCTCTTGGATCTTCAATACATAGTTCTCCATGATCTTCATGGAGATCTATCCGATGTAATCTTATTTTGCGGTGTGTTTGTCGAGATCTGATGAATTGTGGATTTATGATTAGATTATCTATGAACCTTATTTGTGTTTCTTCTGATCTCTTATATGCATGATTTCATATGCTTGTAATTCTCTTCGAGTTGTGGGTTTTGTTTGGCCAACTTGATCTATGATTCTTGCAATGGGAGAAGTGATTGGTTTTGGGTTCATACCGTGCGGTGACCTCACCCAGTGACAGAAGGGGTAGCGAGGCACACATCGTGTTGTTGCCATCAAGGGTAAAAAGATGGGGTTTTCATCATTGGTTTGAGTTTATCCTTCTACATCATGTCATCTTGCTTAAAGCGTTACTCTATTTGTCATGAACTCAATACACTAGATGCATGTTGGATAGCGGTCGATGTGCTGGATAGTAGTGTTGGGAACGTCGCATGGGAAACAAAAATTTCCTAAGCGCACGAAGACCTATCATGGTGATGTCCATCTACGAGAGGAGATTTGGATCTACGTACCCTTGTAGATCGCACAGCCGGAAGCGTTAAGAAACGCGGTTGATGTAGTGGAACGTCCTCCCGTCCCTCGATCCTCCCTGCGAACCATCCCACGAACTGTCCCGCGATCCGTCCCACGAACCGTCCCGCGATCCGTCCCACGAACCGTCTCGCGATCCGTTGCACGAACCGTCTTGCGATCCGTCTCACGGTCCGTTCCGATCTAGTGCCGAATGGACGACACCTCTGCGTTCAGCACACGTATTGCTCGATGACGATCTCCACCTTGATCCAGCAAGAGGGGGCGGAGAGGTAGAATAGTTCTCCGGCAGCGTGACGGCGCGCCGGTGGTGGTGATGATCTACTCCGGCAGGGCTTCGCCTAAGCTCCACAGAAATACGATCTAGAGGAAAAACTGCGTGGTATAGTGTCGAGCAGCATGTTGCAAAGTTGTGTCTCAAAAACCCTCAATACCTATAGTATATATAGGAGGGAGGGAGGGGAGGAGGCAGCCTCAAACCCTCAAGGTTTGGCCGAAATTGGAGGTGGAGGAGTCCTACTCCAATCCTACTTGGAGTAGGATTCCACCTTCCCACTTGGAAACTCTTTCGACCTTGTGTTTTTTCCTTCTCAAACCTTATGGGCCTTAGTGGGTACTTATTACAGCCCACTAGGGGCTGGTTTATCTCTTCCCATAGCCCATGAGACCCCTTGGGGCGTGACACCCCTCCCGATGGTCCCCGGCACCCCTCCCGGCACTCCCGGTACACTACCGATGAGCCCGAAACTTTTCCGGTGACCAAAACAGGACTTCCTATATATCAATCTTTACCTCCGGATCATTTTGGAGCTCCTCGTGACGCCCTAGATCTCATCTGGGACTTAGAACAACTTTCGGTTACCAAAACCTATTACTCAACTATACCGAAATGTCACCGAACCTTAAGTGTGCAGACCCTGCGGGTTCGAGAACTATGTAGACATGACCCGAGACACTCCTCGGTCAATATCCAAAAGCGGGACCTGGATGCCCTGCGGGGACCCCGACTAGCAAGTCGAGTTCGCCGTGCGCAGTGACCCCAAGGATCAATGTTCACTGAACACAAATATTGAATAATAGAGTCTTACATCCAAGTACCGAAATTATTACATCGAACGACCAGAAGGTCGGGTTCAAGAGCAAGGCCTAAAGCCAAATTAAACGGATACACCGAGTAGCGGAAACTCGTAAGGGCTAAGCGGTGCCCATGCCATCAAGCCTACACCGAGAGGCATTCTGACTTGGAAGTGTCCTAGATCGCAGGTTCATCTCCGACGGCGTACTCATCGCCAAACTCCGGTCCTTCCATGTCTGGTCAATAATATAACCAGTGGCAACCCAATGAGTACTTTGAATGTACTCGCAAATAGCCCATGATATGAATATATATATATATGGTAAATAATAACAGTAACATGTATCTTTAGTGGAATGCAATGTGGTGGCATGATCAGGTATATGCAACAAGTTAAAGGGTTACTCTTAAGAGCAGGTTACAGATATCAACATATCTGACAAGGGTTGAACACACCGGGTTCACCCTATATTCCAAGTCATCGGACTTGTCATAATCTCGATGTACTAATGAGGGCTAAACCATCCGGGTTTACCCTATATGTCAAGTCACCGAACTTGATCATATTATAGTGATTATCATAACAACACCTTTTTAACACCACACACACACACTTTTGGTTTATGCGGAAACACTGGACGTAGTTTAAGTAGCACCACCCAACTGTCCTTGACCGTGGACACGGATATTCGAATAGTTTACACTCTGCAGAGGTAGTACGCTGGACCCACGAGAAACGGGAAACTTCCGTGTCATCCACGACTCGCGGTATATCACATATACCCGAGGTAAGTACCCGATCATCATCTTTCCCCTGACGATACTAGACAAAGAGGTCCACTCGATTGGTACCCAGCCCACATGTTGTACGTCTTACGAGCACCGACTCTGGACCGTATCAACCATGCAGGGACCAACGGTGTGCCTGGAACTCATAATAATGGTATAGTCGTCCTACCTGGCACGACCCCATCACGAGAGTGACACCGATCACTCCCGCCACTAGTAATGTGGCTCTTTGCTAGTACCGACCAGAGTAATCAACAAAGACCCGTCCCATAAAGGGGTATCGTGGTCGTACTAGAAAGGTTGGGACGGTCGACACATCATAAATCTAATCCCATTTCCGAAACCATACTCACACAAAATCACCGGTGCATCACTTCACCAAAAGTGATCATCAACTCCTCATCACCCTCGGGCATTAGTGGCACCCGACGGGGTTTTCATAAACTCTTTATTTAACTCATCATTATGCTTGTGATAATGTGCTCTATCATTACTTGTCAACATGGTATAACATGACCCTCACGGGGTAGGGTCAAGCTCAATGCAATAATCTTACTTTACTAGTCAACATGACAGTAGCAAGATCCTCGTAGATGGTAGGGTCAGCTCATCATGTTTGTGCTCCGAGGAGCCATGTGAATATCATTACTATCAATGCAAGTGCTTCGAAGAAGCCTTCGGTACCATCACATCAATGATGAACCGGCACTGTGATCACATGTAACGGGAAAATACTTGCTACTCTAGCATGCATCATTTTATATACTTAAGTCATGGCAAAAGGGCTGCTTGCCTTGGTTAGCTAGGTATCCGGGGTCTTCGAGGTCTTCCGCTCCGGATCCTCCGTCACTCGGTAACTCTACCGTCGAGAAAGGAATAAATAAATACTATCTCTCACTAAAACAGATAACAAAGTGCTTTTAAAAATGTTGCAAGCCTTGAATAAATTCAGTTTATCATTTTGGAAAATGTTTCCTATAGTTTTATTAGCTAAGCATATTTATTTAAAAGCAAACAGAACCAAACAAGTCCTTTTTAATATCCTTTTATTATATCAAAATAGTTTCTGTTTTTGATAAATGTCAACTATTACAGAATCAAATACTACTCATTTTTAGAAAATTACTCGTGGAAGAATTATATTTTTCTACTGGCTAAATCTTTTTATAAAAATCATTTAAGTTACTGGATTAAAATAAAAGGAAAAGGCTAGGGGAACAGATCCAGCCGGCCCAGCCAGCAGGCCTGGCCACCACGCGCACGCGGGCCAGGTTCAAACCTGACCTGCGGGCCCCTGGGTCAGCGTCAGCGGCTGCGCGCGCTGGCTGCCCCAGGACACCGAGAGGTGGGCTCCACCTGTCGGATCCTTCTCCTACCTCCAGCCAGAGAGGTGGAGATGGACGCCGGCGAGGCTGTCGTTCTCCTCAGGCCAATCTAGGAACGGGAAGGGGTCCCTTGTGCCTCCGCCTACCTGCTCGTGGTCGGGACGTCACCGGAGGTGGTCTAGGTCGCCGGCGACGAGGTGCCCATGGCGGAAGGGTTTCGGGTTGGTGTTGAACTAGGGGCTAGGGGCACGGATTCACTCGGGGAAGTTAGGGGAAATGTTCCTGGTGTCAAGGGGAGTGTAATGGGAGGTCGGGCAGCGCAGGAGCCGTCGTGTAGCCGGAGATCGACCGGAGCTCCGAGGCGGAGGGGCCTCGATCGATCTCGAGCACCGGGGCTCTACGAGCTCGATTGGGTGGCTAGGGAGTGTCTACTGGTTGTGCTGAAGCTGCTTGGAGGGTGCTGGGGTGCCGGGGGGACCTATTTATAGGCCAACGACGGTGACCCGACTCGGGCGCGCCGGTGACTCACCATGGCGCGCGTGCGAGCACAGTGAGGTGCTGGCCGCGAAACCACGGGTTTGGGACGTGGTTTAGGACCTCCTGGTGCAACGGCCGCAGAGGGAAAGCGAGTGGGGTCGAGCCGCAGCGACCGTGCATGCTCGGCCGCGTCGGGCGCCCACGGGCACGTGTCTCCTGAGCTCTTGCGCGAGGGGGAGAGGGTCCCTGAGGTAACTTTGCACTGAATGGTTGTCGGGGGAGCGTTTGGACATAACTGGGGAGGTTGGGACCGGCCGGAGCGTCGTCCCCTTGCTGGTGGCTCTCTGCAGCGCGCCCAGAGCGCAGTTTTGGCATGCCACGGCATGCCGGCTCGCTCTGGGGCACTTGGGACGTGTCCTCCATGTCCTGAGTGTTGCTGGGAGTGTGCCTAGCCGTTGTGGCTTAGTGGGAGCTCGAGCTGGTCAAGGGAGCAAGGAACACTAGTGTTGCTAGTACTGCCCTGCGGCTTAAATTGGAGTTCTTGTCACTTGTGCTTGGAGTTGGGGAGGGGCTGATTGACTAGGTGCTCAGGGTGTTCTGGTGCTCTAACCCACCAAGTTTGGGGCCTTGACATTGGGTAAAACAGTGGCTAGGAGGGTTTTTACCTTCCTGTCAGTAGGTGTTCGACAGTGAATTGGGGTGCTTCCACTTCACCACTGGAAATGGAACTTAACAATGACTTTGTAAACTGAGGGTTCCGCCAAATCTGAGCTCCATTGAACAAGTTTGGCTTTGTAAACTTGAAAATGTCTCAAAATGACCAGTACTGTCCCTTACAAAGGAAGTATGGCCAAACAGAGTCTCACAAATCCCATCTTTGGTGTGGAGTCCTCATTTGGGGTGTCAAACACTTCTGCAAAGTTTCAGCTCCATTGGAGAAACTTTGCAATGTAGAGTTCTTCCAACTCTTCTCTGGACTACAGAGGGTTTTGGGCTCATTAGGTGCACTTCCCCACCTTGGATCAAGGTGAGATTTTTGGTGAGCACCTAATATTGCTTGGGAGGGCTCCTGTAATTTTATGGGATTTTACCGAGATAATTTCCTTTGGAAACATCTCAAAAAGCTAAAACAGACAGAAATGGTTTTCACGGTTTTACTCAAATAATATTAATGTAAAATAGGGTTTAAAATCTTATATATGGAAAATATATGTCCTTCTCAGCTTCCATGAATTTACTCAGAATTTTCTAAGGCAGGAAAGCAATTTTCCTTGTGGGAATATCATTACTGGCCTTAGAAACAGACATAGATATAAAATAGGAAAATAACATTTTAAATCACCAATTAATGTTTTTAAAGAAGGAAAATAATATTTGGATCAGATCACCAACTTTTGGTTGGAAGTGCCACTTGGCTTCATGAGCTAGTAGTGTATCCCAACATGATGAAGGTGATCTTGATATAAGGAAAAGGGTTTTTGAAGAGAGCAAAATAATAAGTTTTCATAGGTTTGAGTCATCAAACAAACAAGCATATACTCAAACAAGGGTTCACATTGCACTCACAACATTATTTGAAAAAGTTTTAACAAGCTCTGATTTTTGCAACTTAAAATACTTGTGGTGAAAAACAGGGTGTGACAGACCTATCCCTCTTACAAGAATCTCGTCCCCGAGATTCCTAAGCTAAGCGCTAAATAGCTCGGGAAATTCTGATCGGAGATAGTCTTCACGTTCCCATGTGGCTTCTGCTTCGGTATGGTTGCTCCACTGAACCTTGAAAAACTTGATGGTGCGGCTTCTGGTGCAACGTTCGGCTTCATCCAATATGCGGATCGGTCTCTCACGGTAGGTAAGATCTGGTTGAAGGTCACTATCTTGATGATCAATGTCCTTGTAAAGATCGGGACGGTTCGGCACTTGCAAACACTTCTAGAGCTGTGACACGTGGAACACGTTGTGCACACCCGAAAGCTCAGGAGGTAGCTCCAACTGATAAGCTACTTCCCCGCGCCTTGCCGTGATCTTGAAGGGTCCAACGAACCTTGGAGGTAGCTTCCACTTGACGTGGAAACGCTTGGTCCCCTTGAGAGGCGTGACTCACAAGTACACCTGGTCTCCGGGAACAAACTCCATGTTTCTGCGGCGAGGGTCCGCGTAACTCTTCTGCCTTGACTTAGCTGCCACCAAGTTCTCTCGGACAAGCTGAACCTTGTCCCCTGCTTCCTTCAGTGCTTCTGGTCCGAAAACTAGTCCTTCACCGGTTTCGGACCAATTGAGCGGGGTGCGGCACTTCCGCCCATATAACGCTTCGAATGGGGCCATTTGAAGACTGGACTCGTAGCTGTTGTTGTAAGAAAACTCAGCAAATGGCACGCAGTCTTCCCACTTGGCACCATGGGCCAAAACACAATCGCGGAGCATGTCCTCAAGTATCTGGTTTACCCTCTCGGTCTGTCCGCCCGTTTGCGGGTGGAAAGCCGTACTGAAGGAGAGTTTGGTTCCGAGAGCTTCTTGAAACTTCTTCCAGAATCTTGAGGTGAATTGCGTGCCATGGTCGGACACGATCTCTTTGGGAACTCCATGGAGACTCACCACTCAATGAATGTACAGACTGGCCAGCTGGTTGCCATCATAGGTGGTGTTGGCGGGGATGAAATGGGCCACCTTGGTCAAATGATCGACTATGACCTAAATGGAGTTATGGCCCTTATTCAACCGGGGCAACCCGGTGATGAAGTCCATGCCGACTTTATCCCACTTCCATTCCGGCACTTGAAGAGGTTGCAGCAATCCAACAGGTCGCTGGTGTCCAGCCTTGATTCGCTAACATACATCGCATTTAGCGACATAGGAACCGATTTCCCTCTTCATGCCATGCCACGAGAATCGTTCTCGGATGTCTTGGTACATCTTGGTACCACCTGGATGGATAGAGTACGGTGTGTCATGGGCCTCTTGCAGGATCAAGTCCTTAAGTTTGGCCTTGCTAGGTACGCATAAGCGCTTCCCGTACCACAGTACTCCTTGCTCATCAATCGAGCATCCTGGGGCTTTGCCTTCTCGCACCTTCCTCTCGAGGCCTTCGATACTCTTGTGCCCCTTCTGGGCTTCCTTGATGTCGTCTGCCAGAGTAGGCTTGACTTCGAGGTTGGCCAGGTACCCTGGTTCGACTATCTCAAGTCCGAAGCCCTCCATATCTTCATACAAGACGGGTAACCTTTCCTTGAGCATGACGTTCAAGGAGCCTGCCTTCCGGCTCAAGGCATCGGCTACCACGTTCGCCTTGCCGGGATGGTACTGAATGCTGAGGTCGTAATCCTTGATTAACTCAAGCCATCTCCACTGTCTCATATTCAGCTCCCTTTGAGTGAAGATATATTTCATACTTTTGTGGTCTGTATATATCTCACATTGCTTTCCCAGAAGGTAATGTCGCCACGTCTTCAGAGCATGCACTACAGCTGCTAGCTTGAGATCATGGGTGGCATAGTTCTCCTCATGCGGTCGTAGTTGCCGTGACAAGTACGCCACGACCCTGCCATCTTGCATCAGGACTCCACCGAGCCCGGTTCCAGAGGCATCACAATATATCACGAATTCCTTGTTGATGTCTGGGGTATCCAACACCGGAGCGGTAGTTAGCCTCTTCTTCAACTCCTGGAAGCTTTCTTCACACGCCGGTGTCCACTCAAACTTCCGGCCTTTCCTCAAAAGCTGAGTCATAGGTCGGGCGATGCTGGAAAATCCTTCGACAAACTTGCGGTAGTATCCCGCGAGCCCGAGGAAACTCCTAACATCCTTCACGTCCTTTGGTGATTCCTAGTTGGTCACTGTAGTAATCCTGGACTGATCTACGGCCAAGCCGCGTGCCGTCAGGGTATGACCCAGAAATCCAACTTCGTTCAGCCAGAAGTGACACTTGCTGAATTTGGCATAAAGTTGGTGCTCTCGAAGCTTTCCCAGAACTAGCCTCAGGTGTTGCTCATGCTCCTCTTCGGACTTGGAGAAGATTAATATGTCATCGATGAACACGATGACAAACTTGTCCAAGCATTCCATGAACACCTTGTTCATGAGGTACATGAAGTAGGCTGGGGCATTAGTCAAACCGAAGGGCATGACAGTGCATTCATATAGACCGTACCGGGTCACGAATGCGGTCTTTGGTATGTATTCGGGTCGGATCTTCAACTGGTAGTATCCCGATCGAAGATCGATCTTGGAAAATACCCGGGCCCCGTTTAACTGGTCAAACAGGTCTTCGATCTTGGGGAGCGGGTACTTGTTCTTAATTGTGACTTCATTAAGAGAACGGTAGTCGACGCAGAGTCGAATGGTACCATCCTTCTTTGAAACAAATAGAACAGGTGATCCCCAAGGTGACGCACTCGGACGGATGAACCCTTTCCTGAGTTGCTCATCCAGCTGCTTCTTCAGCTCTGCCAGCTCTTCGGAACCCATCCTTTAAAGCTTTTTATATATAGGCCTTGATCCGGGCATGAGCTCAATGATGAACTCGATGTCTCGGTCAGGAGGCATTCCGGGTAGCTCGTCAGGAAAGACGTTCGGGTATTCACAGACTATAGGCACTTGATCAAGCTCTATCTCGGATAGACTGTTGACTCGAGATGCGTGAGCCGATACTCGCTCGGAGTCAAACTTGACCTTGACCCCTTGGTTGCTTATCATGGTAATGGCCCTGTTGGCACAGTCCAAAAGACTCTGGTGCTTGGCCAACCAATCCATGCCAAGGATTACTTCTACACCTTGCGATTTAAGCACAATGAGGTCTGCCAAGAAACTCGTCCCATTGATAACTATCTCGACCCTTCTACACCCTAGGTTGGTCCTCAATACTGCTCCCGGGGTTTGAATTGCCATCTGCCCACGGAGTAAAGTGGGTTTTAAACAACACTTCTCCACAAACCCTTGAGTAACAAAAGAATGCGAGGAACCACAATCAAACAACACTGTTGCTGGAGTTGAGTTGACGAGGAACGTACCCAGAATGCAGTCCGGGTCTTCCTGTGCTTCTTCTGCGGTGATGTGATTGATCCGGCCCCTGCCATTGAACTGTTGGTTGCGGGGGGCCTGGTTCCTTCCTGGTGCACCTTGACCGGGGTTGGGTGCATTGGGACGCGGTGCGTCGGGCTTCTTGTTGGGGCACTGCCTGGAATAGTGCCCAGTCTGACCACAGCCAAAGCAGGTGACTTGCCCCGGAGGGTTGGTCTTGACTCCACCATTGTTCGGCGGGTTGACTACTGGCTTGGCTTGTTGGTGAGGCTGATAATTCTGGCGGAACACCGGATACTTGTACTGCTGCTGCTGAAAGTTGGGTCTTGCAGGTGCTGACTGCCATGGCCTTGGTCTTGCGTTACCGGGTCCTCCACTTCCTATTAGGTTGCGCTTGCGGGTGTCGTCCATCACACGACGCTTGTCTTCCAGCATAAGCACCTTGTTAACCAGCTCGCTGAAAGTTTGGCAGTCGCAAACCACCAGCTGGTATTGCAGGGACTGCTGTAGCCCTTCCATGAAGCGTTCCACCTTAGCGGCCTCAGTGTTAACATCTTCACACGTGAAAAGGACGTGGATGTCGCCTAGAGGGGGGGGGGGGGGTGAATAGGCGCTTTAAAATAGTTAAGGTTTAGGCTTGAACAAATGCGGAATAAAACTAACGTTTAATATGTCAAGCACAAAACCTACAAACAACTAGGCTCACCTATGTGCACCAACAACTTATGCTAAGCAAGATAAACAACTAAGTGATAGCAAGATATATTACAATAAACAATATGTGTATCACAAAGTAAAGTGCATAAGTAAAGGGTTCGGGTAAGAGATAACCAAGGCACGGGGAGACGATGATGTATCCCGAAGTTCACACCCTTGCGGATGCTAATCTCCGTTAGAGCGGTGTGGAGGCACAATGCTCCCCAAGATGCCACTAAGGCCACCGTAATCTCCTCATGCCCTCGCATAATGAAAGATGCCGTGATTCCACTAAGGGACCCTTGAGGGCGGTCACCGAACCCGTGCAAATGGCAACCCTTGGGGCGGTCACCGAACCCGTACACGTGGCAACCCTTGGGGGCGGTTACCGGTACCCGTACAAATTGCTCGGGGCAACCTCCACAACCTAATTGGAGACCCCGACGCTTCCCGGAGCTTCACACCACAATGATTGAGCTCCGAGACACCACCAAGCTTCTAGGACGCCAAAGCATCCACGAAGAACAATATCTAGGGTACTAAGTACCAAAGGTAGTAAGCTTCTCAACTTCTCACTTCCACGTATCACCGTGGAGAACTCAAACCGATGCAACTAATGCAATGGCAAGAACACACGAAGTGGTCAAGTCCCTCACACTCAAATCCCTCCAGAACAACAAAAGCTATGGAGAAATATGAGAGGAAGAATAAGTAGCTCACAAAGAACTCCAAGATCAAGATCCAAGGGGTTCCCCTCACATAGAGGAGAAAGTGATTGGTGGAGATGTGGATCTAGATCTCCTCTCTCTTTTCCCTCAAGAACAAGCAAGAATCATTGGGGGGATAGAGAGTAATCAAGCTCTAAGAATGTCAACAATGGAGGTAGAACAAGAGCTCAACGGATGGATAAGACCAAGGGGGAAGAAGACCCCCTTTATATAGTGGGGGAAGGAATCAGACCGTTACCCCCACTTTCTGCCCGAGCTCCAGTGGTACTACCGCTGGCTGCAGCGGTACTACCGCCGGCACTCCAGCGGTACTACCACTGGCACTGCAGCGGTACTACCGCCAGCTTGCGGTACTACCGCTGGCACTCCAGCGGTACTACCGCTGGGCCCCTGGTAGTGCAACGACACTACCACCGCCAAGAAAGTCTTCGCAAAAAGGTCCGTCCACGAACAACCGCTAGGCAGACGGTACTAAGCTCCTGGAGCGGTACTACCGCTGCTACCGCTGACCAGGGGCGGTACTACTGCCAGCCAGCGGTACTACCGCCAGGGCCAGCGGTACTACCGCCAACTCTAGCGGTACTACCGCTAGGTTCAGCGGTACTACCGCTCGCCACTGAAACAGCCATAACTTTCGCATACGAGCTCCGAATCGAGCAAACCCAAGCTTGTTGGATTCAGGACGACAAGGGCTATCCAAACAGCGGTTATGAATATGCCAAAGATATAGAGATGTGAGATCTCTATGAATGAAGAACCGGAAAAAACTCCAACATCGAAAACATCATAGTAGTTGCATATGGACTCCGTTTTCGATGAACTCGAGCTTGTCACGAAGATGACCATAAGCTCTAAAACTCACAAAGAGAAACACCAAACAAGAACCAAGAAGTATGATGCAAGGATGCAAATGGTTCGAGCTCTCAACGAACGATACGATCAAGCTACTCACTTGAGAGCCCCCCTTGATAGTACAGCAATCTATCCTAACCAGAAAACCTATCAAGGGCAAACCTATACCTTGCGCCTCATCCTCTTGAGATAGATGAATGATCTTGGCTTCCTCAAGATGGACCATCTTTCTTGATTGCGTTGGCTTGATGAAGACTAGTTGATTGCTCCCCCATACTCACTATGGGTGAGCCACTCTTCAGCATATCTTCACAAGTCCATTGCCACCACAATGGACAGCAAGCTTCAAGCATGATATCTTCGTGCTGATCCACTTGAACTTGCACATCGCAATCTTGATGACGATCACAACTTGACGTCATACTCCATGGGTTGTATGAGATCTTCCCTTTGACGCAAGCCCATGTAAACACACCTAACCCCCACATAGACCTCTCACGAAGACCATGGGTTAGTACACAAACACGTAATGGACAATGCTTACCATACCATGGGATCACTTGATCCCTCTCGGTACATCTTGTACGCTTTGTGTGTTGATCATCTTGATTTACTCTTTGTCTGAGATCTTGATCAACCATTGATGATGATCACAACTTGACGTCATACTCCATGGGTTGTATGAGATCTTCCCTTTGACGGAAGCCCATGTAAACACACCTAACCCCCACATAGAACTCTCATGAAGACCATGGGTTAGTACACAAACACGTAATGGACAATGCTTACCATACCATGGGATCACTTGATCCCTCTCGGTACATCTTGTACGCTTTGTGTGTTGATCATCTTGATTTACTCTTTGTCTGAGATCTTGATCAACCATGTGTCTCTATGAACATTCTTTGGATAATACCTTGAATACCATCTTGGTCATCATATAAACTCCTTGAAACCAACAAATGGACTTCAAGAAGTGCCTATGGACAAATCCTATAAATGTAACTTAAGGCAACCATTAGTCCATAGGAATTGTCATCAAGTACCAAAACCACATATGGAAATATATGCTCCAACAACGCGCGTACCTCGACAAGAGGTTAAACTTCTGCAGGTACTCCTTAACAGTTCCACTGCCCTGCGTCAAGGCTCGGAATTCCCGCTTTTTAATGGTCATCAGTCCAGGTGGAATGTGAGCTGCGCGAAATCCTTCCTTGAACATATCCGCATGATCTGGAATCCATCCCATCATGCCCTGGGGGTGCCTCCGAGACAGTGAGAAGCATAAAGGACCTTCTCATGATCATCGGTGAAGTTGACCAGCGCAACGAGGTCTTCAATGGTGCGAATCTAGTCATCGGCGTCCAGGGGTTCAGTTGACTCCGTGAATATGGGAGGCGTAGTCTGCATGAACTCAGAAAGAGTAGAGCGACCACTGCCATTCCAATTCCGCGGCGGGTTGTCCACCAGGACTTGAGTCAGCTGCTGGATAGCGGCATTGCTGGCTTGACGCTCCTCCCGAAGAGCTTGAAGGAACTGAGCCATCATCAAGTTCTCAGGAGGAGGTGGTGGCGGAAGGTCTCTAGGCTTCTCGTGGTGACCTCCAGCGTGAGCTTCTCCTTCGGTTCCCTGCGGCGTCCCTGAGGAGCCGGCGCTGGGGTTGCCGAAGGTGCTGTTGCGGGTTGCGTTCACCATCCTGTCATAGAAACAGACAGGTCAAAATACCACCTTGCTCAGGAATACAAGGATTTGTTCCTAGTAAGAGGGGGTCCAATACGTGCATGTGCCAAGTTTTCAAAACCAAAGTTTTTGACAAACTAGAAATTGCATTCATAACAACTAGGTGATGTAGTCACTTACAGGCTGCTTACGGCAATAGGTGACTTACATCAAGCACACATACGCAAATTAGAAACGGATACACGGATACCCTATGCTCGGGGTACTCCTAATTGCCTACGCTAAAACCTACGCGGCGGACTGCTCGGTCTCAAAGGCGCACTCAATAGGATCCTCATCTTCATCAACATCTTCTTCCTTTATAGGAGTGGAAGAAAGAATCCGCACATCACGACGTCTCTTGGGCGAGGCGGCGAAGATCTCAGTGTACTCTTCCACTGTCAGGCGGCGACTCCGAAGAGGAACTGCCTGGATTGGTAACACACCACCCCTAGTGGCAACAGCTGCCCTCCCTTCAGGTGCGCCTGCCTTCTTTACTTTGCGGTTGTGCATCTTCTCAGTGTGGAGCATGCCCTTGACTAGGTGCAGCTCTTGGCGAAGCTTGACTGATTCCTTAACCAGGAAGTGTGTCAGGGTGTCCGACGAGAGACTGAAGTAGGTCTGAAACCTTAATGGCATTCCATCCTCCGTGGCTGGGGTGAGTGTCCAACTCCCATCCACTCCTTCCTTAATGAAAGGTAGATGACGAGTGACAGGCTCATTAGCCATCTCAGGGAGGATGCTGCGGAGTTGCACGAGCGCCTCTCGTGCAGCTGCCTCTACCGCCAACATCTGTTCTCCCATCTATGGTCCTTCGAAGATCCAACTATACGGGGAGTCATTAGCCTTCACTATCACGTCCACGTGATATTCCTTGGTGTCGGCGTTGACCCAGTGCTCGTGGTAGAGGAAGATGGGCGTGCGTCGTACGTGGCACTTCTCGAGACAATCCACCAGAAGTAGTGGAAAGCCGGTCTCCAGAAGCGTCTCAGGTACGGCAGCCATCTACAAGGCATAGGAGAGAAGTCAGAAGGTTGTATGTGCAAAAGTCTTGTGCAAGGCTGGCGTTCTAACGTTCTCGGTTGACGTCCATGCTATCTAAGGCTTCCTATAGTCAGGATGGCTCTGATACCAGTTCTGTGGGGAACCCGACTAGCCAGTCGAGTTCGCCGTGCCCAGTGACCCCAAGGATCAATGTTCACTGAACACAGATACTGAATAATAGAGTCTTACATCCAAGTACCGAAATTATTACATCGAACAACCAGAAGGTCGGGTTCAAGAGCAAGGCCTAAAGCCAAATTAAACGGATACATCGAGTACCGGAAACTCGTAAGGGCTAAGCGGTGCCCATGCCATCAAGCCTACACAGACAGGCATTTTGACTTGGAAGCGTCCTAGATCGCAAGTTCGTCTCCGACGGCGTACTCATCGCCAAACTCCGGTCCTTCCATGTCTGGTCAATAATATAACCAGTGGAAAGCCAATGAGTACTTTGAATGTACTCGCAAACAGCCCATGATATGAATATATATATATATGTTAAAGAATAACAGTAACATGTATCTTTAGTGGAATGCAATGTGGTGGCATGATCAGGTATATGCAACAAGTTAAAGGGTTACTCTTAAGAGCAGGTTACAGATATCAACATATCTGACAAGGGTTGAATACACCGGGTTCACCCTATATGCCAAGTCATCGGACTTGTCATAATCTCGATGTACTAATGGGGGCTAAACCATCCTGGTTTACCCTATATGTCAAGTCACCGAACTAGATCATATTATAGTGATTATCATAACAACATCTTTTTAACACCACACACACTTTTGGTTTATGCGGAAACACTGGATGTAGTTTAAGAAGCACCACCCAACTGTCCTTGATCGAGGACATGGCTATTCGAATAGTTTACACTCTGCAGAGGTAGTACGCTAGACCCACGAGAAACGGGAAACTTCCGTGTCATCCACGACTCGCGGTATATCACATATACCCGAGGTAAGTACCCGATCATCATCTTTCCCCTGACGATACTAGACAAAGAGGTCCACTCGATTGGTACCCAGCCCACATGTTGTACGTCTTACGAGCACCGACTCTGGACCGTATCAACCATGCAGGGACCAACGGTGTGCCTGGAACTCATAATAATGGCATAGTCGTCCTACCTGGCACGACCCCATCACGAGAGTGACACCGATCACTCCCGCCACTAGTAATGTGGCTCTTTGCTAGTACCGACCAGAGTAATCAACAAAGACCCGTCCCATAAAGGGGTATCGTGGTCGTACTGGTAAGGTTGGGACGGTCGACACATCATAAATCTAATCCCATTTCCGAAACCATACTCACACAAAATCACCGTTGCATCACTTCACCAAAAGTGATCATCAACTCCTCATCACCCTCGGGCATTAGTGGCACCCGACGGGGTTTTCATAAACTCTTTATTTAACTCATCATTATGCTTGTGATAATGTGCTCTATCATTACTTGTCAACATGGTATAACATGACCCTCACGGGGTAGGGTCAAGCTCAATGCAATGATCTTACTTTACTAGTCAACATGACAGTAGCATGATCCTCGTAGATGGTAGGGTCAGCTCATCATGTTTGTGCTCCGAGGAGCCATGTGAATATCATTACTATCAATGCAAGTGCTTCGAAGAAGCCTTCGGTACCATCACATCAATGATGAACCGGCACTGTGATCACATGTAACGGGAAAATACTTGCTACTCTAGCATGCATCATTTTATATACTTAAGTCATGGCAAAAGGGCTGCTTGCCTTGGTCAGCTAGGTATCCGGGGTCTTCGAGGTCTTCCGCTCCGGATCCTCCTTCACTCGGTAACTCTACCGTCGAGAAAGGAATAAATAAATACTAGCTCTCACTAAAACAGATCACAAAGTGCTTTTAAAAATGTTGCAAGGCTTGAATAAATTCAGTTTATCATTTCGGAAAATGTTTCCTATAGTTTTATTAGCTAAGCATATTTATTTAAAAGAAAACATAAGCAAACAAGTGCTTTTTAATATCCTTTTATTATATCAAAATAGTTTCTGTTTTTGATAAATGTCAACTATTATAGAATCAAATACTACTCATTTTTAGAAAATTACTGGTGGAAGAATTATATTTTTCTACTGGCTAAATCTTTTTTATATAAATCATTTAAGTTACTGGATTAAAATAAAAGGAAAAGGCCAGGGGAACAGATCCAGCCGGCCCAGCCAGCATGCCTGGCCACCAGGCGCGCGCGGGCCAGGTTCAAACCTGACCTGCGGGCCCCTCGGGTCAGTGTCAGCGGCTGCGCGCGCTGGCTGCCCTAGGACACCGACAGGTGGGCTCCACCTGTCGGGTCCTTCTCCTACCTCCAGCCAGAGAGGTGGAGATGGACGCTGGCGAGGCTGCCATTGTCCTCAGGCCAATCTAGGAACGGGAACAGGTCCCTTGTGCCTCCGCCTACCTACTCGTGGTCGGGACGTCACCGGAGGTGGTCTGGGTCGCTGGCGGCGAGGTGCTCGTGGCGGAAGGGATTCGGGTTGGTGTTGAACTAGGGGCTAGGGGCACGGATTTGCTTGGGGAAGTTAGGGGAAATGTTCCTGGTGTCAAGGGGAGTGTAGTGGTAGGTCGGGCAGCGCAGGAGCCGTCGTCTAGCTGGAGATCGATCGGAGCTCCGAGGCGGAGGGGCCTCGGTCGATCTCGAGCACCAGGGCTCTACGAGCTCGATTGGGTGGCTAGGGAGTGTCTACTGGTTGTGTTGAAGCTGCTTGGAGGTTGCTGGGGTGTCGGGGGGACCTATTTATAGGTCAACGACGGTGACCCGACTCGGGCGCGCCGGTGACTCACCGTGGCGCGCGTGCGAGCACAGTGAGGTGCTGGCTGCGAAACCACAGGTTCGGGACATTGTTTAGGACCTCTTGGTGCAACGGCCGCAGAGGGAAAGCGAGTGGGGTCGAGTCGTAGAGACCGTGCATGCTCGGCCGCGTCAGACGCGCACGGGCACGCGTCGCCTGAGCTCTTGCGCGAGGGGGAGATGGTCCCTAGGATTGCTTTGCACTAAATGGTTGTCGGGGGAGCGTTTGGACATACCTGGGGACGTTGGGACCGGCCGGAGCATCGTCCCCTTGACGGTGGCTCTCTGCAGCGCGCCCGGAGCGCAGTTTTGGCATGCCACGGCATGCTGGCTCGCTCTGGGGCACTTGGGACATGTCCTCCATGTCCTGAGTGTTGCTGGGAGTGTGCCTAGCCGTTGTGGCTTAGTGGGAGCTCGAGCTGGTCAAGGGAGCGAGGAACACTAGTGTTGCCAGTACTGCCCTGCGGCTTAAATTGGAGTTCTTGTCACTTGTGCTTGGAGTTGGGGAGGGGCTGATTGACTGGGTGCTCAGGGTGTTCTGGTGCTCTAACCCACCAAGTTTGGGGCCTTGACATTGGGTAAAACAGTGGCTAGGAGGGTTTTTACCTTCCTGTCGGTAGGTGTTCGTTAGTGACTTGGGGTGCTTCCACTTCACCACTGGAAATGGAACTTAACAGTTTTGGTCTTGGGGTAAAACATAGGGTTCCTCCAAATCTGAGCTCCATTGAACAAGTTTGGCTTTGTAAACTTGAAAATGTCTCAAAATGACCAGTACTGTCCCTTACAAAGGAAGTGTGGCCAAACAGAGTCTCACAAATCCCATCTTTGGTGTGGAGTCCTCATTTGGGGTGTCAAACACTTCTGCAAAGTTTCAGCTCCATTCGAGACACTTTGCAATGTAGAGTTGTTCCAACTCTTCTTTGGACAGAGAGGGTTTTGGTCTCATTAGGTGCACTTCCCCACCTTGGATCAAGGTGAGATTTTTGGTGAGCACCTAATATGGCTTGGAAGGGCTCCTGTAATTTTATGGGATTTTACTGAGATAATTTCCTTTGGAAACATCTCAAAAAGCTAAAACAGACAGAAATTGTTTTTAGGGTTTTACTCGAATAATATTAATATAAAATAGGGTTTAAAATCTTATATATGGAAAATATATGTCCTTCTGAGCTTCCATGAATTTACTCAGAATTTTCTAAGGCAGGAAAGCAATTTTCCTTGTGGGAATGTCATTACTGGCCTTAGAAATAGACATAGATATAAAATAAGAAAATAATATTTTAAATCACCAATTAATGTTTTTAAAGAAGGAAAATAATATTTGGATCAGATCACCAAGTTTTGGTTGGAAGTGCCACTTGGCTTCATGAGCTAGTAGTGTATCCCAACATGATGAAGGTGATCTTGATATAAGGAAAAGGGTTTTTGAAGAGAGCAAAATAATAAGTTTTCATAGGTTTGAGTCATCAAACAAACAAGCATATACTCAAGAAAGGGTTCACATTGCACTCGCAACATTATTTGAAAAAGTTTTAACAAGCTCTGATTTTTGCAACATAAAATACTTGTGGTGAAAAACATGGTGTGACATGCCCATATTGGATCCTACATATTCTCCTGTGACATCCTCGACTTTTGCTACAGTAAATATTGTAATAAAGCTATACTGATCACCCGGTAATGATGCCACATCATCGAATTCCCATCTCGGACCCTCGTTGATTCCAGTCCATCCGGATTCAAAATTTGAAAGCAAAAGTAAAGTATTATTACAAATTCATGATAAACATTAAAAGACAAATAAATAAAATAAAGTATTAAAAAAATAACGATAAAAGAAAGCATAAAATAAATATATAAACTTAAATAATAATAAATAGTAAAGTGGAAAAGAAATAATAAAAAAGCAACCGAGCCCCCCCAGCCGACTGGGCCAAAGTGGCCCAGCCGGCCACGAGCCCCAAACCCTAGCGAGGGCCAGCCCTGCTCCAGCCTCCCTGCCCTCGCTCCTTTCCCTCCACCGAGCCGTCGCCAGGGGCTCTCGCCTCGATCGCCACCACCCCTCGTGGGGGGCCCCTCCCCACGATCTCCTGTCTCCCTCTCGTTCCCTTCCCACACCCCACGACCCTCCCCTCTCGCTAACCTCCCCTCACCACCACGAGAGAATCCCCCTCTCGGTTCCCTCCCTCTCTCTCACAGATCCCCCACCGAGCTCTCTCCTTCCCCAGATCCACTCTCTCCCTCCCCTCACATCTCCCTCCACCGCCGGCTCCCCCACCGGCCAACGAGCCTCCCCATCTCGGCCTACCCCTCCCACCGGCCCTTCCACCCGAGCTCTCACCCCGCCGGCCACCCTTCCCCACCATCGGCCTCCACCCCAACCGAACAACCCCGCCGGCCCACTCACCTCCGCCGGCCGCTCCCTCTACCCTGCCGGCCACCAACTCCGGCGACCACCATGACCGGCCGGCCTCCCTCCCCTTGAGGCCGGGCCAAACCTCGCCGGATCCGGCCGACCCCTTCTTCACCGGAGGGCTCTCCTCTCCGGCCACGACTCCGGGAGGCCCTCTACGGCGACCGACCTTGCCGGCGCGTCACCACCGTCACCATCGTCCTCACCGGAACCGCGTCATCACCATCGTCACCTTCGCCTCACGAGAACTCCGGCTTCACCGGGCCCTCTCGTCAACGTCGGTGCACCCCTCCTCGGGCTCCTCCCACCATCTTGTTCTCCTCGCCGTCCCGGTTCCGTTCTGGCAAACGGGGCTTCGATCCGTCGACGGTAGATACCGGTAGGAAGGATTGAAGATTTTATTCTTCTATGTTGAGTTAGCAGAGAGAACTCTGTGCTGTCTCTTGTGTTAACAAAGAGAGTTGTGAGAGAGATGAGAGTTAGAAAGAAATAAAAACAAGTGATGTATTCCGTATGTATGTATGTATGTATTTGATACCCGTATTTATATATGTATTTGCGTATATAGGTATGTGGAGGAATACGATATTTGCATGATTATGTATCTCTGAATAAAACCGAGTAATTGGCCTAAAGGCACTTACCGGTGGGGCCAACGCACCCCGCTGTCTATGACAGGGGGGCCCCACGTGATAATTGAGAAAATGAAAATGAAAATATAAATATAAAAATATATTTATATTAAATAAATAAATATATTATTTAATTAATTAGTTAATTAATTAAATGCTTAATTAAAAACTTGTGTCTATGACGCATGGGACCCACTGGTGAGTTGACCAGTCAACTATGATGTCAGCGTGACATCGCGATGATGTCATAATAGCATTTTATTAAAATAATTAATTCTGTTTTTAATTCTTAAATAATTAATAAAACTTTGAAAATTAATATAAAATAATCCGTAAGTCAGATCAAAATATTTTCAACATGAAAGTTGATCAGCAGAACGAGACGAACCCGGATACACGGTCCATTCGTCTGTGAGGCGTTCCTAGCATAGAAAACGTGGAACTTTTCAGTCTGACCGGTAGTAGCCCGAGACCCGGAAAATATCGTTAGATATTCTTCTGACCCGTCTATCACGGATATTGCTGCGTTAGCTCATGTCTAGCCTGCATCTTGCCATGTCATGCATTGTGTTGCATCATTGCTATTATTTATTGTTTCTTCCCCCTCTTCTTACCGGTAGACCCCGAGACTGACGCTGCTGCCGGGTACATCTATGACCCTGCCGATCAGTCCTTTGCCGCAGAGCAGCAAGGCAAGCAAACCCCCCTTGATCATTCCTATATCGCCTATGTCTTTCTTCCTACTGCTTGCATTAGTATTTTGCTACTGTTGTAGTTAGCTCCTATATCTGATGCGTAGCCTATTTTTGATGAACTGCTACTTTCAGTCCTTTACTTTAAATCTTCTTAGTATATGTGGAGCAGTCATCCCCTCTGATCCCGTAGTCCAGTTGCCCCGCTTGTTTTCAAATCTTGATCTCTGATCGACGAGCAAGACCCGACACCGCACATGCACCCCCCTTAGTTGTACGACGCTACAGAGATACTATCGGGTACCGAGGGTGACACCTCGCTAAGTACTCCTGATGATATCTCTGTAGTATAGCTAGTCGGTCGTGGTTATCGAGGGTGATTCCTCTTTCACCATTCCCGACGATGGCTCTGTCGTGCAACCCCTCAAGTGTGGGACCCCGAGGGTGATTCCTCTAAGCCCACCTTGGCGGCTACATCGTTCGGAATCCAATGAGGGTGATACCTTGGATTCCCCCCGATGTGACAACCACATAGTTACTCGACCATGTTACTGGGATCTTTGGTGATTAGTTGTAAGACGGGTGGATTCCCGTGAGACTGTGTTGTTGGCCTAATTAAAATTTTAATGGATTTGGGTATTTGATCTGGGTTGGTCGGAGACCTTTTCGCACTAACCTGCTACGCGGGAAGAATTATGGGTACTCGGCGTCGCGGTATCAGCCGAAGCTTTTCAGATGTCAGCAAATGTAGCGGCACGCGCCCGAATGGTCCCGAGATGCATCGCTCTTGTGATTAAGGGATGCTAGGACTGACGTCGGCCGCCCACGCCACGTGCAGGAGCGCGAAGGGGAACTGGGCCCACGAACCCTTTGTGCTTTGGAGTTAGACCGGTGGGCTGGCCTCTCTGATTAGTCTTAGGTGGGGCTGCGACGTGTCGATATTCCTAGGCCGGGCAGGACGCAGAAAAGTATGTCCGGCCAGAGTGTTATCGAGCGTGACGGGACATGTGGTGCACCCCTGCAGGCATGAAAATTAACTATTCGGATAGCTGTGTCCACGGTTATAGGACGACTTGGAGTTGTGCCCCGATCTTATCCAACTACAATTGTTACTTAACTGGATTTAGTTTGCCTCGGGATTGCTTCCTCGCGGGGAGTCGAGGGAGGATCTTTAGGCGTGACCTCACTTTAATATTGCTGCAACAATATGACTATTAATGTTTTACCCCTGTTCTACTCTCGTCTATTGCTGCAAGACCCTGAAGATGCTAGTCTTCGATATGACTAGGCCTTCTCTCTCTGTTCTCGCATTGCTGCACTCAGTCCACATATAAAACGCCTTCTTTGATACTGGTGCATATTAGCATAGTTCTGATGTAAGTCTTGCGAGTACTTTGGATGAGTACTCGCCGCTGCTTTGCTCCCGCTTTGTCCCTTTGATCCGTTGCTGCGACCAGATGATGGAGCCCAGGAGTGGAATTTCCTGCCGATGTCTTCCATCCCATTGGTGTCTTCTTCATGGAGGCTGCTGAAGATAGGAGTAGTTTAGGAGGTTCCCAGGCAGGAGGCCTCGCCTCGTTCGATCGTGTTTATTTTGTGCTAGCCTTCTCTAAGGCACCCCATGTTTTATGTCTGTACTCAGATATTGTTTCTTCCGCTGACTTGTGTGTTTATCGAGCTTCTGTATTCTAGCCCTCGAGGCCCCTGGCTTGTAATACGAAGCTTGTATTATTTTATTTGTGTCTAGAGTTGTGTTGTGATATCTTCCCGTGAGTCCTAAAGTTTGATCGTACGCATTTGCGGGTATGATTAGCGTACTATTAAACCGAGTGCCTCACATCTTGGAAGATCTTATCGGTTGAACCTCAGTGTCAAGGATTCATATAATCCCGTATGTCATTCCCTTTGTGCTTCGGTATGTTACTTGCCCGTGATTTGATCGTCGGTATCCGCATACCTATTTCAATCTCGTTACCGGCAAGTCTCTTTACTCGTTCCATAATACAAGATCCCATGACTTACACTTAGTCACATTGCTTGCAAGGCTTGTGTGTGATGTTGTATTACCGAGTGGGCCCCGAGATACCTCTCCGTCACACGGAGTGACAAATCCCAGTCTTGATCCATACTAACTCAATGTACACCTTCGGAGATACCTGTAGAGCACCTTTATAGTCACCCAGTTACGTTGCGACGTTTGATGCACACAAGGTATTCCTCCGGTGCTAGTGAGTTATATGATCTCATGGTCATAGGAACAAATACTTGACATGCAGAAAACAATAGCAATAAAACGACACGATCAATATGCTATGTTCATAGTTTGGGTCTTGTCCATCACATGATTCTCCTAATGATGTGATCCCGTTATCAAGTGACAACACTTGCCTATGGCCAGGAAACCTTGACCATCTTTGATCAACGAACTAGTCAACTAGAGGCTCACTAGGGACAGTGTGTTGTTTATGTATCCACACATGTATTTGAGTTTCCAATCAATACAATTCTAGCATGGATGATAAACGATTATTATGAACAAGGAAATATAATAATAACTAATTTATTATTGCCTCTAGGGCATATTTCCAACAGTCTCCCACTTGCACTTGAGTCAATAATCTAGTTCACATCACCATGTGATTTCAACGAATCCAACACCCATGTAGTTCTGGGGTGTGATCACGTCTTGCTCGTGAGAGAGGTTTTAGTCAACGGTTCTGAACCCTTTCAGATCCGAGTGAGATTTACAAATCCTTATGTAATCTTATAGATGCTGCTACTATGTGCTATTCGGAAATATTCCAAATATCTATTCTACCATACGAATCCGTTTCACTACTCATAGTTATTCAGATTAGTCTCAAAGCTTGCATCGACATAACCCTTTACGACGAACTCTTTAACCACCTCCATAATCGAGAAAAATTCATTAGTCCATTAGTTACTAAGGATAACTTTGACCGTTGCTGAGTGATTCAATCATGGATCACTCTGTGTACCTCTTAACAGACTTGCGGCAAGGCATGTTGGAAATATGCCCTAGAGGCAATAATAAATTAGTTACTATTATATTTCTTTGTTCATGATAATCGTTTATTATCCATGCTATAGTTGTATTGATTGGAAACACAGTGCATGTGTGGATACATAGACAAAACACTATCCCTAGTAAGCCTCTAGTTGACTAGCTCGTTGATAAAAGATGGTCAAGGTTTCCTGACCATAGGCAAGTGTTGTCACTTGATGACGGGATCACATCATTAGGAGAATCATGTGATGGACTAGACCCAAACTAATAGACATAGCATGTTGATCGTGTCATTTGGTTGCTACTGTTTTCTGCGTGTCAAGTATTTGTTCCTATGACCATGAGATCATATAACTCACTGACACCGGAGGAATGCTTTGTGTGTATCCAACTTCGCAACGTAACTGGGTGACTATAAAGATGCTCTATAGGTATCTCCGAAGGTGTTCGTTGAGTTAGTATGGATCGAGACGGGGATTTGTCACTCCGTGTGACGGAGAGGTATCTCGGGGCCCACTCGGTAATACAACATCACACACAAACCTTGCAAGCAATGTGACTTAGTATAAGTTGCGGGATCTTGTATTACGGAACGAGTAAAGAGACTTGCCGGTAAACGAGATTGAAATAGGTATGCGGATACTGACGATCGAATCTCGGGCAAATAACATACCGAAGGACAAAGGGAATGACATATGGGTTTATATAAATCCTTGGCACTGACATTCAAACGATATGATCTTCGTAGAATTTGTAGGATCCAATATGGGCATCCAGGTCCCGCTATTGGATATTGACCGAGGAGTCACTCGGGTCATGTCTACATAGTTCTTGAACCCGCAGGGTCTGCACACTTAAGGTTCGACGTTGTTTTATGCGTATTTGAGTTATATGGTTGGTTACCGAATGTTGTTCGGAGTCCCGAATGAGATCACGGATGTCACGAGGGTTTCCGGAATGGTCCGCATATGAAGATTGATATATAGGATGACTTCATTTGGTTACCGGAAGGTTTTCGGGGATTACCGGTAATGTACCGGGAATGACGAATGGGTTCCGGATCTTCACTTGGAGGGGGGACCACCCACCCGGGAGGGCCCAAGGACCTTGGGGGTGGCGCACCAAGTAGGTGGGGTCAGCCCAAGGCTGTCTTGCGCAAGAGAGAAAGAAAAACCAAAAGAAGAGAAAGACGAAAAAGGGAAAGGTGGGAAGGAAGAGAAGGACTCCTCCTTCCAATCCTAGTTGGACTAGGATTGGAGGAGGACTGCAACTCCTCCTTGGTGGCGCAGCCCTTGGGGCTCCTTGAGCCTCAAGGCAAGTCTCCCCTCCCCTCCTCCTATATATATGGAGCTCTTAGGGCTGATTTGAGACAACTTTTGCCACGGCAGCCCGACCACATACCTCCACGGTTTTTCCTCTAGATCGCGTTTCTACGGAGCTCGGGCGGAGCCGTGCTGAGATTAGATCACCACCAACCTCCGGAGCACCGTCACGTTGCCGGAGGACTCACCTACCTCTCCGTCTCTCTTTCTGGATCAAGAAGGCCGAGATCATCGTCGAGCTGTATGTGTGCTGAACGCGGAGGTGCCGTCCGTTCGACACTAGATCGGAGTGGATCGTTGGACGGATCGCGGACGGTTCGTGGGACGGTTCGCGGGGCGGATCGAGGGACGTGAGGGCGTTCCACTACATCAACCGCGTTTCTTAACGCTTCTGCTGTGTGATCTACAAGGGTACGTAGATCGGAAATCCCCTCTCGTAGATGGACATCACCATGATAGGACTTCGTGCGTGTAGGAAATTTTTTGTTTCCCATGCGACGTTCCCCAACAAGGCACACATCAGTTGCGGTACTCAGCATGGCATACTTTTAGAGTCTACGGCTAAGGCATAGAAGATGACCTTCGTCTATTCTCTTTATTCTGTCGTGGTCGGGTTTTGAGTCTTACTCAAATTCACACCTTACAACACAACCAAGAACTTCTTCTTTGCTGATCTATTTTGAACTCCTTCAAAAACTTGTCAAGGCATGCATCTTGTTGAAACTTCTATTAAGCATTTCGATCTATCTCCATAGATCTAGATCCTCAATGTTCAAGTAGCGCAATCCAGGTATTCCTTTGAAAAACTCCTTTCAAACAACCTTTTATGCTTTACATAAATTCTACATTACTTCTGATCCACAATATGTCAACCACATATACTTATCAGAAATTCCATAGTGCTCCCACTCACTTCTTTGGAAATACAAGTTTCTCACAAACCTTGTATAAACCCAAAAGCTTCGATCAACTCATCAAAGCATATATTGCAACACCGAGATGCTTGCACCAGTCCATAGAAGGATTGCTGGAGCTTGTGTACTTGTTAGCATCCTTAGGATCGACAAACCTTTCCGGTTGTATCACATACAACCTTTCCGTCGAGGAAAACAATGTTTTGACATCCTATGTGCAATATTTTATAAATCATGCAGCAGCTGCTAACATAATTCCAGCAAACCTTTAGCATCGCTATGAGTGAGAATAGTCTCATCATACTCAACTCTTTGAACTTGTCGAAAAACATCCTTGCGACAAGTCAAGCTTTTGTTAATGGTGACGTTTCACCATCAACGTCTGTCTTCCTTATAAATATCCATCTTTACTTAATAGTCCTACGACCACCAAGTAGTTCTTCCAAAGTCTATACTTTGTTCCCACACATGGATTCTCTCTCGGATTTCATGGCCTCCAGCCATTTGTCGGAATCAGGGCCCACCATTGCTTCTCCATAACTCGTAGGTTCATTGTTGTTCAAAAACATGACCTCCAAGACAGGGTTACCATACCACTCTGTAGTATTATGCGACCTTGTCGACCTACGAGGTTTGTAGTAACTTGATCCAATGCTTAATGATCACCATCATCATCTTCCACTTCAATTGGTGTAGGCGCCCTGCTACACACTAGCTGAAGTGATGGTTCAATAACCTCATCAAGTTCTACCACCCTCCCACTCAATTCTTTCGAGAGAAACCTTTCCTCGAGAAATGACCCGTTTTCTAGAAACAAACACCGTGCTTCCGGATCTGAGATAGGAGATGCACCCAACTATTTTGGATATCCTACGAAGATGCATTTATCCGCTTTGGGTTCAAGCTTATGAGACTGAAACTTCTTCACATAAGTGTCTCAGCCCCAAACTTTCAAGAAACGACAGCTTAGATTTCTCTAAACCTCAGTCTATACTGTGTCATCTCAACGGAATTATGCCGTGCCTTATTTAAAGAGAATGCGGTTGTCTCTCATACATAACCCATAAATGATAGTGGTAATTCGATAAGAGACATCATAGGATGCACCATATCAAATAGGTCGCGGCTATGACACCATCACACCATGGTGTTCTTGATGGCATGAATTGTGAAACAACTTCCACATTGTCTTAACTGTGTACCAAACTCGCAACTCAGATATTCATCTCTATGATCATATCGTAGACAATTTATCCTCTTGTTATGACGAACTTCACTCTGAAACAGAATTGAACTTTTTCAATATTTTAGACTTGTGATTCATTAAGTAAATACTCCTGTATATACTCAAATTGTCATTGAAGTAAGAACATAATGATATCCACTGCGTGCCTCAGCATCCATTGGGCTGCATACATCAAAATGTATTACTTCCAACAAGTTACTATCTTGTTTCATCTCAATGAAAACAAGGGCTTGCTCATGTGGTATGATTTGCATGTCACAAGTGATTCAAAATCAAGTGAGTATAAAGATCCATTAGCATGGAGCCTCTTCATGCAATTTACACCAACATGACTCAAGCGGCAGTGCCACAAGTAAGTGGTACTATCATCATTACCTTGTATCTTTTGGCACCAATATCATGGACATGTGTAACACTACGATCGAGATTCAATAAACCATTGAAGGTGATTATTCAAGCAAATAGAGTAACCATTATTCTCTATAAATGAATAATCATATTGCAATAAACACGACCCAATCATGTTCATGCTTAATGCAAGCACCAAATAACAATTATTTAGGTTTAACACCAATCCCGATGGTAGAGGGAGCGTGCGACGTTTGATCATATCAACTTTGGAAACACTTCCAACACGTATCGTCACCTAGCAACCGAACCGGTATCCAATACCCTCGCGCTACTAGGAGTACTAGTAAAGTACACATCAACATCATGTATATCAAAAATACTTCTGTCGACTTAGCCACCCTTCTTATCTACCAAGCATCTAGGGTAGCTCCGCCTCAGTGACCGTTCCCCTCATAACAGAAGCACTTAGTCTCGGGTTTGGGTTTAATCTTCAGTCTTTTCATTAGTGCAACAACTGTTTTGCCGTTCCATGAAGTATCCCTTCTAGTCCTAGCCTTTCTTGAAACTTAGTGGTTTTACTAACCATCAACTATTGATGCCTCTTCTTGATTTCTACTTTCGCAGTGTCAAACATCGCGAATTGCTCAAGGATCATTGTATCTATCCTTGATATGTTATAGTTCATCACGAAGCTCTCACAGCTTGGTGGCAGTGACTTTCGAGAACCATCACTATCTCATCTGGAAGATTAACTCCAACTTGATTCAAGCGATTGTCGTACTCAGATAATCTGAGCACACGCTCAACGATTGAGCTTTTCTCCTTTACTCCGTGGACAAAGAATCTTGTCGGAGGTCTCATACCTCTTAACAAGGGCACAAGCATGAAATCACAATTTCATCTCTTTAGAACATCTCTTATGTTCCGTGACGTTTCAAAACGTCTTTGGCGCCTTGCTTCTAAGCCATTAACTATTTTCCACTGAACTATCGCGTAGTCATCAGAAACGTGTATGTCGGATGTTCACAACATCCACAGACGACGCTCGAGGTGCAGCACACCGAGTGGTGCATTAAGGATATAAGCCTTCTACCCAGCAATGAGGACAAACCTTAGTTTTACAGACTCAGTCCGCAAAGTTTGCTAATATCAACTTTCAACTAAATTTTCTCCAGGAACATACACAAACAGTAGAGCTACAACGCAAGCTACATCGTAATTCGCAAAGACCATTAGACTATGTTCAAGATAATTAGAGTTTAACTAATCAAATTAATTTTAAACTCCCACTCAAAAAGTACATCTCTCTAGTCATTTGAGTGGTACATGATCTAAATCCACTATCTCAAGTCCGATCATCACGTGAGTCGAGAATAGTTTCAGTGGTAAGCATCTTTATGCTAATCATATCAACTATACGATTCATGCTCGACCTTTCGGTCTCTTGTGTTCCGAGGCCATGTCTTCACATGCTAGGCTCGTCAAGCTTAACCCGAGTGTTCCGTGCGTGCAACTGTTTGCACCCATTGTATGTGAACGTTGAGTCTATCACACCCGATCATCACGTGGTGTCTCGAAACGACGAACTATCACAACGGTGCACAGTTGGGGAGAACACAATTTGAACTTGAAATTTTAGTGAGAGATCACCTCATAATGCTACCGTCGTTCTAAGAAAGATAAGGTGCATAAAGGATTAACATGACATGCAATTCATAAGTGACATGATATGGCCATCATCAAGTGCTCCTTGATCTCCATCACCAAAGCACCGGTATGATCTTCTTGTCACCGGCGCCACACAATGATCTCCATCATATTGATCTCCATCATCGTGCCGCCATCGAGGTTGTCGTGTATGCTATGCTATTACTACTAAAACTACGTCCTAGCAATATAGTAAACGCATCTACAAACACAAACGTTAGTTTAAAGACAACCCTATGGCTCTTGCCGGTTGCCGTAGCATCGACGTGGAAGTCGATATTTACAACATCACGTCGTTGGCCATATCACATCACAAGCATACCCTGCAAAAACAAGTTAGACGTCCTCTAATTGTTGTTGCATGTTTTACGTGGTTCCCATGGGTATCTAGTAGGATCGCATCTTACTTACGCAAACACCACAACGGAGATGTATGAATTGCTATTTAACCTCTCTCCAAGGACCTCCTCGGTCAAATCCGATTCAACTAAAGTTGGAGAAACGGACACTCGCCAGTCATCTTTGAGCAACGGGGTTGCTCGTAGCGATGAAACCAGTCTCTCGTAAGCGTACGAGTAATGTCGGTCCGAGCCACTTCGATCCAAAAATACCGCGGAATCAAGAAAAGACTAAGGGGGGCTGCAAATCGCACATGACCGCCCACAAAAACTTTTGCATTCTACTCCAGATAACATCTACGCATGAATCTAGCTCATGATGCCACTGATGGGGAACGTCGCATGGGAAACAAAAATTTCCTACGCGCACGAAGACCTATCATGGTGATGACCATCTACGAGAGGAGATTTGGATCTACGTACCCTTGTAGATTGCACAGCAGGAAGCGTTAAGAAACACGGTTGATGTAGTGGAACGTCCTCCCATCCCTCGATCCGCCCCGTGAACCATCCCACGAACCGTCCCGCGATCCGTCCCATGAACCGTCCCGCGATCCGTCCCACGAACCGTCTCGCGATCTGTTGCACGATCCGTCTTGCGATCCGTTCCGATCTAGTGCCGAACGGACGCCACCTCCGCGTTCAGCACACGTACAACTCGATGACGATCTCCACCTTCTTGATCCATCAAGAGGGGGAGGAGAGGTAGAAGAGTTCTCCGGCAGCGTGACGGCGCGCCGGTGGTGGTGATGATCTACTTCGGCAGGGCTTCGTCTAAGCTCCACAGAAATACGATCTAGAGGAAAAACTGGGTGGTATAGGGTTGAGCAGCATGTGGCAAAGTTGTGTCTCAAAAACCCTCAATACCTCTAGTATATATAGGAGGGAGGGAGGGGAAGAGGCAGCCTCAAACCCTCAAGGTTTGGCCGAAATTTGAGGTGGAGGAGTCCTACTCCAATCCTACTTGGAGTAGGATTCCACCTTCCCACTAGGAAACTCTTTCGACCTTGTGTTTTTTCCTTCTCAAACCTTATGGGCCTTAGTGGGAACTTATTCCAGCCCACTAGGGGCTGGTTTATCTCTTCCCATATCCCATGAGACCCCTTGGGGCGTGACACCCCTCCCGATGGTACCCGGCACTCCCGGTACACTACCGATGAGCCCGAAACTTTTCCGATGACCAAAACAGGACTTCCTATATATCAATCTTTACCTCCGGACCATTCCGGAGCTCCTCGTGACATCCTGAATCTCATCTGGGACTCCGAACAACTTTTGGTTACCAACACCTATAACTCAACTATAACGAAACGTCGCCGAACCTTAAGTGTGCAGACCCTGCGGGTTCGAGAACTATGTAGACATGACCCGAGACACTCCTCGGTCAATATCCAATAGCGGGACCTGGATGACCATATTGGATCCTACATATTCTCCGAAGATCTTATCGGTTGAACCTCAGTGTCAAGGATTCATATAATCCCGTATGTCATTCCCTTTGTCCTTTGGTATGTTACTTGCCCGAGATTTGATTGTCGGTATCCACATACCTATTTCAATCTCGTTACCGGCAAGTCTCTTTACTCGTTCCGTAATACAAGATCCCGTGACTTACACTTAGTCACATTGGTTGCAAGGCTTGTGTGTGAAGTTGTATTACCGAGTGGGCCCCGAGATACCTCTTCGTCACACGGAGTGACAAATCCCAGTCTTGATCCATACTAACTCAACGGACACCTTCGGAGATACCTGTAAAGCACCTTTATAGTCACCCAGTTACGTTCCGACGTTTGATGCACACAAGGTATTCCTCCGGTGCCAGTGAGTTATATGATCTCATGGTCATAGGAACAAATACTTGACACACAGAAAACAATAGCAATAAAACAACACGATCAATATGCTACGTTCATAGTTTGGGTCTTGTCCATCACATGATTATCCTAATGATGTGATCCCGTTATCAAGTGACAACACTTACCTATGGCCAGGAAACCTTGACCATCTTTGATCAACGAACTAGTCAACTAGAGGCTCACTAGGGATAGTGTGTTGTCTATGTATCCACACATGTATTTGAGTTTCCAATCAATACAATTCTAGTATGGATAATAAACGATTATTATGAACAAGTAAATATAATAATAACTAATTTATTATTGCCTCTAGGGCATATTTCCAACAAGTAGTAGATGCAGAAAGTGTCGGTCTACTTGTCTCAGACATGATGCCTATATGTATGATCATTGCCTTAGATATCATCATGACTTTGCATGGTTCTATCAATTGCTCGACAGTAATTTGTTCACCCACCGTGATATTTGCTATTTTGGGAGAATCCTCTAGTGAACACTATAGCCCCCGGGTCTACTTCACACCATATTTTCAGCCTTACTCTTTTACTTCGTTGTACTTTCCGCCTTCAGATCTCACTTTGCAATCAATCTTGAAGGGATTGACAACCCCTTTATAGAGTTGGTGCAAGCTACTTTGTGTTTGCGCAGGTACTCTCGACTTGACGCGATTCTCCTACTAGATTGATACCTTGGTTCTCAAACTGAGGGAAATACTTACTTCTCCTGTGCTGCATCACCCTTTCCTCTTCAAGGGAAAAAACAACGAAAGCCAAGTCTCCGTCAACGTGCCAATTTCTGGCGCTGTTGTTTGAGAAGTAGCAGAAGGATTTCTAGCACCGTTTCCGGGGAGGATCAAGTCAAGAACTCATCCACGTAAGTGTCGCAAACTCATCTCTTGCATTTACTTTTTTGCCTCTCGTTTTCCTCTCCCCCACTTCTGACAACAAAAATTTAGAAAAGTATTTGCCTTTTTCGTTTGCCTTTTTCGTTCGCCCTTTTCTCTCGCTTGCTTTCTGTTCGCTTGTGTGCTTGCTTGCTTGCTGAAGTCACCATGACTGAAAACAGCAAACTTTGTGACTTCTCGAATACTAATAATAATGATTTAATTAGTACTCTGATTGCTCCCGCCACTAGTGCGGAATCATACGAAATCAATGTTGCTTTGCTGAATCTTGTTATGAAAGAGCAATTCTCCGGCCTTCTTAGTGAAGATGCCGCATCCCATCTTAATACCTTCATTGAGCTTTGCAATATGCAACAGAAGAAATATGTGGATAATGATGTGATTAAATTGAAGCTTTTTCCGTTCTCGTTGCGAGATCGAGCAAAAACTTGGTTTTCGTCTTTGCCCAAAAATAGTATTGATTCTTGGAACAAGAGCAAAGATGCTTATATATTCAAGTATTTTCCGCCGGCTAAGATTATCTCTCCCCGTAATGATGTCATGAATTTTAAGCAACTTGATCATGAACATGTTGCACAATCTTGGGAGAGAATGAAATTGATGATTAGAAATTGTCCCGCTCATGGCTTGAGTCTTTGGATGATTATACAAATCTTCTACGCTGGCTTGAATTTCGCTTCTAGAAATATCTTGGACTCCGTCTCAGGTGGAACGTTCATGGAAATCATGATAGGAGAAGCCACAAAACTCCTAGACAATATCATGACGAACTACTCTCGGTGGCACACTGAATGATCACCTACTAGTAAGAAGGTACACGCTATAGAAGAAATTAGCTCGTTGAGTGCTAAGATGGATGAGTTAATGAATTTTGTTGCTAGTATAAGTTCTCCTTTAGATCCTAATGATATACCCTTGTCTTACTTGATTGAGAGTAACAATGCTAACTTGGACGTTAATTTTCTTGGTAGGAATAGTTTTGGCAACAACAGTGCTTTTAGAGGAAACTATGTTCCTAGGCCTTTTCCTAGTAACCCCTCTAATAACTTTGGCACCTCCTACAACAATACTCATGGAAATTACAATAGATTACCCTCTGATCTAGAGAGTAATATCAAAGAGTTGATCAACTCACAAAAGATTTTCAATGCGTCCATAGAAGAAAAACTACTCAAAATTGACGATTTGGCTAGGAGCGTTGATAGAATGTCTAGTGATATTGATGCTTTGAAAGTTAGATGTGCTCCTCCCAAGATCAATATGGATGAAACTTTGAAAGCTATGCGTGTTTCCATGAGCGAGAGCAAAGAAAGAACCGCCCAAATTCGTGCTAGACATGAATGGCTTAAAAAGGCGTGTTCTCGTGATAAGAATCATGAAGATCTTAAAGTGCTTGGTGTGACTCCCATTGAATCTTTGTTTTCTTGTGTCAAACCTAATGATGATGGGGTTTGATATGAATCCACTTTGGTTGAAAAATGCTCCAATGATTCGGAGTCCATCTATCTTGATGCTAAAAGCATTGAAAGTGGAGTAGAAGATATTAAAACCTTGAGTAGTAACGAAACTACTACTTTGGATTTCAAGGAATTCAATTATGATAGTTTCTCCTTGATTGAATGCATTTCCTTGATGCAATCCATGCTAAACTCTCCACACGCTTATAGCCAAAACAAGGCCTTTACCGATCATATAGTTGAAGCTATGATAAAATCTCTTGAAGAGAAACTTGAATTGGAAGTTTCTATCCCTAGATAGATTCATGATGAGTGGGAACCTACTATCAAAATCAAAATCAAAAACTATGAATGCAATGCTTTGTGTGATTTGGGTGCTAGTGTTTCCGCGATTCCAAAGTCTTTATGTGATGTTCTAGGTTTTAATGAGATTGAGGAGTGTTCTCTTAATTTGCATCTTGCGGATTCTACTGTCAAGAAACCCATGGGAAGGATCAATTATGTTCTTATTATTGCAAATAGGAACTATTTACTCATGGATTTCATTGTGCTTGACATTGATTGCAATCCTACATGCCCTATCATTCTTGGTAGACCTTTCCTAAGGACTATCGGTGCTATCAACGATATGAAGGAAGGGAATATTAGATTTCAATTTACTTTAAAGAAGGGCATGGAGCATTTTCCTAGAAAGAAAATAAGATTGCCTTATGAATCCATGATGAGGGCCACTTATGGTTTGAGAACCAAAGACAACGATACGTGATTCTATCGCTTTTATGCCTAGCTAAGGGCGTTAAACAATAGAGCTTATTGGGAGGCAACCCAATGAATTTATCTTTTTCTTTCTGTTTTGTTGCGTACACACCATCATAATTCTGTTGTGATTGTGTTTTTTGTGTTTCTTTTTGTGTTTGAGCCAAGCAAAACCTTTATGACTAGTCTTGGTGATGGTTGTTTGATCGTGCTGGAAAAAGACAGAAACTTTGCGTTCACGAGATTATTTTTCATTTTTATTCAAAAAGAGCTTTTGAGTTGATATATTTTGCTTATGGTTGATATGCCTTTTTCCCAGGCAGTCGTAATTTTTCAGAATTTTTGAGGTAAGAAAAGTATACGAAGTATACAGATTGCTAGAGAATGGTCTGTTTTTGACAGATTCTGTTTTTGTTGAGTTGGTTGCTTGTTTTGATGAAATTATGGATAGTATCGGGGGGGGGGGTACTAGCCATGGAAAAGTGAGAATACAGTAATTTAACACCAATATAAATGGAAATCAATATTGCTACAGCACCTAAAGAGGTGGTAGTTTGTTTTCTTGTGCTAATGATATCACGAGTTTCTGTTTAAGTTTTGTGTTGTGAAGTTTTCAAGTTTTGGGTGATGTTCTCATGGACAAAGGGATAAGGAGTGGAAAGAGCTCATGCTTGGGGATGCCCAAGGCATCCCAAGCCAAATTCAAGGACACCAAAAATCCTAAGCTTGGGGATGCCCCGGGAAGGCATCCCCTCTTTCGTCTTCAATCCATCGGTAACATTACTAGGAGCTATAATTTTATTCACCACATGGTATGTTTTTTGCTTGGAGCGTCTTGTATTGTAGGAGTCTTATCTTTTTGTTGTGTAACAATCATCCTTGCTGCATAACTTTTGAGAGAGACACGCACTCATCGTGATTTTGCTAGAATGCTCATTGTGCTTCACTTATATCTTTTGAGCTAGATAATTTTGCTCTATGTGCTTCACTTAGATCTTTTAGAGCACGGCGGTGCGTAACTTGGTAGTTGGCTTGTGCTATGAAAGTAGTCGCAAAGGTGATAGGTACCCAAAGAGGATACAAAAACTTCCATGTTCATGTGCATTGAGTAGAAAGAGAAGTTTGATTCCTCTCCATTAGTTTTGAGACGTGGATTTGGTAATATTAAGAGTTATGTTAGTAGGGTGTTGTGAATATAGAAATACTTGTGTTGAAGTTAGTAATTCCCGTAACATGCACGTATGGTGAACCGCTATGTTAGGAAGTCGGAGCATAAATGATCTATTGATTGTCATCCTTTGTGTTGCGGTCAGGATCGCGCGATGGTTAACACCTACCAACCCTTCCCCTAGGAGTATGCGTTTAGCACTTTGTTTCGATTACTAATAAAAACTTTCGCAATAAGTATGTGAGTTCTTCATGCCTAATGCGAGTCCATGGTATAGATGCACATTCACCTTCCACCATTGCTAGCCTCTCTAGTACCGCGCAATTTTCACCGGTGCACGAACCCACAATATGCCTTCCTCAAAACAGCCACCGTACCTACCTACTATGGCATTTTCATAGCCATTCTGAGATATATTGCCGTGCAACTCCCACCGTTCGGTATCATGAATTGTGCCGTCACTCTCACATTGCCATTGCATGATCGTAAGATAGCTAGTGAGATGTTTCAACGTCATACGCCAAACTAGATCGTTGCACATCCGGGTACACTGCCGGAGGCATTTCCTATAGAGTCATCATCGTTCTGAGCTTTGAGCTGTGAGTAAATAAAAGTGTGATGATGATCACTATTAGAGAATTGTCCCATGTGAGGAAATAAAAAAAAGAGGCCAAAGAGACCAAATAAAAAAAGAGAGGCCAAAGAGCCCAAATAAAATAAAAATAAAAAAGAGAGAAATAGAGAGAAGGGACAATGCTACTATCTTTTTCCACGCTTGTGCTTCATAATAGCACCATGTTCTTCATGATTGAGAGCCTCTCATTTCATCACCACCATATGCTAGTGGGAATCTTTATTAGATAACTTGGCTTGTATATTCCAATGATGGGCTTCCTCAAATTGCCCTAGGTCTTCATGAGCAAGCAAGTTGGATGCACACCCACTAGTTCTCCTTTTGAGCTTTCACATACTTATAGCTCTAGTGCATCCTTTGTATGACAATCCCTACTCATTCACATTGATATCTATTAATGGGTATCTACATAACCCTTTGATACGCCGAGTCAATGTGACCATCTCCTCCTTTTTGTCTCACAACCACCACCACACTCTATTCCACCTATAGTGCTATATCCATGGCTCAGGCTCATGTATTGCGTGATAGTTGAAAAGGGTTTGAGAAAGTAAGAGTGCGAAAACAATTACTTGGCCAATACCGGGATTGTGCATGATTTACATTAGTTGTGTGGGGATGATGGAGCATAGCCATACTATATGATTTTTTAGGGATAACTTTCTTTGACCTTGTTATTTCGAAAGTGCATGATTACCTTGCTAGTTTGCTTGAAGTATTATTGTTTTCATGTCAATAGCAAACTATTGTTTTGAATCTTACAGATTTGAACATTCATGTCACATGAAAGAAGTTACAAAGGACAACTATGCTAGGTAGTATTCCACATCAAAAATTCAGTCTTTATCACTTCCCTACTCGAGGACGAGCAGGAGTTAAGCTTGGGGATGCTTGATACGTCTCCAACGTATCTACAATTTTTGATGGTTTCATGCTATTATCTTGTCAAACTTTGGATGTTTTGTATGCCTTTTATATCTTTTTTGGGACTAACTTACTAACCCAGTGCCAAGTGCCAGTTCCTGTTTTTTCCGTGTTTTTGACCCTTTTCAGCGGAGGATTTTAAACGGAGTCCAAACGGAATAAAACTTCCGAAAAGATTTTTTCCGGAACAGAAAATACGCAGAAAGCTTGGGAACCAAGGCAGGGAGTCCCGGGGGAGGCCACAAGCCCTCATGGCGCGGCCAGGGGGGCCATGCCTCCCAGGCTTGTGGGCTCTCTCGGCCTCCCGTGCCCTAGCTCCTTTGCCTATAAATTCCCTAAAATCCCTAAAAAAAATTAGGAGATCCACTAAAATACTTTTCCGCCGCAGCAAACTTCTGTCTCCGCAAGATACCATCTGGGGCACATTCTGGTGCCCTGCCGGAGGGGGGGATTCAGAAACGGAGGGCTTCTTCATCAACACCATGACCTCTCCGATGATGCGTGAGTAGTTCACCATAGACCTACGGGTCCATAGCTAGTAGCTAGATGGCTTCTTCTCTCTCTTGGATCTTCAATACAAAGTTCTCCATGATCTTCATGGAGATCGATCCGATGTAATCTTCTTTTGCGGTGTGTTTGTCGAGATCCGATGAATTGTGGATTTATGATCAGATTATCTATGAATCTTATTTGAGTTTCTTCTGATCTCTTATATGCATGATTTCATATCCTTGTAATTCTCTTGGAGTTGTGGATTTTGTTTGGCTAACTTGATCTATGATTCTTGCAATGGGAGAAGTGCTTGGTTTTGGGTTCATACCGTGCGGTGACCTCACCCAGTGACAGAAGGGGTAGCGAGGCACGCATCGTGTTGTTTCCATCAAGGGTAAAAAGATGGGGTTTTCATCATTGGTTTGAGTTTATCCCTATACATCATGTCATCTTTCTTAAAGCGTTACTCTGTTTGTCATGAACTCAATACACTAGATGCATGCTGGACATCGGTCGATGTGTGGAGTAATAGTAGTAGATGCAGAAAGTACCGGTCTACTTGTCTCGGACATGATGCCTATATGTATGATCATTGCCTTAGATATCGTCATGAATTTGCACGGTTCTATCAATTTCTCGACAGTAATTTGTTCACCCACCCTGATATTTGCTATTTTGGGAGAAGCCTCTAGTGAACACTATGGCCCCCGGGTCGACTTCACACCATATTTTCAGCCTTATTCTTTTTCTTCGTTGCACTTTCCGCCTTCAGATCTCACTTTGCAATCAATCTTGAAGGGATTGACAACCCCTTTATAGCGTTGGGCGCAAGCTCTTTTGTGTTTTCGCAGGTACTCTGGACTTGACGTGATTCTCCTACTGGATTGATACCTTGGTTCTCAAACTGAGGGAAATACTTACTGCTCCTGTGCTGCATCACCCTTTCCTCTTCAAGGGAAAAACAAACGCAAGCCAAATCTCCGTCGACCTGCCAATTTCTGGCGCTGTTGTTTGAGAAGTAGCACTGACCTTGGAGTCTTACCCAATGTCCCTCCAACACTCAGAAAGGATCTTGTCATCGGCCGTCGTGTATTCCTTTGTCCGTCTCCTCTTTCACTTGGGCTACACCCGGACAGCTTGGGTGGCGAGCTCATCCTCGAACAGAGGCTGTCCGTCGATGTCCGCCTCATCCTCTTAGTCGAGGCCGTAGTCATCCGGAGACACGTGGTTGAGTGGGAATCCGTCCAGGTCTAGGCTGACCTCAGCTTGCACCAAGGCGGGCTGCATGCTAGCTTGGTCATAGGCCGACGACATCAACGGTCCGCCTGGACCGTCCTGGCTTTGGGTCTCATTGAGATCATAGCCAGCACCACCTGCGACCGTCGGAGCACCCTCGAAGATGATGCTATGTATGAAGTGGTTGGCCCTCTCGTCGTTAGTGGCTGCCGGCATTCGGTCGAACATGTTGCGCGCGCTGGAGAGCATGTCGCCTGACACCTCCCCCGCACGTTCCCTCATCCCACGGGATGATGAGCCACCAACTGCTTGTCTGGCGTTGAGGTCGATGTGTGCGAGAACGGGCGTGAATTTTGCTATCACGCTAACCTCTGGCAAGCATTCACCGAAGAGGCGGAAGGCTTGGGGTAGACGTGGAAGCCGGGGATCGGATGAGTCTTCGACGCGCGGGGCAACTCTGATAAAGCCATCCGAGGGAAGGCACACGAGCCTGTGTTGACCACGCCACGACATAGACGAGCCCGTGCTGGCCAGGTGTGACAACCCGAGACCGATGCTCCAGAAGATTCCCCTCTTATTCCGTTGCCATCGTCCGATTAGATTGTCTGTCGCATTCATCATCGCATCATGCGCATCATCTGCATTGCATCGGCAATTCATGGTCGTCAGTTTTCAAAATTGCATCTATTTTTAGTTGCCGGTTCTCTTCGTTTTCGTCGTTGACTGTTTTGAGACAAACAACACAAACACGTGCCCGCGTCCTCGATACAATATTGTTTTTAAGAGTGCCCGAAAAATATTATCGGATTGGGTCGAAACTGGGTGTGCGGTCTTATTTTAATGTAGGTAGGCCGCCTGACAATATTTGACGCAATGAGAGTCCGTTTGATACCAGAACCGTTAAACCTATAGCGGCACTATAGCCGGTTTTATCGTCGGACGTTTTCGGTTTTTCAAAACTCTGTTGCCGGGTTCCTGTTTTCCCTCTCATCTTCACCTAGCCCCTGTACACAGCACACCATATCCATCCTAGCCAACCCCGCAGCCGGAGTCGTCCAATCGAGATCGAACGCTCCGAAAACGGGCTAATTTCCCTAACCCTAACCCCCTTCCCTATTTAAACAAGCCCACGTGCCTAATTTAGAGAACACCCAGCTTGTGCCTCGTAGTCCGTGCCAAGCCAACCCTGAGCCACCACCCCGCAGCCTCTCCCACCTCGCAGCGATGCGTCGGCCCGCCGAGCCCATCTGGGGCCCGCCCAAGCCCCATCCAGCCGCTGCCGCGCCAGAGCTCCTCAGCCCCGCTACCGCAATCCTGCGACCTCCCGTTCCTCCTCCCCGCAAGCCGCACCTCCTGCCGCTGCCCGAGTAGCCCGAGCCGAGCCCCACCGCCATGTGCTCCCATCGCCGGTCAGCCGCACTGCCGCCTCACGCCAGCGCCCCAGCACAAGCCGGCCACAGCCCCGGCGTCGGTCCCTCTTTGCTCGAGCCCCATCCCGCCGGAGTTCCGCTGCCACCTTCCTTGCCCGATTCGGTCTAGATCGAGATTTGATCGGGGCGAGTGGATCCCGTGCCCAGTGAGGCATTGACTCCCAGCCGTTGTGGGTCGCGCTTGCAGCCAAGCCATCTCGGCCAAGCAACCTCCAGTCCGAGCCAGCGCCCCGGCCCGAGCCTCCCTTTGGCCCAGTCGGCCACCGCGCCGAGGCCGGCCCAGCCGCCCCTTGCAGCCAGCCCACCTCCACGCTCCAGGCCCAACTGAAGGCGAGCCGACTTCCTTCAGCCCACGAGGTGAGTTCCCCCGTGAGCCCTAAACCCCGCTCAGGCGTTGTTTAGTTGTTTTGTGACCATGCCCTATTAGGCCACATAGGGCAGATTCGGCCCGAAGTTTTTTTTATTCCGGCGAATTTAGTAATTTTCAGAAAAAGAGCATGATTTTCAAACGCCCGTAGTTTTTAATCCGTGCGTCGGATCGCAGAGAGTTATATATGTAGAACATGTAGAATTTCACGTAGATTAATATTTTCCAACTCTCATGCATATTTAAAGTTTTTTAGCATTCTGTTTGCATTGGTTTGCGTGTTGCCGTGTTAAAAACGGTTTAGGTCGTAGTTTATTAACTGTAGCTCCGTTGGAGAAGAGCCATATATATAAATGGACTAGAATGATGAGTAGAATCATGTGAACAACTTTGTTTTGCCGTTTAACAAACATCAAATGTGATTAGGACAAATTTTTACAGATTACAAAGATAACAGATGGGGTCAGTTCAGAGATGCTATATGTCGTTTCCGGCCTCATTTAAAATGCCTAGATAGATAGTTACATTTGTGCTTCATCCCTTGACATGTTAACAACATTTTAATATTGTCGTGTTAATTAACAGGAGTGAACTAAATAATTAAATGTGGAATTTCGTCAATATGCAACTCGTTGCATATTGAGCTTCACTTAATGTGTAGCGTTTGACTGTTGTGATTTGCCATGTCATGCCTTGCATAATTTAAACTGATCATGTATGATATGTGTTGAGCATCATGTATTGCATGTGCCATGGTGAATATCATGTGTTCATTCTTGTTTCCGGTTTGCTTCATCTCGATAGAGTTCTGCAAACGTGTCGGAATGTGAGGACCCGTTCGACTACGTTGGTTCGTCTGCTTCACGGAGTCGTTCTTCTTCCAAGCGGGATCTCATGCAAGATGATCATTTCCCTAGATACCATTACTTTTATTACCATGATAGCTATATCGTTTCTACCGCTATGTCTAGCTGCCTACTGATACGTCCATTTTGCATCATGTTTTCATGTTGTTATTTATCGCTTCTTCGGATGTTATTTCACTTCACGGTACAATTCTGATGCCTTTCTCTCTTATTTTGCAAGGTTTACATGAAGAGGGAGAATGCTGGCAACCGGAATACTGGCCTGAAAGTGGAGCAAGTTTAAGATACCTATTCTGCAACTCCTTCGCCGTAAAAATCAACGAGGATTTTTTTTCCCGATTTATCAAAAATACTGGGCCGAAGAAGTGCCAAAGGGCACCAGGGGGTGCCCACAAGCCTAAACGGCGCGACCACCCCCCAGGCCGCGCCATGAGGGCTTGTGGGTAGCCCACTAGCCCACTGGCCCCCCTCTTTTGCTATATGAAGGGTTTCGTCCAGGAAAAAAATCAAGGAGGAGCTTTTTCGTGGATTCGGTGCCGCCACGAGGCGGAACTTGAGCAGAACCAATCTAGAGCTCCGGCAGGACGATCCTACCGGGGAAACTTCCCTCCCGGAGGGGGAAATCATCACCATCGTCATCACCAACACTCCTCTCATCGGAGGGGATTCGTCACCATCAACATCTTCATCAGCACCATCTCATCTCCAAACCCTAGTTCATCACTTGTAACCAATATCCGTCTTGCGACTCCGATTGGTACTTGTAAGGTTGCTAGTAGTGTTGATTACTCCTTGTAGTTGATGCTAGTTGGATTGTTTGGTGGAAGAGTTTATGTTCAGATCCTTGATGCTACTCATTACCTCTCTGGTCATGAATATAATTATGCTTTGTGAGTAGTTACTTTGGTTCCTCAGGACATAGGATAAGTCATGTTAATAGTAGTCATGTGAATTTGGTATTCGTTCGGTAATTTGATGTGTTGTATGTTGTTTTTCCTCTAGTGGTGTTATGTGAACGTCGACTATATAACACTTCACCATTATTTGGGTCTAGAGGAAGGCATTGGGAAGTAGTAAGTAGATGATGGGTTGCTAGAGTGACAGAATCTTAAACCCTAGTTTATGCGTTGCTTCGTAAGGGGCTGATTTGGATCCACTAGTTTAATGCTATGCTTAGACTTTGTGTTAATTCTTCTTTCGTAGTTGTGGATGCTTGCGAGAGGGGTTAATCATAAGTGGTATGCTTGTACAAGTAAGGGCAATACCCAAGCGCTAGTCCACCCACATATCAAACTATCAAAGTAACGAACGCGAATCATATGAACATGATGAAACTAGCATGATAGAAATTCCCGTGTGTCCTCGGGAGCGTTTTTCCTCCTATAAGACTTTGTCCAGGCTTGTCCCTGGCTACAAAAGGGATTGGGCGACTTTGCTGCACCATTGCTACTTTTGTTACTCGTTGTTTTCTACGATTCATCTCACCACACAATCACTTGTTACCGACAATTTCAGTGCCTGCATATTTTACCTTGCTGAAAACCACTTGTCAGATCCTTCTGCTCGTCGTTGGGTTCGACACTCTTACTTATTGAAAGGACTACGATTGATCCCCTATACTTGTGGGTCATCAAGACTCTTTTCTGGCGCCGTTGCCAGGGAGTGAAGCGCCTTTGGTAAGTGGAACTTGGTAAGGGAGCATTCATATAGTGTGCTGAAATTTGTTGTCACTTGTCACTATGGATACTAATCCTTTGGGCGGCTCTTTGGGGTATCTTCACCTCGAACGGAAGCAAAAATTGTTGCTCCTCAATATGATTCACCTACTGAAAATATTTGCTTTGAATTTCCTTCGGGTATGCTTGAGAAACTGCTAGCTAATCCTTTTACAGGAGATGGAACATCGCATCCAGACTTGCATCTGATCTATGTAGATGAAGTTTGTGGTTTGTTTAAGCTTGCAGGGGTGCCCGAGGATGAGGTCAAGAAGAAGGTATTTCCTTTATCTTTGAAGGAGAAGGCGTTGACATGGTATAGGCTATGTGATGATACTGGATCATGGGACTACAATCGGTAGAAATTGGAATTTCATCAAAAGTTTTATCCTATGCATTTAGTACATCGTGATCGGAATTATATTTATAATTTTTGGCCTCGTGACAGAGAAAGCATCGCTCAAGCTTGGGGGAGGCTTAAATCAATGTTATATTCATGCCCCAATCATGAGCTCTCGAGAGAAATTATCATTCAGAACTTCTATGCTCGGCTTTCTCATGATGATCGCACCATGCTTGACACTTCTTGTACCGGTTCTTTTATGAAGAGAGATATTGACTTCAAATGGAATTTATTGGAGAGAATTAAACGCAACTCTGAAGATTGGGAGATTGAAGAAGGTAAGGATTCAGTTATGAATTTCACATTTGATTGCGTTAAATCCTTTGTTGAGACAAATAATTTTTATGACTTTAGCGCTAAGTATGGACTTGACTCTGAGATAGTAGCTTCATTGTGTGAATCCTTTGCTGCTCATATTGGTCTCCCCAAAGAGAAGTGGTTTAAATATCATCCTCCTTTAGAAGTCAATGTAGTTAAACCCACTCCAGTTGAAGAGAAGGTCATTGCCTATAATGATCCTGTGGTTCCAAGTGCTTACATTGAGAAACCACCTTTCCCTGTTAGGATAAAGATCATTCTAAAGCTTCAACTGTGATACGTAGAGGCTATATTAGAACACCTACACCCCCTGAGCAAATTAGAGTTGAACCTAGCATTGCTATTATCAAAGATCTTCTGTCCGACGATGTTGAGGGACATAATATTCACTTCTGTGAAGATGCTGCTAGAATTGCTAAACCTCATGCTAGAGACAAACATAGGCCTGTTGTTGGCATGCCTATGGTTTCTGTTAAGATAGGAGATCATTGTTATCATGGTTTATGTGACGTGGGTGCTAGTGTGTAATGCCCCAAGTGTGTTACCTTCCCTTTTTGGAACCTTCTTCATGTGGGTCCAACTTGTCATGGACATGAGAGTTATCTATGCTATGATTCCATGTGATGTCACTTGTTATTCTTCCTTGCATGCATGCATGCCATATCATATCATGTCCATATCCTTGTGATGTTGCATTGTGTTCTTATGAGGTGATGTGATGCTTGTGATCTTGTGTGATATGTGGTTTGTGAAATGTGTGTAGTGGTGCAACTCTAGTAGATTGCATGTGAAAGTAGGAATAGATGTGGTTTGCTTAGCTTCAAAACTATCTCCCTCCATTTATCTCAAGCCCTTATATTTTTGCCTCTTCTCTGTTTAAAAAAAATGCCCATGTGTTAGCATAATTTGTGGTGATTTTTGAGATGTGGAGGTGCTGTTTTAAAAGGTGTTTGAACAGGTGCAAATATTCCCAAAACACCCAATAGTAATGCTGTTTTGAAAATATTTAAATGCCCCAAATACTCCTTTTCTATTTTTCTTAAATAGGTCATGATTTATCATGACCAGGGGTACTTTTGTTTTGTTTTTATCCCCAGTATATTTTTGCTGTGATTTATTTCTTCTCTGGCTTTTCCTATAAATAGAAAAGCCTCACGGAATTATTTCTTCTCTTATGTTTCGCCAGTGGTGGGCTCCCTCCCTCCAGGCGGCCTAGTTTCCCTTCCCCCGCGCTAGAGCCCACTTCCACGTCCCTCCTTCCTCCTCTGATGGTGTCTACACCCCTCTGCTTGCTTTCCGCCCTGCATCAGAGAGAAGGAGCAGCCGCCGTGAGGCACAGACGTTGAGGACCCCCCATATAACGTGGCGTCCGTGCCTCCCTCGTCCTACGGTTTCCCTCTCCCCATCTGCCGCGGCCACTCCATTCCCCATATCCCTCCTCTTCTTCCTTCCCCGCCGGTAAGTCTTTGTAGTTAGAATAGCAGAGAGAGGAGAGCAGCACCGCCGGTGTCAACCCCTGCATCCACCGTCATCCGGTGCAGCCACCATGTCCAGGGGATCGGGAGAGAACCCCGCGCCCCATTCCCAACCTCGCGGAGGCAGTGGAACGTCCACGTTGACGGCCAGCTCATCGTCAACGCCTCGTCCCCGGTGATCTCCTTCCACTACGTCGGCTCTGCAGCAGGGGCTTCTTCCGATCGTCTACTTCCCCTCCGATCCGGCTTCCTCCACCTTACGGCTTCCCTCTTCATTCCCTAGGTGAGGAGCCTCGCCCCCTTCCTTCCTCCCTCCTTCTCCTCGACTGGATCGACTAGCGCTCGCCAGAGTTCCTCTGTCAGGGAGAGATCTTGCGTGCATGTGTGTGTGTCTGTTGGTGGTGTGTTCGGTAGGGTTGAAGCAGAGCAGGGGCGTCCTCCCCCCTGGTGGTAACAACGCCGAGGTTATGGTGGCTCCCCTCGTCGTAGTAGCAGCCGTAGAGAGACCAGCACCGACGATCTCTGTGTCGCAGGCTCGCACGTGCAGAGCAGGGTATAGTATGTTGTGCTAGTTTACCTTGTTTGAGATCCATGCTCTGTCAGACTCCCATATAGTAGCGCGGTGGTGTGTATCCGTGTGTGTACGCCTGAGGTTCAGGGTTCGAGTCCCAGGGGTTGCACACCCCCCCTTTTGCATTTTATTTTCGGGCAGTAGTAGCACAGTAGAACAACATACCCTGCTGTATGCCTCTGTTCTGTCAACCAGAGACTCTCAAGCAGAGTGGTCGAGTGTAGTATTGTGTACCAGGGGATACAGGGTTCGAATCCTCTCCCCCCATTTTTATTTTTACTGTGTGTTTCTTCCTTGTGTTGTTACCTTGGCTGTAGGTGTTGTGTTGCACTAGCATGAGGTGTGGTATTTATTTTGTTGGCTATCTACAACATGTGTCTTCTATTTCTTTTGCTCCAAGTCATACATTGGTGTTGCCTAGTCCTTGTAGCTAGTGGTGCATATATGTGATGTGTGGTGATGGTAGATTTGTGTGTGGTAGCACACATTGCAAGAGTGCAAGCATGTGGTGTTTGTGTGGCTAACAAGAGTGTATGCATGTGTTGTTGTTGTTGTCATGTCATGCTTGTGCCTTGGGTGCAAGTGAGTGAGTGTGTGTGTATGTGAAGGGTTTTCCCCTCCCACACACCTTGTATATATGTTGGTGTAGGTTGCTTGCAGGAGCATGTGCTTGTGGTTCAAGTCATATGCATGTGTGTGTGTGTTTGCACTAGGAGTGCATATGTAGCTATATCATGTTTAGGAGAGCATGTGTAGTTTTATCATGTGTAGGAGTGCATTGTTGTTTTAGTGCATGTATATGTAGTTTTGCTAGATCCTATGTGAGTGTGTGGGTGCTCATGTGAGTATGTCCACACACATATCATGGCAAGTTATGCCTTGATGGGCATATGTGCAAGATTTCATGTGTATGTGATGTTATTATGGTTTGCTTGTTGTTTGTGATGGTGTAGTGATGTGCCAAGGAAAATAGACATGAGGTCTACTCCTCATGTACCCCCATTGATGTTGTGGTCATGTGCAAGTGCTTAGGTAGGAGTTGTTCTAGTGATTTTGCACATGTGATGATGAACTATTCACTACATAGGATTCTATGTAGATTTCATTTCCTAGTTTGTGCCCACTTGTTCCAAGAAAGTGCATATGTTTTATATATGTTTTGGGGCTAGAAAGTCACAGGAATCCATTGGTGAGATCAGTTTTGCCATTGGAACACTTCCTGGAAATGACATATTATAGATTTGTTCTATGTTTAGAGCTTGGTTCCATGAGATGTGGTGTGCCCAAGAGTTTGATTCTTGGTTGTGGTAGTTAAGGGTGAACCCCTCTACCACTTGTGTAACTTGGCTGTGTAACTTGGCTGTGTAACTTTCTATGTTTAACTCCTTTGTGTGATATTTTTTGCTTGTGCTTGTAGTAATCTTGGATAGCTACAGCCACATATCTTATTTGGCATGTTTAGGTGGCTGTAGGTGCTTTGCATGTAGCTCAGAAAGTCCTATGATTTAGTTTATGGCAGATTGTGTAGTTTTGGTATTTTGATGTTTGTGAGTGCATAGTTGATGGCGTGGTGATATTCTTTGCACCACCCCATACATGTTGGTTTGTTTTATGTCTTGGCTACCTGGGAATACCAGAGTTGAGCCATTGGAGTGTGTGGTGATGAATTTGACACGTAGGGCTTCATTTCTTGTTTCGTTGTTTCCCGTTGATCCGTAGCTCCGTTTGTAATATTCTTTATATGCTTTTGCATCGTTTTCACGAGACGCATATGATCATGTCATTCTCATGCATGTCAAGATAGCTTAGGATGCATTTCTGTCCAGGAACATGTATTTACTTCTCATGCTTGTGCTAGTGATAGAAATAGTGATGCATGCTCATATTCATCTCATGCATCATGTGCTTGTTGCATCTTGAGGTGATGTTGTTAATTGGATGTTATTCTTATGTTGGGTAGCACCGGGATCGGAGAACGAGTACGTGGATTCAGGAGAGTACGTGCAGGACGAATAAGAACAGTTTCAAGCTGAGTATATCACACGCAAGATGATATGACCTTGATTCCATCTCTAGACTTGTTATGCTAGATTACGTTTCTTCCATCATATGCTCGCTGCCTACCACTGAAATAATTGCCTCCTGATATGCCATGAAACCAAACACTTATATCCCTTCCTAGCAAATCTTGAATGGCTAAGTAGGCTTTGCTCAGCTACTAATGTTAGCGTTGCTAGATGGAGGTGCTTTGTCTCATGTGATAACATGAGCTTGCTATCATTATCTTAATTCTATTATTTAATTAATGCACCTATATACTTGGTAAATAGAGGAAGGCCTAGCCTTTTTCCTGGTGTTTTGTTCTGTTATTTCCGCCATAGTTACCGGCTACCGGTGTTTGATTCCATAATGATCGCTCCTAAGACATTCGGGGTTGTTATGGGGACCCCCTCGATAAATCGTAGTGTTAACACTTGTACGACAGGACCCAACATTGGTTTTAATCTGCTAATCACTTAATAATAAATTTGCATAGGGAATAGCTACCCCGAGGAATTTAATTTACAACCCGGGCCAGTGCTCCTCATGAGTGTTGGTCCAACCCAGAGCAGCTTATTACGCTCCCCGGGGCAACTCAGTGTTTTGGCGTGGTAACCATCGCTCATCCGGCGTGTCCTCAGACTGAGATACGCGAATCTTATCAGGGTCGTCGACACGTCGAGAGGTCCTGCTAGTCTTGTCTTACCTTAGCGATATATCTTGTGTATAGGAACCCCGGTGAAGCTTTGGTTCTCCCCAGAGTTGAGGTTTTCCTCTAAGGAATCCGACGAGATGACGAGTTTCGTGGTAGAGGATTACTTTGCGGCCCGTGTACGTTTGTGATGGACTAGTTGGAGCACCCCTACAGGGTTTAATCTTTTGGAAAGCCGTGCCCACGGTTATGTGGCAACTTGGAATATTTGTTAACATCCGGTAATAGATAACTTAAACATAAGCTATTAAAATTTCCAACTCTGTGCGTAACCGTGACTGTCCCCTTCGAAGATCTCTCTTCGATCGGGAACATGGTGGGGTTATGATTGACGTAGGTAGGTGTTCAGATCACTTAGTGATCATTTATTATCGTCCGCTAGAATAGACCACCTTCAATTCATGCTTTACGTAAGTTAGCCACCACATAAAGCGTAGGATGCTGCAACCTAAATACTCCACCTTACCAACCTAATAACTTGACTAGTTCTGGCATCGAGGTCATAGATTGCTGAGTCCCCGTGGCTCACAGATTCCTTGACAACACCAACAGGTTCAGGTACCCCCGAGACAGGTGATCCCGACGACACGCAGCTGGCGTAGCAGTACGATGAGGAGAACGACCACCTGTACATGAACTATACAGAAGACTGAGTCGTGGTCGTGATCATGGGCAAGCATGCAGGGTAGCATAGTCATTTCCCTTGTTTTGTAGTCCGTAGAGGAACTACCTTGTTTGAATGCGTGATGTAACTCTGAGATATTTATGAGATGAATCCCTTCTTGTCATTCCTCTATTATTTATGTATGTGCTATGTTACCATGTTTGCGAAATGCTTAGATGCGCTTCGTCCCAATTCGGGGCCTCGTTCCCCAAATCGGAAAGGACCGCATCTTAGTCGTTACATAGTGTTAGTACAATACCTCAACCCTTATACGATGAAATCAAAGATGAGATTGCACCTGTTGAGATCGAACCTATAGATGTCACTATTCAGCTTGCCAATAGAGATACTATCTGCCATGTGGGAATTGTTAGGGCTGTTGAAGTCTTGTGTGGTAAAACAAAATAACCTGCTGATTTCCTCGTTCTTGCTACCGCACAAGTTACCTTTTGTCCCATCATATTTGATAGACCTTTTCTCAATACCGTCAATGCTCATATTGATTGTGAGAAGCAAACTGTCACTGTTGTCTTTGAAGGAGTGTCACATGAGTTCAATTTCTCTAAGTTTGGTAGACAACCTCATGAAAAGGAGTTGCCTAGTAGGGATGAAACTATTGCCTTAGCTTCTATTGCCATGCCTCCTACTGATCCCTTAGAGCAATACTTGCTTGAGCATGAAAATGATATGCATATGGATGAAAGGGATGAAATAGATAGAGTTCTCTTAGAACAATATCCTATCCTTAAGAATAATCTGCTTGTTGAACTGCTTGGGGATTCACCCCCACCAAAGGATGATCCTATGTTCGAGCTTAAACAGTTGCCTGATACTCTTAATATGCTTATCTTGATGAAAAGGAGATATATCCTGTCATTATTAGTACTAGCCTCTCAGAGCATGAAGAAAAGAAGTTACTAAAAACTCTGAGGAAGCACCGTGCTGCTATTGGATATACTCTTGATGATCTTAAGGGCATTAGTCCCACTCTATGCCAGCACAAGATCAAAACTGATCTTGATTTCAAACCAGTTGCTCATCATCAAAGGAGATTGAATCCTAAGATGAAAGAAGTACTAAGAAAAGAAATACTAAAGCTCCTGGAGGCGGGTATTATCTATCCTGTTGCTCATAGAGATTGGGTGAGTCCGGTGCACTGCGTCCCTAAGGAGGGAGGCATTACCACTGTCCCTAATGATAAGGATGAGTTGATCCCACAGACGATCATTACTGGCTATAGGATGGTGATCGATTTTAGGAAATTGAATAAAGCCACTAGGAAAGATCATTACCCTTTGCCTTTTATTGACCAAATGCTAGAAAGGATGTCTAAACACACACGCTTCTGCTTTCTAGAAGGTTATTCTGGTTTCTCAAATACCAGTTGCACAATCTGATCAGGAGAAAACCACTTTCACCTGCCCTTTCGGTACCTTTGCTTATAGACGTATGCCTTTTGGCTTATGTATTGTACCTGCCACCTTTCAAAGATGTATGATGGCTATATTCTCCAACTTTTGTGAAAAGATTGTTGAGGTTTTCATGGATGACTTCTCCGTTTACGGGTCTTCCTTTGATGATTGCCTCAGCAACCTTGATCGAGTCTTACAGAGATTTAAAGACACCAATCTTGTCTTGAATTGGGAGAAGTGCCACTTTATTGTTAATGAAGGCATCGTCTTAGGACATAAAATTTCTGAAAGAGGTATTGAAGTCGATAAGGCTAAGGTTGATGCAATCGAGAAAATGCGAGACCGCATAGATATCAAAGGTATAAGAAGTTTCCTTGGTCATGCTGGTTCCTATAGAAGGTTCATCAAAGACTTCTCCAAGATTTCTAGGCCTCTTACCAATCTCTTGCAAAAGGATATTCCTTTTGTTTTTGACGATGATTGTGAGGAAGCCTTCGAAATACATCAGAGGGCTTTGATAACTGCACCTATTGTTCAACCACCTGATTGGAACTTACCTTTTGAGATAATGTGTGATGCTAGTGATTATGCTGTTGGTGCTGTTGTAGGGTAAAGAGTCGATAAGAAGTTGAATGTTATTCACTACGCTAGTAAAACTCTAGATAGTGCCCAGAGAAACTATGCTACTACGGAGAAGGAATTTTTAGCAGTCATGTTTGCATTTGAAAAGTTCAGGTCTTACATAGTTGATTCCAAAGTCACTATTCACACTGATCATGCTGCTATTAAGTTCCTCATGAAGAAGAATGACGCTAAACCTAGACTTATCAGATGGATTCTCTTCCTACAAGAGTTTGATTTGCACGTTGTCGACACAAAGGGTGCTGATAACCCAGTAGCAGATAACTTGTCTAGGTTGGAGAACGTTCTTGATGACCCACAATTTATTGATGATAGCTTTCCCGATGAGCAACTGAATGTCATCAATGCTTCACGTAGTGCATCGTGGTATGCTAATTATGCAAACTATATTGTTGCCAAATACATACCACCTAGTTTCACGTACCAGCAAAAGAAGAAAGTCTTCTTTGACTTGAGACACTACTTTTGGGATGATCCTCACCTTTATAAGGAAGGATTAGATGGTGTTATTAGACGTTGTGTACCTGAATATGAACAGGGACAAATCCTACAGAAGTGTCACTCCGAGGCTGCTACTTCTCAAAAAACAGCGCCGGAAATTGACCCGTTGACGGAGATTGAGCTTGCGTTGGTTTTTCCCTCGAAGAGGAAAGGGTGATGCAGCACAGGAGCAGTAAGTATTTCCCTCAGTTTGAGAACCAAGGTATCGATCCAGAAGGAGGGTCTCGTCAAGTCCAGAGTACCTGCGCAAACACACACAAGCTTGCACCCAACGCTTCAAAGGGGTTGTCAATCCCTTCAAGATTGTTTGCAAAGTGAGATCTGAAGGCGGAAAGTACAAATTAGTAAAAAGGTGTAAGGCTGAAAATATGGTGTGGAGTAGACCCTGGGGGCCATAGTCTTCACTAGAGGCTTCTCTCAAAATACCAAGTATTACGGTGGGTGAACAAATTACTGTCGAGCAATTGATAGAACCGCGCAAAGTCATGACGATATCTAAGGCGATGATCATACATATAGGCATCACGTCCGAGACAAGTAGACCGATACTTGCTGCATCTACTACTATTACTCCACACATCGACCGCTCTCCAGCATGCATCTAGTGTATTGAGTTCACGACGAACAGAGTAACGCTTTAAGCAAGATGACATGATGTAGAGGGATAATCTCAAACCAATGATGAAAACCCCATCTTTTTACCCTTGATGGAAACAACACGATCCGTGCCTCGCTACCCCTTCTGTCACTGGGTGAGGTCACCGCACGGTATGAACCCAAAACCAAGCACTTCTCCTATTGCAAGAATCATAGATCTAGTTGGCCACAGAAAACCCACAACTCGAAGAGAATTACAAGGATATGAAGTCATGCATAAGAGAGATCAGAAGAAACTCAAATAAGATTCATAGATAATTTGATCATAAATCCACAATTCATCGGATCTCGACAAACACACCGCAAAAGAAGATTACATCGGATAGATCTCCATGAAGATCACGGATAACTTTGTATTGAAGATCCAAGAGAGAGTAGAAGCCATCTAGTTACTAGCTATGGACCCGTAGGTCTATGGTGAACTACTCACGCATCATCGGAGAGGTCATGGTGTTGATGGAGAAGCCTTCCATGTCCGAATCCCCCCTCCGGCAGGGCACCAGGACGTGCCCCAGATGGGATCTTGCGGAGACAGAAGCTTGCGGCGGCGGAAAAGTGATTACGATGCTCCCGGGATTTTTTTGGAAATATTTCGGAATTTATAGGCGCAAGATCTAGGTTAGGGGACCTCCAGGGGCCCACAAGCCTGCATGGCGCGCCCCCTGGTCGCCGGGTGGGGGCTTGTGGGGCCCCTGGGGCTCTTCTGGCTTGGCCCCCAAGCTCTCCGATCTTCTTCCGTTCCAGAAAAAATGTTTTCGGGGAATTTCTTCCGTTTGGACTCCGTTTCAAAATCTCCTCTGAAATGGGTGAAAAACATGGAAAAAAGAGGAACTGGCACTTGGCACTGAGTTAATAAGTTAGTCCTAGAAATTAAATAAAAGGCATGCAAAACATCCAAAGTTTGACAAGATAATAGCATGAAACCATAAAAAATTATAGATATGTTGGAGACGTATCAAGCATCCCCAAGCTTAACTCCCGTTCGTCCTCGAGTAGGGAAGTGATCAAGAATGAATTTTTGATGTGGAATGCTACCTAGAATAGTTGTCCTTTGCAACTTCTTTCACGTGGCATGAATATTCAGATCCGTACGATTCAAAACAATAGTTTGCTATTGACATGAAAACAGTAATACTTCAAGCAAACTAGCAAAGTAATCATGAACTTTCAAAATAACAAGGCCAAATAAAGTTATCCCTACAAAATCATATAGTCTGGCTATGCTCCATCATCCTCACACAACTAATGTAAATCAAGCACAACCCCGAAATTGGCCAAGTAATTGTTTTAGCACTCTTACTTTCTCAAACTTTTTATAACTATCACACAATACATGAGCGCGAGCCATGGATATAGCACTATAGGTGGAATAGAGTGTGGGGGTGGTTGTGAGACAAAAAGGAGGAGAATGTCACATTGACTTGACGTATCAATAGGCTATAGAGATGCCCATTAATAGATATCAATGTGAATGAGTACGGATTGCCATACAAGAGATGCACTAGAGCTATAAGTATGTGAAAGCTCAAGAGGAAAACTAGTGGGTGTGCATCCAACTTGCTTGCTCATGAAGACCTAGGGAAATTTTGAGGAAGCCCATCATTGGAATATACAAGCCAAGTTATAAAACGAAGATTCCTACTAGCATATGGTAGAGACAAAGCAAGAAGCTCTCAATCATGAAGAACATGGTGCTGACATGAAGCACAAGTGTGGAAAAAGATAGTAGCATTGTCCCTTCTCTCTTTTTCTCTCATTTCTTTTTTTATTTGGGCTCTTAGGCCTCTTTTTTTATTTTCTCTTTTTGTTTTTGTTTTTGGGCTCTTTGGGCTCTTTTTTTTTATTTCCTCACATGGGACAATGCTCTTATAATGATGATCATCACACTTTTTCGTTACTCAAAGCTCAAAGATCACAATGATGATGACTCCATAGGAAATGCCTCCGGAAGTGTACCGGGATGTGCAACAATCTAGTATGATCATGCAATGGCAATATGAGAGTGACGACACAAGTCATGAGATGGAACGGTGGGAGTTGCATGACAATATATCTCAGAATGGCTATGAAAATGCCATAGTAGGTAGGTATGGTGGCTGTTTTGAGGAAGGCATATGGTGGCTTTGTGTACCGGCGAGAATTGCGCGACACTAGAGAGGCTAGCAATGGTGAAAGGTGAAAGTGCATCTATACCATGGACTCACATTAGTCATGAAGAACTCACATACTTGTTGTGAATTTTTTTATTAGTAATCAAAACAAAGTGCTAAACGCATACTCCTAGGGGAAGGGTTGGTAGGTGTTAACCATCGTGCGATCCCGACCTCAACACAAAGGATGACAATCAATAGATCAATTATGCTTCGACTTCCTAACATAGCGATTCACCATACGTGCATGCTACGGGAATCACTAACTTCAACACAAGTATTTCTTTATTCACAACACCCTACTAACATAACTCTCAATATTACCGAATCCACGTCTCAAAACTAATTGAGAGGAATCGAAACTTCTCTTTCTACTCAATGCACATGAAGATGGAGGTTTTTGCATCTTCTTTCGGTACCTAGCACATTTGGGACTACTTTCATAGCATAATTCAACTACCAAATCACGCACCACCATGCTCTAAAGATATAAGTGAAGCACAAGAGCAAAAGTATCTAGCTCAAAAGATATAAGTGAAGCACTATGAGCATTCTAGCAAAATCATGATGAGTGCATGTCTCTCTCTCTCTAAAAGGTGTGCAGCAAGGATGATTCTGACACAACAAAAAGAAAAGACTCCTAAGATACAAGACGCTCCAAGCAAAACACATATCATGTGGTTAATAAAAATACCTCCAAGTAATGTTACCGATGGATTGAAGACGAAAGACGGGATGCCTTCCCGGGGCATCCCCAAGCTTAGGATTTTTGTTGTCCTTGAATTTGGCTTGGGATGCCCTGGGCATCCCCAAGTTTGAGCTCTTTCCACTCCTTATCGCATCATCCATGAGAACGTCACCCAAAACTAGAAAACTTCACAACACAAAACTTAAACAGAAACTTGTGATAACATTAGTGCAAGAAGACAAACTACCACTTATTTCGGTACTGTAGCAAACTTGAATTCCATCTATATTGATGATGGGCTACCGTATTCTCACTTTTCAATGGCTAGTACCCCCCGATACTAACCATAGTTTCATCAAAACAAGCAGCTAACTCAACAAAAACAGAATGTGTCAAAAACAGACCAGTCTGTAGCAATCTGTATACTTAATATACTTCTGGTACCTCCAAAAATATGAACAATTACGAAGGTCTAGGGAAAAAGCATATCAATCAGAAGCAAAAAGAATCAGCTCAAAATCTCTTTCTGAATAAAAAGGAAAAATCATCTCGTGAGCGAAAAGTTTCTGTCTTTTTCCAGCAAGATCAAACAACCATTACCGAGACTAATCATAAAGGTTTTGCTTGGATCAAACACAAAAAACACAATAACAACAGAATTATTAAAGTGTGGACGCAACAAAACAGAAAGAAAAAGATAAATTCATTGGGTTGCCTCCCAACAAGCGCTATTTTTTAACGCCCTTAGCTAGGCATAGTAGCAATAGAATCACGTATCGTCGTCTTTGGTTCTCAAACCATAAGTGGCCCTCATCATGGATTCATAAGGCAATCTCATTTTCTTTCTAGGAAAGTGTTCCATGCCCTTCCTTAAAGGAAATTGAAATCTAATATTCCCTTCCTTCATATCAATGATAGCACCGATAGTCCTTAGGAAAGGTCTACCAAGAATAATAGGGCATGTAGGATTGCAATCAATGTCAAGCACAATGAAATCCACGGGTACATAGTTCCTATTTGCAATAATAAGAACATCATAGATCCTTCCCATGGGTTTTTTGATAGTAGAATCAGCAAGATGCAAATTAACAGAACACTCTTCAATCTCATTAAAACCCAGAACATCACATAAAGTCTTTGGAATCGCATAAATACTAGCAGCGAAATCATACAAAGCATTGCACTCATAGTTTTTGATTTTGATTTTGATGGTAGGTTCCCACTCGTCATGAAGCTTTCTAGGGATAGAGACTTCCAATTCAAGTTTCTCTTCAAGAGCTTTTATCATAGCTTCGACGATATGATCGGTAAAGGCTTTGTTTTGGCTATAAGCGTGCGGAGAGTTTAACATGGATTGCATCCAAGAAATGCATTCAACCAAGGAGCAACTATCATAATTGAATTCCTTGAAATCCACGGTAGTAACTTCATTACTACTCAAAGTTTTAACGTCTTCTACTCCACTTTTAACGCTCTTAACATCAAGATAGATGGACTCCGAATCATTGGGGCACTTTTCAACCAAAGTGGATTCATATCCAGCCCCATAATCATTAGGTTTCACACAATAAAACAAATATTCAATGGGAGTCACACCAAGCACTTTAAGATCTTCGTGATTCTCATCACGAGAGCATGCCTTTTTAAACCATTCATGTCTAGCACGAATTTGGGCGGTTCTTGCTTGGCTCTCAATCATGGAAACACGCATAGCTTTCAAAGTTTCATCCATGTTGATTTTGGGAGGAGCACATCTAATTTTCAAGGCATCAACATCACAAGAAATCCTATCAACGCTCTTAGCCAAATCGTCAATTTTGAGTAGTTTTTCCTTTATGGACGCATTGAAAATCTTTTGAGAGTTGATGAACTCTTTGATATTACTCTCTAGATCAGAGGGTAATCTATTGTAATTTACATGGGTATTGTTGTAGGAGTTGCCAAAGTTATTAGAGGAGTTACTAGGAAAAGGCCTTGGAACATAGTTTCCTCTAAAAGCGTTGTTGTTGCCAAAGTTATTCCTACCAACAAAATTTACGTCCAAGCTTGCGTTGCTACTCTCAATCAAAGAACACAAAGGCAAATCATTAGGATCCAAAGGAGCAATTCTACTAGCAACCAAATTCATTAAATCATCCATATTAGCACTCAACGAGTTAATTTCTTCTATAGCGTGTACTTTCTTACTAGTAGGTGACCTTTCAGTGTGCCACTGAGAGTAGTTCGTCATGATGTTGTCTAAGAGCTTTGTGGCTTCTCCTAACGTGATTTCCATGAACGTTCCACCTGAGGCGGAGTATAAGATATTTCTAGAAGTGAAATTCAAGACAGCGTCAAATATTTAAATAATCATCCAAAGGCTCAAGCCATGAGCGGGACAATTTCTAATCATTAATTTCATTCTCTCCCAAGCTTGTGCAACATGCTCATGGTCAAGTTGCTTCAAATTGATGATATCATTACGGAGAGAGATGATCTTAGCTGGTGGAAAATACTTGGATATATAAGCATCTTTGCACTTATCCCAAGACTCGATACTATTTTTGGGCAAATAAGAAAACCAAGTTTTTGTGCGATCTCGCAACGAGAAAGGAAAAAGCTTCAATTTAAGCACGTCATTATCCACATCTCTGTTCTTTTGCATATCGCAAAGCTCAATGAAGGTATTGAGATGGGATGCGACATCTTCAGTAGGAAGGCCAGAGAATTCCTCTTTCATAACAAGATTCAGCAAAGCAGCATTGATTTCGTATGACTCCGCACTAGTGGCGGGAGCAATCGGAGTACTAATAAAATCATTATTATTAGTATTTGAGAAGTCACAAAGTTTGGTGTTTTCGTTAATGGTGACTTCAGAAAGCAAGAAAGCACACAAGCAAACAAAAAGCGGGCGAAAAAAAGGGCGAACGAAAAGGCGAACGAAAATGTGAACGAAAAAGGAAAATTGGTGAAGTGGGGGAGAGGAAAACGAGAGGCAACTGGCAAACAAAGTAAATTCAAGAGATGAGTTTGCGACACCTAATTGGATGAGTTCTTGACTTGATCTTCCTCCCAGGCAACGACGCCAGAAATTCTTCTGCTATCCCACAGACAACAGCGCCAGAAATTGACACGTTGACAGAGGCTGGGCTTGCGTTGGTTTTCCCTTGAAGAGGAAAGGGTGATGCAGCACAAGAGTAGTAACTATTTCCCTCTGTTTGAGAACCAAGGTATAGATCCACAAGGAGGGTCTCATCAAGTCCAGAGTACCTACGCAAACACAAACAAGCTTGCACCCAACACTTCAAAGGGGTTGTCAATCCCTTCAAGATTGTTTGCAAAGTGATATCTGAAGGCGGAAAGTGCAACGAAGTAAAAAGTGTAAGGCTGAAAATATGGTGTGGAGTAGACCCTGGGGGCCATAGTGTTCACTAGAGGCTTCTCTCAAAATAGCAAGTATCATGGTGGGTGAACACATTACTGTCGAGCAATAGATAGAACCGTGCAAAGTCATGACGATATCTAAGGCAATGATCATACATATAGGCATCACGTCCGAGACAAGTAGACCGATACTTTTTGCATCTACTACTATTACTCCACACATCGACCGCTATCCAGCATGCATCTAGTGTATTGAGTTCACGACGAACAGAGTAATGCCTTAAGCAAGATGACATGATGTAGAGGGATAATGTCAAACCAATGATGAAAACCCCATCTTTTTACCCTTGACGGCAACAAAATGATGCATCCCTCGCTACCCCTTCTGTCACTGGGTGAGGTCACCGCACGGTATGAACCCAAAACCAAGCACTTCTCCCATTGCAAGAATCATAGATCTAGTTGGCCAGACAAAACCCCACAACTCGAAGAGAATTACAAGGACATGAAATCATGCATAAGAGAGCTCAGAAGAAACTCAAATAAGATTCATAGATAATCTGATCATAAATCCACAATTCATCGGATCTCGACAAACACACCGCAAAAGAAGATTACATCGGATAGATCTCCATGAAGATCATGGAGAACTTTGTATTGAAGATCCAAGAGAGAGAAGAAGCCATCTAGTTACTAGCTATGGACCGCTAAGTCTATGGTGAACTACTCACGCATCATCGGAGAGGTCATGGTGTTGATGGAGAAGCCCTCCGTGTCCGAATCCCCCCTCCGACGGGGCACCAGGATGTGGCCCAGATAGGATCTTGCGGAGACAGAAGCTTGCGGTGGCGGAAAAGTGATTGCGATGATCTCCTGATTTTTTCTGGAATTTATGGGCATATATAGGCGAAAGACCTAGGGCAAAGGGCGTCCAGGGGGCCCACAAGCCTGGATGGCGCGCCCCCTGGCTGCGGGGTGGGGGCTTGTGGGGCCCCTGGGGCTTCCCTGCCTTGTCTCCCAAGCTCCCCGATCTTCTTCCGTTCCAAAAAAATCTTTTCGGGGATTTTCTTCCGTTTGGACTCCGTTTCAAAATCTCCTCTAAAAGTGGTCAAAACACATGGAAAAAACAGGAATTGGCACTCAGTTAATAAGTTAGTCCCAAAAAATATAAAAGGTATGCAAAACATGCAAAGTTTGACAAGATAATAGCATGCAACCATAAAAATTATAGATACGTTGGAGACATATCATCCACCATACCTACTTATGGATTGATTAAGATCCCTCAAGTAAGTTGTCATTGGTGCAAGCAATAAAAATTGCTCTCTAATATGTATGATCTATTAGTGTGTGGAAAATAAGCTTTGTACGAACCTGTGATGAGGAAGACATAAAAGCGACAGACTGCATAATAAAGTTCTTTATCACAGGAGGAAATATAAAGTGAAGTTCCTCCGCACGAAGAGTACGCGCATCCAAACCTCAAAAGCGCATGACAACCTCTGCTTCCCTCTGCGAAGGGACTATCTTGTAACTTTACTTTTTGCTCCTGAAAGAGTCATGGTGATCTTCACCAATTCCTTATTTTGCCTTTGTCTTGGCTACCGTCACATGCTTGGGAAAGATCTATATTCATATGTCAACTTGGAGGTAGGCATTCATGAATTATTATTGTTGACATTACCCTTGAGGTAAGTAGTTGAGAGGCAAAAGTGTAAGCCCCTATCTTTCTCTGTGTCCAGCTGAAACTTTGATCTCATGAGTACCACGTGAGTTGTAGCAATTGTAGAGAACGAAAGAATGATTGAGTATGTTTATTTGCTTTACAAGCTCTTATTTGACTCTTTCTGATGTTGTGATAAATCGCAATTGCTTCAATGACTAAAGGCTATCGGTATTTACTTCTCGGCAAGGTTCTTGATTCATGCTTTACTTTGTGAAGGAATTATCACTTTAGCATGAGATATTATATGTTGGTATTGTTGTTTTCATCATGACCATGATGCATGCATTTTCGTATCTTGTTTTGTCGACACCTCTCTCCCTAAACATGTGGACATATTTAGTGAGCTAGGCTTTCGCTTGACAAGCGAGGTCTAAGCTTGGGGGAGTTGATACGTCCATTTTGCATCATGTTTTCATGTTGTTATTTATCGTTTCTTGGGCTGTTATTTCACTTCACGGTACAATTCTTATGCCTTTTGTCTCTTATTTTGCAAGGTTTACATGAAGAGGGAGAATGCCGGCAACCGGAATTCAGGCCTGAAAGTGGAGCAAGTTTGAGATACCTATTCCGTGCAACTCCAAACACCGTAAAAATCAACGAGGATTGTTTCCCGATTTATCAAAAATACTGGGCCGAAGAAGTGCCAGAGGGGCACCAGGGGGTGCCCACAAGCCTGCACGGCGCGGCCACCCCCAAGCCGCGCCACGAGGGCTTGTGGGCAGCCCACTAGCCCACTGGCCCCCCTATTTTGCTATATGAAGGGTTTCGTCCAGGAAAAAAAATCAAGGAGGAGCTTTTTCGTGGATTTGCCGCCGCCACAAGGCGGAACTTGAGCAGAACCAATCTAGAGCTCCGACAGGACGATCCTGCCGGGGAAACTTCCCTCTCGGAGGGGGAAATCGTTACCATCGTCATCACCAACACTCATCTCATCGGAGGGGACTCGCCACCATCAACATCTTCATCAGCACCATCTCATCTCCAAATCCTAGTTCATCACTTGTATCCAATCTCCGTCTTGCGACTCCGATTGTTACTTGTAAGGTTGCTAGTAGTGTTGATTACTTTTTGTAGTTGATGCTAGTTCGATTGTTTGGTGGAAGAGTTTATGTTCAGATCCTTGATGCTACTCGTTACCTCTATGGTCATGAATATGATTATGCTTTGTGAGTAGTTACTTTGGTTCCTGAGGACATGGGATAAGTCATGCTAATAGTAGTCATGTGAATTTGGTATTCGTTCGGTAATTTGATGTGTTGTATGTTGTTTTTCCTCTAGTGGTGTTATGTGAACGTCAACTACATAACACTTCACCATTATTTGGGCCTAGAGGAAGGCATTGGGAATTATTAAGTAGATGATCGGTTGCTAGAGTGACAAAAGCTTAAACCCTAGTTTATGCGTTGCTTTGTAAGGGGCAGATTTGGATCCACTAGTTTAATGTTATGGTTAGACTTTGTCTTAATTCTTCTTTCGTAGTTGCAGACGCTTGCGAGAGGGGTTAATCATAAGTGGGATGCTTGTGAAAGTAAGGGCAGTAGCCAAGCGCCGGTCCACCCACATATCAAACTATGAAAGTAACGAACGCGAATCATATGAACATGATGAAACTAGCATGACAGAAATTCCCGTGTGTCCTATGGAGCGTTTTTCCGCCTATAAGACTTTGTCCAGGCTTGTCCCTTACTACAAAAGGGATTGGGCCACTTTGCTGCACCGTTAGTACTTTTGTTACTTGTTGCTTGCTACGATTCATCTCACCACACAATCACTTGTTACCGACAATTTCAGTGCCTGCAGATTTTACCTTGCTGAAAACCACTTGTCAGATCCTTCTGCTCCTCGTTGGATTCGACACTCTTACTTATCGAAAGGACTACGATTGATCCCCTATACTTGTGGGTCATCACCTACCATCTATTTAATAAGCCTCCCAACATTGCCATGAAAACCTTCAATTGTTCTACAACCTAGCAAACCATTGATTGGCTATGTTACCGCTTGCTTAACCATTTCATAACGTTGCTAGTTGCATGTGCAGCTGCTTCCATGTGTTAACATGGGTTCCTTGTTATATCACCCTATTATTGCTAATTAATTTAATGGACCTCTGTACTTGGTCAAAGGTGGAAGGCTCGGTTTTCCAGCCTCGTGTTTTGTTCCACCTTTGCTGCATTAGTTTCGGCTATCGGTGTTATGTTCCATAAATGTGCACTCCTAACATGCTTGGGGTTGTTGTGGGGACCACCTAGATTGTTGTTTTGGGATAAAACTCGTCTGGCAAGGCCCAACATTGGTACTATATTTGCCGAACATAATAATACTGATATTAATGTGACGCATAGGGAGTTAGCACTACCCGAGGAGTAATTCAACATAATACAAGGGGCAGTGCTGATGTTGTTTTCCAAGAAAGAGCAACTTATTAGCGCTACCCAGGGCAACTCGATGTTTGGCGTGGTAACCAATGCTCATCTGTCGTGTCCTGAGAACGAGATACACAGCTCCTATCGGGATCATCGACATGCCGGGAGGCCTTGCTGGACTTGTTTTACCTTTCTCGAGCGTCTTGTGTGAGGGATTCCGAGGATGCTCTGGGTTATCTCGAGGTTGAGGTTTTCCAATAGGAACCCGAGGAGATCACGGGTTATCCTTGATCGAGGTCATTCCGGCGCAGCGTGTGGTAGTTTATGATGGACTAGTTGGAGCACCCCTGAAGGGTTAAATCTTTCGAAAAGCCGTGCCCGTGGTTATGTGGCAACGTGGAAACTTTGTTTAACATCCGGTTCTAGATAACTTGAAGTAAGATCAACTAAAATATGCCAACTGAGTGCGCAACCGTGATTATCTTTTTCGTGAGCTCCTTCTCCGATCGAGGACACGACGGGGTTATGTCTGACGTAAGTAGGTGTTCAAGATCTTTCAGTTGATCATCAGTAGTTCATGTCCGCTATGTGTCGATCATCTCCCTCTTATTCTTGTACTCGTAAGTTAGCCACCTCAAATAATGCTTAGTCGCTTGCTGCAGCCTCACCACTTAACCATACCTCACCCATTAAGCTTTGGAAGTCCTGATACCTTTGGAAATTAGATTGTTGAGTCCCTGTGGCTCACAAACTACTACAACACCAGTTGCGGGTATAGGTAAAGAGTTACTTTGATGTGAGCACGCTGATTGTGCTATTTGGAGTTTCTTCTTCTTCTTCTTCATCGATCTAGGATGGGTTCCAGGCCGGGAGCCTGGGATAGCAAGGATGGACGTCATTATTTCATCGTTTGCTTTTTGTCCGTAGTCATACCATGCTCTTCTTCATGATGACTGTATATTGTTGTATTGTTGTGACTATGATGTAGCTTGTGGCGAGTGTAAGCCAATTTCATATACTCATCTTTTCAGTACATGTACTTGTAACGATATCCATTCTTGCGAAACGATGAGATGCGCTTCTATCCTTGTCGAGGCCCTCGCGCCTAAATAAGGATAGGATCGCATCTTGGGCGTTACAAGTTGGTATCACAACAGTACCGACCTAGGAGCCTCCTTGATTGATCGTACTTGGTCGAGTCAAGTCTAGTGAAAAAACTGCTTTGAGTCTAGTTATATATCGGAGAGTAGGATTCTTTTTTCTCCTCTTCTATGCTTTGGCGAGGAATCTTGACGTAATTATTTTAATTCTACTCCTCTTCTCACTCAATTTTTTTTAGGATCACGCAGATATTTTTGGAATCTATATGATGTTGATGTAATGGAGTTCTGACTTCATGCCTCCTGCTGTGTTGATTTTATTCCGGAGAGTTGAGGTCCAGGGGATTCTTGAGCACATCGTTATCCCTCATATTTCTTAGTATCTCACGACGAAGGATGTTCGAAATTGCTTCAATATTGGTAGTGGCGAGATAACCCCGGCATCCCTAGTACTGGTGCAGAGAGTTCGGGGGTGATGGGGTTATAGTCCTAGGGTAGGGTCATAGGCTTGCCCTGTAGGTCCTACCCAGGGACTACCCCCCACAGAGGACAAGACCCGTAGTCAACTCCGACTGAATTAAGGAATCCCTGTCTTCCAGTCGGTAACATACCTTTGGTCCTCCAGTCGGCGACTAGCATTTGGAGGACATCGAGTCAACCGACTGTATACCACTCGGTACATCGTAACCCCCGTGGAGGGAAACGGTCGTACGTTTCCGGGTGCATTTATTAGCATTAAGGGCATACGTTACCTGTAACGTATGCATTCAATCGCCACTACTCCACCCCTGTACCAGAACCGTTGTGGAGGGCAGCGTACTCTATATAAGCCACCCTCCCCCACTGGTAAAGGGGTTAGCAATTCATTGTATTCTCTATTCCACTCGACAACAAAGCTCCCTAAGCACTGAGACCTAGGGCTGTTACCTCCACCGCAGAGGGGCCTGAACTCATACATCCTCGCCGTAGCTAGGACTCTGCCCGTCCTTTTCGTACCCTACACATCTACTGTCAGGCTTACACCAACGACAGTTGGCGCCCACTTTGGGGCAGGCGTCTAAGCGACTTCCGGCGAGTTTGCGACTACTTCCTTTCGTCATGTCGTCTGGTGGAGGTTCGAGCATGGGTCGCCAGATCCTCTTCGGCGCTCTCTCCTTCATCGTCGATGATTCGGCGTGGCTTTGGGATGGCCCTCTCCACGTCGAGGCGCTTCCCCGTCGCGGGGCAACGCACTTCCGTGCCGCCGCTCGCGGCATCCTTCTTCTCCAAAGTCGACTCCGGTGTCGACTTGCATCGCTGCCACACGCCTCAGCAAGCGGTCCCGCCGTCCGCGGCTCCAGCGTTGGGTGTAGCATGCCCAAGCGCGCCAAAACGCGTCTTCGCAAGTGGTAGTTCTTGAGTCCGTTGTGGTTGCTCCGCTGTCCCAGCACTCGGACTTGGTTCCGACTGAGTTTCCTTCCGAGTATGCGGGTTGCGGGCCTGCAGCAGAAGTACACATGGCCAACTCCCATGAATATCCCCGTCAAGCTGTCCGAAGCGAGCGCGAGGTCGGTGAAGCATCCGGTGCGCGCCGTCCTCCTCGCCGTTTTGCCAGTCGGCATACTCGGCGGAGCAACGTGGAGTTGTTCCGCACGCCTCTCCTCAACTTGGCTGCGGCTGCCAAGATTGCCGATTCCCTCCAGCCGACTGATTTAGAGGCAGGAAGGGGGATCGAGTAGATCCGAGCCCTGTTGCACACGGCGCAGCAGCAGAATTCGGCGGTCTCCCAGTCACACAACCAGATCTATAATAGTTCTGTCCACGCGAACACGCATCGGTCGGTTCACAGCCCCGGTTCCCATCAGCGCCACAGGGGAGGCAGCCGTTCCTTGATTCATGAAGATCGCCGCCGCTCAGGCACCCCTCCGCGGGGTGGACCCTATGGGTCCCGACATCATGATGATCGGCGTTCAGTCGGCGACACTTACGACCCAAGACCCGACGCAAGAGGACGTATCGCCCAGCGAAGAGTCGACAGGGGTCGAGCCCACCGCGATGGTCACGATATGGACCGTCCAGGTGGAAGCAGGACCATCGTGTCCCGTCCCGAGTGTTTTAGTCGAGCCTTCCGCTCGGCTGACATCCCGCCCAACTTCCGATTGGCAGCGGGAATCGGTAAATTTACGGGAGAGTCCAAGCCAGAAACATGGCTAGACGACTACCGAGTGGCATTCCAGATCGGAGCAGGGGACGACCACGTCGCCATGAAGCACCTCCCTCTGATGCTCGACGGCTTGGCGCGAGCGTGGCTGAATCAATTTGCCCCCTCGAGCATTTACAGTTGGGCGGATCTGGCCCGAGTGTTCATCCGGACCTTCTAAGGGACATGCAAGCGCCCTGCGGGCCTCGTGGAGCTCCAGCACTACGTTCAGAAGCCGAACGAGCCCCTGCGCGACTTCATCCAACGATGGACGACTCTCTACCACACGGTGGAGAACGTCACCGAGCATCAAGCAGTCTGCGCCTTCAAGGCAGGCGTGCGATACAGAGAGCTGTACCTGAAGTTTGGCCGAACCGGCGACATCTCCATGAGCAAGATGATGGAGATAGCAGCTCGCTACGCAAATGGCGAAGAAGAGGACCGTATCCGAAGCGGTAAGCACAAGACAGTTGGCGACGGAGAAGGAAGCAACACTCGGAAGCAAAAACAAAAAGCTCCATCCACTCCGCAGGCGGAAGCTGCAGTCGTGACCAATGCCAAGTTCAAAGGCAAAGGGAAGGCGCAGTATACCCCCAAGAAGAAGCCGTTCAATAATCCCATCCTGGACCAACTGTGCCCGGTTCATACGAAGATGGACGAAGAGGGCAACCCCATATATCCCAAGCATACCACTCGGCAGTGCCGACTCCTGATCCAGGGATTCGGCGAAGGACAACTGAGTGAGAAGGTCAGCGGACAGGATGAGGAGGATAAGGAGGATCTGTTCCCCCAAGTCCATGCGACACTCATGATTTTTGCTGACGTCGAAAGCAAGAGTCGGCTGAAGCTGGTGAACAGGGAGGTCAACATGGCCGTTCCGACCAGCCCCAAGTTCCTTAAATGGTTTCAGACTGCGATCACCTTTGACCAGTCGGATCATCCAGCACATGTCCCCACCCCAGGAAGACACGCCCTGGTCGTCGACCCGGTGGTGGAAGGAGTCCGACTGCGCAAAGTCCTCATGGACGACGAAAGCGGGTTGAACATCATGTACGCCGACACTCTCAAGGGAATGGGCATTCCGATGTCCAAACACAGTGAGAGCAGTATGCAGTTCCACGGAGTCGTCCCTGGACGGAAGCCCAAGTCACTCGGCCAGATCACGTTGGACGTCGTTTTCGGCTCCGACAAGACTTTCGCAAGGAGAAGCTCACATTTGAGGTGGTGGATTTCCAGAGCGCTTACCACGCAATTCTAGGCCGCCCAGCATATGTGAGCTTCATGGCACATCCAAGCTATGTATACTTGAAGTTGAAGATGCTAGGCCTGAAAGGCGTGATCACCATCACGGGCAACCGTAAGCGAGCCGAAGAGTGTCTGCAGCAGGGATCAAGAATCCCCGACCAGCAGATGGCTGTACTCGAGGTCGACGAGTACAAGAAGACAGTCGACCCTGCCGACCTGATGCGCTCAAAGAAACCAGCTTCTGAGTCCACATTCCAGTCGGCGGGGGAGACGAAGAAGGTCAACATCCACCCGACGGACGACTATGCCGCCCCGACGAACATCTCCACCACCCTCGATCCTAAATAGGAAGCCGAGCTCACCCAATTCCTCCGTGAGAACTGGGACATCTTCGCATGGATACCCTCTGACATGCCAGGTGTACCCAGGGAGTTGGCTGAGCACCGACTGCATGTGGATGCCGTCGCTCGACCCGTCCGAGAGCGCCTGCGCCGGTCCGGCGCGCACAAGAGGAAGGCAATCGGAGAAGAGGTGGCCAAGCTGCTGGCCGCCAACTTCATTCGCGAGGTTCACCACTCCGAGTGGCTCGCCAATGTTGTCATGGTGCCCAAGAAGGACAAGTTGCTCCGAATGTGCATCGACTTCAAACATCTCAATAAGGTCTGCCCGAAAGACCATTTTCCGCTCCCCCGCATAGATCAAATTGTCGATTCGACTGCGGGATGCGAGCGTTTGTCATTTCTTGATGCCTACTCGGGCTATCATCAGATCCGTCTGTATGGTCCCGATGAGTTAAAAACAGCCTTCATCACCCCATTCGGGTGCTTCTGCTACATCACTATGCCCTTCGGTCTAAAGAATGCAGGAGCTACCTTTATGCGCATGATCCAAAAATGTCTCCTCGACCAGATCGGTCGGAATGTGGAAGCATATATGGATGATATCGTAGTCAAGTCACGCAAAGGTTCCGACCTGCTGACTGACTTGGCACAAACATTCGCCAACCTTCGTTGGTACGATATCAAGCTCAACCCCGCCAAATGTTCATTCGGTGTTCCCAGCGGAAAGTTACTTGGTTTCTTCGTTTCCGAACGAGGGATCGATGTCAACCCCGAAAAGATCGGGACCATCGTCCGAATGGAGAGGCCGGTCAGAATACACGACGTTCAACGGCTCACAGGTTGCCTAGCGGCTTTGAGCAGGTTCATCAGTCGACTCGGCGAAAAAGCACTTCCTCTATACCGACTCATGAAGAAATCAGATACTTTCGAATGGACAGACGAAGCCCAAGTCGCATTCGAGGACCTCAAAGTCCTACTTTCCACCCAGCCGGTTCTTACTGCTCCGCTCAGTAAAGAGCCCCTTCTTCTGTATATCGCGGCTACAAATCAAGTCGTCAGTACTGTTCTTACAGTCGAACGAGAAGAAGGCAAAGCATACAAAGTTCAGCGGCCAGTGTGCTACATCTCCGAAGTCCTGACTCCTTCCAAGTAGAGATATCCCCACTGTCAAAAGCTTATCTACGGGATTTACATGACTGCGAAGAAGGTGGCTCATTATTTCCAAGACCACTCGGCGTCTGTCGTTTCTGATGCTCCGTTGTCGGAAATTCTCCACAATCGAGACGCGTCAGGCCGAGTGGCGAAGTGGGCAATGGAGATGCTGTACTGCGATATCAAGTTCGAGGCCAAGAAAGCTATTAAGTCTCAAGCCCTGGCTGACTTTATAGGAGAATGGGTAGAACAACAACAACCGACCCACATCTGCTCGGCTCATTGGACAATGTTCTTTGATGGGTCTAAGATGTTGAATGGCTCCGGCACTGGTGTTGTGATCGTTTCACCAAAGGGCGACAAGCTCAAGTACGTGTTACAGATACACTTCGATTCCACCAACAACGAGGCAGAGTATGAAGCTCTCCTCTACGGATTGCGCATGGCCATCTCACTCGGCGTCCGTCGCCTGATGGTCTACGGCGATTCAGATTTGGTGGTCAATCAAGTGATGAAAGAGTGGGACGTCAGGAACCCCACCATGACCACATACTGCAATGCAGTAAGGAAGCTGGAGAAGAAGTTTAAAGGTCTGGAGCTCCACCATGTTCCAAGACTGAAGAACCAAGCAGCTGATGAGTTGGCAAAACTCGGATCCACTCGGAGACCAGTCCCAAGTGAAGTGTGCCTCGAGCACCTCCACCTTCCTTCAGTCAAAGAAGATCCTTTCACAGAGGAACCAGTGCAACCCAAGAGCACAACAGATCCGACTGAAGTCGATGTACCTGCTGTGGTTGATCTGGTTATGGAGATCCTCGCTGCCATCCCCGAGTGGACTGTGCCGATCATTGCATATATTCTGAGACAGGAACTACCAGAAGACGAAGCTCAGGCCAGGCAGATAGTCCGCAGGTCGAAGGCATTCACTGTCATTGATGGCCAATTGTACAAGGAAAGTGTTTCAGGCGTTTTTCAACGCTGCATTTCCCCAGAGGAGGGGCAGTTGATCCTGGAAGAGATTCACTCGGGAACCTGCGGTCATCACGCCTCTTCAAGAGCAATCGTCGCCAAGGCATTCAGGGCTGGGTTTTTCTGGCTGCAGGCAAATGAGATGGCTAAAGACATGGTCGACCGATGCGAGGGCTGTCAGTTCTACTCCAACAAGTCCCACAAGCCAACTTCTGCATTGAAGACGATTCCTCTTGTGTGGCCGTTTGCGGTTTGGGGATTAGATACAGTCGGTTTGTTCAAGACAGGCCAAGGAGGCTACACTCATCTGTTGGTGGCAGTCGACAAGTTCACAAAATGGATAGAAGCCAAGCCCATCAAGAAACTCGACGCCTCAACAGCCGCCAAGTTTGTCAGGGACATCATCTCCAGATTTGGTGTACCTCACAGCATAATCACGGATAACGGAACAAACTTTGACTCGGACAGATTCAAAGGTTTTTGTGCAAGCCAAGGTATCCGAGTGGATTTTGCTTCCGTAGCACATCCTCAATCCAATGGACAAGCAGAGCGGGCGAATGGACTTATTCTTCAGGGATTAAAGCCCCGACTTTTGCGAGAGGTGGGACATGCCGCTGGAGATTGGGTCACCGAGTTACCTTCAGTACTTTGGGGTCTTCGCACAACCCCGAACAGATCTACAGGGCGATCGCCGTTCTTCCTCGTTTACGGAGCAGAAGCGGTCTTTCCGAGTGACTTGCTTCACAATGCTCCACGAGTCGAACTCTTCTCCGAAGCTGAAGCAGAACAAGGAAGGCAAGATGGAGTGGACCTTCTAGAGGAGGAGCGCGAGATGACGCTGACTCGCTCAACCATTTATCAACAAAATCTGTGGCGTTTTCATGCACGCCACGTCAGGAGTCGCACGTTCCAAGCAGGCGACCTGGTGCTCCGAGTGGATCAGCGAAGACCTCACAAGTTGGCCCCGGCCTGGGAAGGACCCTTCATCATCTCCAAGGTTCTGAACAACGGAGCATACAGACTCTACAACATCAAGAGGGAGACAGACGAGCCACGCGCATGGAACGGAGACCTCTTGAAGCGCTTCTACACATGATCGTCGACTGAAGCAGTGTAAAGAACTAGCATTGATGGAATAATATAAAGCGGATTCAGTTTTTGGAGTCTCAGAATTCTTCCACAGTTGCAGACTCTGGTCACTCAAAAAAAAACTTAGCTATGTTGAAGAATCACCTAAGTTCTAACTTTCTCCGAGTGTGCACTAAACGTCGCACTCGGGGACTTAGCTGTGATGAAGAATCACCTAAGTATTAACTTTCTCCGAGTGTGCACAAAACGTCGCACTCGAGGACTTAGGTGTGATCAAGAATCACCTAAGTATTAACTTTCTCCGAGTGTGCACTAATCGTCGCACCCGGGGACTTAGCTGTGATCAAGAATCACCTAAGTATTAACTTTCTCCGAGTGTGCACTAATCGTCGCACTCGGGGACTTAGCTGTGATCAAGAATCACCTAAGTATTAACTTTCTCCGAGTGTGCACTAAATGTCGCACTCGGGGACTTAGCTGTGATCAAGAATCACCTAAGTATTAACTTTCTCCGAGTGTGCACTAAACGTCGCACTCGGGGACTTAGCTGTGATCAAGAATCACCTAAGTACTAACTTTCTCCGAGTGTGCACTAATCGTCGCACTCGGGGACTTAGCTGTGATCAAGAATTACCTAAGTATTAACTTTCTCCGAGTGTGCACTAATCGTCGCACTCGGGGACTTAGCTGTGATCAAGAATCACCTAAGTACTAACTTTCTCCGAGTGTGCACTAAACGACGCACTCGGGGACTTAGCTATGATCAAGAATCACCTAAGTATTAACTTTCTCTGAGTGTGCACTAAACGTCGCACTCGGGGACTTAGCTGTGATCAAGAATCACCTAAGTACTAACTTTCTCCGAGTGTGCACTAAACGTCGCACTCGGGGACTTAGCTGTGATCACGAATCACCTAAGTAATAACTTCCTCCGAGTGTGCACTAAACGTCGCACTCGGGGACTTAGCTGTGATCACGAATCACCTAAGTAATAACTTCCTTCGAGTGCGCGCTAATCGTCGCACTCGGGGACTTAGCTGTGATCAACAATCACCTAAGTAATAACTTCCCCCGAGTATGCACTAAACATCGCACTCGGGGACTTAGCTGTGATCAACAATCACCTAAGTACTAACTTCCTCCGAGTGTGCGCTACACGTCGCACTCGGGAACTTAGATGTGATCAAGAATCACTTAAGTCCTAACTCTCTCCGAGTGTGCACTAAACGTCGCACTCGGGGACTTAGATGTGATCAAGAATCACCTAAGTAATCACTTTCCCCGAAGTGTGCACTAAACGTCGCACTCGAAACAACATTCAAACACAAGAGTAAACGCTTTGATTCGGATTCCAAAATCCTCGCAGCGATAGCTAACTCGGTGCGGATCAAGCTTACGCGCACCGATTTAAGAATGTGACGGCCAACAGAAGTGGCCAAAGTACCTTACAGATAAACACTCGGCATACCGAGGATAAAGTTTTATTACGCGTCAGCTGAGTCGGCGCCAGGACTGGAGGGCTCCACGAAGTTGTCCAAGTCGATTCCGTCGGCGATGCGGGTAGCACTCTCAAGGAACGTCTCCATGAAGTCTTCGAATCGAAGCTTCTTCGTGTTGGCGACCTTCAGTGTCTTCAGCTTCTCTTCCCGCACCTCCTTGCAATGGACTCGGACCAAGGACAAGGCAACATCAGGACCGCAACGCGGTGCCGATTTCTTCCATGATTGCACTCGGTTCGGAATATCCTCCAGTCGCGCCATCAGGCTCTCCATCTCCTGCCGCGACTCATCTTCTGGCCAAAGTTCCTTGTCAATTCGGCCGACGACCTCTCTCAGTCGACCGATGAAAGTACCCACTTCGCCTACGCGGATATGCGCCAGGAGAAGATCCCCATTGGCGTCCTCAACAAGTGGCACGTTCTCGCGCATGGACCGCGCCACGTCCGCTGCTTCAGCTTCAGCATCGCAAAAGTCTGCAACAAAAGGGCAAGCATACAATAAACGCCGAGTGTAACGCACACGGTACAAGCACTCAGCATAACATATGACTTACCAGCCAGACGCGTCATCATCTGCCCAGCCCAGTCATTGACATACTTCTCCTGAGCTATGCATCGTCTATTCAAGACGGCCATCTGATTATTGAGAGCAGTCCTCTGTTTCTTCATTCTTTCCACCTCCTCAGTCAACACCTTGTTTGCCTCCCGAGCTTCCTCCAAGGACTTCTCTCGTCCCTCCAGAGCATCCTTCATGCCGGCCATGGCGAGCATAGCCGCATCAAGCTCACCAGCATACTGGTTCCTCTCCGCTCTGAGTGCCTCATAGGCCGTCCCCATTTCACAAGTTTTCTGCCACCAAGCACCAAGGGACAATCAGAAAGTTCAACAGTTAAAGGTTTAAGTTCTTCAGACCCCTGCCGACGCAAGCAGTTGACAGCGGTCTCGGGGACTACACCCAGTGGGTTCACTCAGAGTGACCCCACTGGCATGCAGCTCAAGCAGGCCTGCCCTATTGAGATGCATGTCATAACTTACGCCTACGAGGCCAATACTACCCACCTCAGTACAACTTACTCTCGGGGACTCTTACAGTAAATGCAATCCGACTGCAACAACTACTCGTACTCAGTCATACTATTTACAGACACAACCAAAGTAAAGACAATATGTATAAAGACAACTGTCGGTGCAAGCACTCGACAGATGTCTCGGGGACTACACCCACTGGGTTCACTTGGAGTGAACCCATTGCAAAAGACAACTGTTATTCAAGACCACCCAGTGGGTTACAAGAGAAAAGTAAATACTTACTAGACCACTCACTCGGATATCATCTCGCAGCTCCAAGCTCCGCTGGTACAAGGCCGCAATGGAGTCTTAGGCCCTCTTGGCTTCTCTAGCCATCAGCTCTGCCTGCACCATAGCCCCCTTGGCCGCTCCCACCTGCTCCTCCGGAAGAAGCTGGATGCTGAATTCAGCAGTCGACGAGCCTGGAATCGTCGGAGGTTCCTGCGGCATCCCAAGGTCCGCCCCAGTCGGCTCCTCATCCACCAGCACTGGTTCGGTCTGTGGCAGCGCCTCAGTCGGCAGGACGTTGGCGGCGGGAGCGGCAGCGGGAGGAGCAGCCTCAAGAACAGGCTCCACAGCGGGGTCGGCTCTCCCCTGGTCGTCCTCGTCCAGACAAATCGCCCCTGACAGGCCGAATGACACGATGTCTCAGAAAAAGAAAGAAGCAAGACCTATGATAGAATTTGAGACGCGATGGGATAAAACACTCGACGCTCCTACAACACACCTGGCTGAGACGAAACGATGTTGTCTGTGTCCATGGGGTTGTCTCCTTGGCGCGCCGGAGAGGTGGCAGAGGTAGCGACCCTGTCGAGTGAAATCCATTCGGCCAGTAAACAGAAGTTCACTCGGATATCAGGAAGAATTGAAAGCTGGATGCACTTACGTGGAGGTGACGGGGATAGCGACCCTCATTCACGCCAGAGCCTTCCGAGGCTTAGGCCCACTCGGCTTGGGCGCCTTAGCAGACTGGCCCGCGGGCTCGGCGGCGGCATCCCTAGTCCTCGTAGTGCTTCGAACACTCGGGACCGTCAGAGCAGTAGGTTGAGCACTCGAAGACGGGAAGGAGCCGAGGGGACGGCGGGCTCGTGTCGGAGCTTGGTCCGATGCTCTAGATGCGGAGGTGGCGAGTCCTGTTCCTCGTCTTCTTCCTCTTCCTCGCTGCTCTCCTCCTCCGACTCCCCGTGTCGAAGGCGTATTCGGCGCTCTCCACACTGCCCTCCTGGCTGCCTTCCTCCTCCTCCTCCGCCGGATTCCCATTCGAGACAGGGGAGAACCAGTTGGTCCACGCCTGCATAAATTTCAGTCGGAAACATCAGACATCACACGGAGATATAGACAAGCGACAAGAATTAAGACAGTTCAGTGCACTCGACAAGTACCACTCACCTGATTCGGTGGAGGATGATCCGCGCTGTAAGGCTTCACTCGCCGAGCTCCTTTGGGATTCTCGCAGGGGACCGTGATTTGGAGCACCCACGAGGTCACCCTCTCCTCAGTCACGCCCACCACGATGGTCCGAGTGGAGTCTTCGGGCCCCGTGTAATGCCACATGGCATGGTCGCGAGCCTGCAGAGGCTGGATCCGCCGACCAAGGAAGACTTCCAGCAGATCTATGCCGGTGACCCCCCTCCTGACGACATCCACGATTGCCTCAACCAAGGGCTGGATGTCGTTCTTCTCCGCCTTCGAGAGCACGAGCTGCTTAGGCGGGGCGGGCCGATCAAGACTAAAAGGAGGCAGCCCAGTCGACGCATTCGGACAGACGATATCCTGGCAGTAGAACCACGTCGACTGCCAGTTCCTAACCGACTCACTTAACTGGAGAGCAGGATAGCTACTTCGACTCTTTTTCTGAAAGCCTAAGCCCCCGCAGAGCTGGAGGAGATGCGTCTTATCATCCGATTGGCTAAGTCGTTTGATGGTTTGGGATATGGCAGAAAAGATGTGTTTGAACAAACCCCAATGGGGAGGGCAGCCGATGAAACACTCGCACAAAACTATAAAGGCAGAAAGATGGGCGATGGCATTCGGAGGAAAATGGTGAAGTTGGGCCCCGAAGTGATTCATGATTACTTTGAAGAAAGGATGCGGGGGCAAAGAAAAACCTCGGTGGACGTGGCTTAGCAGCAGGACGCGCTCCCCCTCCCGAGGAGCTGGCTCGACCTCGTTCTCCGCCGGCAGCCGCCAGGACTTGTGCATGATCATACTCCACCAGCTGCAGCAGATCCCCCTCCGTCACCGTGGAGGGGAGGAAATCGCCCTGGATCCATCCCGTCGGCAGCGGCCGCTGCCGCCGCTGAGCAGGCGCCGCCGTCTTCCCCTTCTTCTTCCTCGCCTCTATCTTGCTGGTCTGGCCCTTGGTCATGGTGGCGGCTGCGAGCCCCTCGGGAGGAAGGACAAGGGAGGAGTATAGGAGCACTGGAGGTGGCGAGAAGGGCGGAGCAGGCGAGAGCAAGGGATTCGGCGAGCGTAACGGAGAAGCCTCGCCGCCGAGATTTAAATAGAGTTCTGACTGGGTCGCTGGCAGGTGGCCCCGAAACCTTATCCCCCCGACCAACCGTGGCGATATTAGTGGAGCGGTTGAAGGCGCGAGAATCGAGGCGTCAGACGCTACTCGAGCGCGCTGGCATCATCCCCGCTGGGCGCGCGGAAATCGAAATTTGAGTATCCCGGAAAATCCGCCGCTGTTAGTTGACTGGTCGCGACAGAAGATGCCGCTGAAACACTCGGCTCCCGACAGTCCGTTCCGCGAGTACTTCCACTCGGATCGACGATCAGAAAAGTCGAAATGGACCGAGGCAAGCAACGGCCAAGCCGAATCTATTCCAGTCGGATTCAACTTCAAACATCGCTTCGTCGTTCCAACCTCAATCCATTAGGGGACTAATGATGGGGTTATAGTCCTAGGGTAGGATCATAGGCCTGCCCTGTAGGTCCTACCCAGGGACTACCCCCCACAGAGGACAAGACCCCTAGTCAACTCCGATTGAATTAAGGAATCCCTGTCTTCCAGTCGGTAACATACCTTCGATCCTCCAGTCAGCGACTAGCATTCGGAGGACATCGAGTCAACCGACTGTATACCCCTCGGTACATCGTAACCCCCCTGGAGGGAAACGGTCGTACGTTTCCGGGTGCATTTATTAGCATTAAGGGCATACGTTACCTGTAACGTATGCATTCAATCGCCACTACTCCACCCCTGTACCAGAACCGTTGTGGAGGGCAGCATAGTCTATATAAGCCACCCCCCACTGGTAAAGGGGTTAGCAATTCATTGTATTCTCTATTCCACTCGACAACAAAGCTCCCTGAGGACTGAGACGTAGGGTTGTTACCTCCACCGCAGAGGGGCGTGAACTCATACATCCTCGCCGTAGCTAGGACTCTGCCCGTCCTTTTCGTATCCTACACATCTACTGTCAAGCTTATACCCACTATTTCGTATCGTCATATTTGGTATCGTTGTGATTACGAGGATATGAGATAGATGAGTATCCGAGAGCTCTGGTTACATGTTGACCGATGTGATACACTGGACATGTAGTGTTATTTCTAGGAGTTGAGTGATGGATTTTACTCCTTGTATCCGTGGACCCGATTGCATGACCACAAAATTTTGGGAGTTCTTAGGTGGGAATTCAAGTAGTCACTCATAGGTTAATCTTCCAACAGATGCACGATGTGAGGTTGGGGTTTGACATCTAGTGGATTCGTTTCTTCACGGTCATCTTACATCGGTTCTCGTTGTGTCTTAAAGAGCCCCCTTTAGCTTGCTACGACTCGGGGACGCTTCATATGTCATGGGCACTGCCTTATACATGATGGCTACTGTAGGATAGAGCCCGTGCGATCCTGATGACCCACAAGTATCGGGGATCAATCATAGTCCTTTCGATAAGTAAGACTGTCGAACCCAGCGAGGAGCAGAAGGGTCTGACAAGTGGTTTTTAGCAAGGGAAAATCTGCAGGCACAGAAATTGTCGGTAACAAGTGATTGTGTGGTGAGATGATTCGTAGAAAGCAACAAGTAAAAAAAGTAGCAACGGTGCAGCAAAGTGGCCCAATCCCTTTTGTGGCAAGGGACAAGCCTGGATAAAGTCTTATAGGAGGAAAAACGCTCCCAAGGACACACAGGAATTTTTGTCATGCTAGTTTCATCATGTTCATCTGATTCGCGTTCGTTACTTTGGTAGTTTGATAGGTGGGTGGATAGGCGCTTGGGTACTGCCCTTACTTGGAAAAGCATCCCACTTATGACTAACCCCTCTCGCAAGCATCCGCAACTACGAAAGAAGAATTAAGAGAAAGTCTAACCATAGCATTAAACTAGTGGATCCAAATCATCCCCTTACAAAGTAACGCATAAACTAGGGTTTAAGCTTCTGTCACTCTAGGAACCCATCATCTACTTACTACTTCCCAATGCCTTCCTCAAGGCCCAAATAATTGTGAAGTGTTATGTAGTCGACATTCACATAACACTACTAGAGGAAAAACAACATACAACATATGAAAATACCGAACGAATACCAAATTCACATGTCTACTATTAGCATGACTTATCCCATGTCCTCAAGAACAAAAGTAACTACTCACAAAGCATAATCATATTCGTGACCAGAGAGGTAATGAGTAGCATCAAGGATATGAACATAAACTTTTCCACCAAGTAATCCAACTAGCATCAACTACAAAGAGTAATCAACACTACTAGCAACCTTACAAGTACCAATCGGAGTCACGAGACGAAGATTGCTTACAAGTGATAAACTAGGATTTGGAGATGAGATGGTGCTGATGAAGACGTTGATGGTGACGAGTCCCCTCCGATGAGAGGAGTGTTGGTGATGACGATGGCAAATATTTCCCCCTCCGGGAGGGAAGTTTCCCCGGCAGGATCGTCCTGCCGGAGCTCTAGATTGGTTCTGCTCAAGTTCCACCTCGTGGCGGTGGCGAATCCATGAAAAAGCTCCTCCCTGATTTTTTCCTCGACGAAACCCTTCATATAGCAAAAGAGGGGGGCAAGTGGGCCAGTAGGTTGCCCACAAGCCCTCATGACGTGGCCTGGGTGGGTGGCCGCGCCTTGCAGGCTTGTGGCCAACCCCTGGCGCCCCTCTGGCGCTTCTTCGGCCCAGTATTTTTTATAAATCCGGAAAAAATCCTCGTTGATTTTTACAGCGTTTGGAGTTGCGCAGAATAGCTATCTCAACTTTGCTCCACTTTCAGGCTAGAATACCAGTTGCCGACATTCTCCCTCTTCATGTAAACCTTGCAAGATAAGAGAGAAAAGGCATAAGAATTGTACCGTGAAGTGAAATAACAGCCAAAGAAGCGATAAATATCAACATGAAAACATGATGCAAAATGGACGTATCAACTCCCCCAAACTTAGACATCGCTTGTCTTCAAGCGAAAGCTTAGCTCAATAAATATGTCCACAAGTTTAGAGAGCAAGGTGTCAACGAAACAAGATACGAACATGCATGCATCATGATCATGATCAGAATAGCAATACCAACATATAATATATCTTGCTAAAGTGACAATTCCTTCACAAAGTAAAGCATGGATCAAGAACCTTACCGAGAAGTAACAACCGATAGCCTTTAGTCACTGAAGCAATTACAATTTATCACAACATCAAAAACAGTCAAATAAGAGCTTGTAAAGCAAAACCACATACTCAATCATTCTTTCATTCTCTACAATTGCTACAACTCACGTGGTACTCATGAGATCAAAGTTTCAGCTGGACACAGAGAAAGACAGGGGCTTATAGTTTTGCCTCCCAACTTCTTACCTCAAGGGTAATGTCAACAATAATAATCCATGAATACTTACCTCCAAGTTGACATATGAGTATAGATCTTTCCCAAGCATATGACATTACCCAAGATGAAGGCGAAACAAGGAATTGGTGAAGATCACCATGACTCTTTCAACGACAAAAAGTAAAGGTACAAGATAGGCCCTTCGCAGAGGGAAGCAGAGGTTGTCATGTGCTTTTGAGGTTTGGATGCGTGTCCTCTTAGTGCGGAGGAACGTCACTTTATATTGCCCCTTGTGATAAAGAACTTTATTATGCAGTCTTTCGCTTTTATGTCTTCCTCATCACAGGTTCGTATAAAGCTTATTTTCCACACACCAATAGATCATGCATATTAAAGAGGAATTTTTATTGCTTGAACCGATGAAAACTTACTTGAGGGGTATTATTCAATCCATAGGTAGGTATGGTGGACACTCATGGCAAAACTGGGTTGATGGTTTATGGATGCAGAAGTAGTATCTCTACTTAGTGCGGGAGGTTTGGCTAATGTGTGGTGGAAGCAATCGTAGCATGCTAAGGAATCTCTAATCATATAACATTGTTCGGAGCCAAGCAAACACAATCCATTATGTTGTCTTCCTTGTCCAACATCTAATTCTAGGCATACAATAGTTTAGTGAGTGTTCAAAATCATAGATGGTGTCAGAGATGATATATTTGTATGTGAACCTCTCCTTCTTTATCACTTCCTATTAACTGCAACAATGACCAAGGTCTACGTTTGCCTATCCTCAACAAGCTTCAATCCTCATTCTTTTTATATGTGAAGCCATCACTTCCCATAAGATCATTACATGATCTTTCATGCTTTTGTTCTATTCTCACTTTTGATCATCACAAGAGGCAAAGCCCTTCAACTAAGACACTCTTTATTATATGGCTCACGAGCAAGAATACATAGGGCGTGACACAAAGAAAAACTCAAGACTAAAGCACTAAGACTTTTAAACTACCAGAGAAAAAGAAAACTGAAAAGGAAAACTAAAACAAAGGTAAAGGCAAAAGATGTGATGGTGATACGATACCGGGGCAACTCCCCCAAGCTTGGCACAAGCCGAGGGGATTGCCCATACCAATGCTCAGTTGTCTTCCTTTGGTGGTGATGGTGGAGTTGTTGCAACATGCACTACAGGAATCACCTTCTTTGCCGTCTGCCATCACAGACGGCAAAGACAAATACCCGGACGGCAAAGACAGTACCACAGACGGCAAAGATTGTCACGGCCGGCAAATTTTCTACGTCAGCCTACGACGGCATAGGACATTCTTTGCCGTCTCCCCCCAAAGCGGACGGCAAAGCTCTTTGCCGTCAGCTTCCCTGAGGAGTAGTCGGCAAAGAGCTTGAGACGGCAGCCGAGAGGCGTTGCCTCCGTTAGGGGTTAACGGAGGCTCTTTGCCGTCTGCCTGCTGGTCAATCTTTGCCGTCTGCCCTATTGAATATCTTTGCCGTCTGCCGTGTCCTCCCCTCCCCCTCTCTCCACTCCTGCCCCTCCTCTGTGCCCTCTTCTTTGCCGTCTTCCCCCCAGCAGGCAGACGGCAAAGAGCCTATATGGCCAGCTGCTACTGCCCAGGAAGCACAGCTGGGTGCCATGTGGCACCTTTGCCGTCTGCTGGCTGATGGCAAAGGCCTTTGCCATCAGCCAGCAGACGGCAAAGAGCCCATATTGTCACTGTTTTGTTTATTTTATGTTATTTCACAGCAATAATATATATAATTCATAGCACATATATGATATATAGTTCACAACACATATATGATATACATATAAAGTTCACCAATGTCATTTGTTCATCAATGGACATCCATATATCGAAAGAAACCAACATATACAAAGTTTCATCCATATATATATACATATAGTTCCACATATATTGTTCATCAACACATTTTTCATCAACACATACAAAGAACCAACACATTGTTCATCAACTCAAATAAAAAAGGAAACTAAAGCACTCCAATGCCAGCTTCCATGCATGTAGTACATCCAATCTGCAAAATGGGAATAAGAAAGTAAGTAGAAGAATAACAACAACATATATGACAAATAAGCTAAATTGAAGAAGAAAGAGAAGAAGCAATAAGAGAACAAGGAGAAGAAAAACAAGAAGGAGGAGGAGGAGGAGGAGGAGGGGAAGGGGAAGGAGAAGGAGAAGGAGGAGGAGAAGAAGAAAAAAGAAGAGAAGAAGAAGGAGAAGAAGGAGGAGAAGAAAGAGGAGAAGAAAGAGGAGGAGGACGAGGAGAAGAAGAAGAAATCAAGAAGAAGGAGGAGGAGGAGAAGTATAGAAGGTCCTTGGCCTTCTCCTCCTCCTCCTCCTCCTCCTCCTCCTCCTCCTTCTCCTTCTTCTCTTCTTCTTCATCTCTTCTTCTTCTTTCTTTTCATTTTGAGCTTATTATGGTAGAAGAAGAAGAAGAAAGAGGAGGAGAAGAAGAAGAACGAGGAGGAAGAGGAGAAGAAGAAGAAATCAAGAAGAAGAAGAAGGAGGAGGAGGAGGAGGAGGAGGAGGAGGAGAAAGCCAGGGGCCTTCTCCTCCTCCTCCTCCTTCTTCTCTTCTTCTTCATCTCTTCTTCTTCTTTCTTTTCATTTTGCCTATTTCTTCTCCTCTTCTCCTCTTGTTGGAGCTAAATTACCTAATTATGTATTTTTTGAGCTAAATATTCCAATTATGTCCTTTTAGAGGAAAAGAAGCTAAGTATATAATATTCATGAGCTAACCAAGGTTCTTATGCCATTTTGAGCTTATTACGGTATTTTGGAGCTAAATGGGCTAACTATGTCATTGTTGGGTTAATTAAAGCAAGGATAATATGAAAGAGGAGAAGAAATAGGAGGAGGAGGAGGAGAAGAAGAAGAAATCAAGAAGGAGGAGGAGGAGGAGAAGGAGGAGGAGGAGAAGGATAGAAGGTCCTTGGCCTTCTCCTCCTCCTCCTCCTCCTCCTCCTCCTTCTCCTTCTTCTCTTCTTCTTCATCTCTTCTTCTTCTTTCTTTTCATTTTGAGCTTATTATGGTAGAAGAAGAAGAAGAAAGAGGAGGAGAAGAAGAAGAAAGAGGAGGAAGAGGAGAAGAAGAAGAAATCAAGAAGAAGGAGGAGGAGGAGGAGGAGGAGAAGAAGAAGAAAGAGGAGGAGCTTATTATGGCATATTTTCTAATGTTTCTAATCTTCAAGTGTATTGCATTCATCTTGATCTTGTGATCGTCACGCACCTCGGCAACATCCAACTCCAATATCATCTTCTCCTCATCAAGGCTTTTACGGACCTTCGACAACTTATATATAAGCTAATAATAGATCTTTTGCGTCTTTCGATATGCGAAGAGAAGTAAGAAGGTTTACTATTGGGATAACGAAGATATGACCATATTTCTGATCAATTCAACAGACGAGATCGGATAGTAGAATAGAGAGAAGGATCTTCTACTTTCTAAAAATGATAGAGAGTCAGGAGAGGGTCTATGTTAATAGTGCTCTTTAGATAGGGAGAGGAAAGACGTAACTAGACCGTGAAAATAATATAATCTTTTACCGCTACATCCGCTGGAGAAGAAAACTCAGCAAAGGATATTTCTATCCTTTCTCTAGTTGAAGACTAATCTGGATATTCCCTAACATGCTTGACTTCGAGTTCTTGGAGTGACAACTTTCTTTGTACAAAAGGGTCCCTTACTTTATTACTTTTCCACTTCATTGATCTGAAAGAAGTGACAGAAGAAAGCTACATGCATATACCCCTGCCCTGGGGAACAAGTGCCACCTCAACAGTTATATTCTAAATCATTAAGCCTTGCAACCCTTTCTTTTGTATCAGACCTTTCGCGATTTCCTTACTTTCCTTGTTCACTCAAATTTCAAAAATTCCTTCCATGAATCTAGGGACGGAAAACCACCTGTGACTTCGCCAAGTCTCCCTTCCTTTGGTCGAAGGCCTCAGGTCAAGATCCTTTTTCCTATCTATTGAAAATGCATAGAGAGATGCTTCTTCCTCTTCAAGTTGGAAGTGTAAGAAGAAATGTGGTAAATAGGAGTTCCATCTACCACGCACTCGACCCACACTCCAGCTAAATTCAGCATCCATACTCAGCTATGAGGAAGGTGTCGGGGACACTATGAACACACACGTACTTGGTTGACTTGACGTCCCGTCTCACAACCGTGTAAGATCTAATAAACAAACAACTTGCTTGCCCAATCCCTATTGAGAGGATTTCTTGAGCTTGAACTTCCTTTTGTAGCTCCGCACAAAAGGACTTCTTTTCATCCGCAATGAAGCTTATACCACCACTTGGTGAGTAAGGCCTGATTTCGTCCCGTCCATAGCACTTCAGAAGTCACTTTGGCGTGGCGCTGCTGGATACTTCTGTTCAATAGGAATAGGAGGAAAAAAAGCTATTGATGAGCATCTATTGGAGTCGATCATTTCCAAGATCTAATTCTAGTTTCTTATTATGTAGTTGAAACACCTCACAATCTTCAGTTTTACGCTTACGCTTAAGGGATGAAATGTTCTTGGTGGATGCAGGACCTAGTACTACAAAAATTTGCATGCAAGATGATCTTACATGAGTGCCAATCAAGGGAGCCACCAGGCTTGAGAATAAGGTGGTATCAAAGAATTAGTGGTTGGTGAATGACTCATCAAAAAGCGGATTTCTGAGAGGTTCTTTATCGATCTAGTGGCCAATGAATCACTTATCAAAGAGCGAGCAGCCGCCAGGTTTAATGATTTTGTGGACCCTGGATGTAGCGGCTGGTGAACCGCGTCTTCTTCCACAAAGATTTAGACAAAACCGAGCTTGGATAGAACTAAAGAAGATTTGGCGAACGAAGAAAAATGTCAAAGGGTTTAGTATAAAAAAATCAAAGGAGGTTATTCAGTAGCCATCGCGGGTTTCATTACTTTTCTTCCATTCAAAAAAGCTCTTCACAAAAAAAGGATAGCGAATGATCGATTCACCATTGATAGCATTAAGCCTACAAGGAGGGATATTGTGATAATAGTGACCTCCGGGCTACCATGTCAATTGTAAAAAGTAGTTGATTCGTGTCTTGCAGGAGCAATAATAGTGAAATGAGGACGTAAGCCCCCTAGGTCTTCCTCTTCCTTCTAAACTAATTGCTTTCGCTTGACTCTTCCAGGAGAAAAGTATAATAAGTGGTTGAAGGAAAGCGAAAAGGAATGGCTTTTTCATGTACCAGATCCGTGATCTAGACATCAAGCAAAAATGTACATACAATCAAAGAGAGCAGTTATTTGTAGTGACTGGTGGATTGGTTAGAGATGCAAGGAGAGACTCGGTTATGGTGTGGTAAAGATCCCGTGTGTGCTCTGATCGGATGATTGTCGCTTGTGTGAATTTCATTGTTGTGGGTCCCGTGTGTGCTCGAATAATATTATTTTAGGATTCGATTTAGTTGAATTTCTTGACTCCGCGGTGCTGGTTATTGAGTTTATGGCGCCGCCGACCATCCAAAAAGTCAAAGATGGCGCCGGCATTTACTTATTATGGTCTCTTCTAATAGTGGTCCCTTGGTATTCAGGTTGTAAAATCCTCATAGAAACGTCGATTGTTATACCTTGTTTTTGTAATGGTCTATCTTATTTAAAAAGCCGAAAGATAAACAAGCTCTTGGAACCGAAGGTATGTCTGAGCATTCTGGGCAGGTCGCAAGAAGCCGCTTTTAGAAGGTTTGGAGCAACCGCAATTTTTCACCATATTACCCGCTTCCAATTTTTCACCATGCCACCGTGGGACCGCTTTCGCGAGCTCTGCCTTCTCCGGTTTGGCCCCCCCATCCATGGCAGCCGACTAGCAGCCCTCGGCCGCTTACCGTTTACCTCAACGGTCCAGGACTACGCCGACCGATTCCAAGCCCTGGCATGCCACGCGCCAGGCATATCCGGGACTTCGACGCCCTCACGATGACATTCTGGCGGCTGGGACGCCAAATTGGCCTTGGCCTCCTCCTCCTCCTCCTCCTCCTCCTCTTTATGTCTTTTTTGAGCTAAATTACCTAATTATGTCTTTTTTGAGCTAAGTTACCTAATTATGTCTTCTTGGAGCTAAATTGGCTAATTATCTCATTTTAGAGGAAAACAAGCTAAGTTTGGAGGAGAAACTTACCGTAGTGGTCATCAAGGAGGAGAAACACCACGGTTGCTCGCGCCGACTTCGTTTGGAGACGGTTGCCCTGGAGAAGGGTCGTGTGATGCCGCTTGGGAGTTATTCTGCAGAAAAGATATTTTGCAATGTCTCAGTTAGCATGATGACACTCAATTATTAATACTAGTTTATAATGAAACTCACCGTGCCAATCGAAGAGAAGACGGGCATCGACGGAGGGACTTGACCGCTCTTCTCGCACAGACCCTGGAGAGTGGGTCGTATTAGTTACTATTGAAACAGACATTACACACATGATTTGGCTAATGTGAAAAAAACATACCACAAAAAGCTCGTACAGGGCCCGTTGACCCGCCTCATTCCGGGCCCTCTCCTCCTCAAGCAATCGTGCCGTGCTCTGGTCCCTCTCATCAAGAGCAGCCTGAAGAGCAGCCTGGCTTGCCAATCTCTCTTTCTCAAGAGCAGCCTGGTTTGCCGCTCTCTCTTTCTGAAGAGCAGCCTGAAAAACCATTCCTCGTTACCACAGTAATGATCTATGGTGACACACATAATGAAATGGATGAAAGTGTTCTTAGTCCGTACAACTAACCTCGATGGCAAGTTCGACTGGCCGTGGACGACGCGTTATCTCAGGACAGTTGCTCGACTGGCGCGCCTTGATCTCCGGAAGAGTGAGTGGACAACATATTATCCCATCTCCAATGGCTATCGAGCCATGGAGCCTCCCGCCACCAGATATCATCACCAGCTCTGGATCCAAAGGTTCCTGGCTAGGGTTAAAGTTATCCCCTTTCGTGGCCTTCCCCGCGTCCCTGTATGCCATGAGCTTCTGGTGGGATGATATGTTGGTGAAGTTACTGGGATCATCCAAGTCAGACTCAGAGAATGCATTCGCCTTCTTGTACGAGGCAGTATGGGCCATGCCATAAACGTCGTACAAGTGTGGCATCTCAGTCTTATTGTGATGCGCCTAAAACATTGCATGAATCATGAAGCAAATCACATACCCAGTTTCGTCCAAACTGAAGTAAGTTGGCGCTGCCTTGATGGTGTGGCACACCAACCATTTGGCTATGCCGATCCTTCGCATTATCGTGGACGGCTCGCCAGCTGCCTGTGCACCACTCATCAACCAACGCCTCCGAACAATCCATCTTATCCGCACACCATCTCGGGGGCACGTGTAAGTTATTAGAAAGAATTTTCAGCACTACGCCTATGAATGAAATCAAGAAAACTACGTAGAAGGACTTAAGAATTGGTAATTACCTTCATGTATTGCTCCTTCTTCAGAAACTTTCCGCGGCAATCCTTCTTCTCCTTCTTAATACCAAGCGTGGCGTAGTAATCTCGAATAGCCTGCGGCCGAGCCTCGTGGCGCAAGTTCTGTAGTAACCGCCTACACTCGACGTCGAGAACCCTGGCCGCCGCCTCCTCATATCCATCCTCACACCTATAGAAGGTCTGCAAACAAACGTGAAAACACCGATTAGTACAATAATGACGTATATGGTTAATTTTAGATTCTGTAAAAGGATAATTTACCCAAAAGCTCCTGATCACCATCTCGGCCCTCGTGTGGCACAAGACACCATCTATAATCTCCTCCGGCGGGGCCTGCGCAGCCTGGTAGTGCTCCCAGGTAAATCCTAGTGTAGGAACCTGACCCTCACCAGGCAACGTGACAAACCCCGGGAAATTTGTCCGGCAAAGCACACCAAGGACGGAGTTCGGCCTGCGGACTCCAAGAGGGTGTACCGATCCCCTGCAGTATGATAAGGTCAGCGCATTAGATATTTGAACAAACTTGAAGGCAAAAGCTAAAAAAAGGGTAAATGTACATGAAGGGTCCCGCCATCCCCGCACCCTGAGCCACCCGGACCCTCGGTCCAATCCGGCAACTCGGTACGATCCGGCCAAGGCTCCCATCCGGACCTCTCCACGTCGGGTGAAGCCTCCGGAACCGTAGTCTCCTCCGGCTGCTCCTGGGCCGAATGCACCTCGACCCGAGGCTGCTCCTGGACCGGAGTCTCATGGGACGAATGCCCGTGAACACCAGGCTCCTGGACCGGAGTCCCCGTAGCCTCCTCCGCAAACGGGTCGACCATACTAGTCCTATGCTCGGGTGAATGAGCTGGTGGTGGTGGCGAGGATGGCTCAACAGTCCTCCTGGATCTTCCGCGGCCACCACCTCTCCCTGTACCCTTCCCCTTCTTCCCTACCCGACCAGCACCTCTACCAGCGGGCAATGCCGCCGACGAAGAAGAACCCCCGGCTGGTGTCGAAAGACTGTCTGCCAAGGCTCTACGGAGAGATAGGGGTGGAAGGGAAGTACCACCCCTCGTGCGGGGCGCCTGGGAAGAACCCGTCGAGCGCTCTCGACCCGCGCCCACCATCTTTCAACACCTGCCATGATAAAGATTAAAAGAAATTAGTATAACATAAACAAATTGAATGACTGACATGAATAATAATATGTACATGAATAATAAATATTAAAATATATAGATATTATCTTCTGTTGCCCGGCTCTCCAAGGAGCCGGAACCCTAGCCTCCGCCGCACCTAACCCTAGCCGCGACGGCGCCATCTCACCGGCGCGTCCGCTCCAGCCCTCGCTCCCCTCCTCCCTGCCCTTACAACCTATGCCGGAGGCCCGGTAGGAACCCTAGTCCTACCAATTTGGTATCCAGAGATTCCAGGCTGATCATGTCGCTCCCTCCACCACCGCCGCCGCTCAACACCACCACCGCCCCACTGCTGCAAACCACCACCACCGCCCCGCTGGGACCCAACCCCCGCCGCCGAGCGTCGCCCCCACTACCTACGGGCCGCCGTTACTGCCGTGGGCCACCCCGGCCTTCCAGCCACTCCACGGAGGGGCGCCGCCACTGCCGCCGCAGGTGCTGCTGCAGCACTACCACGCCGCGGGCACTCCCTGGCCGGTGTGGCCAGCCACCACCGCGCCGCTGGGGGGGCTGCCCCAACAGTCGCTACCGGCCACCACGGCGCAGGCGTCGGGGGTCGGGGTAGGGGGTCGGGGGTCGAGGGTGAGTGTTGTCGGGGGTCGAGGTTACCTATAAAACTTTCTAGGTTACCTATAAAACTTTCTAGGTTACCTATAAAACTTTCCAGGTTACCTATACTACTTTATAAAACTTTCCAGGTTCCATAAAAAAATATTTCATGTCGGGGTTTCGTCGAGATGTCGTGTCGGGGCGTCGTGTCGGGGTTTCGGGGCATCGTGTCGGGTGTCAGGGGTGTCGTCGAGATGTCGTGTCGGGGTTTCGGGGCATCGTGACGGGTGTCAGGGGTGTCGTCGAGATGTCGTGTCGGTGCGACAACTACTATTGCGAGCTGTTGTAATATCCTCGGTGTTGAAGTCGAATATCACCGGTGCCTGAAGGGGGTGGTCCCAACAGTAAGGTTTCTGCACCGACCTGCATGGGGATGGTTGCAGCAGCATCGTTGTTGCAGCACGTGAGCTCGATGGCATAGTAGCCATGGCAGGTGCGTGACAAGCTCACCGACGTTCCCCAACGTTGTGGCTAGTGCAAGCATAGGCGGCGACCGGAGGGCTCTACACGGTCAACTACAAACCTAACAACTAACCTAACACACAGTAGGTAATTAACAACTAACCTAACAACTAACCTAGCTCGAGGGGTAATACCACTAACAACTAACCTAATTACCACTAACAACTAACAAGTAACCTAACTAACCTAATTACCAGTACGTAACCACTAACAACTAACCTAACTAACAATAGGTAATTAACAACTAACCTAACTAACCTAATTAATGAATTAAACGAAAATAGGAAAAAAGGACTCACCGAGCTCCGGCGGTGGAGGAGAGGGCGGTGGAGGGGGGGGGGAGCAGGGCAGCGGTGGGGTGTGTAGGTGGGGAGGAGGGGGGGGGGGGGGGAGGCGGCGGCGGTGGGGCGGCGGCGGCGCTGGGGACGCAGGGAGGAGGAGGAGGCCCGCAGGGGGGGTCGCAGGGCGGCGGTGGGGAGGTGGGGGGGAGGCGGCGGCGGCGGTGTGGCGGCGGCGGCGCTGGGGGCGCAGGGAGGAGGAGGAGGCCCGCAGGGGGGGGGGGGGCGCAGGGCGTGCGTGGGAGAGAGAGAGCGCGTGGGAGAGAGAGAGAGTGCGTGGGAGAGAGGAGAGAGGTAGGCGCGCGGCGACCGTTAACTTTTCGGGGGTCCATCTCCTTTGCCGTCTGCCACTGATCCCCTTTGCCGTCAGCCACGGACGGCAAAGCTACTCAGGCAGACGGCAAAGGGGTGGGTGGGGCCAGGGTGGGATGGGGAGAGAGGAGGGGTGGGGTGGGACAGCTTTGCCGTCGGCCATCCCTACCTTTGCCATCTGTCCGCAGACAGCAAAGAGGTGGCTGATGGCAAATATTTATTTTGCCATCAGCCTCCTCTTCACCGTCTGTTTTTTGCCAACACACGGTAAAGAGGTTCTTCGCCGTCCGCTGGCTGACGGCAAAGATTTGGCGGACGACAAATATAGGAATTCCAGTAGTGATGAGTTTGATCCTCCGTGTTCCCAGACATAAGTGCTCCATCATGGAAAGATGAACGACTCTCCAGAATCCTCAAATCTGCAGCCAACCGTATTGATTTAAATCTATACTCATACTCACAGTTTTGGTTCTGCAAGTCATAGATCTGGCCCTAGAGTTGATCAATCCTGTCATAGAGCCTGGAGAGATGCTTCCCAATGTCATTGGCATCAATCTTGTGCTTGTTGGTGAACTCCGTGATCATTATGTGGTTGGAGTTGAGTCCACGCTCCACCATCCGTTGGCACTTGAAGACTTGTTGCTCCATTGCTTCGAGCCTCGTCTCCACATTTCCGGTCTTCTTAGGCCCCTCAACATCACGGATGTGCAACATCCCCTCACGCATCTCGATAGATTGAGGGTGTTGTAGCACTCACGTGAGGTAGGGATTGATGACCTTCTCGAAGATCTTGTCCTTCGGAGCTTTTGGGGAAGTCATGGCGATCTAGATCTGCAATAGAAACAGGCTCGAAACGAAAAACAGAGGAAATCTACGTGATGCAGGGGTCAGACCAAACGGGAGTATAAATAATGATTTTTTCCACACTGGAAGGAGTCCCCTGCAAAAAAACGGAGTCCAGGAGGCGCACGAGCTGGCCACAAGCCCTCACGGCGCGGCCAGGGGGTGGGCCCGCGCCGTGCAGGCTTGTTGCCTCCTCGCGCACTTTCCGGACTACTTCCAATTTTTGTATTTTTGCAAATATTCCAAAACGGAGAAAATGTCCTATTGGAAAAGTTTTGGACTCTGTTTTCTTACCGAATCACATACCTCTTCGTTTTCGGAGTCTGAAACAGGCTGATAAATATCCCTTAGGTATTCTTCCGGAGTTATTGTATTGATGATATTGCTTTCAACATTTATGGGAGTACGTGAGATATAATGCTTGATTCTCTGCCCATTTACCACTCTCGGACAATTACGTTCCGTGTTGTTGATCTTGATAGCACCGGAACGATATACTTCCTCAACAACATAGCGACCTTCCCATTTAGAGAAAAGCTTGCCTGCAAAGAATATTAAACGAGAGTTATATAGCAAGACATAATCACCTACATTGAACTCACACTTTTGTATCCTCTTATCATGCAACCTCTTAACCTTCTCTTTGAACATCTTGGCATTCTCATATGCCTTCGTTCTCCACTCATCAAGCGAGCTAATATCAAATAACCTCTTCTCACTGGCAAGTTTGAAATCAAAGTTGAGCTCTTTGATTGCCCAATAAGCCTTGTGCTCTAGCTCAAGAGGTAATTGACATGCTTTACCGTACTCCATCTTGTACGGCGACATGCCCATGGGATTCTTATAGGCAGTTCTATAAGCCCATAGTGCATCATCGAGCTTCTTAGATCAATTCTTTCCAGACCTGTTGACAGTCTTTTGCAGAATCAGTTTAATCTCTCTATTACTTAGCTCTACTTGACCACTGGACTGAGGTTGATAGGGAGACAAAATTCTATGGTTGACATCGTACTTAGCAAGCATTTTACGGAAAGCACCATGAATGAGGTGTGAGCCACCGTCGGCCAGTAGATATCGAGGGACTCCAAATCTAGGGAAGATAACTTCTTTCAGCATCCTGATAGAGGTGTTTTGATCATCACTACTAGTGGGATAGCTTCTACCCACTTAGTGACGTAATCAACAACAACTAGGATATGAGTATACCCGTTGGATTTTGGAAATGGTCCCATATAATCAAAGCCCCAGACATCAAATGGTTCAAAGACAAGTGAATAGTTCATAGGCATTTCCTGAGGTTTGCTAATATTTCCTATTCTTTGACATTCGTCACAAGACAAGACAAACTTTCGGGCATCCTTGAAGAGAGTGGGCCAATAGAAACCTGATTGCAATACCTTGTGTGCAATTCTATCTCCCGCATGGTGTCCACCGTAGGCCTCAGAGTGACACTTCTGTAGGATCTGTCCCTGTTCATGTTCAGGTACACAACGTCTAATAACACCATCTACTCCTTACTTATAAAGGTGAGGATCATCCCAAAAGTAGTGTCTCAAGTCAAAGAAGAATTTCTTCTTTTGCTGGTACATGAAACTAGGTGGTATATATTTGGAAACGATATAGTTTGCATAATCAGCATACACGGTGCACTACGTGAAGCATTGATGACATTCACTTGCTCGTTGGGAAAGCTATCATCAATAGGTTGTGGGTCATCAAGAACGTTCTCCAACCTAGACAAGTTATCTTCTACTGGGTTATCAGCACCCTTCTTGTCGACAACGTGCAAATCAAATTCTTGTAGCAAGAGAACCCATCTGATAAGCCTAGGTTTAGCGTCCTTCTTCTCCATGAGGTACTTAATAGCAGCGTGATCAGTGTGAATAATGACTTTGGAATCAACTATGTAAGACCTGAACTTTTCACATGCAAACACGACTGCTAAAAATTCCTTCTCCGTAGTAGCATAGTTTCTCTGGGCAGTGTCTAGAGTTTTACTAGCGTAGTGAATAACATTCAACTTCTTATTGACTCTTTGCCCTAGAACAGCACCAACAACATAATCACTAGCATCACACATGATCTCAAAAGGTAGGTTCCAATCAGGTGGTTGAACAATAGGTGCAGTTATCAAAGCCCTCTTAAGAATTTCGAAGGCTTCCTCACAATCATCGTCAAAGACAAAAGGAATATCCTTTTGCAAGAGATTGGTAAGAGGCCTAGAAATCTTAGAGAAGTCTTTAATGAACCTTCTATAGAAACCATCATGACCAAGGAACTTCTTATACCTTTGATATCTGTGGGGTATGGCATTTTCTCGATTGCATCAACCTTAGCCTTATCGACTTCAATACCTTTTTCAGAAATTTTATGTCCTAAGATGATGCCTTCATTAACCATAAAGTGGCACTTCTCTCCCAATTCAAGACAAGATTGGTGTCTTTACATCTCTGTAAGACTCGATCAAGGTTGCTGAGGCAATCATCAAAGGAAGACCCGTAAACGGAGAAGTCATCCATGAAAACCTAAACAATCTTTTCACAAAAGTCTGAGAATATAACCATCATTATCTTTGAAAGGTGGAAGGTGCATTACATAAGCCAAAAGGCATACGTCTATAACCAAAGGTACCAAAAGGGCAGGTGAAGGTGGTTTTCTCCTGATCAGATTGTGCAACTGGTATTCGGGAGAAACCAGAATAACCGTCTAGAAAGCAGAAGTGTGTGTGTTTGGACAGCCTTTCTAGCATTTGGTCGATAAAAGGAAAAGGGTAATGATCTTTCCTAGTGGATTTATTCAACTTCCTAAAATCAGTCACCATCTCAGTCACCATCCTAAAATCAGTCAATTCATCCTTATCATTAGGGACAACGGTAATGCCTCCCTTCTTAGGGACGCCATGCACCGGACTCACCCAATCGCTATGAGCAACATGATAGATAATACCCGCTTCCAGGAGCTTTAGTATTTATTTTCTTACTACCTCTTTCATCTTAGGATTCAATCTCCTTTGATGATCAGCAACTGGTTTGAAATCAACATCAGTTTTGATCTTGTGCTGGCATAGAGTGGGACTAATGCCCTTAAGATCGTCAAGATTATATCCAATAGCAGCACGGTGCTTCCTCGGAGTTTTTAGTAACTTCTTTTCTTCATGCTCTAAGAGGCTAGCACTAATAATGACATGATATATCTATTTTTCATCAAGATAAGCATACTTAAGAGTATCAGGCAACTGTTTAAGCTCGAACACAGGATCACCCTTTGGTGGGGGTGGATCCCCAAGCAGTTCAACAGGCAAGTTATTCTTAAGGATATGATATTGTTCTAAGACAACTCTATCTATCTCATGCCTTTCATCCATATGCATATCATTTTCATGCTCAAGCAAGTATTGCTCTAAGGGATCAATAGGAGGCACGACAATAGATGCTAAGGAAATAGTTTCATCCTTACTAGGCAAATCCTTTTCATGAGGTTGTCTACCAAACTTGGAGAAATTGAACTCATGTGACACGCCTTCAAAGCCTACAGTGATAGTTTGCTTCTCATAGTTAATATGAGCATTGACGGTATTGAGAAAAGGTCTGCCAAATATGATGGGACAGAAGCTATCTTGTGCGGTAGCAAGAACGAGGAAATCAACAGGATACTTCATTTTACCACACAAGACTTCAACATCCCAAACAATTCCCACAGGGCAGATAGTATCTCTATTGGCAAGCTGAATAGTGACATCAATAGGTTCTATCTCAACAGGTGCAATCTCGTCTTTGATTTCATCATATAAGGATTGAGGTATTGCACTAACGCTAGCACCCACGTCACATAAACCATGATAACAATGATCTCCTATCTTAACAGAAACCACAAGCATGCCAACAACAGGCCTATGTTTGTCTCTAACGTGAGGTTTATCAATTCTAGCAGCATCTTCACAGAAGTGAATATTATGTCCCTCAACATCGTCGGACAGAAGATCTTTGATAATAGCAATGCTAGGTTCAACTCTAGTTTGCTCAGGGGGTGTAGGTGTTCTAATGTAGACTCTACGTATCATAGTTGAAGCTTTAGAATGACCTTTATCCTAACAGAGAAAGGTGGTTTCTCAATGTAAACACTGGGAACAACGGGATGATTCTAAGCAATGACTTTCAGTGGGTTTAACTACATTGACTTCTAAAGGAGGATGATATTTAAACCACTTCTCTTTGGGGAGATCAATATGGGCATCAAAAGATTCACACACTGAAGCTAGTATCTCAGAGTCAAGTCCATACTTAGCGCTAAAGTCACAAAAAGTATTTGTCTCAACAAAGGATTTAACGCAATCAAACTTGAAATTCATACCTGACTCCTTACCTTCTTCAAGATCCCAATCTTCAGAGTTGCGTTTAATTCTCTCCAATAAATTCCATATAAAGTCAATATATCTCTTCATAAAAATCGGTACATGAAGTGTCAAGCATGGTGCGATAATCATGAGAAAGCCGAGCATAATAGTTCTGAATGATAATTTCTCTCGAGAGCTCATAATTGGGGCATGAATATAGCATTGATTTAAGCCTCCCCCAAGATTGAGCGATGCTTTATCTGTCACGAGGCCAAAAATTATAAATATAATTCCGATCACGATGTAGTAAATGCATAGGATAAAATTTTTGATGAAATTCCAAGTTCAACCGATTGTAGTCCCATGATCCAGAATCATCACATAGCCTATACCATGTCAACGCCTTATCCTTCAAAGATAAAGGAAATACCTTCTTCTTGACCTCATCCTCGGGCACACCTGCAAGCTTAAATAAACCACAAACCTTATCTACATAGATCAGATGCAAGTCTGGATGTCATGTTCCATCTCCTGTAAAAGGATTAGCCAACAGTTTCTCAAGCATACCCGAAGGAAGTTCAAAGAAAATATTTTCAGTAGGTGCAACAGGTTGAGGAGCAACTCTTTGTGCTTATGTTCGAGGTGAAGATAGCCCGAACAAGCCCCTCAAAAGATTAGTATCCATAGTGACAAGTGACAACAAATTTCAGCACACTATATGAATGTTTCCTTACCAATTTCCACTTACCAGAGGCGCTTCACTCCCCGGCAACATCGTCAGAAAAGAGTCATGATGACCCACAAGTATAGGGGATCAATCGTAGTTCTTTCGATAAGTAAGGGTGTCAAACCTAACGAGGAGCACAAGGATCTGACAAGTGGTTTTCAGCAAGGTAAAATCTGCAGGCACTGAAATTGTCGGTAACAAGTGATTGTGTGGTGAGATGATTCGTAGCAAGCAACAAGTATCAAAATTATAAACGGTGCAGCAAAGTGGCCAAATCCCTTTTGTAGCAAGGGACAAGCCTGGACAAAGTCTTATAGGAGGAAAAACGCTCCTGAGGACCCACGGGAATTTATCTCTTGCTAGTTTCATCATGTTCATATGATTCGCGTTCGTTACTTTGATAGTTTGATATGTGGGTGGACCGGCGCTTGGGTACTGCCCTTACTTGGACAAGCATCCCACTTATGATTAACCCCTCTCGCAAGCATCCGCAACTATGAAAGAAGAATTAAGACAAATTCTAATCATAGCATTAAACTAGTGGATCCAAATCATCCCCTTACAAAGTAACGCATAAACTAGGGTTTAAGCTTCTGTCACTCTAGCAACCCATCATCTACTTATTACTTCCCAATGCCTTCCTCTAGGCCCAAATAATGGTTAAGTGTTATGTAGTCGACATTCACAGAACACCACTAGAGGAAAAACAACATACAACATATCAACATACCGAACGAATACCAAATTCACATGACTACTATTAGCATGACTTATCCCATGTCCTCAGGAACAAAAGTAACTACTCACAAAGCATAATCATATTCATGACCAGAGAGGTAATGAGTAGCATCAAGGATCTGAACATAAAATCTTCCACCAAGTAATCCAACTAGCATCAACTACAAAGAGTAATCAACAACACTAGCAACCTTACAAGTATCAATCGGAGTCGCGAGACGGAGATTGGCCACTAGTGATGAACTAGGGTTTGGAGATGAGATGGTGCTGATGAAGATGTTGATGGTTACGAGTCCCCTCGGATGAGAGGAGTGTTGGTGATCACGATGGCGACGATTTCCGCCTCCGGGAGGGAAGTTTCCCCGACAGGATCGTCCTGCCGAAGCTCTAGATTGGTTCTGCTCAAGTTCCGCCTCGTGGCGGCAGCGAATCCACGAAAAAGCTCCTCCCTGATTTTTTCCTGGACGAAACCCTTCATATAGCAGAAGAGGGGGGCAACCGGGCCAACAGGTTGCCCACAAGCCCTCATGATGCGTCCTCGGGGGGTGGCCGCGCCGTGCAGGCTTGTGGCCAACCCCTGGCGCCCCTCTGGCGCTTCTTCGGCCCAGTATTTTTTATAAATCCGGAAAAAAATCCTCGTTGAATTTTACGATGTTTGGAGTTGCGCAGAATAAGTATCTCAACTTTGCTCCACTTTGAGGCCAGAATTTCAGCTGCTAGCATTCTCCCTCTTCATGTAAACCTTGCAAAATAAGAGAGAGAAGGCATAAGAATTGTACCGTGAAGTGAAATAACAGCCAAAGAAGCGATAAATATCAACATGAAAACATGATGCAAAATGGACGTATCAGATCCTATCCACGAAATATCGGACGGAATGTCTGTCATGAATTTGTTCCGGCTAGTTTCGTAAGCCTTGTCCTTTGTTTTGTTGGAGTATGGTAATTCGAGTTACTTTAATGTCAAGTGGTGAATTCATATCTTTCCAAGAGGTGTTCTCATATTTTTATGGGAATGCAAATTCTTTGCTTAACTCGAGTCGTCATGTAAATTCTTTTTCAACCGGTGTGTTCCTCTTCAAGTGAATTCAATCCTCTCCAATTTTGCAAGATGAATCTCACATTAATTTCCGGAGTTCGTCTCATATGTTCCAAGTTGTCTTTGTTTTGCCCCGCCCTCCCTCCCTTTTTCTCCAATAATTTAATTGTCATCCAAGTGCCTTCTTTTCATCAATGCTTCTGCTATGTTTTCTTCCATATTGTTTCCGGTGATTCATTGTGAAGATTCTCAGGAGTTGTGAGTTCATCATTTTTCATTATTGTTCTCTTTTCCGGTGGATCTAATTCAAGTTCTCGGTGTTCATCATATTCGATTCTTTTGTTCAATGATTCCTGTGTGGAAATTCTTATCCAAGTCTCTCTTCTTTTTCATCCCTCTCTATTCTATTCGGATTGCTGAACATATCCCACAAGTTTCTTGTCTTGAATTATATTAATTATTTTGAGGGTCTCACCTCATCAAGTTTTCTTTATACCGATGTGACAACCCGAGACCGACACTCGAGAAGATTCCCCTTTTATTCCATTGTCGCCGTGTTGTTAGTCTGTCAGTCGCTCCATCAACGCATCATTCGCATCATCTACATTGTATCGGCACTCCGTTGCCGCCAGTTTTCAAAAACTTGCATCCCTTATTAGTTGCCGGGTTCTCTCCGTTCTTGTCGTTGACAGTTTCGGGACCAACCACACACGCACGCGCCTGTAGCATCGATAAAATATTATTTTAAAATGTATGTATAAAACTTTCTTGGATTGGGTTGATAGTTAGCGTGCGGTCTTATTTTAATGTAGGTTGGCCGCCTGCCAATTTTCATCGCAATCGGAGTCCGTTTGATACCCGAGCAGTCGACTGTAGAGGCACCGTCTTCGGTTTATCATCGGATGTTTTCGGTTTATAAAACTCTGTCACGGGACGCACCGTTTTCCTCTCATCCCTACATAGCCCAACTACATGGGCCATTAAACCCACCTAGCCACTTCCTTCGTTCGTGATCGACGGATCACGATCGGACGGATGAGGTCCATTCCACCCCATGGTGGAGCTCTCTCACTCCACTAGGATTTCCCCCTAGCAAAATTGCAGCCACCCCCCTCAAAAACTCCACCTGCAAACCCAAGCCCTCCAAATCCCAGAACCCTAGTCTCCCCAGCCCTTTTCAGCCCCTTAGATCTAAGATCTGGGGCTCACATCGCCCAAAATCCCCACCTACGGGACATGTTCGAGGTCAAACCGGACATGTCCGGGCGACCACACGTACCCGAGCTCCACCGCCCGATACCTCGCAGCGGTGAGCTGCCGCCCATGCAGGTTCGTTCGAGACACGACGGGCCACCAGCAAGCCGCCGCATCCCGCCGGCCGGAGCGCTGCCAACCAGCACCGGCAGCCGGCTGCAGCTCGCCTAGATCAAGCCCGAAGTCGCCCGCCAACCGCCACCGTCGTGTTTCCTCGCCGCCGGCCCGCCTCTCGCCAAGCTCCGCCACCGCTGTTGGCCGTTCCCGCCCGCCGCCGGTCGCCTTCCGCCGGCGGTCCCTGCTGCGGGAGTCCTCAAAGACTACCGCCGCCGCATGGGTCCCGATCGGGATCCGAGGTCGGGTGCGCCGCTCGCCCCGCGTTGACCTCTCCGCAGGTCGGCTCCTCCCTATCGAGGCCTAGGCCGTCCTGCCAGCCCCTCGGCCGAGCCTGACCTCGCCTTCGCCCCGGCCTGCCTCGCATTCCAGGCCACCCCAGCAACCTCAGCCCCACCTCTCCCTCCGACTTGGACTGAGCCCACAAGGTGAGCCCCCCTTCCCCTATATTGTGCCCGAGCATTCCGTAGTTATCCACCGCTCAACAGTTTAGGCGCATTTAGTTTTTTTAGGTTTTACGAATTTATTAATTTCAGAAAAATGCAATATTTTTCAAACGTCCGTAAATCTGAAGTCGTGCATCGGATTGTGACAAGTTATATATGTAACTTGGCTGGAATTTCTTGTAGATTAATATTTTACAACTTGCATGCATGTTTGAAGTTGTTTGACCTGCCGTTTGCATAGACTTGCGTGCTGTCCTATTAGGTTAATTTTTCGTTGATAATTATGAGTTGCATCCGATTTACTCAAAGCCCGTAGGTAAAATGTCCATGTTGTTGCAACCCCATGCAATGTATTTTAGAAATAGTTGTCCTGCCAATTTCATGTAGGTGGCATCAATAGTTTGCTATGTCGTGTTTAGGACATATTCTCGAACATATGTGTGGCATTAGTTTTTATTTTTCACCCCCATATTATATATGTTTTCGGGGAAAAAAAATCCGTAGAATTTAACCGTGCATTTAGTTTAGTCTTCCGAGTAAGTTAGCGCATTATATTTTGCCATGATGCCATTTGTTTTGTTTTGTGGGGTTTATTCCGTGAGTGATATCATTTAGTTGTGAACTAGAGATATGGGCTTGGACATGCATGTTAGCCCGTGGTAATTTTGGTTGCTATAGAAGTCCATGCTTAGGTGTTGTTTGCTTGTTGCCAGCATGCTAGAAAATAGTGTTGTTTTGGGATGCTGAAATATTTCTTAGTCTAAGACCTGTTATATTTTGTTGCTATCTTGCTATGAGTTTTGCTAGTGATCTATAACTCCTTTGTAGTTGGTGCAATGGAGTTATTTGTATTGTTTAAGATTCTCTAGCATGCTGTCGAGTTTGATGCCATTCGGTGCCACGTAGCATATTGCCAATATGCCTTCTGGTTGAAATCTGCACTGTCAAAAGTGTTATTTTCACTAAGTCCAAAAATGTGTGCTAGTTGCCATTTTGTGAGTTCTTTTCCTAGTGATTCATGCTTCCATGCTAGTTGTTTTTAGTAGGGGGTTTTTGTGCATCTTGACCACTACTATCTCATGTCTTGTTTGAGCATTTAGTATTATATAGCTTGTTGTTGTAGGGTGTAGAAAATGCCATGTTGCTGTTTTGGGCAGATTGTAATTATTTCTTGTTTAGCTTGTTTTGTTGAACCGTTCCTCCGTTTTGATCATGTCCTATATGAAGCTTGCTTAGAATCTCATGTAGGTTCATTTTATCTTGCTGCTTATATGGTTAGGAGTGCTTGTGAGTGTCATCTACATACATATTGCATTCATGGCATCATATCTTGCGGTGATCATATCTTTTGAACCATAGCTCTGAACAAATGAGCTATATGTGTAAGCCGACTAGAATGACGTGTAGAATCACATGCTTCACCTTTTGATTTGTTTAACAACATTTAATATTGTCGCGTAAATAAACGGGAGTTGTAACATCCCAAACTTTGGAATGTTATATTAATAATTGAATGATTGATTGTTTGAATGAGTTTGAGTGAAATTTGAAACATTTTGAAACTTTTGAGTGAGAGGGAATAAAATGACTTTCCCTTTTGATTTTGAACTCAATTTCATCCAATCCAAACCATTGAATTATTAGAATTTGTGAGATTTTTGTTTGGACTTGAAAATATATTAATCTTGTAGGAAATGTTTTTCTGCAAATATTGATATATAATATGTCTATATAAAAGTATTATAGGTTTTGTTTTATTTATCTTTTTGTTTTTGTTTTGTTTTAAAAAAGAGAGGCTCCTTTTAATAGGAAACCACGAGGCCCATTTGGAAAGTCCAGCCCAGGGATTTTCCCTCACCAGATCCGAATCAGACCGGATCGGCCGCCCGATCCCTTTCCCTCTCGCTCCTCTGCACTGCCACCCGGCCCCATCGTCCGACCCCGCCCTCCCACTGGTCATCCCCTTCCTTCCTTCGCCTTCCTTCCTTCCCTCGCCGGAGCCAGTACCCCGACCCCGATCTCTTTCCATGTGATGCCGCCCCCTTCTCCACGGCTCCAGGCTTATAAAAGCCAACCACTCGACCTGTTCCTCGTGAAAACCCCAAGTCCTAGCCCCTCCCCTTGCCGGAATTGCTCGCCGGAGCTCCGCCACTACCACCACGCCATTACCGCACCACCGGTCACTCCTGCGCACCTCGCCACTTGCCGTCACCACCATTGGCTTCTCCTCTTTTACATGCACCCCTCGCACACTCTCCCGATCTCTACACCCACTAGATCCCCCTCCTCGACGACCACCCGAGTTCCACCTCTGCCCAAAGCTCGCGTCGCTCGCCTCCGTCGCCCCGACCCTTGCTGACGCGACCAGAGGACGGTCCGCCCTCGACTCCATCGACACGAGACACTCTCCATCGCCGGATACCTCTGGAGGATCACCCCGACCATCACCGAGTCGCCGTCGTCGTCGACATCACCGGAGAACTCCTCCACCACGGCAAGCCAACCCCCTCTAGTTTTAGCCGTTGGATCTAGATACAGTGATCCAGATTAGATCACTTAAACATCGAAGTGTTTTCTTTTATAAACCGAGCGTTCGCGCTGTAGCTCCACGGGTGCACTCCTATATCCAATCACGGCTCGCCACGTGGCCCTGTCCGTAAGTTATTTTTTTTTTCTGTTTTCTGTTTTCAAAACAGAATAGTTTCTCTTTTTGTTTTTGCTCTAACTTTTAGGTTTTAACTCCAAATTAGATGATTATTTTTGCATTGTGACAAAAATTATATGTAGTTTCTATAGATACAAATTTTGACCATGTTTGAATATGTTAAATTTGAATTCAAATAGATTTGATTCAAATCTTGTTTTCTGAATATCTTGAGTTTAAAAATAGTTTTTGAGTTGATTCTTTTTGCTATTGGTCACTAGTGATTTTATTTATGAGTAGGTATATTTTCAGATTTTTTAGAGTATTTTAAGTCAACGTGTTAAGCAAAACAGATTCTGTTTTAGTTCTTTTTAGGTTTATTGCGATTTTGTTCGTATTAATTGTTTTTAATTTGTTTTATTTTGTAATTGTGACAAGTTATATTTTGTTTTTTGTTAGTTAACAATAACTTTTCAACAACAACAACAAAATTTAATTTGAATTATTGTTTATTGATTGCATGGAATCAATTCTAGTTCTATAATAACTTGCAAATTGATTCATTGCTAGTATGATTTCCTATTTGAAAATAATTTCAAATAATAATAGTTTATAAGTTTTATTTTGTGTTAACTTTAGTTTAGACCAGAAACAATTTGTAATAACATTGAACTTGTTTTTGATTTAATTCAAGTTAACCTTGTTTAGTTCGTAAGTAGTGTTGGATACAAGATTTTCCATTAGTTCTTTTGCTAAAAAAAATTGATGAAAAATACTTTCTATTATCTTAATTGTTTTATATTTTTTTCTGTTATTTTTCTATTCTAGTGTTTTCTTTGATGTTAAGCTTAACTAAGACAATTTTTTTTGTGTTGTTGTAGTAGAAGACTCCATAGTTTTCTTGAAGTTTCTTTTGGATTCTTATTTGATATTTCTTATTGATTTTATTGCAATTGTTGTTTTGTTATGGATTGTTAGGATGACTTCTAGTATAATTGCTTATGTGAATAGTATGTTTGATTACATAGAATTTTCTTGGAGTAATGAATGGTTCTATCAAGTTATTTCCTGTGAGCGATATCTATGTTCATCAACTTTACCAGGAAAGTTCACATTGATCATAATTTACCTATGGTTTTATTGCATTAGATCAATCTCATCCCCCCAGTGCATGCAAAGTAGGTACTTGGAAATTGTGGGTCTTGAGTAGTATATTGTGATAGGCACCCTTAAACCCTTGTTATGTTGGTCGGGACGTTATTTTGCTATGCTTCTAGTAGACAGGGTTTGGTTGAGTGTTTATTATGAGTGTTGTGAGAACTTAATAATCAAGACCTGAGGACTTCAAGACTTTCAAGACCGCATGATGCAATATACCTCTGGGTGAAGGATGGTTCAGATGGGCACCCTGGGGAAGCCAGTGGATGACCCGGGATGCATGGGGAAGCGCAATGTCATCTTGCGGAAAGCTTCACCCAGGCACAAAGAGATGGATGGATACTTCAAGACCTGAGGCTTACCTACATATCCACAACTCATTATGGGCTCTGGCTTGTTTGGACATTGTGCTGACTCTGGACGGGCGGTGCTACAAGATGTAGAAGAACGGTAGGATTGGATGGGCACCGATAGTGTCTTCGAGGAACCCTTTGGAACACCATGCTTTGGTCATCCGGTTCTCAACCACCCTGAAGTGCGAGGACTTCAACAGAGGCGATCAAATCTTGTGGGGAACGTGTGCAAAACTCTGTAGAGTACTCAAACCTAATCGATCAGCCGTGTCCATGGTCATGGACAACTTGAGCCAAAGGAACTGAAGCTATCAGAAATTCTCAACAACATTAACTTAGTGATGTTGGTAATATTGATAATTTGGGTATGAGAAATGGTTGGTGGAACCTTCTCATTAAGAACCAACAATGTAGTAAAATTTTCTTTTACCCTCTCTCTTGTTGTAGGAAGAATTTGATTATCAGAAAGTTTTCGGCCTTATGGGAAAGTTTTCGGCATTATCGGGAATGTACCGGGAGTGACGAATGGGTTCCGGATGATCACCGGGGGGGGGCAACCCACCCCGGGGAAGCCCATAGGCCTTAGGGGTGCCGCACCAGCCCTTAGTGGGCTGGTGGGCAAGCCCAAGAAGGCCCCTGCGCAGGAGAGAAAGAAAATCAAATAGAAAAGAAAAAAGGGGAAGTGGGAAAATAGAGAAGGACTCCACCTTCCAATCCTAGTTGGACTAGGATTGGAGGAGGAATCCTCCTCCCCCCACTTTGGCCGACCCCTTGGGGCTCCTTGAGCCTCAAGTCATCGTCCCCCCTCCCTCCTATATATACTGAGGTATTAGGGCTGATTTGAGACAACTTTGCCACGGCAGCCAGACCACATACCTCCATGGTTTTTCCTCTAGATCGCGTTTCTGCGGGGCTCGGGCGGAGCCCTGCTGAGATAAGATCACCACCAACCTCCGGAGCACCATCACGCTGCCGGAGAACTCATCTACTTCTCCGTCTCTCTTGCTGGATCAAGAAGGTCGAGATCATCGTCGAGCTGTACGTGTGCTGAACGCGGAGGTGGCGTCCGTTCGGCACTAGATCGGAGCGCGTCGTGGGACGGATCGCGGGACGTTTCGTGGGACGGTTCGCGGGGGCGGATCGAGGGACGTGAGGATGTTCCACTACATCAACCGCGTTTCTTAAAATTCCTGTTGTGCGATCTACAAGGGTATGTAGTTCGGAAATCCCCTCTCGTAGATGGACATCACCATGATAGGTCTTCATGCGCGTAGGAAAATTTTTGTTTCCCATGCGACGTTCCCCAACAGTGGTATGAGAGCTAGGTTCATGCGTAGATGTCATCTCGAGTAGAACACAAAGGTTTTTTTGGGCGGTGATGTGCGATTTGCTGCCCTCCTTAGTCTTTTCTTGATTCTGCTGTATTGTTGTATCAAAGCGGCTCGGACAGACATTACTCGTACGCTTACGAGAGACTGGTTTCATCGCTATAAGCAACCCCGTTGCTCAAAGATGACTGGCGAGTGTCAGTTTCTCCAACTTTAGTTGAATCGGATTTGACCGAGGAGGTCCTTGGATAAGGTCAAATAGCAATTCATACATGGTTGCGTAAGTAAGATGCGATCCTACTACATACCCATGGTTGCTAGTAAGACATCCAACAACAATTAGAGGACGTCTAACTTGTTTTTGGAGGGTATGCTTGTGATGTGATATGGCCGATGATCTGATGTGATATATTGGATGTATGAGATGATCATGTTGTAATAGTTAATATCGACTTGCACGTCGATGCTACGGCAACTGGTAGGAGCCATAGGGTTGTGTTTAAACTAAAGTTTCTGTTTGGAGATGCATTTACTATATTGCTAGGATGTAGCTTTAGTAGTAATAGCATAGCATACACGACAACCTCGATGGCGGCACGATGATGGAGATCATGATGATGGGGATCATGGTGTGGCGCCGGTGACAAGAAGATCATACCGGTGCTTTGGTGATGGAGATCAAGGAGCAGTTGATGATGGCCATATCATGTCACTTATGAATTGCATGTGATGTTAATCCTTTATGCACCTTATCTTGCTTAGAACGACGGTAGCATTATGAGGTGATCTCTCACTAAAATTTCAAGATGAAATTGTGTTCTCCCCGACTATGCAGAGTTGCGCGAGTTTGTCGTTTCGAGACACCACCTGATGATCGGGTGTGATAGGCTCAACGTTCACATACAATGGGTGCAAAACAGTTGCACACGCGGAACACTCGGGTTAAACTTGACGAGCCTCGCATGTGCAGACATGGCCTCGAAACACAAGAGACCGAAAGGTCGAGCATGAATCGTATAGTTGATATGATTAGCATAGAGATGCTTACCACTAAAACTATTCTCGACTCACGTGATGATCGGACTTGAGATAGTGGATTTGGATCATGTACCACTCAAATGACTAGAGATATGTACTTTTTGAGTGGAAGTTCTTAAGTAATATGATTAATTGAACTAATTTTCATGAACATAGTCTAATGGTCTTTGCGAATTACGATGTAGCTTGCGCTATGTTCTACTATTTATATATGTTCCTAGAGAAAATTTAGTTGAAAGTTGATAGTAGCAAACTTTGCGGATTGAGTCTGTAAAACAGAGGATTGTCCTCGTTGCTGCGCAAAAGGCTTATGTCCTTAATGCACCACTCGGTGTGATGCGCCTCGAGCATCGTCTGTGGATGTTGTGAACATCCGACATACACGTTTCTGATGACTACATGAGAGTTCAGTGCAAAATACTTAATGGCTTAGAAGCAAGGCGTCGAAGACATTTTGAAACGTCACGGAACATAAGAGATGTTCTAAAGAGATGAAATTGTGATTTCATGCTTGTGCCCTTGTTAAGAGGTATGAGACCTCTGACAAGATTCTTTGTCCATGAAGTAAAGGAGAAAAGCTCAATCGTTGAGCGTGTGCTCACATTGTCTGAGTACGACAATCGCTTGAATCAAGTGGGAGTTAATCTTCCAGATGAGATAGTGATGGTTCTCCAAAGTCACTGCCACCAAGCTGTCAGAGCTTCGTGATGAACTATAACATATCAAGGATAGATACAATGATCCTTGAGCGATTCGCGATGTTTGACACTGTGAAAGTAGAAACCAAGAAGGAGCATCAATGGTTGATGGTTAGTAAAACCACTAAGTTTCAAGAAAGGCAAGGGCTAGAAGGGATACTTCATGAAACAGCAAAACAGTTGCTGCACTAATGAAGAGACCTAAGAATAAACCCAAACCCGAGACTAAGTGCTTCTGTTAAGAGGGGAATGGTCACTGAGGCGGAGCTACCCTAAATGCTTGGTAGATAAGAAGGCTGGCAAAGTCGAAAGAAGTATATTTGATATACATGATGTTGATGTGTACTTTACTAGTACTCCTAGTAGCCCGAGGGTATTGGATACAGGTTCGGTTGCTAAGTGAGTAGTAACACGAAATGAAAGCTATGGAATAAACGGAGACTAGCTAAAGGCGAGGTGACGATACGTGTTGGAAGTGTTTCCATGGTTGATATGATCAAACGTCGCACGCTCCCTCTATCATCGGGATTGGTGGTAAAACCCAAATAATTGTTATTTGGTGTTTGCGTTGAGCATGAGCATGATTGGATCGTGTTTGTTGCAATATGATTATTCATTTAAAGAGAATTATAGTTATTCTATTTGCTTTAATAATTACCCTCAATGGTTTATTGAATCTCGATCATAGTGTTACCCATGTTCATAATATTAGTGCCAAAAGATACAAAGTAATAATGATAGTACCACTTAGTTGTGGCACTGCCACTTGAGTCATGTTGGTGTAAAATGCATGAAGAAGCTCCATGCTAATGGATCTTTGTACTCACTCATTTTTGAAACGTTTGAGACATGCAAACCATACCTGTTGGTATGAAACGCATGAAGAAACTCCATGCGGATGGATCGTTTGGACTCATTGATTTTGAATCACTTGAGACATGCAGATCATGCCACATGAAACAAGAGAGTAACTTGTTGGGAGTAATACATTTTGATGTGTGCAGTCCGATGAGTGCTGAGGCACGCAATGGATATTGTTATGTTCTTACCGCACTGACGATTTGAGTAGATACATGAGTATTTACTTGATGAATCACAAGTCTGAAATATTGAAAAGTTCAAAGCTATTTCAGAGTGAAGATCGTCGTGACAAGAGGATAAACTGTCTACGATATGATCATAGAGATGAATATCTGAGTTACGAGTTTCGGTACGCAGTTAAGACAATGTGGAAGTTGTTTTGCAGTTCATGCCACCTGGAACACCATAGTGTGATGATGTGTCTGAACGTCATAGCCACGACCTATTTGATATGGTGAATACTATGATGTCTCTTATTGAACTACCACTATCGTTTATGGGTGATGCATTAGAGACAACCGCATTCACTTTAAATAGGGCACCGCGTATTTCCGTTGAGATTACACAGTATAGACTGAGGTTTAGAGAAATATAACTTGTCGTTTCTTGAAAGTTTGGGGCTGCGATGCTTATGTGAAGAAGTTTCAGTCTGATAAGCTCGAACCCAAAGGGGATAAAAGCATCTTCATAGGATATCCAAAAGAGTTGGATACATCTCCAATCTCAGATCCGGAAGCAAAGTGTTTGTTTCTAGAGACGGATCCTTTCTCGAGGAAAGGTTTCTCTCGAAAGAGTTGAGTGGGAGAGTGGTGGAACTTGATGAGGTTATTGAACCATCACTTCAACCAGTGTGTAGCAGGGCGCAGGAAGTTGTTCCTGTCGCGCCTACACCAACTGAAGTGGAAGCCGATGATAGTGATCATTAGAGCTTCGGATCAAGCTACAACAAACCTCGGAGGTCGACAAAGGTCGCGTACTACTACGGAGTTAGTTATTATTATATTTCTTTGTGCATGATAATCGTTTATTATCCATGCTATAATTGTATTGATTGGAAACACAATACTTGTGTGGATACATAGACAAAACACTGTCCCTAGTAAGCCTCTAGTTGACTAGCTCGTTGATCAAAGATGGTCAAGGTTTCCTGGCCATAGGAAAGTGTTGTCACTTGATAACCGGATCACATCATTAGGAGAATCATGTGATGGACTAGACCCAAACTAATAGACATAGCATGTTGATCGTGTCATTTTCTTGCTACTGTTTTCTGCGTGTCAAGTATTTGTTCCTATGACCATGAGATCATATAACTCACGGACACCGGAGGAATGCTTTGTGTGTATCAAACGTCGCAACGTAACTGGGTGACTATAAAGATGCTCTACAGGTATCTCCGAAGGTGTTCGTTGAGTTAGTATGGATCGAGAATGGGATTTGTCACTCTGTGTGACGGAGAGGTATCTCGGGGCCCACTCGATAATAGAACATCACACACAAGCCTTGCAAGCAATGTGACTTAGTGTAAGTTGCGGGATCTTGTATTACGGAACGAGTAAAGAGACTTGCCGGTAAATGAGATTGAAATAGGTATACGGATACTGACGATCGAATCTCGGGCAAGTAACATACCGAAGCACAAAGGGAACGACATACGGGATTACTTGAATCCTTGGCACTGAGGTTCAAACGATAAGATCTTCGTAGAATATGTAGGATCCAATATGGGCATCCAGGTCCCGCTATTGGATATTGACCGAGGAGTCTCTCGGGTCATGTCTACATAGTTCTCGAACCCGCAGGGTCTGCACACTTAAGGTTCGACGTTGTTTTATGCGTATTTGAGTTATATGGTTGGTTATCGAATGTTGTTCGGAGTCCCGGATGAGATCACGGACGTCACGAGGGTTTCCGGAATGGTCCAGAAATGAAGACTGATATATAGGATGACCTCATTTGATTACCGGAAGGTTTTCGGAGTTACCGGGAATGTACCGGGAATGACGAATGGGTTCCGGGAGTTCACCGGGGGGGGGGGGGCAACCCACCCCGGGGAAGCCCATAGGCATTGGGGGTGGCGCACCAGCCCTTAGTGGGCTGGTGGGACAGCCCAAGAGAGCCCTATGCGCCATAGGAAGAAAAATCAAAGAGAAAAAAAAAGAGGAGGTGGAAAAAGGGGGAAGGACTCCTCCTTCCAAACCTAGTTGGACTCGGTTTGGAAGGGGATGGTTCCCCCCTTAGGTTCGGCCGACCCCCTTGGGAGTCCTTGGACCCAAAGGCAAGGCTCCCCCCTCCTCCCCCTATATATACGGAGGTTTTAGGGCTGATTTGAGACAACTTTGCCATGGCAGCCCGACCACATATCTCCACGGTTTTACCTCTAGATCGCGTTTCTGCGGAGCTCGGGCGGAGCCCTGCAGAGACGAGATCATCACCAAACTCCGGAGCGCCGTCATGCTGCCGGAGAACTCTTCTACCTCTCCGTCTCTCTTGCTGGAGAAAGAAGGCCGAGATCGTCGTCGAGCTGTACGTGTGCTGAACGCGGAGGTGCCGTCCGTTCGGCACTAGATCGTGGGACTGATCGCGGGACGGTTCGCGGGGCGGATAAAGGGACGTGAGGACGTTCCACTACATCAACCGCGTTCACTAAATGCTTCTGTTGTATGGTCTACAAGGGTACGTAGATCACACATCCCCTCTCGTAGATGGACATCACCATGATAGGTCTTCGTGCGCGTAGGAAATTTTTTGTTTCCCATGCGACGTTCCCCAACAGTGGCATCATGAGCTAGGTTCATGCGTAGATGTCTTCTCGAGTAGAACACAAAAGTTTTTGTGGGCGGTGATGTGCGTTTTTCTGCCCTCCTTAGTCTTTTCTTGATTCCGCGGTATTGTTGGATCGAAGCTGCTCGGACCGACATTACTCGTACGCTTACGAGAGACTGGTTTCATCGCTACGAGTAACTCCGTTACTCAAAGATGACTGGCGGGTGTCAGTTTCTCCAACTTTAGTTGAATCGGAATTGACCGAGGAGGTCCTTGGATGAGGTTAAATAGCAACTCATATATCTCCGTTGTGGTGTTTGTGTAAGTAAGATGCGATCCTACTAGATACCCATGGTCACCACGTAAAACATGCAACAACAAAATTAGAGGACGTCTAACTTGTTTTTGCAGGGTATGCTTGTGATGTGATATGGCCAACGATGTGATGTGATATATTGGATGTATGATATGATCATGTTGTAATAGTTAATATCGACTTGCACGTCGATGGTACGGCAACCGGCCGGAGCCATAGGGTTGTCTTTAAACTAACGTTTGTGCTTGCAGATGCGTTTACTATTTTGCTAGGATGTAGCTTTAGTAGTAATAGCATGAGTAGCACGACAACCCCGATGGCGACACGTTGATGGAGATCATAATGATGAAGATCATGGTGTGACGCCGGTGACAAGAAGATCATGCCGGTGCTTTGGTGATGGAGATCAAGAAGCACATGATGATGGCCATATCATGTCATTTATGAATTGCATGTGATGTTAATCCTTTTATGCACCTTATTTTTCTTAGAACGACGGTAGCATTATGAGGTGATCTCTCACTAAAATTTCAAGACGAAATTTGTTCTCCCCGACTGTGCACCGTTGCGACATTTCTTCGTTTCGAGACACCACGTGATGATCGGGTGTGATAGACTCAACGTTTTCATACAACGGGTGCAAAACAGTTGCACACGTGGAACACTTGGGTTAAGCTTGACGAGCCTAGCATGTGCAGACATGGCCTCGGAACACATGAGACCGAAAGGTCGAGCATGAATCGTATAATTGATATGATTAGCATAGAGATGCTTACCACTTAAACTATTCTCAACTCATAGTCTAATGGTCTTTGTGAAATACGATGTAGCTTGCGCTATAGCTCTACTTTTTTTATATGTTCCTAGAGAAAATTTAGTTGAAAGTTGATAGTAGCAAACTTTGCAGACTGAGTCTGTAAAATCAAGGATTGTCCTCGTTGCTGCGCAGAAGGCTTATGTCCTTAATGCACCACTCGGTGTGCTGCACCTCGAGCGTCGTCTGTAGATGTTGTGAACATCCGACATACACGTTTCTGATGACTACACGATAGTTCAGTACAAAATACTTAATGACTTAGAAGCAAGGCGCCGAAGACGTTTTGAAACGTCACGGAACATAAGTGATGTTCTAAAGAGATGAAATTGTGATTTCATGCTCGTGCCCTTGTTAAGAGGTACGAGACCTCCAACAAGATTCTTTGTCCACAAAGTAAAGGAGAAAAGCTCAATCGTTGAGCGTGTGCTCAGATTGTCTGAGTACGACAATCACTTGAATCAAGTTGGAGTTAATCTTCCAGATGAGATAGTGATGGTTCTTCAAAGTCACTGCCACCAAGCTATGAGAGCTTCGTGATGAACTATAACATATCAAGGATAGATAAAATGATCCTTGAGTGATTCGCGATGTTTGACACTGCCAAAGTAGAAATCAAGAAGGAGCATCAATAGTTGATGGTTTGTAAAACCACTAAGTTTCAAGAAAGGCAAGGGCTAGAAGGGATACTTCGTGAAACGACAAAACAGTTGCTGCACTAAATGAAGAGACCCAAGATTAAACCCAAACCCAATACTAAGTGCTTCTGTAATGAGGGGAATAGGCACTGAGGCGGAGCAACTCTATATACTTGGTAGATAAGAAGGCTAGCAAAATTCGAAAGAAGTATATTTGATATACATGATGTTGATGTGTACTTTACTAGTACTCCTAGTAGCATGAGGGTATTAGATACCGGTTCGGTTGCTAAATGATTAGTAACACGAAATGAAAGCTACAGCATAAACGGAGACTAGCTAAAGGCGAGGTGACTATACGTGTTGGAAGTGTTTCCAAGGTTGATATGATCAAACGTCGCACGCTCCCTCTACCATCGGGATTGGTGTTAAACCTAAATAATTGTTATTTGGTGCTTGCGTTAAGCATGAACATGATTGGATCGTGTTTATTGCAATACAATTATTCATTTAAAGAGAATAATGGTTACTCTATTTTCTTGAATAATCACCTTCAATGGTTTATTGAATCTCGATCGTAGTGTTACACATGTTCATGATATTGGTGCCAAAAGATACGAGGTAATGATGATAGTACCACTTACTTGTGGCACTGCCGCTTGAGTCATGTTGGTATAAATTGCATGAAGAGGCTCCATGCTGATAGATCTTTATACTCACTTGATTTTGAATCACTAGTAACATGCAAATCATACCACATGAGCAAGGCCTTATTTTCATTCAGATGAAACAAGATAGTAACTTGTTGGAAGTGATACATTTTGATGTATGCAGTCCAATGGGTGCTGAGGCACGCAGTGGATATCATTATGTTCTTACTTCAATGACGATTTGAGTAGATGCAAGAGTATTTACTTAATGAACCACAAGTCTGAAATATTGAAAAGTTCAATTATGTTTCTGAGTGAAGTTCGTCGTAACAAGAGGATAAACGGTCTACATTATGATCGTAGAAATGAATATCTGAGTTACGAGTTTTGGTACGCAGTTAAGAGAATGTGGAAATTGTTTCGCAGTTCATGCCACCTGGAACATCATAGTGTGATGATGTGTCTGGACGTCATAGCCACACACTATTTGGTATGGTGCATACTATGATGTCTCTTATCGAATTACCACTATCGTTTATGGGTTATGCTTAAAGACAACCGCATTCACTTTAAATAGGGCACCGCGTATTTCCGTTGAGATGACACAGTATAGACTGAGGTTTAGAGAAATCTAAACTGTTGTTTCTTGAAAGTTTGGGGCTTCGACAGTTATGTGAAAAAGTTTCAGTCTGATAAGCTCGAACCCAAAGCGGATAAATGCATCTTCATAGGATATCCAAAACAGTTGGGTACATCTCCTATCTCAGATCCGAAAGCAAAGTGTTTGTTTCTAGAAACGGATCCTTTCTCGAGGAAAGGTTTCTCTCAAAAGAATTGAGTGGGAGGGTAGTAGAACTTGATGAGGTTATTGAACCATCACTTCAACCAGTGTGTAGCAGGGCGGAGGAAGTTGTTCCTGTGGCGCCTACACCAATTGAAGTGGAAGCTGATGATCGTGATCATCAAGCATCGGATCAAGTTACTACAAGCCTCGTAGGTTGACAAGGTCGCGTACTACTACAGAGTGGTACGGTAACCCTGTCTTGGAGGTCATGTTGTTGAGCAACAGTGAACCTACGAGCTATGGAGAAAGCGATGGTGGGCCCAGATTCCGACAAATCGCTAGAAGCCATGAAATCCGAGAGAGGATCCATGTATGAAAACAAAGTGTAGACTTTGGGAGAACTACTTGATGGTCATAGGACTATTGAGTAAAATTGGATCTTTAAAAGAAGACAGACGATGATGGTGATAAGTCACTATTAAGAAAAGCTCGACTTGTCGCAAAGATGTTTTCGACAAGATCAAACAGTTGACTATGATGAGACTTTCTCACTCGTAGCGATGCTAAAGGTCTGTTAGAATTATGTTAGTTGTTGATGCATTATTTATGAAATATTGCACGTAGGATGTCAAAACATTGTTTTCTCGACGGTTTCCTTGAGCAAACATTGTATGTGATACAACCAGAAGGTTTTGTCGATCCTAAAGATACTAACAAGTATGCAAGCTCCAGTGATCCTTCAAAGGACTGGTGCAAGCATCTCGGAGTTGGAATATACACTTTGATGAGATGATTAAAGATTTTGGGTTTGTACAAGGTTTATGAGAAACTTGTATTTTCAAAGAAGTGAGTGGGAGCTCTATAGAATTTCTGATAAGTATATGTGGTTGACATATTGTGGATCAGAAGTAATGTAGAATTTATGTAAAGCATAAAAGGTTGTTTGAAAGGAATTTTTCAAAGGAATACTTAGATTGCGCTACTTGAACGTTGAGCATCAAAGATCTATGGAGATAGATCGAAAGCGCTTAATAGGAGTTTCAACAAGATGCATGCCTTGGTAAGTTTTTGAAGGAGTTCAAAATAGATCAGCAAAGAAGAAGTTCTTAGTTGCGTTGTAAGGTGTGAATTAGAGTAAGACTCAAAACCCACCCCGGCAGAATAAAGAGAATAGACGAAGGTCGTCTTCTATGCCTTAGCCGTAGACTCTAAAGTATGCCATGCTGAGTACTGCACCTGATGTGTGCCTTGACTCAAAGTCTGTTGAGAGGTACAGAGAGTGATCCATGATTGAATCACTAGCAGCGGTCAAAATTTATCCTTAGTAACTGATGGACTAAGGAATTTTTCTCGATTATGGAGGTGGTTAAAGAGTTCGTCGTAAAGGGTTACGTCGATGCAAGGTTTGACACTAATCCGAATAACTATGAGTAGTGAAATGGATTCGTATAGTAGAGTAGATATTTGGAGTATTTTCGAATAGCACATAGTAGCAACATCTATAAGATGACATAAAGATTTGTAAACAACACACGGATCTGAATGTTTCAGAACCGTTGACTAAAACCTCTCTCACGAGCAAGACGTGATCAGACCCCATAACTATATGGGTGTTGGATTCGTTGGAATCACATGGTGATGTGAACTAGAATATTGACTCTAGTGCAAGTGGGAGACTGTTGGAAATATGCCCTAGAGGCAATAATAAATTAGTTATTATTATATTTCTTTGTTCATGATAATCGTTTATTATCCATGCTATAATTGTATTGATTGGAAACACAATACTTGTGTGGATACATAGACAAAACACTGTCCCTAGTAAGCCTCTAGTTGACTAGCTCGTTGATCAAAGATGGTCAAGGTTTCCTGGCCATAGGCAAGTGTTGTCACTTGATAACCGGATCACATCATTAGGAGAATCATGTGATGGACTAGACCCAAACTAATAGACGTAGCATGTTGATCGTGTCATTTTGTTGCTACTGTTTTGTGCGTGTCAAGTATTTGTTCCTATGACCATGAGATCATATAACTCACGGACACCGGAGGAATTCTTTGTGTGTATCAAACGTCGCAACGTAACTGGGTGACTATAAAGATGCTCTACAGGTATCTCCGAAGGTGTTCGTTGAGTTAGTATGGATCGAGACTGGGATTTGTCACTCCGTGTGACGGAGAGGTATCTCGGGGCCCACTCGGTAATAGAACATCACACACAAGCCTTGCAAGCAATGTGACTTAGTGTAAGTTGCGGGATCATGTATTACAGAACGAGTAAAGAGACTTGCCGGTAAACGATATTGAAATAGGTATACGGATACTGACGATCGAATCTCGGGCAAGTAACATACCGAAGGACAATGGGAATGACATACGGGATTACTTGAATCCTTGGCACTGAGGTTCAAACGATAAGATCTTCGTAGAATATGTAGGATCCAATATGGGCATCCAGGTCCCGCTATTGGATATTGACCGAGGAGTGTCTCGTGTCATGTCTACATAGTTCTCGAACCCGCAGGGTCTGCACACTTAAGGTTCGACGTTGTTTTATGTGTATTTGAGTTATATGGTTGGTTATCGAATGTTGTTCGGAGTCCCAGATGAGATCATGGACATAACGAGGGTCTCCGGAATGGTCCAGAAACGAAGATTGATATATGGGATGACCTCATTTGATTACCGGAAGGTTTTCGGAGTTACCGGGAATGTACCGGGAATGACGAATGGGTTCCGGGAGTTCACCGGGGGGGCAACCCACCCCGGGGAAGCCCATAGGCATTGGGGGTGGTGCACCAGCCCTTAGTGGGCTGGTGGGACAGCCCAAGAGAGCCCTATGCGCCATAGCAAGAAAAATCAAAGAGAAAAGAAAAAAAAGAGGAGGTGGAAAAAGGGGGAAGGACTCCTCCTTCCAAACCTAGTTGGAATCGGTTTCGAAGGGGAAGGTTCCCCCCTTAGGTTCCGCCGGCCCCCTTGGGAGTCCTTGGACCCCAAGGCAAGGCTCCCCCCTCCTCCCCCAATATATACGGAGGTTTCAGGGCTGATTTGAGACAACTTTGCCACGGCAGCCCGACCACATATCTCCACGGTTTTACCTCTAGATCGCGTTTCTGCGGAGCTCGGGCGGAGCCCTGCTGAGACGAGATCATCACCAACCTCCGGAGCGCCATCACGCTGCCGGAGAACTCTTCTACCTCTCCGTCTCTCTTGCTGGATCAAGAAGTCCGAGATCATCGTCGAGCTGTACGTGTGCTGAACGTGGAGGTGCCATCCGTTCGGCATTAGATCATGGGACTGATCGCGGGACGGTTCGCGGGGTGGATCGAGGGATGTGAGGACGTTCCACTACATCAACCGCGTTCACTAAACGCTTCTGCTGTACGGTCTACAAGGGTACGTAGATCACACATCCCCTCTTGTAGATGGACATCACCATGATAGGTCTTCGTGCGCGTAGGAAAAATTTTGTTTCCCATGCGACGTTCCCCAACATCTTGGAGTTCATGTTGTTGAGCAACAATGAACTTACGAGTTATGGAGAAGCAATGGTGGGCCCGGATTCCGACAAATGGCTGGAGGCCATCAAAGCCGAGAGAGGATCCATGTATAAAACAAAGTGTAGACTTTGGAAGAAATACTTCATGGTAGTAAGACTATCAAGTAAAGATGGATCTTTAAAAGGAAGACAGACGATGATGGTGATAAGTCACTATTAAGAAAAGCTCGACTTGTGAGAAGGATGTTTTCCGACAAGTTCAAAGAGTTGAGTATGATGAGACTTTCTCACTCATAGCGATGGTAAAAGGTCTGTTGGAATTATGTTAGCAGTTCCTGCATTATTTATGAAATATTGCACGTAGGATGTAAAAACATTCTTTTCCTCGATGGAGAAGGTTGTATGTGATACAACCGGAAAGTTTTGTCGATCCTAAGGATGCTAACAAGTATGCAAGCTCCAGCAATCCTTCTACGGACTGGTGCAAGCATCTCGGTGTTGGAATATATGCTTTGATGAGTTAATCGATGTTTTTGGGTTTATACAAAGTTTGTGAGAAACTTGTATTTCCAAAGAAGTGAGTGGGAGCACTATAGAATTTCTGATAAAGTATATGTGGTTGACATATTGTGGATCAGAAGTAATGTAGAATTTCTGTAAAGCATAAAAGGTTGTTTGAAAGGAGTTTTTCAAAGGAATACCTGGATTGCCCTACTTGAACGTTGAGCATCAAGATTTATGAAGATAGATCGAAGCGCTTAGTAGAAGTTTCAACAAGATGCATGCCTTGACAAGTTTTTGAAGGAGTTCAAAGTAGATCAGCAAAGAAGAAGTTCTTGGTTGTGTTGTAAGGTGTGAATATGAGTAAGACTCAAAAGCGCAACCACGGCAGAAGAAAGAGAAAGGACGAAGGTTGTCCCCTATGCCTTAGCCATAGACTCTACAGTATGTCATGTTGTGTACCGCACCTGATATGTGCCTTGCTACAAGTCTGTTAAGAGGTACACAGAGTGATCCAAGATTGAATCACTGAACATCGGTCAAAGTTATCCTTAGTAACTAATGTACTGAGGAATTTTTCTCAATTATGGAGGTGGTTAAAGAGTTCATCGTAAAGTGTTGTGTTGATGCAAGGTTTGACACTAATCCGAATAACTATGATTAGTGAAACGGATTCGTATATTAGAGTAGATATTTGGAGTATTTCCGAATAGCACATAGTAGCAACATCTATAAGATGACATAAAGATTTGTAAAGAACACACGGATCTGAAAGATTTACAACCTTTGACTAAAACCTCTCTCACGAGCAAGACGTGATCAGACCCCAGAACTATATGGGTGTTGGATTCGTTGAAATCAAATGGTGATGTGAACTAGATTATTGACTCTATTGCAAGTGGGAGACTGTTGGAAATATGCCCTAGAGGCAATAATAAATTAGTTATTACTGTTTTTCTTTGTTCATGATTATCATTTACTATCCATGGTATAATTGTATTGATTGGAAACACAATACTTGTGTGGATACTTAGACAAAACAGTGTCCCTAGTAAGCCTCTAGTTGACTAGCTCGTTGATCAAAGATGGGCAAGGTTTCCTGACCATAGGCAAGTGTTGTCACTTGATAATGGGATCACATCATTAGGAGAATCATGTGATGGACTAGACCCAAACTAATGAACGTAGCATGTAGATCGTGTCATTTTATTGCTACTGTTTTTCTGCGTGTTAAGTATTTATTACTATGACCATCAGATCATATAACTCACTGACACCGGAGGAATGCCTTGCGTGTATCAAACGTCACAACGTCACTTGGTGACTATAAAGATGCTCTACAGGTATCTCCGAAGGTGTCTGTTGAGTTAGTATGGATCAAGACTTGGATTTGTCACTCCATGTGACGGAGAGGTATCTCGGGGCCCACTTGGTAATACAACATCACACACAAGCCTTGCAAGCAATGTGACTTAGTGTATGTCACAGGATCTTGTATTACGGAATGAGTAAAGAGACTTGCCGGTAAACGAGATTGAAATAGGTATGCACATACTGACGATCGAATCTCGGGCAAGTAACATACCGAAGGACAAAGGGAATGACATACAAGATTATATGAATCGTTGGCACTGAGGTTCAAACGATAAGATCTTCGTAGAATATGTAGGATCCAATATGGGCATCCAGGTCCCGCTATTGTATATTGACCGAGGAGTCCCTTGGGTCATGTCTACATAGTTCTCGAACCCGCAGGGTCTGCACACTTAAGGTTCGGCGTTGTTTTATGCGTATTTGAGTTATATGGTTGGTTACCGAATGTTGTTCGGAGTCCCGGATGAGATCACGGATGTCACGAGGGTTTCCGGAATGGTCTAGAAACGAAGATTGATATATAGGATGACCTCATTTTATTACCGGAAAGTTTTTGGCATTACCGGGAATGTACCGGGAGTGACGAATGGGTTCCGGATGTTCACCGGGGGGGGGGGCAGCCTAGCCCGGGGAAGCCCATAGGCCTTAGGGGTGCCGCACCAGCCCTTAGTGGGCTGGTGGGCAAGCCCAAGAAGGCCCCTTCCCAGGAGAGAAAGAAAATCAAAGAGAAAAGAAAAAAGGGGAAGTGGGAAAATAGAGAAGGACTCCACCTTCCAATCCTAGTTTGACTAGGATTGGAGGAGGAATCCTCCTCCCCCCCACTTTGGGCGACCCCTTGGGGCTCCTTAAGCCTCAAGGCAAGGTCCCCCCCTCCCTCCTATATATACTGAGGTATTAAGGCTGATTTGAGACAACTTTGCCACGGCAGCCCGACCACATACCTCCACGGTTTTTCCTCTAGATCGCGTTTCTGCGGAGCTCGGGCGGAGCCCTACTAAGATAAGATCACCACCAACCTCCGGAGCGCTGTCACGCTGCCGGAGAACTCATCTACTTCTCTGTCTCTCTTGCTGGATCAAGAAGGCCGATATCATCGTCGAGCTGTACGTGTGGTGAACGCGGAGGTGCCGTCTGTTTGGCACTAGATCGGAGCGGATCGTGGGACAGTTTGTGGGACGGTTCGCGGGGCGGATCGAGGGACGTGAGGACGTTCCACTACATCAACCACGTTTCTTAACACTTCCTGCTGTGCGATCTAGAAGGGCACGTGGATCAGAAATCCCCTCTCGTAGATGGACATCACCATGATAGGTCTTCGTGCGCGTAGGAAATTTTTTGTTTCCCATGCGACATTCCCCGACAAGTACAACACCAGTTGAAGGTACATGTACATAGTTAATTTATGCGAGCGCGTTGATTATTCATTTGGAATTTCTTCTTCTTCTTCTTCATCGATCTAGGATGGGTTCCAAGTCGGCAGTCTAGGACAGCAAGGATCGACGTCGTTCTTTTATTGTTTGTTTTTGTCCGTAGTCGGACCCTTCTCTTCTTCATGATGATTGTATGCATTGTACACATGTGACTGCGATGTAGCTTGTGGCGAGTCTAAGCCAATTCCATATAATCATCTTTTCAGTAAATGTACTTGTAACGATATCCATTTTTGCGAAACGACTAGATGCGTTTCTATCCCTTCCGAGGCCCTCGCGCCAAAATAAGGATAGTACCCTATCTTGGGCGTTACAAGTTGGTATCAGAGCAGTACCAACCTAGGAGCCCCCTTGATTGATCGAACTTGGCCGAGTCAAGTCTAATGAAAAACAACTTTGAGTCTAGTTATATATCAAAGAGGAGGATTTTTTTCTCCTCTTCTATGCTCTCGTGAGGAAGCTTGACGTAATAATTTTAATTCTACTCCTCTTCTCACTAAAAAAATTAGGATCATGCGGATATTTTTAGAATCTATATGATGTCAATGTGACGAAGTTCTATCTTGGTGCCTCCTGCTGTGTAGATTTTATTCCGGGGAGTTGAGCTCTAGGGAATTCATGAGCACATTGTTATCATTCAGATTTCTTAGTATCTCAGGACGAAGGATGTTCAAAATTGCTTCAATACTGGTAGTGGCGAGATAACCCCGACATCCCCAGTACTGGTGCAGAGAGTTCGGGGGTACTGCCATACTTGGTATCATTGTGATTATGAGGGTCTGAGATAGATGAATTTCCGAGATCTCTGGTTATGTGTTGACGGATGTGATACACTGGATGGGTGGTGTTATTGCTAGGACTTGAGTGATCGATTTTACTCCTTGTATCCATGGACCCGATTGCATGACCAGAAAATTTCAGAAGTTCTTAGGTGGGAATTCAAGTAGTTACTTATATGACAATCTTCCAACAAATGCATGATATGAGGTTGTGGTTTGATACGTCTCCGTTGTATCTACTTTTCTGAACTCTTTTGCCCTTGATTTGGACTCTAATTTGCATGATTTGAATGAAACTAACCCGGACTGACGTTGTTTTCAGCAGAATTGCCATGGTGTTGTTTTTGTGCATAAATAAAAGTTCTCGGAATGTCCTAAAAATTTACGGAGATTTTTTCTGGAATAAAAGAAAAATACCTGCGCAAAGATCCACCGGAGGGGGCGTGCCAGTGGGCCATGCTGATGCAACAAAAGACCTTCCAACGGCGCCAGAAACACGTGCTGACGGGAGACTGTTCTTGATACTCCTCAGCAACGACACCAGGAATCCTTCTGCTATGGCTATGCCATTAGGGACTTCCTGGGCAAATATGCAAAGGATTTCCCCGTGGCCTTGGAGCCTTGCGATGGTGTTCCCTCGAAGCGGAAAGGGTGATGTAGCGCAGTGGTGGTAAGTATTTCCCTCAGTTTTGAGAACCAAGGTATCGATCTAGTGAATGAGTATCACAAGTGCATGCACAAACACAAAGAGCTTGCACCCAATGCTATAAAGGGGTTGTCAATCCCTTATAGATTGTTTGCCAAGTGAGAACTGAAAGCAACAAAGTAACAAAGCAAAGTAAAAGCGGAGGTGTAAACGATAAGTGGGAATAGATCCGGGGGCCGTACTGTTTACTAGTGTCTTCTCTCATGAAAGCAAGTAGACGGTGGGTGAACGAATTACTGTCGAGCAATTGATAGAACCGTGCAAAGTCATGACATCATCTATGGCAATGATTATATCTATAGGCATCACGTCCAAAACAAGTAGACCGATACTTTCTGATCTACTACTATTACTCCACACGTCGACCACTATCCAGCATGCATCTAGGGTATTAAGTCCAAAAGAACAGAGTAACGCCTTAAGAAAGATGACATGATGTAGATGGACAATCTCGTATCTACGACAAAGCCCACCTTGTTACCCTTGATGGCAACTACACGATATGTGCCTTGCTACCCCTACTGTCACTGGGAAAGGTCACCACACGGTAAGAACCCAAAACCAAGCACTTCTCCCATTGCAAGAATCATAGATCTAGTTGGCCAAACAAAACCCAAGACTCGGAGAGACTTACAAGGATTTCAAATCATGCATATAAGAAATCAGCAAAGACTCAAATATATACCATAGATAATCTGATCACAAATCCACAATTCACCGGATCTCGACAAACACACCGCCAAAGAGGATTACATCGGATAGATCTCCTTGAAGATCATGGAGAACTTTGTATTGAAGATCCAAGAGAGAGAAGAAGCCATCTAGCTACTAACTACGGACCCGTAAGTCTGAAGTGAACTACTCACGAGTCATTGGAGGGGCGATGATGTTGATGAAGAAGCCCTCCAACTCCAAAGTCCCCTCTGGCAGGGTACCGGGAAGGGTCTCCAGATGAGATCTCGTGGAAACGGAAGCTTGCGGCGGCAGAAAAGTGTTTTCGTGGACGCCCTGATTTTTCTGGGTTTTTAGGGAATTTATAGGACAAAGACCTAGGGCAGGGGAGCGCCAGGGGGGCCACGAGCTTGGTTGCCGCGGCCTCCCCCTGGTCGCAGCAACAGGGCTTGTGGGCTCCCAGTGGGCCCACTTGCTTGGCCCTCAAGCCTCTTGATCTTCTTCCGTTCTGGAAAAAATCATTTTGGGGATTTTATTCCATTTGGACTCCGTTCCAAAATCAGATCGGAAAAGAGTCAAAAACACAGAAAAAACAGGAACTGGCGCTTGGCACTGAGTTAATAAGTTAGTCCCAAAAAGATATAAAAGGTAAACAAAACATCCAAAGTTGAGAAGATAACAGCGTGAAACCATCAAAAATTATAGATACGTTTTAGACGTATCAAGCATCCCCAAGCTTAACTCCTGCTCGTCCTCGAGTAGGGAAGTGATAAAGAATGAATTTTTGATGCTTTCATGCTACCTAGGATAGATGCCTTTTGTAACTCCTCTTATGTGACGTGAATGTTCAGATCCATTAGATTCAAAACAATAGTTTGCTATTGACGTGGAAACAATAATACTTCAAGAAAACTAGCAATGTAATCATTAACTTTCAAAATAACAAGGCCAAAAGAAAGTTATCCCTACAAAATCATATAGTCTGGCTATGCTCTATCATCATTGCACAACGAATTTAAATCATGCACAACCCCGGTATTGGCCAAGTAATTGTTTTCACACCTTTACTTTCTCAAACTTTTTTCAACTCTCACGCAATACATGAGCGTGAGCCATAGTTTGAGCACTATAAGTGGTGTGAAGTGTGGTGGAGGTTGCAAGACAAACAAGGAGTAGATGATCACATTAACTAGGCATATCAATGAGCTGTGGAGATGCTCATCAATAGATATCAATGTGAATGAGTAGGGATTGCCATACAAATGATGCACTAGAGCTATGAGTATTTGAAAGCTCTTAAAGAAAACTAGTGGGATGCACACCCACTAGCTATGAGTATGATCATCACACTTACAACTAAAAACTTAGACCAATGATGACTCTATATGGAATGCCTTCGGTAGTGTACCATGGCAACGATCTAGCATGGCATAGACATAAATGGAAACATCATGCTAGCTATCTTACGATCATGCAATGGCAATGTAGCCGTGGCGGCACATGTCATGGTGGTAGTTGCATGGCAATATATCTCGGAATGACTTTGAAAAAGCTATAGTCGGTAGGTATGGTGGCTATTTTGAGGGACGCTAATGGTGGGTTTTGTGCACCGGCGAAAGTTGCATGGCACTAAAGAAGATAGTGATGGTGGAAGGTGAAAGTGCATCTAAACCATGGACTCAACATTAGTCATGAAGAACTCATATACTTGTTGCAGAAGTTTTATTAGTAATCGAAAGAAAGCATTCAACGCATACTCCTAGGGGAAGGGTTGGTAGGTATAAACCATCGCGTGATCCCGACCGCCACACAAAGGATGACAATCAATAGACTAATCATGCTCAGATTTCATCACATAGCAGTTCACCATACGTGCATGCTATGGGAATCACTAACTTCAACACAAGTATTTATAGAACCACAACACCTTACTAATATATAACTTCAATATTACCATAACCACAACTCAAAACTAGTTGAGATGAATCAAACTTCTCTAACTATTCAATGCACATGAAGGTGGAAGTTTTCGTATCCCTTTGGATAACTACCCCTTTGAGACTACTTTCATAGAATAGATCAACTACCAAGCCACACACCACTGTGCTCTAAAAGATATAAGTGAAGAACATAGAGCAAAATCAACTAGCTCAAAAGATATAAGTGAAGCACATGTGAGCTAAATTGTCTACCAAAGGATATAAGTGAAGCTCGACAAAATCACGGTGAGTGCATGTCTCTCTCTCTAGGTGTGCAGCAAGGATGATTGTGACACAACAAAAATAAAAGACTCCTACGATACAAGACGCTCCAAGCAAAACACATATCATGTGGTGAATAAAAACATAGCCCCAAGTAACGTTACCGATGGATTGAAGACGAAAGAGGGGATGCCTTCCCGGGGCATCCCCAAGCTTAGGCTTTTACGACATCCTTGAATCTCTTGGGGTGCCTTGGGCATCCCCAAGCTTGAGCTCTTGCCACTCTTTATCTTTTTGTCCATAAGAACTTCACCCAAACCTTGAAAACTTCACAACACGAAACTTAAACAGAAACTCGTGATAACATTAGTATAAGAAATCAAACCACCACTTCCTTAGGTACTGTAGCAAACTTGAATTCCACTTATGTTGATGTTGGGTTACTGTATTTTCAATCTTCCATGGCTAATACCACCCGATACTATCCATAGTTTCATCAAAATAAGCAACCAATACAACAAAAATAGAATCTGTTAACAGCAGACCAGTCTGTAGCCATCTGTATACTTAATATACTTCTGGTACTTCAATTTTTTTGAAAACTTACGGTCTAAAGAATTTGCGTAGCAATCAGCAACAAAAAGAATCAACTCAAAATCTCTTACAAAAAAAATGAAAATTCTTGTCGTGAGCAGAAAGTTTCTGTCTTTTCCAGCATGACCAAACGATCATCCCCAAGACTAATCATAACGGTTTTGCTTGGCACAAATGTAAAACGAAACACAAAAGACACAACCATAACAGAATTATGAAAGTGTGGAAAACACAAAACAGAAAGAAAAAGGATAGATTCGTTGGGTTGCCTCCCAACAAGCCCTATTGTTTAACGCCCTTAGCTAGGCATAAGGTGATGGAATCACGTATAGTCATCTTTGGTGCTCAAACCATAAGTAGCCCTCATCATAGATTCATAAGGCAATCTTATTTTCTTTCTTGGAAAGTGCTCCATGCTCTTCTTTAAGGGAAATTGAAATCTAATATTCCCTTCCTTCATATCGATGATAGCACCAATAGTCCTTAGGAAAGGTCTACCAAGAATAATGGGACATGAAGGATTGCATTCTATGTCAAGTACAATGAAATCCACGGGTACATAGTTCTTATTTGCAACAATAAGAACATCATCGATCCTTCCCATGGGTTTCTTGACAGTAGAATATGCAAGATGCAAATTAAGAGAACACTCTTCAATCTCATGAAAACCAAGAATATCACATAAAGATTTTGGAATCGCGGAAAAACTAGCACCCAAATCACATAAAGCATTGCACTCATAGTTTTTTATCTTGATTTTGATAGTAGGTTCCCACTCATCATGAAGTTTTCTAGGTATAGAGACTTCTAGTTCGAGCTTCTCTTCAAGAGATTTCATCATAGCAACTACGATATGCGCGGTAAAGGCTTTGCTTTGGCTATAAGCATGTGGATAGTTTGCAATGGATTGCGTCAAAGAAATGCATTCAAACAAGGAGCAACTATCATAATTGAATTCCTTGAAATCCAAAGTGGGAGTTTCATTACTACCCAAAATATTGATTTCTTCTACTCCACTCTCCACACCTTTATCATCAAGATAGGTGGACTCTGAATCATTGGGGCGTTTTTCAACCAAAGTGGATTCATATCCAGCCCCTTCATCAATAGGTTTGACACGCGAAAACAAAGATTCAAGAGGAGACACACCAAGCACTTTAAGATCTTCGTGATTTGCATCACTAGAACGCACCCTTTTAAACCATTCATGCCTAGCGCGAATTTGGGCGGTTCTTTCTTTGCTCTCATTCTTGGAGACACGCATAGCTTTCAAAGTTTCATCCAAGTTGACCTTGGGAGGAGCACATCTAACTTTAAAAGCATCAATATCACAAGACATCCTATCAATGCTCTTAGCCAAATCGTCTATTTTGAGTAGTTTTTCCTCTATGGACGCATTGAAAATCTTTTGAGAGTTGATGAACTCTTTGATATTACTCTCTAAATCAGTGGGTAATTTTTTGTGATTTACATAAGTGTTGTTGTAGGAATTGCCATAATTGTTAGAGGAGTTACTAGGAAAAGGCCTAGGAACATAGTTTCCTCTAAAAGTATTGTTGTTGCCAAAATTGTTCCTACCAACAAAATTAACGTCCAAACTAGCGTTGCTACTCCCAATCAAGGAAGATAGTGGCATGACATGAGGATCTAAAGGAGCGTTTCTATTAGGAACCAAATTCATCAACTCATCCATCTTAGCACTAAGCGAGTTAGTTTCTTCTATAGTGTGTACCTTTTTCTAGCAGGTGACCTTTCAGTATGCCACTGAGAGTAGTTGGTTATGATATTGTCTAGGAGTTTTGTAGCGTCTCCTAACGTGATTTCCATGAACGTTCCACCTGAGGCGGAGTCCAAGATATTGCGAGAAGCGAAATTCAAACCAGCGTAAAAGATTTGTATAATCATCCACAAACTCAAGCCATGAGCGAGACAATTCCCTCTCCCAAGATTGTGCAACGTGTTCATGATCAAGTTGCTTGAAATTCATGATATCATTACGTAAGGAGATGATCTTAGCCGGCGGAAAATACTTGGATATGTAAGCATCTTTGCACTTATCCCAAGAATCGATACTATTTTTGGGAAAAGAAGAAAACCAAGTTTTTGCGCGATCTCGCAACGAGAAAGGAAAAAGCTTCAACTTAATCACGTCATTATCCACATCTCTTTTCTTTTGCATATCTAAAAGCTCAATGAAGGTGTTGAGATGGGATGCGGCATCTTCACTAGGAAGGCCAAAGAATTGCTCTTTCATAACAAGATTCAGCGAAGCTGCGTTGATTTCATACGATTCCGCACTAGTGGCGGGAGCAAGCGGAGTACTAATAAAATCATTATTATTAGTGCTCGAGAAGTCACAAAGTTTGGTGTTTTCAGCCATGATGACTTGAATAAACAAACAAGCATACAAGCAAGTAAGAAAACCGGCAAAGGAAAACGGCAAAAGAGAAGGGCAAAAGAAAAAGGCAAAGGAAAACGACAAAAGAGAAATGCAAATGAAAACGGCAAATGTGAAGTGGGGGATAGGAAAACGAGAGGCAACTGGCAAAAAAGTAAATGCAGGAGATGAGTTTGTGAGACCTACTTGGATAGATCTCTCCTTCCCCAGCAACGGCGCCAGAAATACTTCTGGTGATGCAACAAAAGACCTTCCAACGGCGCCAGAAACACGTGCTGACGGGAGACTGTTCTTGATACTCCTCAGCAACGGCACCAGGAATCCTTCTCCTACGGCTACGCCTTTAGGGACTTCCTAGGAAAATATACAAAGGATTTCCCCGTGGCCTTGGAGCCTTGCGTTGGTGTTCCCTCGAAGCGAAAAGGGTGATGTAGCGCAGCGGTGGTAAGTATTTCCCTCAGTTTTGAGAACCAAGGTATCGATCCAGTGAAGGAGTATCACAAGTGCCTGCACAAACACAAAGAGCTTGCTCCCAACGCTATGAAGGGGTTGTCAATCCCTTATAGATTGTTTGCCAAGTGAGAACTGAAAGCAACAAAGTAAGAATGCAAAGTAATAGCGGAGGTGTAAACGATAGGTGTGAATAGACCCGGGGGCCGTAGTGTTTACTACTGGCTTCTCTCATGAAAGCAAGTAGACGGTAGATGGACGAATTACTGTCGAACAATTGATAGAACCACGCAAAGTCGTGACGTCCTCTATGGCAATGATTATATCTATAGGCATCACGTCCAAAACAAGTAGACCTATATTTTCTTCATCTACTACTATTACTCCACACGTCGACCGCTATCCAGCATGCATTTAGTGTATTAAGTCCAAAAGAACATAGTAACGCCTTAAGCAAGATGACATGATGTAGATGGACAATGTCATATCTACGACAAAGCCCACCTTGTTACCCTTGATGGCAACTACACAATGTGTGCCTTGTTGCCCCTACTGTCACTGGGAAAGGTCACCATACGGTAAGAACCCAAAACCAAGCACTTCTCCCATTGCAAGAATCATAGATCTAGTTGGCCAAACAAAACCCAAGACTCGGAGAGACTTACAAGGATATCAAATCATGCATATAAGAAATCAGCAAAGACTCAAATAAATATCATAGATAATCTGATCACAAATCCACAATTCATCGGATCTCAACAAACACACCGCCAAAGAGTATTACATCTGATAGATCTCCATAAAGATCATGGAGAACTTTGTATTGAAGATCAAAGAGAGAGAAGAAGCAATCTAGCTACTAACTACGGACCCGTAGGTCTGAAGTGAACTACTCACGAGTCATTGGAGGGGCGATGATGTTGATGAAGAAGCCCTCCAACTCCAAAGTCCCCTCCGGCAGGGCACCGGGAAGGGTCTCCGGATGAGATCTCGCGGAAACGGAAGCTTGCGGCGGCGGAAAAGTGTTTTCGTGGACGCCCTGATTTTTTCTAGATTTTTAGGGAATTTATAGGCCAAATACCTAGGGCAGGGGAGCGCCAGGGGGGCCACAAGCTTGGTTGCCGCGGCCTCCCCCCTGGCCGCGGCCACAGGGCTTGTGGGCTCCCTATGGGCCCACTTGCTTGGCCCTCAAGCCTCCTGATCTTCTTCCGTTCTGGAAAAAAATCATTTTGGGGATTTTATTCCGTTTGGACTCCGTTCCAAAATCAGATCTGAAAAGAGTCAAAAACACAGAAAAAGGAACTGGCGCTTGGCACTAAGTTAATAAGTTAGTTCCAAAAAAGATATAAAAGGTAAACAAAACATCCAAAGTTGAGAAGATAACAGCGTGAAACCATCAAAAATTATAGATACGTTTGAGACATATCAGGCCACAAGCCCACAGGCCGTGGCCACCCCCTATGGTCGCGCCGTGAGGGCTTGTGGGGCCCACGTGGAACCACCGCCCCCAAACTCAGCTCTACATCTTCCGTCTCACCCGAAAAAAAATCAGAGAGAAGGTTTCATCGCGTTTTGCGATACGGAGGCGCCGCCACATCCCGTTCTTCATCTGGAGGGCAGATCTGGAGTCCGTTTTGGCCTCCGGAGAGGGGAAATCGTCGCCATCATCATCATCAACCTTTCTCCATCGACAATTCCATGATGCTCTTCATCGTTCGTGAGTTATCTCATCGTAGGCTTGCTGGACGGTGATGAGTTGGATGAGATCTATCATGTAATCGAGTTAGTTTTTGACGGGGATTGATCCCTAGTATCCACAATGTTATAGATTGATGTTGCTACTACTTGGCTATGCTTAATGCTTGTCACTAGGGCCCAAGTGCCATGATTTCAGATCTGAACCTATTATGTTGTCGCCAATATATGTGTGTACTAGATCCTATCTTGCAAGTTGTAGTCACCTACTATGTGTTATGACCCGGCAACCCCGGAGTGACAATAGCCGGAACCACTCCCGGAGAGGACCATTGTATGAGGAGTTCATGTATGCACCACGTGTTAATGCGTTGGTCCAGTTCTTTATTAAAGGAGAACCTTAATATGTCGTAGTTTCCATTAGGACCCCGCTGACATGGGAGGGATGGACAATAGATGTCATGCAAGTTCTTTTCCCTAAGCACGTATGACTACATACATAATACATGCCTACATTAGATTGACGAACGGGAGCTAGTTACTTATCTCTCCGTGTTATAGCTGTTACATGATGAATCACATCAGTCATACTCATCCATCACTGATCCACTGCCTACGAGTCTTTTACTATTGGTCCTTGCTATGTTACTTTGCCTAGGCTTATCCCTTGCTACAAAAGGGAATGGGCCACTTTGCTGCTGCTGCCATTTGCTGCTACTGTTGCTACTGCTGTCAATTTGCTGCTTCTGGTACTGTTGTTCCTTGCTACTTCTTTGGTACTTGTTGCAAGACTTTTCTGGAGCCGTAGTCGGGGAAGCATTCTTCTCAAGAATAATCCCCCGTCAACGTGCTTTTTACTAGCGCCATTGATACAACAGTTAGGAATAGTCTGCCTTGTCAACAGATCGTTTATGGCACCGTTGCTATCATACTACTTTGCTACTGATACTTTCCTTGCAGACACTAATCTTTCAGGTGTGGTTGAATCTGACGCATTCAGCTGCTAATACTTGAGAATATTCTTTCGCTTCCCTTGTGTGAACCAACAAATTTGGGTTGAATACTCTACCCTCGAAAACTGCTGCGATCCCATACGCTTGTGGGACATCAAGGCTTTTTCTGGCGCCGTTGCCGGGGAAGCACAACTATATTCTCTGAGTCAGTTGGGATTTTCGTCTGCTAATCACTATGAGGAATCTGAAAGATCCAAGAACTAAAATCTTGCCTTCCACTACGAGGACAGGTAAGGAACTGCCATCTAGCTGTGCACTTCATTCACCTTCAGTTTTGAGTAAGTTTGCGACTTCGCCTCCTGCTAGAAATCTTGATATGTCGCATGTGCTTGATGATGCTACTTCTGCTGCCCATGATGCTTATAATGATGCTATGCTTGATACTATGCCTGATGATGTTATGCTTGATACTATGCCTGATGATGCTATGCTTGATACTATGCTTGATGATGCTATGCTAGATACTATGCCAGATGATGCTATGCTTTGTACTATGCCTGCTATGCCTGATACTGCTTTGCCACTTGGTGCATTCCTTGATGCACATATTGCTAGAGTTGCTGCTAGATGTGATGATACTTATGAAATTGCTGATACTATTGAAGTAGAACCTGCTACTATGCCTGAATTGCCTGTTATGCCTGATACGTGCTATGTTATGGAGGGAGAGATAGCTGAGGATTTTCTTGCGTGTAAGGATAGCTATGATGTTGAGAAACTTTTGCGCAAGTGGAAAGAAAAATCTCTGAACGCTAGGATGAAATACGACCCGAAGTTTGCCACTTCGCCTATCTTTGTGACCGATAAGGATTATGAATTCTCTGTCGACCCTGAGTTAATCACTCTGGTCGAATCTGATCCTTTTCACGGTTATGAGTCTGAAACGGTTGTAGCCCATCTTACCAAACTGCACGATATAGCCACCCTATTCACTAGTGAGGAAAATATCTGCCACTACTATATGCTCAAGCTATTTCCTTTCTCGCTAAAGGATGATGCTAAGACCTGGTTCACTTCTCTTGCTCCTCGATGTGTGCGTAGCCCCCAGGATATGGTCTACTAGTTCTCTGAAAAAAAAATCCCTGCCCATAAGAAACAAGTTGCCTTGCAGCAAATATACAACTTTGCTCAAGCTGAGGAAGAGAGTCTCCCACAAGCTTGGGGGAGGCTCATCCAACTACTGAATGCTTTGCCTGATCACCCTCTTGAGAAGAACGAAATACTTGATATCTTCTATAATGGACTTACCGATGCTTCCAAAGACCATCTAGATAGTTGTGTCGGTAGTGTTTTTAGGGAACGAACTGTAGAACAAGCTGAGATTCTACTGAATAACATCTTGTGCAATGAGAATGCTTGGACTATTCCCAAACCACCTCCTAAGCCAACTCTGAAGAAAAGAGGTAATCTATTCCTCAGTCCTCAAGATATGCAAGAAGCCAATAAATCTATGCGAGAGAAAGGCATTAAATCCAAAGATGTCAAAAATATACCACCTATCGAAGAGATCCATGGTCTCGATAACCCGATACATGTATTAGAAGTAAATTCTCTGCGTAGGTTTGATGAGAGTGATATTCCTTTTGTTAAACCTCCTAGCTTATGCATGGATGAACTTGATAGCTTCGTTGCCAAACAACAAAGTTTCAATGATTATGTTAGTAGACAATTGGAAAAGAAAGCTCGTATGCTTAGTCATTTAAGTGCTTGTGTGGACAGAAATGTCAATGATCTTAAGCTCCCGAGTAAACATGCTTCTATGGTTACTACTCAGGTAGAACAAGTACTTAAAGCTCAGAATGACTCGCTCAATGAGTTGAATGACAATTCCGTCAGAGTCATTACTAGAGGCGGTAGAATGAACCAGGAACCTCTGTATCCTGAGGGTCATCCGAAGAGAATTGAACAAGATTCTCAAGGAGTTAGCACTGATGCACCTAGTCATCCTAGAAAGAAGAAGAAAGATGATAGGAACTTGCATGCTAGCAACCCTGTTGCCGCTACACCTGAGAGTCCAAACGATGCCGCTATCTCTGATGCTGAAACATAATCTGGTGATGAACATGAACCTAATGATAATATCAAGAGTGATTTTCATGAAGATGCTCAGCCTAGCAATGAAAAGGATGTGGAGATTGAACCTAGTGTTGATCTTGATAACCCACAGCCTTTGAATAAGAGATACGATAAGAATGACTTTGCTGCTAGGAAGCATGGTAAAGAAAGGGAACCATAGGTTCAGAAACCCATGCCCTTTCCTCACAAACCATCCAAGAAAAAGGATGATAAGGATTTTGAGCGCTTCGTTGACATGATTAGGCCTGTCTTTCTACAAATGCGTTTGACAGATATGCTCAAGATGTCTCCGTATGCTAAGTACATGAAAGATATTGTGACTAATAAGAGGAGGATACCTGAGGTTGAGATTTCCGCCATGCTTGCTAATTACACTTTCAAGGGTGCAACTCCTAAGAAACTAGGTGATCCCGGTGTGCCCACTATACCTTCCTCCATTAAAGGCAACTACGTTAGAACTGCGTTATGCGACCTTGGAGCCGGTGTTAGTGTTATGCCTCTTTCTATTTATCGTAGACTTCAATTGGAGAAGTTGACACCCACTGAAATCTCTCTGCAAATGGCCGACAAATCAACTTCTTTCCCTATCAGCATTTGCGAGGATGTGCCTGTTGCGGTTGCTAACACCACTATCTTAACAAACTTTGTTATCTAGGATATTCCTGAGGACGATGCCATGGCTGTCATCCTCGGAAGACCCTTTTTAAACACTTGAGGGGCTGTTATAGATTGCAACAAAGGCAATGTCACTTTCCATGTCAACGGTAATGAGCATACGATGCACTTTCCGAAGAAACAATATCGAGTACATTGCATCAATGCTATCGAAAAAACTTCATCGATTCTTCTCGGGAGCTTTCAATGCCCTATTCCTCGTGTCAAGATGAAGTACGATTTGCTTGTTGGGGAGATACACATCCCCATTGAGGTGACCTAGCAACTATTCGAAAATTCTCCATTCTCTTTTGCTATTCGAGAAAGTTTTGTCGAGGGGATTTGATCAACCCCATTGACGGATTTCTTTCGATGACCATGAGATGGATGAATCGAGGAGTCACAAACATTTGTTCCAAGATTTCTCCTTCAGTTGCTTAGAAGAAAAATGATAGGTTTAGTTTAGTTTTCCCTGTTTTCTGTTTTAGCGTCCGGTAGAAAAGTACCCCGAAAATAAAAGTTCTCCAAACACTGTGAAAATCAAGTATAATTTTTTCTGGATTTTTTGAAAAATACTGGGACAAAGAGTCTATCTGGGGCCCACACCAGTGGGCCACAAGCCCTAGGGGCGCGAGAACCCCCTGGCCACGCCACCCAGGCTTGTGGGGCCCACAGGCACCCCCTCCACTCATTCTTGCTCTAATCCACTTCTCCTACCTCTAGAAAAATCGTTTCGCAGCTCAAACCCGTGTTCTTGCTCCTCTTGCTGGGATTTTCGATCTCTTTGCTCAAATCACCGTTCTCCGAACTGTTTTGGGGAAATTACTCCTTGGTAATTGACTCCTCCATTTGTTCAATTAGTTTTTGCTCTAGTGCCTTATACTCCACGTATTTTTGCTGCCTTGGTGACCATGTTCTTGAGCTTTGCATGCTGATTCTAGCTGGTCCCAAGTAGTTTTGATGCATAATATGGTCTCTAGGCACTTGTGGGAGTAGTTGCTACTAGTTTAGTTGAACCTTGTTCACCTTTCCTTTGGGTCACTGAAAATTTCAGAAAAGGAAGATGTTCAGGAAAAACTTTCATGGTGGTTCCTCAAGCAAGAGAGGTCCCCGTCTTGTGATTCGGGATCCTAATCCTTAGCAACCTAGGGACACGCAGGTACAACCTTGTGAATGGCCTTCTGATGAATTTATGATTGAGACAGGTTTCAAAGATGAGTTTGATGCACTTGTCCGCAACGTCGGACTCGAAGAATTCATCTCGGATAAATGTGAATAGTATGTTGCGCTCACTGCCTCTTTTGTTCGTAGATTCAAATTTTCAGCTGGCCGTGAGCCATCGGTACTGTTTGATCTCTATGATAAATCGTATACCATGGATTTAGAGGATTTCAGTAGAATTTGCAAAATAGCTATTTGGGGTAACCTCAGTGATCCTCCTAAATCTTCGGTTAGAGATTTTTGCGATGGTATTACGGTTGGAGAAACTAGAGACATTACGCAAGTTACCATGGGAAGTATTCATTTTCCTGCCTTGCATTACTTTGCCCTCTTCATAGGCAGATGCATTAATGGCAAGATTGAGCATTGTCACCTCTGCGCACCTAACCTTAGTATCCTTAAGAGTGCAGTGACGGGTGACAAAAGCTTCAACATGGGAGCTATTATATGAAGGAGGTTGAATAAGAATGCTATTGAAGGGGATTTCTTTGGTGGGATCTATGCCACTAGCATAGCAAATTTTCTTCGAGTACCCATCCGCGAAGGAGATCCCCCGCTCCATACAGCTTTCCTTGACCGCGTCGCTTTGACACGCTACCAGTTCCTTGAGAGGGATGATGAATCCCTCTTATACCGATTGATATTTAACCGGCAGCGTGTTTTCCATATTACCCTTCCTGCTCCTTCTCTCTTTGACTTTCAGGTAAAACAGAGATATTACATAACCAGAGGAGAGGCAGGGGAGTATGAGAGGGAGGCGGAGGCTGCTCGTCTCTGTGAGGCAGCTATTCAGGCAGTGGCTGCAGTGCTCCCGTATAATCCTGATTATGATTTTGAGTTTCGCCAGGACCATCCTTGGGAGTAGACCAAGTTAGGCCAAAAGCCTAAGCTTGGGGGAGTACTTGTTCTCACCGACTTTACATTCTTGCTTATGCTTTCACTCTCTTAGCCGGTGTTCACACTTTGCCATTGTATCATCCATGTTAGTTTATTTTCTTTTTCTGGTTTTCTTTTCGTGTGTCCGTCTAGTTTGAAAAAACCAAAAAGATTATCTTTTATTCTTTTGCTTGTTGGGAGCTTTCCCGTGTAGATAGTTTTCTTTTTATTTGGGTCAAGGTAGAAGATATTGGTTACAATGTTTAGCGGCTCTTGCATGCATACCTGTTTAGGTTTCAAAGAGCCATATGACTTTGTCTTCTACTTTGTGTTTGCCTGCAGATTCCAGCGTAGTGCAACGCACTAGCACTCTTATTATTGTTCACATCGTTCGGTCGTGCAAGTGAAAGGCAATAATGAGGATATACGATGAAGTGACTGAGCCTGGAAAAGCTGGTATGAACTCGATCTATTTTGTTTTTGTAAATATGACTAGCTCGTCATGCCTGATTCAACTTTGTTGTGAGACAAACATGTTTGCAATGACAACTTAGAGATCATAGTTGCTTATGCCATGCTTATTTAGCTAGGAGCTTATAATGGTTTGTCTTGGTTTCCAACATGAATGTTGAGATGACTATGATGTACTATGATAGGATGGTATCCTCCTTTGAATGTTTCAAGTGGTTTGACTTGGCACATGTTCACGCATGTAGTTGAAACAAAATCAACATAGCCTCTATGATGTTCATGTTCATGGTTATTTATGTCCTACTCACGCTTGCACTCAATGTTAGTTAGTCTCAATGCATTTTGATGACTGTTGTCGCTCTCTAGTTGGTCGCTTCCCAGTCTTTTGCTAGCCTTCACTTGTACTAAGCGGGAATACTGCTTGTGCATCCACTTCCATAAACCCAAAGTTGTGCCATATGAGTCCACCATACCTACCTATGTGCGGTATCTACCTGCCGTTCCTAGTAAATTTGCATGTGCCACTCTCTAAATCTTCAAGAAATAATCTGCTTTGCATGTCGGAACCGCTCATGTGGTGACCGGGGGCTATTTGTATCTTCCATGCTAGGCGTGTTATCCTCGATATGTGTTCATTCACTATCATTCACGAGAAAGGGGCCGGTAATTGGAATTCCCAGTTCCATTCTCAAATCGAAAATATAATTGCAAACAAAACTCCCTCGGGATTGATGTTGGTATGGACGGTACCCGAGGATTCAGCTAGCCGTGGAGTGTGATTGATTGCTGGTGGGGGAGTCAAAACTTTACTTTCTATTTGGGAACCGCCTATAGAATGTGTAGCATGTAAGATGTTGAGAACTCTTTGTCATTGCGTTGACAATGAAAGCATGCCACCCAAAATTATTATCTCTGTTTTCAAAGCTTGAGCTCTGGCACCTCTGCAAATCAATGCTTCCCTCTGCGAAGGGCCTGTCTATTTATCTTCCTGTTGAGTCATCCTCCTCTTACAAAAGCACCAATTAGGGAGCACCTCTATCATTTTTATGCTTTGCTTTTAACTGTGTTGGGTATGACTATGACTGGATCTTCATTGCCATGAATTACAATGTTTAGTCAGCCCTAGGTCTTTGAAGGTGCTCTGCATTTATGTTTTGCGGTCTGAGAAAGAGCTAGCGAGATACCATCTATTCGTACTGCTTCATGTTGTTTTGATTGAAGTGTTGACACTTGAGGCTTATTATTATTTGCTCGCTAGTAGATTATGCCATTGATATGAGTTTACCATGAGACCTAGATGTCATTTGCTTATGTGGTTTGCTTGTGATCTTGTTGAAACTCTGGTTATGAGTTAGACATAGTTGCAACAACAAGATCAAACAGAGTTCGTCAAAGTTTTTCTTTTGTCTCCTTCAGTTTGTCAACTAAATTGCTTGAGGACAAGCAAGGCTTTAAGCTTGGGGGAGTTGATACGTCTCCGTCGTATCTACTTTTTCGAACTCTTTTGCCCTTGTTTTGGCCTTTAATTTGCATGATTTGAATGGAACTAACCCGGACTGACGGTGTTTTCAGAAAAATTACCATGGTGTTGTTTTTGTGCAGAAATAAAAGTTCTCGGAATATCCTGAAAATTTACGGAGATTTTTTCTGGAATAAAAGAAAAATACATGCGCGAAGATCCACCAGAGGGGGCGTACCAGTGGGCCCAAGCCCACAAGCCGCGGCCACCCCCTATGTTCGCGCCGTGAGGGCTTGTGGGGCCCACGTGGCACCAACGCCTCCAAACTCAGCTCTATATCTTCCGTCTTGCCCGGAAAAAAAATCAGAGAGAAGGTTTCATCGCGTTTTGCGATACGGAGGCGCCGCCACATCCCGTTCTTCATCTGGAGGGCAGATCTGGAGTCCGTTTCAGGCTCCGGAGAGGGGAAATCGACGCCATCGTCATCATCAACCTTTCTCCATTCACAATTCCATGATGATCTTCATTGTTTGTGAGTATTCTCATCGTAGGCTTGCTGGATGGTGATGAGTTGGATGAGATCTATGATGTAATCGAGTTAATTTTGACGGGGATTGGTCTGTAGTATCCACTATGTTCTAGATTGATGTTGCTACCACTTGGCAATACTTAATGCTTGTCGCTAGGGCCAGAGTGCCATGATTTCAGATATGAACCTATTATGGTGTCGCCAATATATGTGTGTTTTAGATCCTATCTTGCAAGTTGTAGTCACCTACTATGTGTTATGACCCAGCAACCCTGGAGTGACAATAGCCGGAACCACTCCCGGAGATGACCATAGTATTGAGGAGTTCATGTATTCACCACGTGTTAATGCGTTGGTCCGGTTCTTTATTAAAAGGAGAACCTTAATATCCCGTAGATTCCATTAGGACCCCGCTGCCACGGGAGGGATGGACAATAGATGTCATCCAAGTTCTTTTCCCTAAGCACGTATGACTACATACGGAATACAAGCCTACATTAGATTGACGAATGGGAGCTAGTTACCTATCTCTCTGTGTTATAGCTGTTACATGATGAATCACATCCGTCATACTCATCCATCACCGATCCACTGCCTACGAGTCTTTTACTACTGGTCCTCGCTACGTTACTTTGCCTAGGCTTGTCCCTTGCTACAAAAGGGATTGGGCCACTTTGCTGCTACTGTTGCTACTGCTGTCACTTTGCTGCTGCTGCTACTGATGTTCCTTGCTACTTCTCTGTTACTTGTTGCAATAATTTTCTGGAGCCGTAGCCGGGGAAGCATTCTTCTCAAGAATAATCCCCCGTCAACGTGCTTCTTACTGGCGCCATTGATACAACAGTTAGGAATAGTCTGCCTTGTCAAGAGATCGTTTCTGGCACCGTTGCTATCATACTACTTTGCTACTCATACTTTGCTTGCACACACTAATCTTTCAGGTGTGGTTGAATCTAACGCATTCAGCTGCTAATACTTGAGAATATTCTTTCACTTCCCTTGTGTCTACCAACAAATTTGGGTTGAATACTCTACCCTCGAAAACTGTTGCGATCCCATACGCTTGTGGGACATCATGGTTCGACATCTAGTAGATTCGTTTGTTCACGGTCGTCTTATAGCCGTTCTCTTTGTGTCTTAAAGAGTCCCTGTATCTTGCTACGACTCGGGGACGCTTTGTATGTTGTGTGCACTCCCTTGTACATGATGGCTACTGTAGGATAGAACCTGTGCGATCCTATCCACGAAAATATCGGACGAAATCTCTGTCATGAATTTGTTCCGGCTTGTGTTGTCAGCCACATCCTTTGTTTGGTTGGAATATGGTAATTCGAGTTGCTTCGATGTCAAGTAGTGATTTCATATCTTTCCTTAGTAGTGTTCTCATATTTTATGGCAATGCAAATTCTTTTGCTCAATCTAGTTGTCTTATCAATTTTTCTCAACCGGAGTCGTCTTTTCAATTCTTTTCAACCAGTGTGCTTCTCTTCAACTAGATTATATCCTCTCCAATTTTTGAAGAAATCTCTCATTTCTTTCCGGAGTTGATCTCATGTGTCCCTAGTTGTCTTTGTTCTTCCCCGCCCTCTCACCCTTTTCTTCAGTGATTGGATTTCATCCAAGCGCATTTCATTTCAATGTTGCTTCCGCTATCTTTCTTCCATATTGTTTCCGGCGATTCATTGTGAAGATTCTCAGGAGTTCCGAGTTCATCATTTTTCACTCGTGTTCTATCTTATGGTGGATGCAATTCAAGATTTCGGTGTTCATCATATCTTTCTCACTTGTTTGGAAATTCTCTTCAAGTCTTTCTTGGTTATTCATTCATCTCTGTTCTATCCGGAGTGTTGAAGATATCTCAGAAGTTTCTTGTTTTCAAACCTTTCAATTATTTTGAGGGTCTCACCTCATAATGTTTTCAATCATACCGGTGCAATCTCTCTTTTCTAATCAATTGTTTCAATGGTGTTTTCTTTAGTTGGCCCATAACCCACAGGTTTTTCCCACGATCTTATCTGGCTCTTGTAATATTTTCCGGAGATCTCTAATTCTTTTCCATTATGACATAAGTATGAATTTCATCAGTCGGATTCCATCTCAAAGTTTGCTTCAAAATTAGTTCTCACCTTTAGCTCAACCTTTCATTCTTCATTATTCTGGAGTGTCTTAGTTATTTTGGTGGTGTTCCTTCTCATCATTCTCAGCTCGGAAAACCGAAGGAGAGTTTCTCTTAAATCTTGCTCCATTCTTGTGAAGATTTTTATCTCAGCTTCGTCTTATCCTCTCATTTGTTCTCTATCATGAGTAATTCCTTCCATGTCTAACTGGTGCATTTCAGATTTGTTTTCATTCTTGATCCTCCGAAGGCCATCATTTCATAAATTGATTCGTTCTCAGCTTTCACCTTTTGTTATGAAATTCTTCTCAATTGTTGTATCTTTGTTCGTCTCTCAATTATTTTGGTGCCTTGTTCAAGTTTCTTCTAGGTGGAACATGATCTCTTCATTCTCAAGTATATTCATTCATTCATGGTTGTTTCATTCATTTCAATTCTTACCGGTGTTTCTTTAAAGATTTCTTCTAGTTTGTGCTCTATATCTCTCTTCAATCTTTTCATGGGAATAAGTGATATGCTAATCAGTTGCTTGTCATCAATTTACCTTGGTGAAGGATAGGCATAACATAATTCCTATTCTTGTTCATAGGGATTTCAATTCTTCTTTTGGAGTGGCTCATGATATAATTCTTTTCCCAACTGCTGCATCTTTTCTTCCTCCTTTATCCTTTGAGGTGGTGTTACAACATTCTTATTAGTGGAGGAATCTCGAAGAAAAATTTGTTTCAAGAATGAGATATTTAAACCCACCAATTCTATGGTCATGAGAGATTTTTCAACTCATGATTTCTTCATTGAGATATCTTGGGTTAGATTCACCTAAAGCTCTATCTAAGGATTGTCTCTATTATGGTGTTGCAATTAATCCAAGTTTTCAATGTTTCCTCTTGGTGTAAGAAGTTTTCATATCGTGTTGCTCTTAATCAGTCATCGTTTCTGTTAGTGGCTCGTTATCACCTCATTATTTTGAAATGGTTTCTATAAACCCAGAACAAGCTTCTTCTTTTCGTTGTTGGTTTGCCAACAACCCCGTTCAATTCTTCCTGTCAGGCTATTCTCTACTTGCTTGTTCAATTTAGTCTCTATTCTCTTGTTCTGGAGTTGTGGTGATTTTGCTCTCTTCAATATATCATCTTGTTCTATCAAGATCATGTTCTCTCGTTGCTTGTTCAATTTAGTGAGTTTGTTGTAAATTTTCTCAAGATCTTTCCATCTTATCAAATTTTGTTCCCTTTTTCCTACCGAAGTGTTGCCGAAATTTTGTGTGAATTCTTGCTTGTTTCTCATGTCATTCTTCATCTCGGTCCAACTTTCAAGGATCGTTGGTTTCACACGTTGTCAGAGAAGCGACTAAGTTTTAGCTCTTGCTATTCTCTTCCTCTTTCCCCCCTTTCACTCTTAGATCTCGGGGCGAGATCTCTTGTTAGTGTAGGAGAATTGTGACAGCCCGAGACCGACGCTCCAGAAGATACCCCTTTTATTCTGTTGTCGCCGTGTTGTTAATCTGTCTGTTGCATTCATCGTAGCATCATTCACATCATGTGCATTGCCTCCGCACCCCGTTGTCGTTAGTTTTCAAAAACTTGCATCCATTATTAGTCCCGAGTTCTGTCCGTTCTTGTTGTTAACCGTTTCGAGACCAACCACACATGCATGGGCCTGTGGTATCGATAAAATATTTTTTTAAATAGTGTGTATAAAACTTTCTCGGATTGGGTTGAAAGTTGGTGTGCGGTCTTATTTTAATGTAGGTAGGCTGCATGCCAATTTTCGTCGAAATCGGAGTCCGGTTGATACCCGAACGGTCGACCGTAGCGGCACCATGTTCAGTTTATCATGGGATGTTTTCGGTTTATAAAAATCTGTCACGGGCCACAAGGTTTCCCTCTCATCCCTACATAGCCCAACTACACGGCCCACTAAACACACCTAGCCACCACCTTCATTCATGGTCGTCGGATCGTGATCGGACGGACGAGGTCCATTCCACCATAGACCAAACCCTATATAATAACCACCCCATTATGGAGCTCTCTCACTCCACTAGGGTTTTCCACTAGCCAAATTACAGCCACCCCCTCAAAAACCCCACCTGCAAGTCCAATCCCTCCAAATGCCGCAACCCTAGCCTCCCCAGCCTTTTTTAGCCTTAGATCTCAGATCTCTGGCTCAGATCACCCGAAATGCCCACCTACAGGACATGTCTGTGGTCAAACCGGACACGTCCAGGCAACCACAGGCACCCGAGCACCACCGCTCGATGCCTCGCAGTCGTGAGCCGCCGCCCTAGCAGGTTCATCGGAGCCGCGCCACCCACCAGCAAGCCACCGCATCCCGCCGGCCGGAGCGCTGTCAACCACCGTCGACAGCCGGCCGCAGCTCGCCCAGATCCTGCCCAAAGTCGGCCGCCAACCGCCGCCGCCAGGTTTCATCGCCGCCGGCACGCCTCTGGCCAAGCTCCGCCACCGCCGTTGGCTGATTCCACCCGCCACTCGTCGCCTTCCGCCGCCGGTCCCTGTTGAAGGAGTCCGCGAAGCCAACCGCCGTCACGTGCGTCCCGATCGGGATCCCAGGTCAGGTGCGCCGCTCGCCCCGCGTTGACCTCCCTGTGGGTCGGCTCATCCCTACCGAGGCCCAGGCCGTCCTGCTAGCCCCCCGGCTCAGCCTGGCCTCGCCTTCGCCCCGGCCTGACCCGCGCACCATGCCAGCCTAGCAGCCTCAGCCCACCTCTCCCTCCGACTTGGGCCGAGCCCATGAGGTGAGCCCCTGCAGTTCCCCTATATTGTGCCCGAGTGTTCCGTAGTTATCCAATGCTCATTAGTTTAGGCCCATTTAGTTTTCATTAGGTTTTACGAATTTATTAATTTCATAAAAATGCAATATTTTTCAAACGTCCGTAAATCTTAAACCGTGCGTCGGATTGCGACAAGTTATATATGTAACTTGGCTAGAATTTTGTGTAGATTAATATTTTACAACTTGCATGCATGTTTGAAGTTGTTTGACGTGCCATTTACATAGATTTGTGTGCTGTCCTGTTAGGCTAATTTTCCGTAGATAATTATGTATTGCATCCGATTTGCTCAAAGCCCGTAGGTAAAATGTCCATGTTGTTGCAACCCCTTGCCATGTATTTTAGAAATAGTTGTCATGCCATTTTCATTTAGGTGGCTGATATGTCTCCATCGTATGTACTTTTCCAAAATCTTTTGCCCTTGTTTTGGACTCTAATTTGCATGATTTGAATGGAACGAACCTGGGCTGACGCTGTTTTCAGCAGAACTGCCTTGGTGTTATTTTTGTGCAGAAATCAAAGTTCTCCAAACGTCCTGAAAATTTACGGGGAGCAGTTTTGGAAAATATCAAAAATATCTGCGCAAGTTCCACCTCAGGGGGTGGGCCAGTGGGCCACAAGCCCCTGCTCCACCCCCACCCCCCTGATGGCGGTGGGCAGGCTTGTGGGGCCCACAGGAACCTGCCGCCCCCAACTCCAGCTCTATAAGTTGCCTTTCGTCCTAGAAAAAATAAAAAAGAGAAGTTTTTCGTTGCGTTTTCGATACGGAGGCGCCGCCACCTCCTGTTCTTCATCTGGAGGGCAGATCTGGAGTTCGTCTTGGGCTCTGGAGAGGGGAAATCGTCGCCATCGTCATCATCAACCTTCTTCCCTCTGCAATTCCATGAAGCTCTTCGTCGTTTGTGAGTAATCTATTCGTAGGCTCGCTGGGCGGTGATGAGTAGGATGAGATCTATCATGTAATCGAGTTAGTTTTGATGGGGATTGATCCCTAGTATCCACTATGTTCTAAGATTGATGTTGCTACTACTTTGCCATGCTTAATGCTTGTCACTAGGGACCGAGTGCCATGATTACAGATCTGAAATTATTATGTTGTCACCAATATATGTGTGTTTTAGATCCGATCTTGCAAGTTGTTGTTACCTACTATGTGTTATGATCCGGCAACCCCGGAGTGACAATTACCGGAACCACTCCCGGTGATGACCATAGTTTGAGGAGTTCATGTGTTCACCAAGTGCTAATGCGTTGGTCCGGTTCTTTATTAAAAGGAGAACCTTAATATCCCGTAGTTTCCTTTTGGACCCCGCTGCCACGGGAGGGATGGACAATAGATGTCATGCAAGTTCTTTTCCCTAAGCACGTATGATGACACACGGAATGCATGCCTACATCACATTGACGAACGGGAGCTAGCCACATATCTCTCCATGTTATAGCTATTGCATGATGAATAGCACCCAAACAAATCACCGACCCATTGCCTACGAGTTTGTTCTGTTGTTGCTGCTACTATTGTTGCTACTACTGCTATTACTTGTTTTGCTGTGCTGTTGCTACTACTATTGCTACTGCTGTTGCTTGTCTTTCTCTGCTACTACTGTTGCTATTACTGTCGCTTGCTACTGTTGCTACTTGCTACTGCTGTCACTACTGTTGTTCCTTGCCGCTGCTATTGCTCGTTACACTACTACTACCTGTTACAATTTTGGTTCACTGGCCGTTGACGGGAACGGACAACTTCCGTCAACGCGGCAACTTGGCGCCATTGATACAATCGTTAGGAATAGTCTACCGTCAACAGGTCGTTTCTGACACCGTTGTTATCATATTACATTGCTGTTACTACTGTGCTTGCAGATACTAATCTTTCAGGTGTGGTTGAATCTGACAAGTTCAGCAGCTAAAACTCGAGAGTATGCTCTCACCTCCTAACTGGCTTATCAACAAATTGGGTCGAATACTCTACCCTCGAAAACTGCTGCAAACCCACACGCTGGTGGGCCATCGGCAACATTCTTCCAGTTTCATTGCCGGGTAGTGCTAGCAGCATTCTTTTGGTGCCGTTGCAGGAGAAGGTTTGTTGTTATAAGCATTCATCTAGCTAACGGCAGAGATTGCAAGATCAACACTTTTCTAACGCCGTTGCCGGGGAAGCACAGCTGACATTAGCATTTTTCTGGCGCCGTTGCTGGGGAGGTATTGCTATATTCTCCGAGTCACTTGGGGTTTATATCTACTGATCACTATGAGGAATCTGAAGGATCCGAAGACTAAAGTCTTGCCCTCAACTACGAGGGGAGGTAAGGAATTTCCATCTAGCTCTGCACTTGATTCACCTTCAGTTATGAGTAAGTTTGCGACATCACCTCCTGCTAGAAATCTTGATATGTCGCGTGTGCTTGATGATGCTTATGATGCTACTGCTAGAGATGTTATGCTTGATACTATGCGTGATGATGCTATGCTTGATACTATGCCTGATGATGCTATGCTTGATAATATGCTTGATACTGCTAGAGATGCTATTCTTGATACTGATTTGCATGATGATGTTAGAGATGCTATTTTGCCTGATGATGCTATGCTTGATACTGCTGGAGATAATCCTTTGCATGATTTTCCACTAGGAGTGTTCCTTGATGCTCATATTGCTAGAGTTACTGCCAATGCTCGTGATGCTTCTGAAACTACCGATACTATTGAGATAGAACCTCCTTTTGCTCCTGCTAGATCTAGCTCTCCTAGATATGAATTGCCTGATATACATGAGGGTTACGTTATGGAGGGAGAGATAGATGAGGATTTTCTTGCGTGTAAGGATGCCTATGACGCTAAGAAATTACTTCTCAAGTGGAAGGAAAAATCTCGGGAAGTTAGGATGAAAAATGACCAGAAGTTTGCCACTTCGCCTATCTTTGTCACCGATAAGGATTATGAATTATCTGTCGACCCTCAGATAACCTCTCTAGTCGAATCTGATCCTTTTCACGGTTATGAGTCTGAGACAGTCATAGCCCATCTGGCCAAACTATCCGAAATGGCCAACCTTTTCACAAATGAGAAGAAGATCCGCCACTACTATATCCTTAAGTTGTTTCCTTTCTCTCTAAAGGATGATTCTAAAGCCTGGTTCACCTCTCTTGCTCCTGGATGTGTGCGTAGTCCCCAAGAGATGGTCTATTACTTCTGTGAGAAATATTTCCCTCACCATAAGAAGCAAGCTGCCTTGTAGGAAATATACAACTTTACTCAACTCCAAGAAGAGAGTCTTCCACAAGCTTGGGGGAGGCTCGTCCAGCTACATAATGCTTTGCCTGATCACCCTCTTAAGAAGAACGAGATACTTGATATCCTCTATAACGGACTTACCGATGCCTCTAGAGACCACCTAGATAGTTGTGTCGGTTGTGTTTTTAGGGAACGAACTGTAGAACAAGCTGAGACTCTACTGAATCACCTCTAGATCAACGATAATGCTTGGACTATTCCCGAACCACCTCCTAAGCCAACTCCTAAGAAAATAGGTATTCTATTCCTCAGTCCCGAAGATATGCAAGAAGCCAAGAAATCTATGCAAGAGAAAGGCATTAGATCTTAAGATGTCAAAATCTACCACCTATCGAAGAGATCCATGGTCTCGCTAACCCGATACAGGTAATAGAAGTGAATTCTCTGCGTAGGTTTGATGAGAGTGATATTCCTTTTGATAAACCTGCTAGCCTATGCTTTGATGAATTTGACAACTTTGTTGCCAAACAACAAAGTTTCAATGATTATGTTAGCATGCATTTGGAACAAAGCGCTCGTATGCTTAGCCATTTAAGTGCTTGCATAGACAGAAATGTCAACAATGTGAAGCTTCTGAGTAAACATGCCTCTATGATTACTACTCAGGTAGAACAAGTACTTAAAGCTCAGAATGACCTGCTCAATGAATTAAATGACAACTCTGTCAGAGTCATTTCTAGAGGAGGCAAAATGACTCAGGAACCTTTGTATCCTGAAGGTCATCCTAAGAGAATTGATGAAGATTCTCAAGGAATCAATGCTGATACACCTAGTCATCCTAAGGAGAAGAAGAAGGACGATAGGAACCTGCACGCCAGTTCCCCAAATACTGTCACACCTGAAGAACCTAATGATATTTCTGCGTCTGATGCAGAAACACAATATGGTGATAAACATGAACCTGGTGACAACATGGACAGTGATGTTCGTAATGATGCTCAACCTAGCAATGACGAGGATGTGGAGATTGAACCTACAGTTAATCCTATTAATCCACAACCTAAGAGATACAACAAGAATGACTTCACTGCTAGGAAGCATGGTAAAGAAAGAGAGCCATGGGTTCAGAGACCTATGCCCTTTCCTCCTAAGCCATCCAAGAAAAAGGATGATGACGATTTTGAACACTTCGTTGAGATGATAAGACCCTTCTTTCTGCAGATGCGGTTAACTGATATGCTCAAGATGTCTCCGTATGCCAAGTACATGAAAGATATCGTGACTAATAAACGAAAGATACTAGATCTTGAGATCTCCACCATGCTTGCCAACTATACTTTCAAAGGTGGAACTCCTAAGAAACTTGGTGATCCTGGAGTGCCCACTATACCTTGCTCCATTAAAGGAAACTACGTAAGAACTGCCTTATGTGACCTTGGAGCCGGTGTTAGTGTTATGTCGCTCTTTCTTTATCGTAGACTTGAGTTGGATAAGTTGACACCCACTAACATTTCTCTGCAAATGGCCGACAAATCAACTGCTTTCCCTATCGGCATTTGCAAGGATGTGCCTGTTGTGGTTGCTAACACCACTATCTTAACAGACTTTGTTATCTTGGATATTCCTGAGGATGATGCCGTGGCTATCATCCTCGGAAGACCCTTTTTAAACACGAGAGGGGCTGTGATAGATTGCAACAATGGCAATGTCACTTTCCACGTCAACGGTAATGAGCACACAGTGCACTTTCCGAAGAAACGATATCCAGTACATTGCATCAATGCTATCGAAAAAACTTCATCGATTCTCATTGGGAGCTTTGAATGCCCTATTCCTCGTGTCAAGATGAAGTATGACTTGCTTGTTGGGGAGATACATATCCCCATTGAGGTGACTTAGTGGCTATTCGAAAATTCTGCGTTCTCTCTTACGATTCGAGAAGGTTTTGTCATAAGGACTTGATCAATCCCATTGACGGATTTCTTTCGATGACCATGAGACGGATGAATCAGAGAGTCACATACCTCTGTTTTGAGTTTTCCTTTTCTCTTGCTTAGAAGAAAAATGATGGAATTAGTTTAGCTTTTCCTGTTTTCTGTTTTAGCGTCCCGGAGAAAAATACCTCGAAAATAAAAGTTCTCCGATGGTCCTGAAAATTTAGTATGAGTTTTTCTAGAATTTTTGAATTTTTTTGGGCCTGAGAGCTGGTCAGGGGGCCTAACCAGTGGGCGACAAGCCCCCCCACCGTCATCTACCCCCCCGGTGGCATGGTGCAAGCTTGTGGAGCTCACAGGCACCCCCTCCACTCATTCCAGCTCTCAGCCTCTTCTTCCACCTCCAGAAAAAATTGTTTCGCAACTCAAACCCGTGTTCTTGCTTATTTGGCTCTGATATTCGATCTCTTTGCTCAAAGCACCATTCTCCGAACCGTTTTGGGGAAATTACTCCTTGGTAAGTGACTCCTCCATTGGTCCAATTAGTTTTTGCTCTAGTGCTTTATCCTTCGTGAATTCTTGCTACCTTGGTGACCCTGTTTTTGAGCTTGAAAGGTTGATTTTAGCTGGTCCCAAGTAGTTTTAGCGCGTGATACGGTCTCTAGGCACTAGTAGGAGTAGTTGCTACAAGTTGGGTTAATCCTTATTCACTTTTCTTTCGGAGTCTCTAAAAATTTCAGAATTTTTCAGAGCTACAAAAGGGAAAAGATGAGGAGGTTCTTGAGAGGCTCTTCAAGCCGTAACCACAAGGAGGATGAGAAGAATCACCCCAAGTACGTAGTCCCTCGAGTCACAGAAGTTCGAGCGTGCGAGTGGCCAAGTGATGAATTTTTGCGTGCCGCCAGACTTTATGAAGACTTTTATTACTTGGTGGAGGACGCAGGTCTTACTGCGTTCGTTGAAGATAAGTGCCCACAATATCTCCTCCTCACCAATATTTTCGTTCAAAGATTCAACTTTTATCCGAGGAAGAATCCTCCCATGGTTGAGTTCATGATATACGATGTCCCCCAGTGCATGACGCTGCAGGATTTTTGCAATGTATGCAAATTACCTTATGTTGGGGATATCCGTGACCCTCGTCCACGGGACTTGGAGGATTTCATTGGTACTATTGCTGTTGGAGAGGAGAGAGGAGTGTCTCGCGCTAGAATTGCTACCATACATTTTGCTGTCCTTCGGTACATCTCATTATTTGTGGGAAAATGTTTGATTGGCCGAGGGGAGGCTGGATCACTTAGTTCTCCAGACCTTGCGGTTTTGAGTGAAGGCCTTTATAACGATAAGACTTATAGCTTGGGCGCTATAGTAGCTCAACGGTTGAACCTGAACCGTTCTAAAGGAGTCTTCTATGGAGGTATCTATGCTACCCGTCTTGCCAGACACTTTGAGATACCCATTAGACTGGGAGAGGAAGGAGACATGCTTCTCCCTGAGAGATATCTGGATTCTGACAGCATGGTTCGCCATGATTTTCTGGATAGGGATGCTAGTAGACGGATGATTTATAACCTGGTGTTTAGTCAGGGTACTCGAGAGACTATTACTTTGCCTGCTCCTTCTTTGTTTGATCTTCATGCAGGAAGGTACATTATTATGCATGCGGACATCTACGCATATTGGGGCTTGGCCCAACCACAGGCGCCCGTGCCTGAGCCGCCAGTCGAGTACGAGACGCCAGTTTATCAGTGGGATCCAGAGGAGCTCACACAGCAGTGGCGTCCATAGTCTGCTCCGGCGTATCCTGGAGCTGGTGATTTCCCACCATGGGAGTAGACCAAGTTAGGCCAAAAGCCTAAGCTTGGGGGAGTACGTGTTCTCACCGACTTTACATTCATGCTTATGCTTTCACTTCGTTAGCCGGTGTTTACACTTTGCCACTGTATTATCCATGCTAGTTTCTTTTCGTTTTTTTTGTTTCCTTGTTTTGTGTCCTTTTGAGAAAACACAAAAAGATATTTCTTTCTTCTTTTGCTTGTTGGGAGCTTTCCCGTGTAAATAGCTTTCTTTTTCTTTGTGTCAAGGTAGAAGATATTGGTTACAATGCTTAGTGCTTCTTACATGCTTACGTGTTTAGCTTTCAAAGATCCATATTATTTTGTCTTCTCCTATGTGTTTGCGTGCAGATTCATCTTAGTCCAATGCGCCTATTATCGTTTTCATCGTTCGATCATGCAAATGAAAGGCAACAATAACGATATATGATGAAGTGACACAGACTAAAAAGCTGGTATGAACTCTATCTATTTTGTTTTTGTAAATATGACTAGCTTGTCGACCCAGATTTAGCTTTGTTGTGAGAGAACCATGTTTGCAATGACAACTTAGAGATCATAGTTTCTGATACCATGCTTATTTTGCTGAGAGCCTATAATGGTTTGTCTTGATTTCCAACATAGATTTTGAGATGACTATGATGTAGTATGATAGGATGGTTTTCTCCTTTGAATGTTTCAAGTGGCTTGACTTAGCGCATGTTCATGCATGTAGTTGAAGCAAAATCAACATAGCCTCTATGATGTTCGTATTCATGGTGATTTATATCTTGTTCATGCTTGCATTCAATGTTAGTCAAACTCATTGCATCTTGATGACTATTGTCGCTCTCTAGTTGGTCGCTTCCCAGTCTTTTGCTAGCCGTCACTTGTACTAAGCGGGAATACTGCTTGTGCATCCACTTTCATAAACCCAAAAGTTTTTCCATGAGAGTCCACCATACCTACCTATTTGCGGTATCTACCTGTCGTTCCAAGTAAATTTGCATGTGCCACTCTCTAAACCTTCAAGAAATAATCTATTTTGCATGCCCGAACCGCTCATGTGGTGACAGAGGGCGATTGGTATCTTCCATGCTAGGAGTGTTACCCTCGACATGTCTTTATTCACAGTCATTCACGAGAAAGGGGCCGGTATTTGGGATGCCTAGTTCCACGCTTAAATCGAAAACATAACTGTAAAACAAGACTCCCCCCGGATTGATGTATGGACGGTACCCGAGGATTCGGCTAGCCGTGGAGTGTGATTGATTGGTGGTGGGGGAGTTAAAACTTTAATTTTCTGTTTGGGAACCGCCTATAGCATGAGTAGCATGGAATATATTGAGAACTCTTGGTCATTGCGTTGACAATGAAAGCATGCCACCCAAAATTATTATCTCTGTTTTCAAAAGCTTGAGCTCTGGCACCTCTGCAAATCAATGCTTCCTTCTGTGAAGGGCCTGTCTATTTATTTTCCTGTCGAGTCATCCTCCTCTTATATAAGCACCAATTAGAGAGAACCTCTGTCATTTTTATGCTTTGCTTTTGATTGATATTGAGTATGACTATGACTGGATCTTCGTTGCTATGAATTACAATGTTTAGTCAGCCCTTGATCTTTGAAAGTGCTCTGCATTTATGTTTTGCAGTCTCAGAAAGAGCTAGCGAGATACCACCTATTCATATTGCTTCATTCTTGTTTTGATTGAAGTGTTGGTATTTGAAACTCATTATTATTTGCTGTTAGCTGATTATGCCATTGATATTAGTTTACCGTGAGACCTTTGTGTCATTTGCTTATGTGGTTAACTTGTGATCTTACTGAAATTCTGGTTATGAGTTAGACATAGTTGCAACAACAAGATCAAACAGAGTTTGTCAAAGTTTTTTCTTTCTCTCTCAGTTTGTCAACTGAGTTGCTTGAGGACAAGCAAGGTTTTAAGCTTGGGGGAGTTGATACGTCTCCATCGTATCTACTTTTCCAAACTCTTTTGCCCTTGTTTTGGACTCTAATTTGCATGATTTTAATGGAACTAACCTGGACTGACGCAGTTCTCAGCATAATTGCCTTGGTGTTATTTTTGTGCAGAAATCAAAGTTCTCCAAACGTCCTGAAAATTTACGGGGAGCAGTTTTGGAAAATATCAAAAATATATGCGCCATGTTCCACCTCAGGGGGTGGGCCAGTGGGCCACAAGCCCCTGCTCTGCCACGACCCCCCTAGTGGCGGTGGGCAGGCTTGTGGGGCCCACAGGCACCTCCCTCCCCCAACTCCAGCCCTATAAGTTGCCTTTCGTCCCAGAAAAAATAAAAAAGAGAAGTTTTTCGTCGTGTTTTCGATACGGAGGCGCCGCCACCTCCTGTTCTTCATCTGGAGGGTAGATCTGGAGTCCGTCTTAGGCTCCGGAGAGGGGAAATCATCGCCATCGTCATCATCAACCTTCTTCCCTCTCCAATTCCATGAATCTCTTCGTTGTTCATGAGTAATCCATTCGTAGGCTCGCTGGGCGGTGATGAGTAGGATGAGATCTATGATGTCGTCGAGTTAGTTTTGATGGGGATTGATCCCTAGTATACACTATGTTGTGAGATTGATGTTGCTACTACTTTGCCATGGTTAATGCTTGTCACTAGGGCCCGAGTGCCATGATTTCAGATATGTGTGTTTTAGATCCGATCTTCCAAGTTGTAGTTACCTACTATGTGTTATGGTACGGCAACCCTGGAGTGACAATAACCGAAACCACTCCCGGTGATGACCATAGTTTGAGGAGTTCATGTGTTCACCAAGTGCTAATGTGTTGGTCCGGTTCTTTATTATTGAATGCCTGCTTAGTATGAAGGTCCCGACTGGCTTCTCGTCCAATATAAAGGGAATAATAAATATGGCAGAGAAAAAGTTTCAGAACCTAAAGTCTCATGACTGCCACGTGATTATGACGCAACTGCTTCTGGTTGCATTGAGGGGGCTTCTATCGAAAAACGTCCGATTAGCCATTGTGAAGCTATGTGCATTCCTCAATGCAATCTCTCAGAAGGTGATCGATCCAGAAATCATTCGAAGGCGAAGGAGTGATGTGGTGCAATGTCTTGTCAGTTTCGAGCTAGTGTTCCCACCATCCTTCTTCAATATCATGACGCACGTCCTAGTTCATCTAGTTGACGAGATTGTCATTCTGGGCCCCGTATTTCTACACAATATGTACCCCTTTGAGAGGTTCATGGGAGTCCTAAAGAAATATGTCTGTAACCGCGCTAGGCCAGAAGGAAGCATCTCCATGGGCCATCAAACAGAGCATGTCATTGGGTTTTGTGTTGACTTCATTCCTGACCTTAAGAAGATAGGTCTCCCTAAATTGCGGTATGAGGGGAGACTGAATGGAAAAGGCACGCTTGGAGGGGAGACTGACTCGAAAAGGCACGCTTGGAGGGGAGACAATAATATGCAGGGACGAATATTCTTGGTCTCAAGCACACTGCACAGTTCTACAGAACTCTACCTTGGTGACCCCTTATTTCGATGAACACAAGAACAGTCTGCGCTCCAAACACCCGGAGCAGTGCAAGGACTGGATTACATGTGAATACATCAGGACTTTCAGCAGTTGGTTGGAAACACGTCTCAAAGATGAAAACACTGTTTGTGATGAGCTGTACCCTTTGTCCAGGGGACCATTTTCGACTGTTACGATTTGGAAAGGATACGAGATAAATGGGAATACATTTTACATGATCGCCCAAGATCAAAAGAGCACCAACCAAAACAGCGCTGTCCGCTTTGATGCACCCAGCGAGAGGGGAAAGGACACATATTATGGTTACATAGTGGACATATGGCAACTTGACTACGGAATAGATTTTAAGGTCCCTTTGTTTAAGTGCAAATGGGTCAATCTGTCAGGAGGAGGGGTACAGGTAGACCCATAGTACGGAATTACAACTGTGGATCTGAACAATCTTGGGTACACTGACGAACCGTTCGTCCTAGCCAATGATGTGGCACAGGTTATCTATGTGAAGGACATGTCTACCAAACCGAGAAAAAGAAAAAATAAGGAAGCGAATACATCATACGATGAGCCAAAGCGCCACATAGTTCTTTCAGGAAAAACGGACATCGTGGGAGTGGAGGGCAAGACAGACATGTCCGAAGATTATGAAAAGTTTCATGAAATTCCTCCCTTCAAAGTCAAGGCTGACCCAAGCATCCTGATAAATGATGAAGATTATCCATGGTTACGGCGCAATAAGGAAAGGACACAAGCGAAGAAAAAGTGAAGACTTTCTCAACAACTATTATGATGATACCATGCCAACTTTCAACCTTTTTGTAGTTCATTTGAAATGCATGTTGTAACAGACAGGTGAGCACTGTGCTTCTCCCTTCATCGTCTCTACACTCAGGGCTTACAAACCGCTGCGAGTGCCTCTCGCTTGGCGATGTGGGACTAAAAAACAGTTGTAAAAATAATCAACTAAAAATCTCTTTTACTAGTTCATGCCACGAACCGGTACTAAAAGGTGCTCGTGGGGCCCAGCCTTAAAATCTGTACCAAATAAAATGCCTTTGTACTAAAATTATATAGAATTTTGTTCAAAACATTAAAAGAAAAAAACAATTATCATGGAAGAAAATAAATAAGTAATTAGAATTTTGTTACAAACTTTAATAGCAAAAAGAATTATCGTAAAAGAAGATAAATAAGTAATTAGAAACAAAAAAGAAAGAAAAAAAGTGGGAAAAAAATTAAAATAAAGGAATCAACTAAAAAGCTTTTATAAACCTCTAGTATTATTGAAACTAAAATTATATAGAATTTTGTTACAAACTTTAATAGCTAAAAGAATTATCATAAAAGAAAAGAAATAAGTAATTAGAAACAATATGAAATAAAAAAAATTAGTATTTTGTTGTAAGTAGAAACAAAACAAAATAATCTAACTAGCACTTTGAATTTAAGTAGAAACAAAACAAAAACAAAACAAAAATAATGGAAAAAAATTAAAAAAATAGATTCCAATTTATAGAGAAATTCAACCTAAATTCAAAGTGCTAGTTAGCCCAACTAGCTCTTTGAATTTAAAATGCTAGTTAGCCTAAGTAGCTGTTTGAATTTAGGTTGAATATTGTCTCTAAATTCGTACCGCTCGACATTGCAGCTGCGGCGGAGCTTATAAACAGGCTCGACAGCCCTTTGCTTGGCGAGGTGGGACTAAACATCGTCCCGCACCGCGGCTGTGGCAGGCACATGCCTTTAGTCCCGGTTGGTGGCTCCAACCGAGACTAATGCCCCTCTTTAGTCCCGGTTGGTGGCACCAACCAGGACCAAAGGCCTCTGCTTAAGAGGCCTTTGGTACCGGTTGGTGCCACCAACCAGGACCAATGCAACCCTTTAGTCCCGGTTGGTGCCACGAACCGGGACCAATGCTTCTGCTATATAAGCCAACACTTTGGAAATTTTCAGATTTGACAGCGCCGCGAGCTCATCCACGCCCGATGACGCCACGAGCTCATCCACGGCGCCGCCAGGCTGCCCAGTCGTCGTCGCCCGTCGCCCTCCGCCCCCCAAGCCCACGCCGTTGCCCGTCGCCGTCGCCCTCCGCCCCCCGCCGCCGTCGCTGTCGCCCTCCGCCGCCCCCGAGCCGTTGCCAGTCACTGTCGCCCTCGCCCTCCGCCCCCTGCCGCCGTCGCAATCACCCTCGCCGCCCACGTCGTCGCCCCGGCCGCCCCCAATGTGAGCCGCCGCCGCCATGGCTCTGTTTTTTTATTTATTGTTTTTAATTTTTGATTTGTAACATTTGATTTCTATATACATATAGATTTTTAGAATGCTCATTTCATGCATGTATGTTTGCATTTTTCATATATGTATGTTTGCAGAGACCGGGGGTCTTAACCTCCTTTTCAAACAAAAATATACCCATATGACCAACGTCTGATGGGTAGCATGAGTCGTTGCCTTCTTTGTGCGCGATATTTGGCACAAATATGGCCTCAAATCAAAAAAGGTTCAACAAGAAAGTTGTTTGTATCACCCATATATATAAATTTGAAATTGGGCGCACCTCCATCCGAGATCATATGTGGACTGTGGTACTCAAAAATGAAATTGTTGTCTCAACCATACTTAAATCCGAGTTCGGTTAATTTTTAAAGAATGTTTAAAGGATTTGGAATACTTCCATTTTATGGGAAGTCCAGCAACATCATAAATAGAAGTGAGGTCACGGTGCATTGAACAACACATAGCAAAATATTCAATCAACCACTTTTACATTTATATACCTTTTTATCTCTCCCTTGTTTATATGCTTTCACGTTCTTCATTGTTCGTCATTCTTGCTATGAATATATCATCAGCATGTCTTTGTTACCCGATATACCCAACCACTTTGTGTAGTGGCCAATAATTCATACGGTGTTTCTAGATCGTTCAGTGAATATACTCTATCAACCATCCCTAGTTTTCTCATTCATGCATCTAATTACATGCAAAGGACGATTCAAACTAATATCCACTAGTCAACAACCCGTGCATTTGCACAGGCTAGTTTTAATGCATGGTTACTTAGCAATGGTCTCGTGAAAGTATATTGATTTTGGAAATAGTGGTTAGTCTTATACTTGTCAGATTTTTTTGTTATGTGTGTAGTTCCTTCAAAACAAATGTGAAAACCAAAGTGCTAATTTTTGTGGGTATCTTAAAACGGAAATCAAATGCTTTATAATTTGACATTTAAATGAAATATAATAAAGCATAGAATAGTTTCATTCAACGTATAGATTTTGTTTTTTTGCATGCCTTATACAAATGTTATTTTTTTAGTTCATTTTACGATGCCTATCCCGCATCCTCGTCGTCGACGCGGCGGAGGACACCTGCTTGATCAGAGGGGCCATGGCCGGGACTGGGCTCCGCCCGGCTGGTATTGGGAGGTGCTACCTTCCGAGGGATGTAGGTTGGTGAGGAGGCAGCCCGTTGTTGACCCGATCCTTGTTTGGTGGTGGTCGCGTGGGCCAGTGATGGCGCCAAGGCTTTCGGACACCGCGGAGGTGGTACGTCACCGTGTCAGTGAGGAGGATGAGCACGTCCGTCGCTACATGGTTGCATTGGAGGGCAGGTTCGACAATACCTGGCAGGTTCTTCAGGGATCTCACTGGAGCTATGGTCCTGTGACGGTTCCTTCTCTTTGGGTGTCCACCGCCCGCGACGATACCCGTCGGGCGCTACGGTTCTAGATGTATTAATGATGCTTTATGTATGATAGTGTTCGAGGAGTATTAATTAGTGATAATATTCGACGATGTATGGACACAAGAGATTGATGATGTAGTCTTGCTTATAATTGAATGCACGCTAATTTGAATACTACTTTATTTGACGATTTGTTTTTTCTTATTGAATGTTCAAATTGGAAAAGTACTCCTACTTTGAATGCTAAAATTAGAGAGCACTATGCAGAAATCTAGGAGCCCCCCTCCATCATCCGCGACGTCGTCCCCGTCACCGACCCCCCTCCGACCTCGAGTCAGGGTCTATATTGTTTTATGCTACTTTACCTTAAATAGGGTATTTAATTAGGTCCTCCCTAATACTAATGATCATGTTGCTGTAAATGTTGTATGACAATGTTGTAAAGGGTAGTAATTGGTCTCTTCTGCTGCTTTTCAGAGATGGAGTTCTTCACGGTCATACTTGAGAAATCCTCCAGGCTGGTGCTGCCGCACTATTTTGTGAAGATGCTGGACGGCCATCGGCCACAGAACATGAAGCTGAGGCAGGCCGGCAATGGGCTTCGCAAGCTGTGGGACGTGGAGGTGGTGTTCGACGCCGATGGCCGCATGTACCTAGATCGTGGCTGGAAGCAGTTCGTCCGTGCCTACGACCTGGGGATCGGGTACTTCCTTGTCTTTAGGTACGACGGCAATGCCACGTTCGCCATGAAGGTGTCCGACACGACCATGTGTCGGAGGCGTTACCAGGACGACGACGATGCCGGTACGCTCTGTCTCTTCTTCCTCTCCATTAGGATATCTCTCAGACCCATTTTAAAAAAGAATTTTTGCATTTGGCAAGGCAATGGGAGCAGGAGGAGCGAGTACTGCGACAGGTGCTATGTCTACGGCAGCAGCGACTCTGGCAGCAAAAGTAGCAGCGACTCTGGCGACAGCAAAAGTAGCAGCGACGATGGCCTCACGATGGATGTCCCATAGCTGGGCGATAGGGCCATGGCAATTGTGGTAGAGGGGTACATCCCACAGCCTGTCCTAGGGCTTTGCCGCTCTAAGCGCATCAAGATGATGAAGGAGAAGGTGAAGAAGCAGGAGTGAATATCTTAAGAACCTCATGGCTTTAATCTTTATAGTACAAACCTTTTAAGTACGGTAGTGTTGAATTGCTACTGCACTTTAAATTATGATGGTGGTGTGCCTGATGAAATTTTGTGCATGCTCATGGATGCTCCTTGTTATTATGATGTATTATGATGCATGATTAGTAGGACTTGTTATTATATATGATGATGTATGATGCGAGCATGAAGAGTTATTATATATCAGCGGGTGAAATGAACATAGCAGTAGCGTTGGTAAACCAAGCATGAAGATAAGAGAGGACACTTCTCTCTATTAGCTAGCAAATAACAACCTAAATTAACCCCCAAAACCCCTAAACCAGCCACTTTAAAAAAAACTCAGCTGCAGCCATTTTCTGACGCGTGGATGCCTTTTGGTCCCGCTTTATGTCACCAACCGGGACCAAAGGCCCCCCTGCCTGGGCTGCCCGCAGTGGCCACGTGGATGCCCATTTGTCCTGGTTCGTGTAATAATCGGGACTAAAGGGGGGAGCATTAGTAATGACCTATGAGTTCCAGTTCAAGAACCGGGACTAATGGCCCTTACGAACCGGGACAAATGCCTTGTTTTCTACTAGTGTGATTATACAAATCTTCTATGCTGGTTTGAATTTTGCTTCTAGAAATATCCTGGATTCCGCCTTCGGTGGAACCTTCAGGGAAATCAGATTAGGAGAAGCCACAAAACTCCTATAGAATATCATGACAAACTATTCTGAATGGCACACTGAAAGGTCACCTACTAGTAAAAAAGTGCATGCTATAGAAGAAATTAACTCTTTGAGTGCTAAGATGGATGAGTTAATGAAATTGTTTGCTAGTAAAGGTGCTTCTTTAGATACAAATGATATGCCATTGTCTTCCTTGATTGAGAGTAGCAATGAGAGCTTCGATGTTAATTTTGTGTGTAGGGATAATTTTGGCAACAACAATGCTTATAGAGGAAAGTTTATTCCTAGGACTTTTCCTAGTAATCCCTCTAATAACTTTGGCAATTCCTACAACAATGCTCATGGAAATTACAATAAATTACCCTATGATCTAGAGAGTAATATTAAAGAGTTTATCAACTCGCAAAAGATTTTCAATGCGTCCATAGAAGAAAAACTGCTCAAAATTGATGACTTGGCTAAGACCGTTGATAGAATGTCTCTTGATATTGATGCTTTGAAATTGAGATGTGTTCCTCCCAAGATCAATATGGATGAAACTTTGAAAGCTATGTGTGTTTCCATGAATGAGAGTAAAGAAAGAACCACCCAAATTCGTGCTAGACATGAATGGCTTAAAAAGGTGTGTTCCCGTGATGAGAATAACGAAGATCTGCAAGTGCTTGGTGTGACTCCCATTGAATCCTTGTTTTCTAATGTCAAACCTAATGATGATGGAGCTGGATATGAATCCACTTTGGTTGAGAAACGCCCCAATGATTCGGAATCTATCTATCTTGATGCTAAAAGCATTGAAACTGGAGTAGAGGATATCAAAACTTTGAGTAGTAATGAAATTACTACTTTGGATTTCAAGGAATTCAATTATGATAGTTGCTCTTTGGTTGAATGTATTTCCTTGATGCAATCCATGCTAAACTCTCCACACACTTATAGCCAAAACAAGGCCTTTACCGATCATATCGTCGATGCTATCATGATATCTCTTGAAGAGAAACTTGAGTTGGAACTTTCTATTCCTAGAGAACTTCATGATGAGTAGGAACATACTATAAAAATCAGGATTAATAACTATGAATGCAATGCTTTGTGTGATTTGGATGCTAGTGTTTCCTCTATTCCAAAGTCTTTATGTGATGTTCTAGGCTTCAATGAGATTGATGAGTGCTCTCTTAATTTGCATCTTGCGGATTCTACTGTTAAGAAACCTATGGGAAGGATCAATGATGTTCTTATTATTGCAAATAGGAACTATGTACCCATAGATTTCATTGTGCTTGATATTGATTGCAATCCGACATGTCCCATCATTCTTGGTAGACCTTTCCGAAGGACTATTGGTGCTGTCATCGATATGAATGAAGGGAATATTATATTTCAATTTCCATTAAAGAAGGGCATGGAAAATTGCCTAGAAAGAAAATAAGACTGCCATATGAATCCATGATGAGGGCTACTTATGGTTTGAGCACCAAAGACGATGATACGTGATTCTATCGCCTTGTGCTTAGCTAAGGGCGTTAAACAATAGCGTTTGTTGGGAGGCAACCCAATGAATTTATCTTTGCTTTTTTGCTTTCTATTTATTTGTGTCCACACCATTATAATTCTGTTATGATTGTGTTTTTTGTGTTTCTTTTTGTGTTTGAGCCAAGTTAAACCTTTATGACTAGTTTTGGTGATGGTTGTTTGATCTTGCTGAAAAGACAGAAACTTTGCGCTCACGAAATTATTTTTCATTCTTATCCAGAAAGAGATTTTGAGTTGATTATTTTTGCTTCTGGTTGATGTGCCAATTTGCCTAATTGTCATAATTTTTCAGAATTTGTGAGATAACAGAAGTATACGAAGTATACAAATTGCTACAGACTGGTCTGTTTTTGACAAATTCTGTTTTTGTTGTGTTGATTGCTTATTTTGATGAAAGTATGGATAGTATCGGGGGGTTACTTGCCATGGGAAAGTGATAATACAGTAATATAACACCAATATAAATAGAAATCAAGTTTGCTACATTACCTAAAGAGTTGGTAGTTTGTTTTCTTGTGCTAATGACATCACGAGTTTCTGTTTAAGTTTTTGTGTTGTGAAGTTTTCAAGTTTTGGGTGATGTTCTCATGGACAATGGGATAAACAGTGGAAAGATATCAAGCTTGGGGATGCCCAAGGCATCCCAAGCCAAATTCAAGGACACCAAAAAGCCTAAGCTTGGGGATGTCCCGGGAAGGCATTCCCTCTTTCGTCTTCAATCCATCGGTAACGTTACTTGGAGCTATATTTTTATTCACCACATGATATGTGTTTTGCATGGAGCATCTTGTATTATAGGAGTCTTTTCTTTTTTGTGTCACAATCATCCTTGCTGCACACCTTTTTGAGAGAGACATGCACTCATCGTGAATTTGCTAGAATACTCATTGAGCTTCACTTATATCTTTTGAGTTAGGCAATTTAACTCGCATGTACTTCACTTATATCTTTTGAGCTAGATAACTTTGCTCTAGTGATTCACTTAGATATTTTTAGAGCACGGGGGTGTCATATTTGGGAGAAATAAAAACTCTCGACCTTCACTTATATCTTTTTGAGAGTGCTCTCTCTGAGTAACTTGGTCGTTGGCATGTGCCATGAAAGAGTCCTAAAGATGACACGCATCCAAAGAGGATATAATAAACTTCCATATTCATGTGCATTGATCAATAAAGAGAAGTTTGATTCCTCTCAATTAGTTTTGAGACATGGATATGGTAATATTAGAGTTATGTTAGTAGGGTGTTGTGAATCCAGAAATACTTGTGTTGAAGTTAGTGATTCCCGTAGCATGCACGTATGGTGAATCGCTATGTTAGGAGAGCATAATTGATTTATTGGTTGTCATCTTTTGTGTGGCGGTCGGGATCGCGCGATGGTTAACACCTACCAACCCTTCCCCTAGGAGTATGTGTTTAGCACTTTGTTTTGATTACTAATAAAACTTTCGCAGTAAGTATATGAGTTCTTCATGACTAATGTGAGTCCATGGTATAGATGCACTTTCACCTTCCACCGTCGCTAGCCTCTCTAGTGCCGTGCAACTTTTGCAGGTACACAGAACCACCATATACCTTCCTCAAAACAGCCACCATACATTCCTATCATGGCCTTTTCATAGCCATTCTGAGATATATTGCCATGCAATTCCCACCGTTCCATCTCATGACTTGTGCCGTCACTTTCATATTGCCATTGCATGATCGTAAGATAGCTAGAGAGATGTTTCAACATCATACGCTAAGCTAGATCGTTGCACATCCCGGTACACTGCTGGAGGCATTTCCTATAGAGTCATCATTGCTCTAAGTATTGAGTTGTGAGCAAATAAAAGTGTGATGATCATCATTATTAGAGCATTGTCCCATGTGAGGAAATGAAATAAAAAAAAGAGGCCAAAGATGCCCACCAAAAAAATGAAAAGAGGCCAAAGAGCCCAAATAAAAAAAAGAGAGAAGGGACAATGCTACTATCTTTTTCCACACTTATGCTTCAAAATAGCACCATGTTCTTCATGATTGAGAGTCTCTTGTTTTATCACCTCCATATACTAGTGGGAATTTCATTATATAACTTGGCTTGTATATTCCAATGATGGGCTTCCTCAAAATTGTCCTAGGTCTTCGTGAGCAAGCAAGTTGAGTTTACACCCACTAGTTCTCCTTTTGAGCTTTCACACACTTACAGCTCTAAGTGCGTACGTTGTATGCTAATCCCTACTCATTCCCATTGATACCTATTGATGGGCATCTCCATAGCCCTTTGATACGCCGAGTCTATGTGACCATCTCCTCCTTTTTGCCTCACAACCTCCACCACACTCAATTTCACCTATAGTGCTATAACCATGGCTCACGCTCATACATTGCGTGAGAGTTGAAAAAGGTTTGAGAAAGTAAGAGTGCCAAAACAATTACTTGGCCAATACCGGGGTTGTGCATGATTTAAATTCGTTGTGTGGGGATGATGGAGCATGGACAAACTATATGATTTTGTAGTGATAACTTTCTTTGGCCTTGTTATTCCAAAAGTTCATGATTACCTTGCTAGTTTGCTTGAAGTATTATTGTTTTCATGTCAATAGCAAACTATTGTGTTGAATCTTACGGATCTGAACATTCATGTGACATGAAAGAAGTTGCAAAGGACAAATATGTTAGGTAGCATTCCACATCAAAAATTCAATCTTTATCACTTCACTACTCAAGGACGAGCAGGAGTTAAGCTTGGGGACGCTTGTTACGTCTCCAACCTATCTATAATTTTTGATTGTTCCATGCTATTATCTTGTCAACTTTGGATGGTTTTGTATGCATTTTATATATTTTTTGGGACTAACCTATTAACTCAGTGCCAAGTGCCAGTTCCTGTTTTTTCCTTGTTTTTCACCTTTTTCAGACGAGAATATCAAATGGAGTCCAAACGGAATAAAACCTTTGGAAAGATTTTTTCCGGAACAGAAGATACGCAAGGAACTTGAGAACCAAGGCAAAGGCTCCTAGGGGAGGCCACAAGCCCCCTAGCCGCGGCCTGTGGGGCGCGCCTAGAAGGCTTCTGGGCCCCTCGTGGCTCCTTTGCCCTACCTCTTCCGCCTATAAATTCCCTAAAATTCTGAAACCACGGGAGAGAGCCACGAAAATACTTTTCTGCCACCGCAAGCTTCTGTCTCCACAAGATCCCATCTCGGGACCGTTCCGGTGCCCTGCCGGAGGGGGGATTCAGACAAGGAGGGCTTCTTCATCAACACCATTGCCTCTTCGATGATGCGTGAGTAGTTCACCACAGACCTTCGGGTCCATAGCTAGTAGCTAGATGGCTTCTTCTCTCTCTTGGATCTCCAATACAAAGTTCTCCATGATCTTCACGGAGATCTATCCGATGTAATCTTCTTTTGCGGTGTGTTTGTCGAGATCGGATGAATTGTGGATTTATGATCAGACTATCTATGAATGTTATTTGAGTTTCCTCTGATCTCTTATATGCATGATTTCGTATCCTTGTAATTCTCTTCGACTTGTGGGTTTTGTTTGGCCAACTTGATCTATAAATCTTATAATGGGAGAAGTTCTTGGTTTTGGGATCATACCGTGCGGTGTCCTCACCCAGTGACAGAAGGGTTAGCGAGGCATGCATCGTGTTGTTGCCATCAAGGGTAAAAAGATGGGGTTTATACCTATTGCATGAATTTATCCCTCTACATCATGTCATCTTGCTTAAGGCGTTACTCTGTTTGTTACGAACTCAATACACTAGATGCATGATGGATAGCGGTCGATGTGTGGAGTAATAGTAATAGATGCAGAAAGTATTGGTCTACTTGTCTCGGACGTGATTCCTATATGTATGATCATTGCCTTAGATATCATCATGACTTTGCGCGGTTCTATCAATTGCTCGACAGTAATTCGTTCACCCACTGTAATACTTGTTATCATGAGAGAAGCCTCTAGTGAACACTATGGCCCCCGGGTCTACTTCACATCATATTTTCAGCCCTACACTTTTATTTTGTTGCACTTTCCACCTTCAGATCTCACCTTGCAATTAACCGTGAAGGGATTGATAGCCCCTTTATAGCGTTGGGTGCAAGTTTGTTCGTTTTTGCGCAGGTACTTTGGAGACTTGCCTTGATGCTCCTACTGGATTGATACCTTGGTTCTCAAACTGAGGGAAATACTTACTGCTACCGTGCTGCATCGTGATACGTCCATTTTGCATCATATTTTCATGTTGATATTTATCGCTTCTTGGGCTGTTATTTCACTTCACGGTACAATTCTTATGCTTTTTCTCTCTTATTTTGCAAGGTTTACATGAAGAGGGAGAATGCCGGCAGCTGGAACTCTGGCCTTAAAAAGGAGCAAAGTTGAGATACCTATTCTACGCAACTCCAAATGCCGTAAAAATCAACGAGGATTTTTTTCCGGATTTATAAAAAATACTGGGCCGAAGAAGCGCTAGAGGGGCGCCAGCAGGTGGCTGCTATCCCACAGACAACAGCGCCAGAAGTTGACACGTTGACAGAGGCTGGGCTTGCGTTTGTTCTTCCCTTGAAGAGGAAAGGGTGATGCAGCACAAGAGCAGTAAGTATTTCCCTCATTTTGAGAACCAAGGTATCGATCCAGAAGGAGGGTCTCGTCAAGTCCAGAGTACGTGCGCAAACACAAACAAGATTTGAATAATCATCCAAAGACTCAAGCCATGAGCGGGACAATTTCTAATCATTAATTTCATTCTCTCCCAAGCTTGTGCAACATGTTCATGATCAAAGTGCCTGAAATTCATGATATCATTACGGAGAGAGATGATCTTAGCCGGTGGGAAATACTTGGATATATAAGCATCTTTGCACTTATCCCAAGAATCGATACTATTTTTGGGCAAAGAAGAAAACCAAGTTTTTGCGCGATCTCGCAACGAGAAAGGAAAAAAGCTTCAATTTAATCACGTCATTATCCACATCTTTTTTATTTTGCATATCGCAAATCTCAATGAAGGTATTGAGATGGGATGCGACATCTTCACTAGTAAGGCCAGAGAATTGCTCTTTCATCACAAGATTCAGCAAAGTGGCATTGATTTCGTATGACTCCGCACTAGTGGTGACAGCAATCGGAGTACTAATAAAATCATTATTATTAGTATTCGAGAAGTCACAAAGTTTGGTGTTTTTGTTCATGGTGACTTCAGCAAGCAAGCAAGCACACATGCAAACAAAAAGCAGGCGAGAAAAAGGGAAAATGAAAAGAGCAAACGAAAAGGCGAACGAAAAAGGCAAATTGGTGAAGTGGGGGAGAGGAAAATGAGAGGCAACTGGCAAACAAAGTAAATACAAGAGATGAGTTTGCGACACCTACTTGGATGAGTTCTTGACTTGATCTTCCTCCCCGGCAAGGGTGCCAGAAATTCTTCTGCTATCCCACAGAAAACAGCGCCAGAAGTTGACACGTTGATAGAGGCTGGGCTTGCGTTGGTTCTTCCCTTGAAGAGGAAAGGGTGATTGAGCACAAGAGCAGTAAGTATTTCCCTCAGTTTGAGAACCAAGGTATTGATCCAGAAGGAGGGTCTCGTAAAGTCTAGAGTACGTGCGCAAACACAAACAAGCTTGCACCCAACGCTTCAAAGGGGTTGTCAATCCCTTCAAGATTGTTTGCAAAGTGAGATCTGAAGGCGAAAAGTACAATGAAGTAAAAAGTGTAAGGCTGAAAATATGGTGTGGAGTAGACCCTGGGGGCCATAGTATTCACTAGAGGCATCTCTCAAAATAGCAAGTATCACGGTGGGTGAACAAATTACTGTCGAGCAATTGATAGAACTGCGCAAAGTCATGACGATATCTAAGGCAATGATCATGCATATATGCATCATGTCCTAGACAAGTAGACCGATACTTTCTGCATCTACTAGTTTTACTCCACACATCGACCATTATCCAGCATGCATCTAGTGTATTGAGTTCATGACAAACAGAGTAACGCTTTAAGCAAGATGACATGATGTAGAGGGATAATCTCAAACCAATGATGAAAACCCCATCTTTTTACCCTTGATGGCAACAACATGATGCGTGCCTTGCTACCCCTTCTGTCACTGGGTGAGGTCACTGGACGGTATGAACCCAAAACCAAGCACTTCTCCCATTGCAAGAATCATAGATCTAGTTGGCCAGACAAAACCCACAACTCAAAGAGAATTACAAGGATATGAAATCATGCATAAGAGAGATCAGAAGAAACTCAAATAAGATTCATAGATAATCTGATTATAAATCCACAATTCATCGGATCTCGACAAACACACCGCAAAAAAAGATTACATCGGATAGATCTCCATGAAGATCATGGAGAACTTTGTATTGAAGATCCAAGAGAGAGAAGAAGCCATCTAGTTACTAGCTACGGACCCGTAGGTCTATAGTGAACTACTCACGCATCATCAGAGAGGTCATGGTGTTGATGGAGAAGGCCTCCATGTCCGAATACCCCCTCCGGCGGGGCACCAGGACGTGACACAGATGGGATCTTGAGGAGACAGAAGCTTGCGGTGGCGGAAAAGTGATTGCGATGGTCTCTTAATTTTTTTGGAATTTATGGGATTATATAGGCGAAAGACCTAGGTCAGGGGACCTCCAGGGGGCCCACAAGCCTGGATGGCGCCCCCCCCCGCCCCGGCCGCGGGGTGGGGGCTTGTGGGGCCCCAGGGGCTCCCCTGCCTTGGCTCCCAAGTTCCCCGATCTTATTCCGTTCCAAAAAAATTCTTTTCGGGGATTTTCTTCCGTTTGGACGCCGGTACAAAATCTCCTCTAAAAGGGGTCAAAAACATGGAAAAAACAGGAACTGGCACTTGGCACTGAGTTAGTAAGTTACTCCCAGAAAATAAATAAAAAGCATCCAAAACATCCAAAGTTTGACAAGATAATAGCATGAAGCCATCAAAAATTATAGATACGTTGGAGACGTATCAAGCATCCCAAGCTTAACTCCTGCTCGTCCTCGAGTAGGGAAGTGATAAATAATGAATTTTGGATGTGGAATGCTACCTAGCATAGTTGTCCTTTGCAACTTCTTTCATGGGAAATTAATGTTCAGATTCGTAAGATTCAAAACAATAATTTGCTATTGACATGAAAACAGTAATACTTCAAGCAAACTAGCAAAGTAATTATGAATTTTCAAAATAACAAGGCCAAAGAAAGTTATCCCTACAAAATCATATAGTCTGGCTATGCTCCATCATCCTCACACAACTAATGTAAATCATGCACAACCCAGGAATTGGCCAAGTAAGTGTTTTCGCACTCTTACTTTCTCAAACCTTTTATAACTATCACGCAATACATGAGCGCGAGCCATGGATATAGCACTATAGGTGGAATAGAGTGTGGTGGTGGTTGTCAGACAAAAAGGAGGAGATGGTCACACTGACTCGGCGTATCAATAGGCTATGAAGATGCCCATTAATAGATATCAATGTGAATGAGTAGGGATTGCCATACAAGAGATGCACTAGAGCTATAAGTATGTGAAAGCTCAAGAGGAAAACTAGTGGGTGTGCATCCAACTTGCTTGCTCACGAAGACCTAGGGCAATTTTGAGGAAGCCCGTCATTGGAATATACAAGCCAAGTTATAAAACAAAGATTCCCACTAGCATATGGTAGTGACAAAGCAAGAAGCTCTCAATCATGAAGCACAAGTGTGGAGAAAGATAGTAGCATTGTCCCGTCTCTATTTTTCCCTCTTTTCATTTTTTTTTGTTTGGGCTGTTAGGCCTCTTTTTTTTTCTTTTCTTTTCTTTTCTCTTTTTTTTGTTTTGGGGCTCTTTGGCCTCTTTTTTCCTCAGATGGGACAATGCTCTAATAATGATGATCATCACGCTTTCATTTACTCACATCTCAAAGATCACAATGATGATGACTCCATAGGAAATGCCTCCGGCAGTGTACTGGGATGTGCAACGATCTAGCATGGCGTGGGATGTTAAAACATCTCGCTAGCTATCTTACGATCATGCAATGGCAATATGAGAGTGACGGCACAAGTCATGAGACGGAACGGTGGGAGTTGCATGGCAATATATCTCGGAATGGTTATGAAAATGCCATAGTAGGTACGTATGGTGGCTGCTTTGAGGAAGGAATTTGGTGGATTTGTGCACCGGTGAGAATTGCGCGGTACAAGAGAGGCTAGCAATGGTGGAAGGTGAAAGTGCATCTATACCATGGGCTCACATTAGTCATGAAGAACTCACATACTTATTGCGAAAGTTTTTATTAGTAATCGAAACAAAGTGCTCAACGCATACTCCGAGGGGAAGGGTTGGTAGGTGTAAACCATCACGCGATCCCGACCTCTACACAAAGGATGACAATCAATAGATCAATTATGCTCCGACTTCATAACATAGCGGTTCACCATACGTGCATGCTACGGGAATCACTAACTCCAACACAAGTATCTCTAGATTCACAACACCCTACTAACATAACTCTCAATATTACCGAATCCACGTCTCAAAACTAATTGAGAGGAATCGAAACTTCTCTTACTACTCAATGCACATGAAGATGGAGGTTTTTGCATCCTCTTTGGGTACCTAGCACATTTGGGACTACTTTCATAGCATAAGCCAACTACCAAGTCATGCACCATCGTGCTCTAAAGATATAAGTGAAGCACAAGAGCAGAAGTATCTAGCTCAAAAGATATAAGTGAAGCACTAGAGCAACAGTATCTAGCTCAAAAGATATAAGTGAAGCACTAGAGCTAAAGTATCTAGCTCAAAAGATATAAGTGAAGAACTATGAGCATTCTAGCAAAATCACGATGAGTGCATGCATCTCTCTCTCAAAAAAGTGTGTAGCAAGGACGATTGTGACACAATAAAAAGAAAAGACTCCTAAGATACAAGACAATCCAAGCAAAACACATATCATGTGGTGAATAAAAATATAGATCCAAGTAATGTTACCGATAGATTGAAGACGAAAGAGGGGATGCCTTCCCGGGGCATCCCCAAGCTTAGGCTTTTTGGTGTCCTTGAATTTTGCTTGGGATGCCTTGGGAATCCCCAAGCTTGGGCTATTTCCACTCCTTATCTATTTTTCCATGAGAACATCACCCAAAACTTGAAAACTTCACAACACAAAACTTAAACAGAAACTTGTGATAACATTAGTACAAGAAAACAAACTACCACTTCTTTTGGTACAGTAGAAAACTTGAATTCTATCTATATTGATGATGGGCTACTGTATTCTCACTTTTCCATGGCTAGTACCCCCCGATACTAACCATAGTTTCATCAAAACAAGCAACCAACTCCACAAAAACAGAATCTGTCAAAAAGAGAACAGTCTGTAGCAATCTGTATACTTCGTATACTTCTGGTATCGAAACAAATCGGAAAAATTACTACGGCCTGGGGAAAAAGCATATAAATAAGCAGAAAAAAGAATCAACTCAAAATCTCTTTCTGAATAAAAATTAAAAATCATCTCGTGAGCGAAAATTTCTGTCTTTTTCCAGCAAGATGAAACAACCATTACCAAGACTAGTCATAAAGGCTTTGTTTGGCTCAAACACAAAAAGAAACACAAAAACCACAATCACAAAAGAATTGTGAAAGTGTGGACGCAACAAAAATAGAAGGAAAAAGATAAATTCATTGGGTTGCCTCCTAACAAGCGTTATTGTTTAACGCCCTTAGCTAGGCATAGAAGCGATAGAATCACGTATCATCGTCTTTGGTGCTCAAACCATAAGTGGCCCTCATCATGGATTCATAAGGCAATATTATTTTCTTTCTAGGGAAGTGTTCCATGCCCTTCCTTAAAGGAAATTGAAATCTAATATTCCCTTCCTTCATATCGATGATAGCACTGATAGTCCTTAGGAAAGGTCTACCAAGAATAATTGGGCATGTATGATTGCAATCAATGTCAAGCACAATGAAATCCATGGGTACATAGTTCCTATTTGCAATAATAAGAACATCATTGATCCTTCCCATGGGTTTCTTGATAGTAGAATCAGCAAGATGCAAATTAAGAGAACACCCTTCAATCTCATTAAAACCCAGAACATCACATAAAGACTTTGGAATCGTAGAAACACTAGCACCCAAATCACACAAAAGATTGCACTCATAGTTTTTTATTTTTATTTTGATGGTAGGTTCCCACTCATCATGAACCTTTCTAGGAATAGAGACTTCTAATTCAAGTTTCTCTTCAAGAGCTTTTATCATAGCTTCGACGATATGATCGGTAAAGGCTTTGTTTTGGCTATAAGCACGTGGAGAGTTCAATATGGATTGCATCAAAGAAATATATTCAATCAAGGAGCAACTATCATAATAAAATTCCTTGGAATCCATAGTAGTAATTTCATTACTACTCAAATTTTTAATGTCTTCTACTCCACTTTTAATACTTTTATCATCAAGATAGATGGACTCCGAATCATAGGGGCACTTTTCAACCAAAGTGGATTCATATCCAGCCCCATGATCATTAGGTTTGACACAAGAAAACAAAGATTCAATGGAGTCACACCAAGAACTTTAAGATCTTCGTGATTCTCATCACGAGAACACGCCTTTTTAAGTCATTCATGTCTAGCACGAATTTGGGCGGTTCTTTCTTGGCGCTCAATCATGGAAACAAGCATAGCTTTCAAAGTTTCATCCATGTTGATTTTGGGAGGAGCACATCTAACTTCCAAAGCATCAACATCACAAGAAATCCTATCCACGCTCTTAGCCAAATCGTCAATTTTGAGTCATTTTTCCTCTATGGACGCACTGAAAATCTTTTGAGAGTTGATGAACTCTTTGATATTACTCTCTAGATGAGAGGGTAATCTATTGTAATTTCCATGAGTATTGTTGTAGGAGTTGCCAAAGTTATTAGAGGAGTTACTAGGAAAAGGCCTAGGAACATAGTTTCCTCTAAAGGCATTGTTGTTGCCAAAATTATTCCTACCAACAAATATAAAGTCCAGGCTAGCGTTGCTACTCTCAATCAAAGAAGACAAAGGCATATCATTAGGATCCAAAGGAGCACTTCTACTAGCAGCCAAATTCATTAACTCGTCCATCTTAGCACTCAACAAGTTAATTTCTTCTATAGTGTGTACCTTCTTACTAGTAGGTGACCTTTCAGTGTGCCATTGAGAGTAGTTTGTCATGATGTTGTCTTAGAGCTTTGTGGCTTCTCCTAACGTGATTTCCATGAACGTTCCACCTGAGGCGCAGTCCAAGATATTTCTAGAAGCGAAATTCAAGCCAGCGTAAAAGATTTGAATAATCATTCAAAGACTCAAGCCATGAGCGGGACAATTTCTAATCATTAATTTCATTCTCTCCCAAGCTTGTGCAACATGTTCATGATCAAAGTGCTTGAAATTCATGATATCATTACGGAGAGAGATGATCTTAGCCGGCGGAAAATACTTGGATATATAAGCATCTTTGCACTTATCCCAAGAATCGATACTACTTTTGGGCAAAGAAGAAAACCAAGTTTTTGCGCAATCTCGCAACGAGAAAGGAAAAAAGCTTCAATTTAATCACGTCATTATCCACATCTTTTTATTTTGCATATCGCAAATCTCAATGAAGGTATTGAGAAGGGATGCGACATATTCACTAGTAAGGCCAGAGAATTGCTCTTTCATCACAAGATTCAGCAAACTGGCATTGATTTCGTATGACTCCGCACTAGTGGTGGCAGCAATCGGAGTACTAATAAAATCATTATTATTAATATTCGAGAAGTCACAAAGTTTGGTGTTTTTGTTCAAGGTGACTTCAGCAAGCAAGCAAGCACACATGCAAACAAAAAGCAGGCGAGAAAAAGGGAAAATGAAAAGGGCAAACGAAAAGGCGAACAAAAAAGGCAAATTGGTGAAGTGGGGGAGAGGAAAATGAGAGGCAACTGGCAAACAAAGTAAATGCAAGAGATGAGTTTGCGACACCTTCTTGGATGAGTTCTTGACTTGATCTTCCTCCCCGGCAAGGGTGCCAGAAATTCTTCTGCTATCCCACAGACAACAACGCCAGAAGTTGACACGTTGACAGAGGCTGGGCTTGCGTTGGTTCTTCCCTTGAAGAGGAAAGGGTGATGCAGCACAGGAGCAGTAAGTATTTCCCTCAGTTTGAGAAACAAGGTATCAATCCAGAAGGAGGGTCTCGTCAAGTCCAGAGTACATGCGCAAACACAAACAAGCTTGCACCCAACGCTTCAAAGGGGTTGTCAATCCCTTCAAGATTGTTTGCTAAGTGAGATCTGAAGGCGAAAAGTACAACGAAGTAAAAAGTGTAAGGCTGAAAATATGGTGTGGAGTAGACCCTAGGGGCCATAGTGTTCACTAGAGGCATCTCTCAAAATAGAAAGTATCACGGTGGGTGAACAAATTACTGTCGAGCAATTGATAGAACCGCGGAAAGTCATGACGATATCTAAGACAATGATCATGCATATAGGCATCACGTCCGAGACAAGTAGACCGATACTTGCTGCATCTACTACTATTACTCCACACATCGGCCGCTATCCAGCCTTCATCTAGTGTATTGAGTTCATGACGAATAGAGTAACGCTTTAAGCAAGATGACATGATGTAGAGGGATAATCTCAAACCAATGATGAAAACCCCATCTTGTTACCCTTGATGGCAACAACACGATGCGTGCCTTGCTACCCCTTCTGTCACTGGGTGAGGTCACCGCACGGTATGAACCCAAAACCAAGCACTTCTCCCATTGCAAGAATCATAGATCTAGTTGGCCAGACAAAACCCACAACTCGAAGAGAATTACAAGGATATGAAATCATGCATAAGAGAGATCAGAAGAAACTCAAATAAGATTCATAGATAATCTGATCATAAATCCACAATTCATCGGATCTCGACAAACACACCGCAAAAGAAGATTACATCGGATAGATCTCCATGAAGATCATGGAGAACTTTGTATTGAAGATCGAAGAGAGAGAAGAAGCCATCTAGTTACTAGCTATGGACCCATAGGTATATGGTGAACTACTCATACATCATCGGAGAGGTCATGGTGTTGATGGAGAAGCCCTCCGTGTCCAAATCCCCCCTTCGGCAGGGCACCAGGACGTGCCCCAGATGGGATCTTGCGGAGACAGAAGCTTGCGGCGGCGGAAAAGTGATTGCGATGATCTCTTGATTTTTTCTGGAATTTATGGGATTATATAGGCAAAAGACCTAGGTCAGGGGACCTCCAGAGGGCCCACAAGCCTGGATGGCGCCCCACCTAGCCGCGGGGTGGGGGCTTTTCGGGGATTTTCTTCCGTTTGGACTCCGTTTCAAAATCTCCTTTGAAAGGGGTCAAAAACATGGAAAAAACAGGAACTGGCACTTGGCACTGAGTTAATAAGTTAGTCCCAGAAAATAAATAAAAAACATGCAAAACATCGAAAGTTTGACAAGATAATAGCATGAAACCATCAAAAATTATAGATACGTTGGAGACGTATTGATACGTCTCCAATGTATCTATAATTTTTTATGGTTCCATGCTATTATCTTCTCAACTTTGGATGTTTTATATGCATGAATATGCTATTTTATATCTTTTTTGGGACTAACCTATTAACTCAGTGCCAAGTGCCAGTTTCTGTTTTTTCCGTGTTTTTGGCCCATTTTCAAACGGAGTCCAAATGGAATGAAACTTTACGATGATTTTTTTGGACCAAAATAGACCCCCGAAGCTTTGGGAGAAGGCCAGATGGCCCACGAGGGAGTCACAAGCCCTCACTTCGCCACCACCCCCCCCCTGGTGGTGGTGCGCTGGCTTGTGACCTCCTCGTACGCCCAACTGACGCAATTCCACCGCCATAAATTCCTATAAATTCAGAAACCCCCAAAAATAAACCTAGATCGGGAGTTCAGCCGCCGCAAGCCTCTGTAGCCACCAAAAACCAATCTTGAGCCCGTTCCAGCACCCTACCGAAGGGGGAATCCATCTCCGGTGGCCATCTGCATCATCCCGACGATCTTCATGACGAGGAGGGAGTAGTTCTCCCTCTGGGCTGAGGGTATGTACCAGTAGCTATGTGTTTGATCTCTTTCTCTCGTGTTCTTGAGATGTCTTGATCTCGATGTACCATGGGCTTTGCTACTATAGTTGGATCTTATGATGTTCTTCCCCCTCTCCCTCTTGTAATGAATTGAGTTTCCCCTTTGGAGTTATCTTATCGGATTGAGTCTTTGAGAACACTTGATGTATGTCTTGTACGTTTCTATCAGTTGTGATCAACTTGCGGGTTTGTGACAATTGGGAACCTATGCATATGGGTTGGAACACGTGGATTCATGTGAGTACTTGATGTATGTTTTGGTGATCAACTAGCAGGTTCGTGACATTGGGAACCTATGCACAGGGGTTGGCACATGTTTTGACTCTCTAGTAAAACTTTGGGGCACTCTTTGAAGTTCTATGAGTTGGTTGAATAGATGATTCTGAGATTGTGTGATGCATATCCTATAATCATGCCCACGGATACTTGAGGTGACAATGGAGTATCTAGGTGACATTAGGGTCTTGGTTGATATGTATCTTAAGGTGTTATTCTAGTACGAATTCTATGATGGATCGAACGGAAAGAATAGCTTCGTGTTATTTTACTACGGACTCTTGAATAGATCGATCAGAAAGAATAACTTTGTGGTGGTTTCATACCCGACAACAATTTCTTCGTTTGTTCTCCACTATTAGTGAGTTTGGAGTGACTCTTTGTTGCATGTTGAGGGCTAGTTATATGATCCAATTATGTTATCATTGTTGAGAGAACTTCACTAGTGAAAGTATGAACCCTAGGCCTTGTTTCCATGCATTGCAATACCATTCGTGCTCAATTTTACCATTTGTTACATTTCTGTTTTTGTAATTTCAGATTACAAAAACCTATATCTACCATCCATATTGCACTTGTTTCACCATCTCTTCGCCGAACTAGTGCACCTATACAATTTACCATTGTATTGGGTGTGTTGGGGACACAAGAGACTCTTTGTTATTTGGTTGCAAGGTTGCTTGAGAGAGACCATCTTCATCCTACGCCTCCTGCGGATTAATAAACCTTAGGTCACCCACTTGAGGGAAAATTGCTACTGTCCTACAAACCTCTGCACTTGGAGGCCCAACAACGTCTACAAGGAGAAGGTTGCGTAGTAGACATCAAGCTCTTTTCTGGCGCTGTTGCCGGGGAGGTTAGCGCTTGAAGGTACATCTTTAGACCTCGCAATCGAATCTTTTTGTTTCTTGTTCTTTTGCTGAAAATTACAAAGAAATGGAATTGAGGATGCCTCATATGCTCCATCTTTTCAATGTCTTTCGTGAGCATGATGGGAAGTAAAATTGTGCTCAAGTGGTGAAAGAAGAATTACATAAAATGCTTGGCATAGAATATGTGAATGATGAGCATGATTGCAATGTTGTTAGCATGAATTCTATGAATACCCATGATGCTAATGATATGCAAAGCCACAAGCTTGGGGATGATATATTTGATGAAGATGATCTTTTTAGTTCTTCCACTTTGAATGATCAAAATTATTTTGATGAAAGCATGCCCCCTATCTATGATGATTATTGTGAGGATACTTATCCTTTAAAGAAGAGGGATGATAAAACTTGTCATACTCTCGAGAACCCTTTTGCTAAACCTTGCTTTTTCATTGTGGACACAATTTGTAGTGCTCAAGTCTTTTACGATACTCCCACTACTATTCTTGAGAATAGATTTCCTTATGTGGAGAGTAGTAAAATTTGTATGCTTGTAGATCATGAAAAGAAAGCCTTAGGTGCTGGTTATATTGTTGAATTCATTCATGATGCTACTGAAAATTATTATGAGAGAGGATCATATGCTTCTACTTATTGCAATAGTATCAAGCTTCCTCTCCATATGTTGAAATTTTTGAAGCTATGCTTGTTTTGCCTTCCTATGCTAGTTGATTCTTGCTCCAATAAATTGTTTGATCACAAAATCCCTATGCATAGGAAGTGGGTTAGACTTAAATTTGCTAGCCATTTGCTCCATGATGCTCTCTTTGTGTTTCAATCCTTACCTTTTATGTGAGCATCATTGAAATCAATGCCTAGGTAAGGGTGTTAAACGATAGCGCTTGTTGGGAGGCAACCCAATGAATAAATTTTTCTTTGCTTTTTAATTCCTGTTTTGTTTTCTCCACACCATCATAATTCTTTTATGATTGTGTCTTTTGTGTTTCTTTTTGTGTTTGTGCCAAGCAAAACCGTTATGATTAGTCTTGGTGATGATTGTTTGATCATGCTGGAAAAAGACAAAAACTTTCTGCTCATGAAAAGAATTTTCGTTTTTATTCTGTAAGAGTTTTTGAGTTTATTATTTTTTCTGCTGATTTCTATGCAATTTATTCAGACTGTCGTAATATTTTAGATTTTTTAAGTACCAAAGCTATATGAAATATACAGATTGCTACAGACTGGTCTGCTATTAACAGATTCTATTTTTATTGAGTTGGTTGCTTATTTTGATGAAACTATGGATAGTATCGGAGGGTATTAGCCATGGAAGATTGAACATACAGTAACCCAACATCAACATAAGTAGAATTTAAGTTTTCTACAGTACCTATGGAAGTGGTGGTTTGCTTTCTCATACTAATGTTATCATGAGTTTTTGTTTAAGTTTCGTGTTGTGAAGTTTTGAAGTTCTGGGTGAAGTTCTTATGGACAAAGAGATAAAGAGTGGCAAGAGCTCAATCTTGGGGATGCCCAAGGCACCCCAAGAGATTCAAGGATGCCGTTAAAGCCTAAGCTTGCGGATGCCCCGGGAAGGCATCCCCTCTCTCGTCTTCAATCCATCGGTAACGTTACTTGGGGCTATATTTTTATTCACCACATGATATGTGTTTTGCTTGGAGCGTCTTGTATCGTAGGAGTCTTTTATTTTTGTTGTGTCACAATATTCCTTACTGTACACCTAGAGAGACAGACATGCACTCATCGTGATTTTGTCGAGCTTCACTTATATACTTTGGTAGACAATTCAACTCACATGTGCTTCACTTATATCTTTTGAGCTAGATACTTTTGCTGTATGTGCTTCACTTATATCTTTTAGAGCGCAGCGGTGCGTGGCTTGGTAGTTGATCTATGCTTTTAAAGTAGTCTCAAAAGGGGTAGTTATCCAAAGGGATACGAAAACTTCCACCTTCATGTGCATTGAATAGTTAGAGAAGTTTGATTCATCTCAATTAGTTTTGAGTTGTGGTTGTGGTAATATTTAAGTTATGTCGGTAAGGTGTTGTGGATCTAGTAATACTTGTGTTGAAGTTAGTGATTCCCGTAACATGCACGTATGGTGAACCTCTAGGTGATGAAGTCTGAGCATGATTACTCTTTTGATTGTCATCCTTTGTGTGACGGTCGGGATTGCGCGATGGTTTATACCTACCAACCCTTCCCCTAGGAGTATGCGTTGAATGCTTTGTTTCGATTACTAATAAAACTTTTGCAACAAGTATATGAGTTCTTCATGACTAATGTTGAGTCCATGGTTTAGATGCACTTTCACCTTCCACCATCATTATCTTCTTAGTCCCGTGCAACTTCCGCCGGTGCACAAAACCCACCATTAGCCTCCCTCAAAACAGCCACCATACCTACCTACTATGGCTTTTTCAAAGTCATTCCGAGATATATTGCCATGCAACTACCACCATGACATGTCCCACCACGTCTACATTGCCATTGCATGATCGTAAGATAGCTAGCATGATGTTTCCATTAATGTCTATGCCATGCTAGATCATTGCCACGGTACACTACCGAAGGCAATTCAGATAGAGTCATCATTGCTCTAAGTTTTGAGTTGAAAGTGTGATGATCATCATTGATGGAGTATTGTCCCATGTGAGGAAATAAAAGAGGCCAAAGATGCCCACCAAAAAAAAGAAGAGGCCAAAGAGCCCACCAAAAAAATATATAAAAAAATGAGAGAAAAAGAGAGAAGGGACAATGCTACCACTTTTCCACACTTGTGCATATTAAGCACCATGATCTTCATGATTGAGAGTCTCTCGTTTTGTCACCACCATATAGATAGTGGGAAATTTTCATTATATAACTTGGCTTGTATATTCCAATGATAGGCTACCTCAAAATTGCCTTAGGTCTTCATGAGCAAGCAAGTTGGATGCACACCCACTAGTTTTCTTTAACAACTTTCACATACTCTTAGCTCTAGTGCATCATTTTTATGGCAATCCCTACTCATTCACATTGATATCTATTGATGAGCATCTCCACAGCTTATTGATATGCCTAGTTAATGTGATCATCATCTCCTTTTTTGTCTTGCAACCTCCATCACACTCCACACCACTTATAGTGCTAAAACCATGGCTCACGCTCATGTATTGCGTGAGAGTTGAAAAGGTTTGAGAAAGTAAAGGTGTGAAACGATTACTTGGCCAATACCGGGTTCGTGCATGATTTAAATTCGTTGTGCAATCATGATAGAGCATAGGCAGACTATATGCTTTTGTAGGGATAACTTTCTTTTGGCCTTGTTATTTTGAAAGTTCATGATTACTTTGCTAGTTTGCTTGAATTATTATTATTTCCACGTCAATAGCAAACTATTGTTTTGAATCTAACAGATGTGAACATTCATGTCACGTGAGAGGAGTTACAAAGGACATCTATGCTAGGTAGGATGCAACATGAAAAATTCATTCTTTATCACTTCCCTACTCGAGGACGAGCAGGAGTTAAGCTTGGGGATGCTTGATACGTCTCCAAAGTATCTATAATTTTTGATGGTTCCATGCTATTATCTTGTCAACTTTGGATGTTTTATATGCATGAATATGCTATTTTATATCTTTTTTGGGACTAACCTATTAACTCAGTGCCAAGTGCCAGTTTCTGTTTTTCCGTGTTTTTGGCCCATTTTCAGACGGAGTCCAAATGGAATGAAACTTTACGATGATTTTTTTGGGACCAAAAGAGACCCCCAAAGCTTTGGGAGAAGGCCAGATGGGCCACGAGGGAGTCACAAGCCCTCACTCCGCCACCACCACCCCCCCCAGGTGGTGGCGCGCAGGCTTGTGACCTCCTCGTAGGCCCAACTGACGCAATTCCACTGCCATAAATTCCTATAAATTCAGAAACCCCCAAAAATAAACCTAGATCGGGATTCCGCTGCCGCAAGCCTCTGTAGCCACCAAAAACCAATCTGGAGCCCGTTCCGGCACACTGCCGGAGCGGGAATCCATCTCCGATGGCCATCTTCATCATCCCGGTGATCACCATGACGAGGAGGGAGTAGTTCTCCCTCGGGCCTGAGGGTATCTCCCAGTAGCTATGTGTTTGATCTCTCTCTCTCGTGTTCTTGAGATGTCTTGATCTCGATGTACCATGGGCTTTGCTACTATAGTTGGATCTTATGATGTTCTTCCCCCTCTCCCTCTTGTAATGAATTGAGTTTCCCCTTTGGAGTTATCTTATCTGATTGAGTCTTTGAGAACACTTGATGTATGTCTTGCACGTGTCTATCTGTTGTGATCAACTTGCAGATTTGTGACAATTGGGAACCTATGCATATGGGTTGGCACATGTGGATTCATGTGAGTACTTGATATATGTTTTGGTGATCAACTTGCGGGTTCGTGACATTGGGAACCTATGCACAGGGGTTGGCACACGTTTTGACTCTCTAGTAAAACTTTGGGGCACTCTTTGAAGTTCTATGTGTTAGTTGAATAGATGATTCTGAGATTGTGTGATGCATATCGTATAATCATGCCCACGGATACTTGAGGTGACAATGGAGTATCTAGGTGACATTAGGGCCTTGGTTGATATGTATCTTAAGGTGTTATTCTAGTACGAACTCTATGATGGATCGAACGGAAAGAATAGCTTCGTGTTATTTTACTACGGACTCTTGAATAGATCGATCGGAAAGAATAACTTTGTGGTGGTTTCATACCCGACAATAATTTCTTCGTTTGTTCTCCGCTATTAGTGACTTTGGAGTGACTCTTTGTTGCATGTTGAGGGCTAGTTATATGATCCAATTATGTTATCATTGTTGAGAGAACTTCACTAGTGAAAGTATGACCCCTAGGCCTTGTTTCCACGCATTGCAATACCGTTTGTGCTCACTTTTACCATTTGTTACCTTGCTGTTTTTGTAATTTCAGATTACAAAAACCTATATCTACCATCCATATTGCACTTGTTTCACCATCTCTTCGCCGAACTAGTGCACCTATACAATTTACCATTGTATTGGGTGTGTTGGGGATACAAGAGACTCTTTGTTATTTGGTTGCAGGGTTGCTTGAGAGAGACCATCTTCATCCTACGCCTCCCGCGGATTGATAAACCTTAGGTCACCCACTTGAGGGAAAATTGCTACTGTCCTACAAACCACTGCACTTGGAGGCCCAACAACGTCTACAAGGAGAAGGTTGCATAGTAGACATCACGTATCAGTGGCCACAAGCCTGCATGGGGCGGCCACCCCCCCCCCCCAGGCTGCGCCAAGGGGGCTTGTGGGCAGCCTGGTGGCCCACTGACCCCCCCTCTTCTCTTATATGAAGGGTTTCGTCCAGGAAAAAATCAGGGAGGATCTTTTTCGTGGATTCGCCGCCGCCACAAGGCGGAACTTGAGCAGAACAAATCTAGAGCTCCGGCAGGACGATCCTGCCGTGGAAACTTCCCTCCCGGAGGGGGAAATCGTCGCCATCATCATCACCAACACTCCTCTCATTGGAGGGGACTCGTCACCATCAACATCTTCATCAGCACCATCTCATCTACAAACCCTAGTTCATCACTTGTAACCAATCTCCATCTCGCGACTCCGATTGGTACTTGTAAGGTTGCTAGTAGTGTTAATTACTCTTTGTCGTTGATGCTAGTTGGATTACTTGGTGGAAGAGTTTATGTTCAGATCCTTAATGCTACTCATTACCTCTCTGGTCATGAACATGATTATGCTTTATGAGTAGTTACTTTTGTTCCCGAGGACATGGGATAAGTCATGCTAATAGTAGTCATCTGAATTTGGTATTCGTTCGGTAATTTGATGTGTTGTATGTTGTTTTTCCTCTAGTGGTGTTATGTGAATGTCGACTACATAACGCTTCACCATTATTTGGGCCTATAGGAAGGCATTGGGAAGTAGTAAGTAGATGATGGGTTGCTAGAGTGACAGAAGCTTAAACCCTAGTTTATGCGTTGCTTCGTAAGGGGCTGATTTGGATCCACTAGTTTAATGCTATGGTTATACTTTGTCTTAATTATTCTTTCGTAGTTGCGGATGCTTGCGAGGGGGTTAATCATAAGTGGGATGCTTGTCCAAGTAAGGGCAGTACCCAATCGCTGGTCCACCCACATATCAAACTATAAAAGTAACGAACGCGAATAATATGAACATGATGAAAACTAGCATGACAGAAATTCCCGTGTGTCCTCGGGACCGTTTTTCCTCCTACAAGACTTTGTCCAGGCTTTTCCCCTGCTACAAAAGGGATTGGGCCACTTTTCTGCACCGTTGCTACTTTTGTTACTTGTTGCTTGCTACGAATCATCTCACCACACAATCACTTGTTACCGATAATTTTAATGCCTGCAGATTTTACCTTGCTGAAAACCACTTGTCAGATCCTTCTACTCCTCGTTGGGTTCGACACTCTTACTTATCGAAAGGACTACGATTGATCCCCTATACTTGTGGGTCAACGAATCACCCTTTCCTCTTCAAGGGAAAAAACAATGCAAGCTCAAGAGGTAGCACTCACAGATTGCTACAACACCAGTTGCATGTGCAGGTAAAGAGTTACTTGATGCGAGCGCGTTGATTGTTCATTTGGAGTTTCTTCTTCTTCTTCATCATCGATGTAGGATGGGTTCCAGGTCGGCTGTCTGGGACAGCAAGGATGGATGTCATTATTTTATTGTTTGTTTTCATCTATAGTCGGACCCTCCTCTTCTTCATGATAATTGTATGTATTGTACTGATGTGACTCTGATGTAGCTTGTGGCAAGTGTAAGCCAATTCCATATACTCATCCTTTGAGTACATGTACTTGTAACACTATCCATTCTTGCGAAACGACTAGATGCATTTCTATACCTATCTAGGCCCTCGCGCTAAAATAAGGATAGGACCACATCTTGGGCGTTACACATAACCCACAGGTTCTTTCCCAGGATCTTATCTGGCTCTTCTAATATTTTTCGGAGATCTCTTATTCTTTTCAATTAAGGCAAGTATGAATTTCATTAGTCATATTCCTTCTCCAAGATTCACTACAGGAATCAGAGACTTTCCCATCTGCCATGGCACACGGCAAAGGGGAGCACCCCGGACGACAAAGCCTTTGTCGTCCGTCAGCAGACGGCAAAAAAAATTCCGGTGAAGGGGTTCTTTGCCGTCTGCCTTAGGCCCACGGACGGCAAAGAACCTTTGCCGTGGGGGGCAGACGACAAAGAACTTGGGACGACAGATCCGCGGGGCACCTCCGTCAAGTGTTAACGCCAGCTTGCTGGGCCCACCGGCCCTTTGCCATCTGCCCTTGCCCCCTTTGCCGTCTGCCCTTGCCCCCTTTGCCGTCTGCTGGGAGCCTGCCCTTTGCCATCTACAGGGGGCGGCCCTTTGCCGTCTGCTGGCTGATGGCAAAGGGCTTTTCCATCTGCTGGGAGATGGCAAAGAGCATGTATTGCTCCTTTTTTGTCTGTTTTCCTTTATTTCCCTGTATTTTCATTCCACAAATATACATACATACATACATATATATTTCATATTCAACACATATATTTCACAAGATATATATTTCCAAAATCATCATGAAATACTTAACAAGCTAGAGAACACATAGCATAGCACAATACGTAGTTTCACATAGTTCATCTATATATACATACATAAGTTTTCAATTTTTCATTAATACAAATGAAAAAGAACTAAACACTAGCAGTCCATCAATGCCAGCTTCCATGAAATAAATCAAATCTGCAAAAAATGGAGTAATTAAGAAAGTTAGAAGAAGAAGAAGAAGAAGAAGAAGAAGAAGAAGAAGAAGAAGAAAGACTAATTATTGCACAAAAGACTAATTAATGCACAACCTTTCGCCAAATAAAGCTAAGACATTTTTTGCAAGCATCACTTACAGGAGTAGAGTCCTAACTACAAGAGCATCAAACAACATCAGGTCTATAGGAACCACACCATTTACCATACAAGCATCACTTAGACCATACCATGTCCAGGAAGGAAATAAAATATGGTACAAGGACATTATAAACAGAAGTGTAGCTTCAAGTACGCTTGGGCTGTTTTTCTGGACTAGAAATCTTATCAAATAGACCAACCAATCATGTCTTAGTAGCTTCAAGTGTTGCGGCAAGTAGTGCAGCGGGACTATTCCGTTCAACATGCTTTTAGTAGCTAAAACATAGAAGTTTAGTTAACCACTTAGAGCACTAACTGAAGTAGGAATCATATCAACTAGCACAAAAAAGTGAGGCGACACGACACACCCGTAGAGGCAACGGTAGATCGATAATGATAAATGGATGGTAAAATACAATGGTTACAATACTGATTTTGGAAGGCAAATTACAGTGCTAGAGTCTATAGTAGTCTACTAGATGGCAAATGCTAAAGCGGAAATATGTGAATAATAGTAGTAATTGACAGAGATTGTGAATTACATCAGTTGGCTACCTCGAGTACATCTTGATGCAAGTTTGCAACTGAAATAGGTGACGAGAGGGTCCTCTTGCAACTCGACCTATACGTACAGTAAAATATCATCATTGATTTCATATACTGAAAATTGAGGATATAATATATGATACTAACAATATGGTGACCAATAGTGATGACAGTGCTTATTAGTTTACATGAGCACAAACTCATGCACCAAAGCTTTCAACAAGGCAATAATAATTAGGTTTAAACAGAATACGACGTTCCTTGCATACAAATTAGTAGTGATTCAAAAACTTCAGATTGAAGTCTGGAGTTAAATAAAATGCCAAACACATAGACACATATTTATGGATCTTGGTTATTTGATGGGGAAGATAGACGTGGGGATAAATTTCGATGTGAGGTAGTATACCTCTATCAGGACTCCTAGGTGTTGAGAGCTAACTTAGAGGGCATACTTAGAGGAGAAAACTGAATCATGTCGTGCTAAAGAACCTCCCTATGTTGCAAAATAAACATCATGGGATCAACCTATCAATCAGCGAATAAATTGAGGGAGAATAGGGGTACTTTGCCTCACCTATGGGAGTATCTTCATAGATGATTGGAGTAACAAGTTGAGAGTCCAAGTCCAATACAGCTGTGCTAAATACTAAGTCGGCAATCCATGTTAAACTACGAAAGACATGGAACACACTTACTCCGCTAATAATGGAAACTAATATTGGGTAGTAGAACTTATAGAAGATCTATTGGAAAATAGCAGGGGCCATGGAACGCACTTACTCCACTAATACTGCAAACTACTTACAATCATGTGTGTACAATAGTAGGGGCCATGGAACATGCAACTACACAAAGCGCAGACATTAGTTATGTGTTTCATGCACTTTAATCAACAAACCTATTTGATTACCCATAGAGATAGATTGACTCTTGAGATGCAAGAAAGTTACTCAAGTATGTTAAAAATGCATTTAAAATTAATAATACTCACAAGGTAAAATGCAACTTGCCCCCTATAAGCGCCCAAAAACAAAAGGAGACCTATGGAGTCTGCAAATCCCTTATGAGCATCCCTACAAATGTTAAGAGTATTGACACATAAATAGGCCTACCATGAAATCATGTTTCAAAGCATATTTAGAAGGGCACACATGTAAAAAAGGAGAACGTACACACCAGTGAAGAGGACTTCTGCCATCATTGTCATGGACATCAGGATCAACATTCCATTTTGAAATAATGTGATAAAGAAATGCTGTCTGACCATACTGTGCTGCAACATGTGTTGTTTGTGACATTACAGTAGATTGATTAAGGAACCATAAAAAGAAATAATGTATAAACAAATCTAACACTGGCTCATCGAGTTATTCTTTTGGTGAAACTTTTATGTGCTACAAATAACTAAATAACTAGTGTACATATTACATAAGTAGTGTACATAAGTAGTGTTAGTACAAATATTGCAGGTTGGCAGTTGGACGAAAATTCAAAGTTAACATAAACCAAACCAGTCATCTCCATCCAAAATGTGCTACTGTTAGTGGCAATGTTATGTAACACGGTTGTTAAATTTGCATGCTAAAATAGTAAAATTAGGTTATACAAAGAAGATAAATCCATAATAACTATTATCAAGAACGAAAATGGCTCATACTTGTATAACTATCCTATCAAAACCGTAGTACGGTAAGAGATATAGGTTATTACGACAACTAACACAGAGCCGATGGCAGTGCTACATCATTTCTTAACTTGTATCTATCTACCATGAAATACAAGGTTCATTTATTTTGTGCCAGAGGTAGTGAAGCGTTGTTTTCCCTGTATGGTCTATAGCATTTACATCTGCTCCGGGTTGTCCAGATAACAAGCGAATAACCATCATCACACCATATAGAAAACAAAAGGAGCATAACAGTACAGGGGGAGCTCGTTTAGTTAACGAGTATTTAGAGATCTATAACTCAATTCAAAAAAGCCTAGTGAGTGGCCTGATACATCAGCACCATAAACCAAAATGGATACTAAATTCCAAGTAACTCTTACCAATGTTCATATTGCACAACGCTGGACTGACGTAATACTGTTTAGATCAAATTCTCTCTCTCTCTTAAGGCTGCCATGCCAAGCATCCTTGGAACCATCTCTGGTTGCGAGTATATCTGAGCTAACAAATTCATTACACTGAAATAGAAAATAAATATTGACAGATTAGTTTCAAAAGACGAAAGAACAGACGTAAATTTTGTCAAGTAGTCTTTTGCTTATGCTCAACTTTATGCTAATGTATGTTTGCCACACGAGCAAATATTGAAGTAATACCTGCTTGTAGATGGGCTTAGGTCATCTAGTTCAAGCCATATATCCCATAACGACATCACAGCTGAGTTCAACATTTGATCATTTAGTCTAAGTAAAGAAGCAGCAGCAGGGATCAGGGCCTCTACAGCTACAACACGCACATCATTTGCTGGTTCTTCTTTTCCTTCCTGTTTTCTTTTTTCCTTTCTCATTGTTTTTCTTCTCTTTTTCTATTTTTATATTAACCTAATTAACTATAACCTAACAAACTAATTACCATGAACCTAAAAATGACAAAAAAAAACAAAAAAAAATTACCTACGGGAGGGGCAGCGCTGGCGGGGGCTTGGGGCGGTGCAGGGAGGGGAGGCCGCAGGGGACGGAGTGCATGGGGAGGGGAGCAGCGCTGGGAGGGGATGGGTGGATCCGTCCTGGGGCAGGGGGTGTCGAGTAGCCGTGGTGGGGCGGCCGTGGGGGAGGGAGGCCAAGGGGGAGGGGAGCGGTGCAGGGAGGGCCCGGGTGGATCCGTCCTGGGGGAGGGGCGCCGAGCGGCGTAGGGAGGGGTGGCCATGGGGGAGGGAAGGGTGTGGGGGAGGGGCATCGTAGGGAGGTGGGGCGTTGCGGGGTGGGGAGGGGGCGTGCAGGGAGGGGTCCGTCGCGGGGGAGGGCGGTGCGGTGGTACGGCCAGGTGGTGGCGGCACCGGGTGGGGGAGGCACCGGGTGTATCAGGCCTGGGGGAGGGGGCGGCAAGCTAGATCCGACGTGCGGGAGGAGGGCAGCAAGGTGGGTGCTCCGCCGGGTGGGGGAGGCTTCGGGTGGGGTGACGCGGTGCTGCGGTGCGGGGCGGCACGGTGGTGGGAGGTGGCGGTGCGATGGTGGGGAGCTGCGCGCGGGGGGTGTGAGGGAGAGGCATAGAGGGAGAGTGGGTGGGGTAGTTTTATTTGTGGGGGATTAGGGGAAACCTAACCCCGTTAGTGGGGTTGGTGGGCCGCCGTCCCCTTTGCCGTCCGCCGTGCTCCCACGCAGACGGCAAAGGAGTTTTTAGCAGACGGCAAAGATCCGACGCATGGCAAATGTAATGGCTACAACTGTGGTTTTTCTTTGCCGTCTGCATGGGTCATCTTTGCCATCAGCCATGTCCTTGCCGTCAGCTTGGTCCATCTTTGCCGTCCGCTAGCTGACGATAAAGAAGCGACTAATGGCAAAGCACTTCTTTCCCATCTGTCAGCTCTTTGTCGTCTATTTTTTGGTAGATGGCGGCAAAGAGCTTCTTTGCCATCAGCCCGCAGACGGCAAAGAGCTTCTTTGCCCTCAGCCAGCAGACGGCAAAGAGCTGACAGATGGCAAATACTATGATTCCAGTAGTGATTGCTTCAAATTAATTCTCATCTTTGGCTCGACCTTTCATTCTTCATTATTTCGGAGTGTCTCGGATATTCTTGGTGGTGTTCTCCTCCTCATTTTCAGCTTCGAAGACCGTAAAGGTGATTTTCTCAAGTCTTTTTCCATTCTTTGAAGATTGTCGTCTCAGCTTCGTGTGATCTTCTCAATTGTTCTAGTCATGAGAATTCTTTCCATATCTATCCGTTGCATTTCAGATTTGTTTTCATTCTCAATCCTTTTTAGGCCATCATTTTAGAAGATTTGTTCATTCTCAGCTTTCATCTTTCATCCTCAAATTCTTCTCAATTGTTGTGTCTTCATTCGTCTCTCAATTACTCCAGTGCCTCATTCAAGTTTTCTGTTAGGCGGCTCAAGATCTCTTCATTCTCAAGGTGTTCTTCAAGATTCTTGTTGGAGAACCTCAAGTATTCTTTTATTGCATTTCAAAGAGCAATTCTTCCTCCTTTATCCTTTGAGGTGGTGTTATAGCGTTCTTATTAGTGGAGGAGTCTCGTAGATAAGTTGTTTCAAGAATTAAATATGTAAACCCACCGATTCTATGATCATGAGATATTTTCAACCCATGGTTTCTTCATGGAGTTATCTTGGATTAGATTTCACCTAAAGCTTTTCCTAGGGATTGTTTCTATTATGGTGATTATCATTGATCCAAGTCCTCTATGTATCCTCTTGGTGTAAGAAGTTTTGCCTTTCTTGTTTCATCCAATCAATCCTTGTTTCTGTTAGTGGCTCGTTGACACCTCATTATTTTGAAATGGTTTCCATAAGCCCACAACAAGCTCGTTCTTTTCGTTGTTGGTTTTCCAACAACTCCGTTCAATTCTTCTTGTCGGGGGGCAGTTCAATTCAATTGGGATATAGTAGTTCTCATTCCCTTCTTCGTTCCTACTTCCCTATGATCTAGTTTCTATTATCTTGTTCCGGAGTTGTTGTGATGTTGCTCTCTTCAATCTATCATCTTGTTCTCCCAAGATCATGTTCTCTCCTGGCTTTCATTTTAGTTAGTGAGTTGTGAATCTTCTCAAGATCTTTCCATCTTATCAATTTTTGTCCTCTTTTCCTACCCAATGCTGCCGAAATTTTGTTTGAATTCTTGCTTGTTTCTCATATCATTCCTCATCTCTTTGCAACCTTCAAGATTCGTTGATTTCACTCGTTTGTCAAAGAAGCGACTAAGTTTTACCCCTGTCTCCTTCTCTTCCTCTTCCCCTCTTCATTCTTATATCTAGGGGCGAGATCTCTTCTTAGTGTAGGAGAGTTGTGATAGCCCGAGACCGATGCTCCAGAAGATTCCCCTCTTTTTCTATTGCCGCTGTGCGACTGGATTGTCCGTCACATTCATCATCGCATCATGCGCATCATCTGCATTGCATCGGCACTCCATGGCCGTCAGTTTTCGAAACTGCATCCGTTCTTAGTTGCCGGTTCTCTCCGTTTTCGTCGTTGACCGTTTTGAGACCAACCACACACGCACGTGCCTACGTCACCGATAAAATATTGTTTTTAAAAGTTTCCAGAAAATATTCTCAGATTGGGTCGAAACTTGGCGTGCGGTCTTATTTTAATGTAGGTAGGCCACCTGCCAATTTTCGTCATAATCGGAGTCCGTTTGATACCCGAACCTTCAAACCTATAACAGCACTATAACCGGTTTTATCGTCGGACATTTTCGCTGTTTTAAAACTCTGTCGCCGGGTGCGTCTTTTCCCTCTCATCTCCACCTAGCCCCCTCTACTCAGCCCACCATATCTATCCTAGCCAAGCCCGCAATCGGAGTCGTCCGATCGAGATCGTACGCTTCGAAACCGGGCTAATTTCCCTAATCCTAACCCCCCTTCCTTATTTAAATAAGACCCCATGCCTAATTTAGATAGCAGCCAACCCGTGCCTCGTAGTCCATGTCGAGCCAACCCTCAGCCGCCACCCGCAGCCTCTCCCACCTGGCAGAGATGCGCCGGCCCACCAAGCCCATTTGGGGCCCGCCCGGGCCCGATTCAGCCGTCGTCGCGCCAGCGCTTCCGAGCCCCCCCCCCTCGTCGCAAGCCCGCGAGCTGCCGTTCCTCCTCTGCGCAAGCCACACCTCGTGTCTCTGCCCGAGAAGACCGAGCCGAGCCCCGCCGCCATCTGCTCCCATCGTCGGCCAATCGCGCCGCCGCCTCCCGCCGGCGCCCCAGCACGGACCGGCTGCAGCCCCGGCTTCGGTCCCTCTTCACCCGAGCCCCATCCCCCCGGAGTTCCGCTGCGACCTGCCTTGCCCGATCCGGTCTCGATCGAGATCCGATCGGGGCGAGTTGATCCGCTGCCCAGCGAGGCGTTGACCGCCACACGTTGTGGGTCGCGCCAGGAGCGAGGCCGCCTCGGCCCAGCGACCTCCAGTCCGAGCCAGTGCCCCGGCCCGAGCCTCCCTTTGGCCCAGTCGGCCACCATGCCTATGTCGGCCCAGCCGCCCCTTGCAGCCGGCCCACCTCCATGCTCCAAGCCCAGCCGAAGCCAAGCCGGCCTCCTTCAGCCCACGAGGTGAGTTCCCCGCGAGCCCTAAGCCCCGCTCAAGCGTTGTTTAGTTGTTTTGCGCCCATGCCATTTTAGGCCACATAGGGCAGATTCGGCCCGTAGGTTTTTTATTCCGGCGAATTTAGTAATTTTCAGAAAAAGCATGATTTTCAAACGCCCGTAGTTTTTAATCCGTGCGTCGGATCACAGAGAGTTATATATGTAGAACGTGTAGAATTTTGTGTAGATTAATATTTTCCAACTCTAATGCATATTTAAACCTGTTTAGCGTGTTGTTTGCATTGGTTTGCGTATCGACGTGTTAAAAACGGATTAGGTCGTAGTTTATTAACCGTAGCTCCGATGGAGATGAGCCATATATGTAAATGGACTAGAACGATGAATAGAATCAAGTGAAACACATTGTTTTGTCATTTAACAAACATAAAATGTGATTAGGACAAATATGGACAGATTACAAAGGTAACACATGGGGCCAGTTCGGATATGCTATATGTCGTTTCCCGCCTCATTTAAAATGTCTAGATAGGTAGTTTAATTTGTGCTTCACCCCTTAAAATATTAACAATATTTTAATATTGTTGTGTTAATAAACATGAATGAACTAAATAATTAAATGTGGAGTTTCGTCAATATGCAACTCGTTGCATATTGAGCTTCACTTAATGGGTAGCATTTGACTGTTGTGATTTTCTATGCCATGCCTTGCATAATTTAAACTGATCATGCATCATATGTGTTGAGCATCATGTCGTGCATGTGCCGTGGTGAATATCGTGTCTTTATGCTTGTTTCCGATTTGCTTCATCTCGATAGAGTTCCGCAAGTATGTCGGAATGTGAGGACCCGTTCGACTACGTCAATTCGTCTTCTTCACAGAGTCATTCTTCTTCCAAGCGGGATCTCAGGAAAGATGATCATTTCCCTAGATACCATTACTATCATTGCCATGCTAGTTATATTGTTTCTACCGCTATGTCTCGCTGCCTACCACCTCTTTAATATGCCTCCCAACATTGCCATGAAAACCTTCAACTGTTCTACAACCTAGCAAACCACTAATTGGGTATGTTACCGCTTGCTTAACCATTTAATAGCGTTGCTAGTTGCAGGTGCAGTTGCTTCCATGTGTTAACATGGGTGCCTTGTTATATAACCCTATTATTGCTAATTAATTTAATGGACCTATTTATTTGGTAAAAGGTGGAAGGCTCGGCTTTCTATCCTGATGTTTTGTTCCACCTTTGTCGCCTTAGTTTCGGCTACCGGTGTTATCTTCCATAAATGAGTGCTCCTAACATGCTTGGGGTTATTATGGGACCCCCTAGATTCTTGTTTTGGGATAAAACTTCTCTGGCAAGGCCCAACATTGGTACTATATTTGCCCAACATAATAATACTGATCTTAATGTGACGCATAGGGAGTTAACGCTACCCGAGGAGTAATTCAAAATAATACAGGGGGCAGTGTTGATGGTGTTGGTCCCAAACAAAGCAACTTATTAATTCTACCGAGGGCAACTCGGCGTTTGGCGTGGTAAAATGTCGCTCATCCGTCGTGTCCTGAGAACGAGATACGCGGCTCCTTTCAAGATCGTCGGCATGCTTTGCGGCCTTGCTGGACTTGTTTTACCTTTCTTGAGCATCTTGTGCGAGGGATTCCGAGGATGTTTTGGGTTATCTTGGGGTTGAGGTTTTCCAATAGGAACCCGAGGAGATCATGGGCTATCCCTGATCGAGGTCATTCTGTCGCTGCGTGTGGTAGTTTATGATGGACTAGTTGGAGCACCCCTGCAGGGTTAAATCTTTCAGAAAGTCATGCCCGCGGTTATGTGGCAACGTGGAAACTTTATTTAACATTCGGTTCTAGATAACTTGAAGTAAGCTCAACTAAAATATGCCAACTAAGTGCATAACCGTGATTTTCTCTTTCATGAGCTCCTTCCCCGATCGAGGACACGGTGGGGTTATTTCTGACGTAAGTAGGTGTTCATGATCATTCAGTTGATCATGAGTATTTCACGTCCGCTATGCGTAGATCATCTCCCTCTTATTCTTGTACTTGTAAGTTAGCCACCTCAAATAATGCTTAGTCGCTTGCTGCAGCCTTACCACTTAACCATACCTCACCCATTAAGCTTTGCTAGTCTTGATACCTTTGGAAATGAGATTGCTAAGTCGTTGTGGCTCACAAATTACTAAAACACCAGTTGCAGGTACAGGTAAAGAGTTACTTTGACGTGAGCCCGCTGATTGTGCTATTTGGAGTTTCTTCTTCTTCTTCTTCATCGATCTAGGATGGGTTCGAGGTCGGCACTCTGGGATAGCAAGGATGGACGTCGTTCTTTTATCGTTTGTTTTCCGTCCGTAGTCATACCGTGCTCTTCTTCATGATGGTTGTATATTGTTGTATTGTTGTGACTTTGATGTAGCTTGTGGCGAGTGTAAGCCAATTTCATATACTCATATTTTTAGTACATGTAGTTGTAACGATATCCATTCTTGCGAAACGACGAGATGCACTTCTATCCATGTCGAGGCCCTCGCGCCAAAATAAGGATAGGACAGCATCTTGGGAGTTACACCAATTTTTAACCCTAGGTACAAAAGTGCCTCCCTTGTTGCCGCTGCAATGCGTGCATCAATATCCTCCCGGTGCGCTGCAGCGGCTATGGCCCTGGCAGCCGCTGCTTCGTCCCTTGCGCCCGTCACGTGCCTCCGGACCTTTCTTTTGGCTGACTCCCATGCTCGCTCCTCGAGCATCAGCTCCTTCTTCTTCTTGGGCATGGTGACAGTCTTTCGGGGGCGCGAGGCTTGCCTTTGCGGGAGGGGGCCATCGTGATGCCAGATGAGGTGAGGCTGGTGGGGGCATCAAGGTCGTCGTTCATGGCAAGCGGCCGGGGAGCGCGCACGGTCGGGATGGTTTTGGGAAAGTGGTGGAGGCTTTGCCACTGACTGGCGGCCCAGGGGAGTAGTCAGGGGCGGAGCGAGGATTTGACAATTGGGGGGGTGAGAAACCAATGTTCATAGAATGTAGGAAATATCATGACATATTAAGTCTTACAATAATGTTGAGGACAAAGCATAAAAAATATTTGTAGAACTATAAAATAAAGTTACATATCTATTAGCTTAAATTGAGCTCTACGACTACCAGTGTCGAACAAATCGATTATCTCATCAGATGTGATCTTTGCCACTATTTCCTTCCCAATATAGACAACCATGTAATGGCGAAGAAAGTCGTCTCCCATTCTGCTTCGAAGACGTGTCTTGACTAGTTTCATAGCTGAAAAAGCTCGCTCGATTGTCGCGGTTGACACTGGAAGAGTTATGACAAACCGTAGTAATCTATCAACCATTGAGTATGTATCAGCTTTACATGTATATAATAATCAAACAGTCAAATAAGATAGAGTTATGGACAACTGAAATAATATATCAATCATTAAAGATTCAACCATTGAGTATGTAGCAACTTTACCCGTTTTGAATAATCCAATAGTCAAATCAGCAAGTGAGGCTGAACTCTTTAGCTCTGGATGGTTGCAAACATCAAGCTGGAAATGGGAAAGTTGAGACTATAATTGACCTCATTCTTGTCCAGAGAAGTCAGCAGGATAAAAAAATTCTACGAGTGTGCATATACTAGACACGTCAAATGTCTCATGTTGCAGATCCAAAGAAGCACAAAGTGTCAAAATATCTGTGCTTTGAGCACCGAAACGATCATTTAGCTCAACCAATTGTTGATCTATGGCAACATTGAACACATCTGCTTTGTAGTGATGTAATGTAGTAGTGTTATCGTGTTTGTTGCGAGACTTAACCTCATCTAGAAGGGGATCCCAACCATCTTCTCTCAGCTTACCAAGTAGCACCTTTGTGTTTGAGACCAAATCTAATGCATTTAGAATGTCCAATGACTTATTTTGGAGTGTTTGACATAAAACATCAGTGATTTTCATGATTTTATCCATTAGATGTAAAATAAACACAAAATCAAATGACACAATTATTTTCAAGGCTCCTACGGCATCCCCTCTAGAATATTTCGAGGCTGCACGGTCATTTGCTATACTCTTTAGGACCTCAACTGTAGTGCCAAACATCTTTTGTAAACTCTGAATTGATTTGAAGTGGGAACTCCATCTAGTGTCCCCACGTCTCTGTAAAGTTACTATCTGATTTTGCCCTTTTCCTGTATCGAGTTCTCCCAAATCAATTTCATGTGCAATCTCCGCAGCTTTATTTGCTAACAACTCATCATTACGTTTAGTTGATTCACTAACAACATTTATAATGAAATTGCATTTTGAAAAAAATTATGCACATCATTGACCTCCCTTGACGCCGCAATAAGCGCCAACTGTAACTGATGAGCCATACAATGCACATAGTATGCATAAGGGCAGCCATTAAGAATTAGAGCCTTTAATACATTCCATTCACCTCACATGTTGCTTGCCCCATCATAGCCTTGTCCTTTAATGTCCTGGACACTCAAATTATTATCAGAAAGGACTTTGCAAATTGCCTTCTTGAGAGTCAAAGCAGTAGTGTCAGTGACATAAATTACATCAAGAAAACGCTCCTCTATAAACCCCTCGGTGCTCAGGAATCGAAGAACCAATGCCATGTGCTCTCTTTCCGACTCTTCTCGTGCTTCGTGTTCCATTATGCAGAATTTTCTAGTACCAATTTCATCTCTAATTTTTTTTGAACTCTTGTACAAAGTAACGTGAGGATTTCTAGTTTCACTGTATGGTAGGTGTACTTCGTATTCTTTGGAGTATTTTCCAAAATAACCGCATTCACCTCTTTGCTATAAGAAGTGATGAACCTCACAAGTTGAAGAAAATTACCTTGATTCATTGATCCTCAAGATTCATCATGACCTCTATAAGCACAAGCTTGGAATGTTAATCACCTCATGAAATCAACAATAAAAAGGTTATTACTTGCTTTATAGTACATTATAGAATATTTGAATTCTCAAAACAAAAAAATTATCTTACTTGATGTAATCAATTTTAACTTTAAGCAATATTAGCCTTGCATCTGCAATAGTTTTTTAGATGCTTTCACAATCATTTTGTCGATGTGAGTCATACTATTTTTCAGCTTATTATAACACCGCTGAGAAAATTTATGAGCAGAATTGGAATCTTTGTCCATGTGAGTTAAGAAAGCACATTGGTTTCCATCATTCACCTTCTTCCAATTATTAAATCCCCTGACTGTGAATGCATCAAAGCCACACCTTTCACTTGGATTTTTTGTAAAGAGAAAACAGGGTAGGCAGTACACACAATATGTTTCTATCGAATACTCTAGCCAAGGAAAAGATTTGAAATAATAGTACTGAAATCAACGATGAAAATTTTCCTGTTCCATTGTATGGATATTTTTCCATATATGGTTGATAAGCTTCCCCCAAAATATAGAAGCGGTGTGCTTCTTCTTGTTTCTCATGAGGGAGTTCCCAAATTTGCTGACGCATACCGGGGTCACTTACATATTTCGTGCTTCCAGTTGTACCTTCTCCTCCTGCAATTTCTTCCGGTGTCATGATATGTTGGTCATAAGTTTGCATATCAATAGGAATATCAGTTGTTGTGTTATCTGCAACAGGGTGCTCCTCGGGTTCTGCACCATTAATGTTAGAGCTTAAGTCACCCAACTGGCTTGAAAAAGGAATTTATCCCCCTAGCAGTTGGTCTCTTTCTCTTCCTCATTAACTACTATATACAAAAAAACATGATTAATGGATTAATTAATTTTTTGCACATAGATCCCTAATGCATCAGACTAGGATTGTAATCAGGTACAAGTACATACTAGTACCCTCTTGTATTGATCTCCCGGTAAAGCCTCCTCCTACTACAGCCTTAGACAATGGACAAACAACGAGGGATGCTGCGGCAGCGAGGCAGCGGCATCCGGCGGCTGGGCGGCAGCGGCGGCAAGGAAAACGACGCACCAGGAAGGCAGGAAACGATGACTCGATGAGTAGATTAGATCGATCCATTTGGCTGTGAGGCAAGCAATAACACAAGGCAAGGCAGCCACGTACATGGGCTATTGGGCCATTTATTTGTTTACTTGTTATATAACACAAGGCAAGGCAGCCCCGAGGTATCAAATCCCACTCTTCTATCCCAGTTTAGGCCCATTAGCCTATGCAATGTGATCTATAAAATTGCCTCAAAAGTGGTAGCAAACAGATAAAAGTTGATACTGCCAGATATTATCTCCGATGAGAAATCATTCTTTGTCCCAGGAAGGTTAATCACTGACAATATTATATGCGGGTATGAATGCCTACATTTTATGAAGAGAAACAGGTCTAAGTCTAATAGTTTTTGTGCACTCAAGTTGGATATGATGAAGGCTTATGACGGATTAGAATGGCCTTACCTAAAGGCCATCATGGGCAAGCTTGGTTTTGCCTCAGATTGGATTCATACAGTGATGAGCATGATTACTTCTGTTTCATTCTCAGTTTTGTTTAATGGAGTGGAGAAATTCTCACCAACCAAAGGTATTCGGCAGGGAGATCATATTTCCCCTTACTTATTCTAGATTGCAGCAGAGGGCCTTTTGTGCCTCTTAAAACATAGTTCTCAGTCATCAATGCTAGGGAGCATAAAGGTGGCACCCACGGCTCCGGCAGTGAATCACCTTTTGTTTGCAAATGACACCCTGTTGCTTTTTTAAGTCTAGTGTTCACAGGGTAAACGAGGTATCAAACCTACTTGGTACATATTGCTTGGCTTCAGGTCAAAGAGTGAACAATGATAAATCTTCTATTTTCTTCAGTAAAGCGTGTCCTGAGACCCTTAGAGTGGAAATAAAGAATATACTCAATGTGCAGAATGAATCTCTAAGTGAGAAGTACTTGGGTATGCCAATTGATGTGGGAAAGTCCAAGAATGGCAGTTTCAAATATTTACGAGACACAGTTTGGGAAAATATCAAAGGATGGATGGAGAAACTTTTGTAAGTAGCTGGAAAGGAGGTGCTAATAAAATCGGTGGCCCAAGCAATACCAGTCTTATCTATGTCTTGTTTCAGACTACCTAGAGGCCTTTGTGAAAGCGTGACTTTGCTCATCCGTCAGTTTTGGTGAGGGAGTAAGAGGGGCAAGAGAAAGCCTTGCTGGGTAGCATGGGACTTGATGACACGACCGAAGAGCTTGGGAGGATTGGGATTCCGGGACATAGAGATCTTCAATTTGGCACTTCTGTCTCGACAGGTGTGGAGGTTACTGAATGATCCTTCTTCTCTGAGTGCAGGAATTCTTAAAGCCTCTTAATTCCCAGACTGCTCTATATTGGAAGCACAACTCGGCTCGCATCCTTCACAAATTTGGCGAGCTAGTCTTGATGGGAGGGATGTTATCATCCAAGGGGCGATCAGAAGGATTGGAGATGGAGCATCGACACGCATCTGGAACCACAATTGGATCTCGCAGAATGGTATGATGAGGTCGATTTCGTCTCTAGAGGATGAACCACCACAACTGGTCTCGGATCTGATTGACTACACTAGGGCTGAATGGCGTGAAGATCGGGCCCGATGTGTCTTTATACCCTTTGATGCGGAGGCTATCCTACAGATCCCATTATGTACGAGGCAGTTTGAAGATTTTTGGGCATGGCATGATGACCCCAAGGGACGGTTCTCAATGCGTTCAGCATACAAGATGATTGTCAGAGTTAAGATATGGCGCGAGGTATGGCTAGAGGAAAGGGAGGATTCTTCAAATTCGGAAGTTGATTTGAGGGGATGGAATTCCCTCTGGAAGACGACAGTTCCACCGAAGATAAAATTCTTCGCGTGGCATTTGTCTCAACTGTTCTGCGACATCGTCACATGGCTACTTCGAGTCTATGCCCATTGTGCGGCGGACAGGACAACTGGCGCCATTCTTTGCTGGAATGTAGTGCGTCAAGATGCGTCTGGGCACTATCAGAAGTCGAGCTGGTGGAACATATGTTGATGACAACGGAACCCGCCGCTAGACTATGGCTGTTTGCAATGAGTGAGTCACTACCGACGCATAAGCTTACGTTGATGATTGTCACCCTTTGAGCTGTCTGGAGTGCACGAAGGAAGGCCATACATGAGGAGATTTTCCAGACCCCGTTTTCCACTAACAATTTCATCAAGTCTTATTTGTTAGACATTGAATTCTTGAAGAAGAAGGAGAGGACGCAGGTAACAGTGATACCGCGGTTGAGGGCATGGGTGCCGCCACCATCTGATCACTTCAAGTTCAATGTTGACAAAGTTGTATCTCGTTTGGGCAACTTTGGCGCAGTTGGTCTGATTTGCAGAGATGCGGCGGGGGGGGGGCTTTTCATGGGAGCTTCGGCACTGGTTCTGAGGGGCTTACGGGATCCCCAGGTGCTTGAAACCCTAGCCATTCAAGAGGCTTTAGCACTTTCAGAGGATTTCTACCTCAACAAAATTTTGAAGGCCTCGCATTGTAAGGTGGCTGTTGATGTGATCAGGGAAGGAAGCTCAGCAAATTTCGGCGCCATAGTTCAGGAGATCAAGGCTTGAGCTACTATTTTTTCTTTATGCTCGTTTAGTCATGAATTTAGGACCTCAAATGAGGAAGCCCATAATCTCGCAAAGTATGCTTCATATTTAGGGTTTGGCCGCCATACTTGGTTAGGCCAGCCCAGCGATCTTGTCTTTGTACGTCAAAACACTGTGATGTAGTTATAATGTTTTGTGAGATTCTCAAAAGAAAAATATGGGCTAATGATGTGATTATCTCCGGTCAGTTAGCACATCTACAGTAATACTACATATAATACTTGAATACATATACTACTACCTGCTTGAAATCATTGGGTGTGGGGGGGAGAAAGCCCCGGTCTCCCTGGGAGTAGTTGGCGTGCAGCGCGCACGTCCGTCTCATGTTCACGCCGACACAAATCAGGCTCAAAAAATGTGTCGGAAATGAGTCGAGGCGGATGAAAAGCGGATACGCGTCTATTTGACTCGGTGCATCGGGACGATTCTTCTGTCCATGGTGATCCAAACGGACACGAACGAAATGGGTCGACGCGTTGTAGTTGCTCTGATGGACCAAACGTCACCAAACCACAGCGGAAGAGAAAGTGCGCCATATAGCGTTGCAATCTTTTTCATAGATACACGGGGTGTAAATTTCCAAGTAGCCTTATCCCTCAATTCACTGCACGAGGCTACTTTTTGATGCGTGGCCGTGGTATTCTGAGATGGTTGGCTTCACAGTACTACGTGCCACACAGACGCTCTGAACTGGAACTCAGGTTCTCGTGCCTGGTGTTTCTGGAGTTTGTTGGCCTCACGGTACCACGCTGATGCTCCGAATTGGAAGTCTGAAACTGAAACTGAACTGACGAGGCACCAGGGTCTTCTGCCGAAAGTTCAGACGCTACTTTTCTAGCGGGCGGTTAGGTCCAAACATGGATGTTGCTTTTGCCTTGCGTGAAGAGTGAGACGGTTACCACCGGAACTCCTCGCACAAAACAAGCGATCAAAAACTCCTTCGAGTAAATCTTGGTAAAGGAAGCGATGGCAGTTCAGAAGACAAGAAGAGTGTAAGACAAGTGTTGCCTGCCTGTTCTTATTTAGTTCATGAAGAAAGGAAAAACTACATGAAATAAAATGTTTGTGAAGAGTGTGATTTGAACTGATGCCCATTCGGACCAGTACCTGAAACTGGCGCCATAGACCAACTCGACCATCTTGACTTGATGTTCCTCAACATTTGCATTCCTATTTATACGTCTCTGCTCTACAATTTTCAACCAAGACTACCCAAATGTTTTTATTCTCAAGAACCTGCATGGAGATGGTTTTTAGGTTGACCGCCACATTTAAAAAAAAGAGGATGACCCCCGGCCTCTGCATCTGGGAGATGCATGCGATCATTTTATTGATTATTTTGGTGGACCTTACAAAGCAGTACAACAATATGTGTGAATCCGTCATCTTGACAAGTGCCGCTACTGCTATCCATATGATGAAGGGGTGCAAGCTGGACAAAATACCCAGACCTCTCACCTAAGCCTAACATCTAAAGCTGGAGACCCTGACCGAGCCACATACTGGGTCCGGGGCACAAACCGGTCTGATGCACTCACATGTGTCGTCGCCGCCATCTTCCACTGGTCCATCTTCAGATCAGAGTGAGGTACCAGCCTTGGCAGGTGCCTCCGCCATCGACGCCACCATGACGTCAAACGACGACCTTCACCTACACGAGTCCATCTTCAAGCAACGGACGAAGATCCATGCTAGGATAGGGCCGCACCACCGCCGTAGCCCACCACCCACAAGCGTCACCTAGCCCCAAGGTTCCCAAAGCACCGTTGCCCACCACATATAGATCTGTATCCATATATTAAGGTTGAAGATAGAGATGTTTCCATGAAAATAAGGATTACAAGCGCTTGACCGCGGTTGCGCCGCACCACGCACCATGAGAAACCACTGCGAGATCACTCTTACTGGACTACCTTCCATTACCGATGTTGATCCTTTATCTTCTCTGTTAGAAATGCCGCTCTGGAGCCAGATGGTTTGCAAACTTCAAAGACTGACCGAGTTGAAACATCTCTTAAGCACATGATTTGCAATATAGTGACCTGAGAATCAGAAGGGATCAAGGGATGCATGGCATATGGGATTCGGCACAATGGTAACCTCCTTTGGTGCCCACCTTATTTAAAAAAGAGGAAATATATTAATATCAAGTAGATATCAATTACATCTAACCTCTGCACCAACTAGATGTAAATAAACATCCAGGATACACATAGTCAAAAAGAAAATAAAAAGAAAAAAACTGCCATGAAGATTAATCATCCGCAGTAACAGTAATCTAATCAGGGACGATTCTAGGGAGGGATGGGGGGGGGCTAGACCCCCCTAACAAATTGTTTTTTCTACTATAATAATGGTTTTTGTAGCCGAAAAATTTCACTTCATATGAACTTTGCCCTCTCCATGAACAAACTTGTCCCCCTATGCTTGCATGTTGGCTCCGTCGCTGAATCTAACCACCATAAAAAACAACACCCGGACTAGAAAGAAGGTTCTTCAAAAACAACGCTTTCAAGAAAAAAAAACAATGCACAAACTTTGCCGTTGGCCGATTAAAGAATGTGACCAGTATGCCTCTTGAACCCCCCCCCCCCCCCCGTAACTTTCAGTGTGCCATCAGACGATCCATCAAACTTCACAAGCTGCTCTTGTCCCACCCGTCCTACGCGCTATTGACCTTAAATATTCGAAAAGTCCTTCGTTGGAACTAGGTTCATGCCATATAACTGGTCTTCCCAAATCTACTACAACTCCATCGAAACATATACACTTACTAGAGATGAAAATAACCGAACATAAATAAGTGCTCCATTGAAACTTCGTCAGCTAATAATTGGAACTAAGTTCATGCCAATAATTGGTCTCCTGACTCACATTGATAATTTCGTTTTTTCCATCCAATAATGTCAGATGCACACCTGCACCTACAAAACCATATTCGGCAGCATTATTATTGATTCATTACTCCTTGTACCAGCTGCCTTGCATGGGGAAGGAAGCGACCCATCAAGCACTACCACGAAATTTCCGACGATTCTCCATGATAACAAATTTCCGAAAACGATGTCTCGTGTTTTTCCCCTCCTAATCTGAACGATTGGATGAGGATGAGGATGAGGAATCTATCTACACTTATTTCTCCTACCTGGACTCCGATGGCATCTGCGCCATGTTTATATTCTGCGTGGAGACGAACACATGTCCACTACGAACTACAAAACATGAGAAATGACTATGCTATTCTGCATGCTTGCCCACGATGATGACCATGCCTCAATCTTTTGGATAGTTCACGTACAGGCGGTCGTTCTCCTCATTGTGCTGCCACGCCAGCTGCGTGCCGTCGGGATCACCTGTCTCGGGGGTACCTGAACCTGTTGGTGTTGTGAAGCAATCTGTGAGCCATGGGGACTCAACAATCTATGACCTCGGTGCCAGAACTAATCAAGTTATTAGGTAGGAAGGTGGAGTGTTTAGGTTGCAGCATCCTAAGCTTTATATGGTGGCTAACTTACGTAGAACAAGTATTGAAGGTGGTCTATACTAGCGGTCGATGATTAGTTGATCACTAAGTGATCCTGAAAACCTACTTACATCAATCATAACCCCACCGTGTTCCTGATCGAAGAGAGGTCTTCGAAGGGGACAGTCACGGTTACGCACACAGTTAGCAATTTTATTAGAGTTATGTTTAAGTTATCTATAACCGGATGTTAACAAATATTCCAAGTTGCCACATAACCATGGGCACGGCTTTCCGAAAGATTAAACCCTGCAGGGGTGCTCCAACTAGTCCATCACAAACGTACACGGGCCGCAAAGTAATCCTCTATCACGAATCACGTGATCTCGTCGGATTCCTTAAAGGAAAACCTCAACTCTCGGAAGAACCAAAGCTTCACTGGGATTCCTATACGTAAGATATATCGCTAAGGCAAGACAAGACTAGCAGGACCTCCCGTCGTGTCGACGACCCCGATAAGAGCCGCGTATCTTAGTCTCGGGACATGACGGATGGAAAAGCCTACAGGAGCCAAACCTCAAGTTTCCCTTTGGTGGCCCCCGTAGTTTGTCCATTTTGGACCAACACTCATGGGGAGCACTCGCGCAAGTTGTTGATTAAATTCCTTGGGGAGGCCGTTCCCTATGCAGATTATTATTAAGTGATTAGCAAATTAACACCAAGGTTGGGTCCTGCCGGACAAGTCTTAACACTACACGATTTATCGAGGGGTTCCCATAACAACCCCGAACGTGTTAGGAGCGATCATTATGGAATCAAACACCGGTAGCCGGTAACTATGGAGGCAATAACGAAACAAAACACCCGACAAAAGGCTAGGCCTTCCGTTATTTATCAATTATATAGGTGCATTAATTAAATAACATATTTAACATAATGATATCAAACTCATGTAATCACATGCGACAAAGCACCTACAACTAGCAACCCTAACATTAGTAGCTGAGCAAAGCCTACTTAGCCATTCAAGATTTGCTAGGAAGGGATAAGTGTTTGGGTTTCATGGCAATTCAGGAGGCAATTATTTCTGTTGTAGACAGCGAGCATATGACGGAAGAAACGTAATCTAGAAATGGAATCAAGGTCATATCATCTTGCCTGTGATGTCCTCAGCTTGGAACTGCTCTTGTTCGTCCTGCACGTACTCTCCCGAATCCACGTACTCGTTCTCCAATCCCGATGCTACCCAACATAAAAATAGCATCCAATGAACAACAACACTTCAAGATGCAACAAGCACATGATGCATGAGATGAAAATGAACATGCACCTCTATTCTACTCAGTAGCACAAGCATGAGGAGAAAAAACAAGTTCCTAGACAGAAATGCACTCTAAGCTATCTTGACATGAATGAGGATGACATGAGCAGATGCGTCACGTGATAACGATGCAAAAGCATATAAAGAACGTTACAAACGGAGCTACGGAACAACGGGAAACAACGAAACAAGAAATGAAGTGCTACGTGCCAAATACCTCAGCACACACTCCAATGGCATAACTCTGGTATTTCCAGGTTGCCAAGATATAAAACAAACCAACATGGATGGGGTGGTGCAAGGAATATCACCACACCATCATCTATGCACTCACAAGCATCAAAACATCGAAACTATACAATCTGCCATAAACAGCATCATAGACTTTTCAGAGCTACATGCAAGTCACCTACAGCCACCTAAACATGCCAAATAAGATATGTGGCAGAAGCTATCCAAGAGTACTACAAGCACAAGCAAAAAGATAATGCAAAGGAGTTTCACACAGAAAGTTACACAACTTCTAAATTGGACAAAAACATCAGTTTTCAAGGACTTAGTGAAAATTCCAGTTTCTCACTAGCTGTTTATGCTCTGAAGCATTTTGACAACTCCCAAAACAATATCTACAGGACTCCAAATGGAATGAAAATTAACAGAGATCTAGACAAACACAAAAACTACAACTCTCTAGTTGATAGCAAAGGCTGAATCACAACACATAGACCTCTACAAGCACAACAAGAGGAGAAGAAAATATAAGCAGATTCTCAGACTTGGTAAAAATCACAGATTTTCACTAAACTCGCATTTCAGCCACATGCCTACATTGACTGAGCAGCACTTGCACATATGATCTACTAAGCATGAAACAAAACCAACATGTCATAGAGGGGGTCACCCTCTAATGCCACAACAAGGATTCAACCTCTTGGGCTCACCACATCACTTGGTACCAAGCTCCAAACATAGAACAAATCTGAAATAAGTCATCTCCAGAAATTGTTCCAAAGGCAAAACTGACTTCACCAATGGATTCCTGGGATGATTCTACCCCAAAAACATATATAAAACCTAGAACAATTGGGCACAAACTAGAAAAGAAAATCTACATGGAATCATATGTAGTGAATAGTGCATCATCACATGTGCTATTCACTAGAACAACACCCACATAAGCATATGCACACTCTCACAAATCCAATGTTGCACATGAGGGGTAGACCTCATGCTCTTGTGCCTTAGCACACCACCACACACCACACACATCAAGCACTAGCAAGAAGGCTCCTACACATGATAAAAAGAACACCCACTAGCTTATGCTCACATATGCATCCTATACCTACACATACAACTCATGTGCATATCATGGCACCTCATGCCATGGCATGTGTGAGACACACACACATAAGCACACACACACACTCACACCTAACATGAACTACTACAAAAGCACACTCACAAGGTATGTGTGTGGGGGGGAACCCACACAGACACATACCACTCAAACATATAATCCTATACATGCACCCAATCCTATACATGCACCCAATCCTATACATGCACCCAATCCTATACATGCACTCCTACACATATATACCTACACATGCACTCCTAGTGCAAACACACACACACACACACACACATAAACTAGATCAGCACATGCACATAAGCTCCAAAGCCCACACATCCACATGACCAAAACATCACCTACACATTATATCACTAACCCCATCTCAAGCATAGGAGTATACCTACTTGTGGGAGGCAAATAAAAATGCCACCCTTACTGTTTATCACACCACAGCAAGGAACATAACAACAAAAGAAAAACATGAAGAATAGCAACGAAAAAATAAAAGGCATGGATGGGGATCGATCCCAGGACTTCCTGGTTCCCACCTGCAACTAGCACGACTGCGCTGGGAATAGACTCTCACCAGGACAGAGGACAACAACAAGTTAAACTGCTCTGCCGCTGCAAGCGCCACTGTACCGAAAAACAGGAATTAAAAAGGGGCAAGGCTGGGACTCGAACCCACAACCTCTCCGCAACTACCCCAACACACTAACCACTGGCTACACTTAGAGACTTGACAGAAAAGAGGAGGTATACTAGGTATACCACTAGGCATCTCTGCTCTGCTCTACGCACAGAGAGACGCCAGCGATAGGGACTCTCACCGGAGCTGGCCTACTCGTCTACTGCTGCTCTACGGGACATCTGCACCATCAAGTACAGCTGCGTGGGAAGCCTTCTCCCTTAGCACGACGAGCAGAGCACACCCAACAGGGACCAACACCACACAACAACCAGGAGTTGCTGCTTGTTCCCTGATCAGAGAAGCACGCAACTACTTCGGCCGGATCCATTCGTGAGGAAAGGGAGAGAAGGGAGCTAGCTCACTTAGGAGAAGGAAGAAGAGGAACCGATCGGTCGTAGGAGCCGGTCGAGGGAGATCCGGACACAGAACCGAGGAAGACTGAAGGAGACTGTCGCCGATACGAAGAAGAACAGGGCCACCAGGTGCACATCGTTGACGAGGAGCTGCCTGTCAGTGAGGTAGCTCCCCGGCCTCACCAAGGACGGGAATGGAGCGCGTGGTGCAGCCCCGAGCCCGTGTACATGGTGGCGGCGCCGGACGACGACGGGAGCAGGGGTAGACGCCGGCGGCTACTGCTCTCTCTCTCTGCTAGAAGCTACAGAACTTACCTTGGGGGGAGAAAGATAGAAGGGAGAAGGAGTGGCGACGCGATTAGGGAAAGATGGAACCCTAGGGAAGGGGGCACGCATGCCGAGGCTATATGGGGGCCTCGACGTCCGTGAGCCCTCACGGCGACTTTGACGGAAAGCGAGCAGAGGGGGAAACGACGTCAGGAAGAAGGAAGAGGGACGCGCAGGGATGGACTGCCGCGCGGTGGAGAGGAAATGGGCCACGCAGGAGGGAGGGTCCCCACCTGTGGCGCAATATGAGAAGGAATAAACCCTGGGGGATTTCTATTTACTAAGAACACTAGGAAATCAAATAAAAGCACAGCCTAAACTACAGAAGCTAAAAATAAAACAAGGACACCCCTGGTCATGAGAAAATATAACCTATTTAATAAAAATATAAAAGGAATTTTAGGAGCAACTAAATATTTACAAGACAGAATATGCTTGCTCTGTTTTGTGAATGTTTACCCTTTTAAACATGGATCAAAACAGGAACTTCACATCTACAAATCCATCACAAAAATATGCTAACCCTAGGGCATTTTTTAAACAGGGTAGGCTCAGGTTAAACTTGGCCTTGGTATAAAATGGAGAGGGAAGGTTTTAAAACCTAGTTGAAAGCACATAGTGCTACTAGGAATTGCACCACTCCAACTCTCACATGCACTATCACATCACAACCCATATCAACACAAGACCACAATGATCACAAAGCAATCAACACAAGGACATGAAATGATATGGCATGCATGCATGCAAAGGAAGAATAAACAAGGTGACACATGAAATCATAACACATAGAAGCTCTCATATCAATGACAAGGTGGGCCCACATAGAGAAGGTTCCAAAAAGGGAAAGATCCACTCTTGGGGCATTACACCGTAGGCACTAGCTAGATGGCTTTCTCTCTCATTTTGTTTCTCAATACAATGGTCTCTTGAAGATCCATATGATGTAACTCTTTCTTTTGTGGTGTGTTTGTTGGGATACAATGAATTGCGAGTTTATGATCAGTTCTATGAAAACATATTCATGCTTGATTATTATAGGTTCGTATTTCTTCTCCGATATTTGTATTTTGTCTAACCAACTTGATCTTTTATCTTTCAATGGGAATATGTGCTTTGTGATGAGTTCGACCTTGCGGTGCTCAATCTCATTGACAGAAAGAGACATGACACGCATGTATCATTGCTATCAAGGATAAAATGATGGGGTCTAGATCATGTCATCATTCTTAAGGCATTATTCCATTTCTCCATGAACTCAATACACTAGATGCATGCTGGATAGCGGTCGATGTGTGGAGTAATAGAAGTAGATGCACGCAGAAGCCGGTCTACTTATCTTGGACGTGATGCCTATATACATGATGATTGTCTTGAATATCATCATAACTATTTTCTCTTCTATCAATTGCCCAACACTAATTTGTGTACCCACCGCTGGCTATTTTGTCGAGAGAAGCCACTAGTGAAACCTACGTCCCCCGGGTCTACTTCACATCATTTATTTTGTAATCTCTACTTTGCTATTTACGTTTCTACTTTATTTGCTCTTTTGTCTTCGGATCTATATTACCAAAAAACCTAAAAATACCTTGCTGCATTCTATTTGCTATCACTCTTATTTGCATCTATCAATCTATTCTTATTTTACCCACGAGAGATTGACAACCCCTTCACGCGTTGGGTTGCGAGGATTTGCTATTTGTGTGCAGGTGCTACTTACACAGTCTTCCGAATCTTCCTACTGGATGGATACCTTGGTTTCTTAACTGAGGCAAATACTTGCCATTGTTGTGCTACATCACCCTTTAAGCTTGGAGGGAAACCAATCATGGGGATATGTACCTAGGGTAGGGTCACAGGCCTGACCTAAAGGTCCTACCCAAGAGTACCTCATTATTAGTCCAAGGGTTACACAGAAGATTCCGACTGGATGGATATGACACCTTAAAAGTCACTTGGTACACAAACACTCGGAATATATTCCCATCCACTCGACGACCTACATCCACTTGGTATGGTTCCAGTCGACATAGAAGACTAGAAGTCATCCCCACGAAGTCCAACGGACATACGTTCAGCCAATGGTCATTAATAACACTTATTACTTGCATAAGTTATTAGTAACGTATATCTTTAAACCATATTAATCGAGCCCTTAGATGCCGAGACCTTGATGAGGGGTAGCGCACTCTATATAAGCCACCCTTCCCCTCTGGCACAAGGGTTCTGTAACGCCCCGGACACACCCGCCGGTGGTCGTTACTCCTGGCGGGATCTAGAGTGGCCCCACATATCAATACTAGTCTTTTCTGCGCACTTTGTCCTCACTCATGCGCACGTGGGGTCAACTTCCCGGTCGATCACCCATCCTAGAACTACTCCAAGCCAAGCACGCTTAACCTGGGAGTTCTGTTCGAATGGGCTCCCGGAAAAGAAGGAATTCCTTATTGATATGAGTAGTCTATCATCCCAAATAAGCCAGGCTATCACATACACCACCACTCAAAGGAACCGACGTCCTCGTCGGGCCACAGGAGCGTTCCGTCTTGGCAGAAACGTCTATGCATCCAGTCCAGTACATGTACCATGTCGTGTGCCACGACGGATCACAAACGTCATGACCGCACACCTGTCCGCAAACATTTGTGTAACCGCGAGGGTCGGCTCTGATACCAAACTTGTAACGCCCCGGACACACCGGCCGGTAGTCGTTACTCCTGGCGGGATCTAGACTGGCCCCACATATCAATACTAGTCTTTTCTGCGCACTTTGTCCTCACTCATGCGCACCCGGGATCAATTTCCCGGTCGGTCAGAACTACTCCAAGCCAAGCACGCTTAACCTCGGAGTTCTGTTCGAATGGGCTCCCGGAAAAGAAGGAATTCCTTATTGATATGAGTAGTCTATTATCCCTAATAAGCCAGGCTATCACAGGTTCGCACCCCCTGTAATACACAATCCACACTACAAGAGCTCCCGAGCACCGAGACGTAGGGCTATTACCTCTGAGAGGGGCCTAAACTCATACATCCTGTTTACAAGCTTGTTGTAGCTAGGACTCTGCCCTCTCCATTCATACCCTACACCTCTACTGTCATGTTCATTCCCACGACAGTTGGCGCCCACCATGGGGCAGACGTCTAAGCGACTTCCGGCAAGTTTGTGATTTTCACTCTTCATCATGTCTTCCGGCTGCGATTCGTTCATGGCTGGTGAGATCCGTTTTGGCGCCCTCATCTTTGTAGCCGATGACTCGACATGGTTTAGGAAGTGCCACTTGACATCGAGGCGCTCCCAGTTCGTGGAGCGACGCACTTCCATGCAAGCTCCGTCGGCGTACTCCTTCGGCAGCCGTGGACTCCGCTGTCGGCTGTTCACTCCACTGTTCGTCATGGCAAGCGATCTGGTCGCTCACGACTCCAGCACTGGGTGAAACACGCAGTGGCTCGCCAGGTGTCACCTTCATCGACTCCTCAAGTCGCGGCCATCGAGCCTGCTGTGCCCCTTCGAGACCCGATCCACTCGTTATCAGATTGGTCTGATGTTCCGTCCGACTGTGAGAGTTGCAACCGAGCAGGAGAGGTCATCATGGCACGCTCCGCGCAGAGCCCACCAGGGTTCGGTCGCGGCGAGCACGAGGCTGGTGAACCGTTGATTGGACGTGGTCGTCGTCCTCCAACTTCCAGTCAGCTTCAGCGATAACTCTTCTCAAGTGAGCAATAAGACAACATTGAGGTATATCGTACTCCGGTACTTAATGTCGCAGTAGCAGCTAAGATAGTAGATTCTATTTAGTCATCAGATTCAGAGATGGGTAGAGGCTTAGAGAAGATTCATGCTTTGCTTCAAGCAGCACATCAACAGAATTCAGCTGTAAGTCACTCACTAGATTACACAGTAACTCACCAAGAGAAGATACAGTCCGTTCACTTTACATTCTAGGTTCACCCCAGCGTCGCAGAGACGGGGGCTACCGAGAGAATCAGCACAGAGACGAGGGTTGAAACCAGTTTCCCCCTCGTTATCACCGTGATGACCACCGACGAGTGCATTCTCCTCCACGGAGCGGCTCGTATGTGTCCCGACACTATGATGACCGACGCCCGTTCGGTGATGAGCAGAATCCAGGATTCAATGCGAGAAATGTACTCGCGTAGAGAAGGATCGACTGGGGCAGAGCTCACGGAGATGGTCTCTATAGAGATCATCCGAGTGGAAGTGGTACCGCAGTTTCTGGTCCCGAGTGTTTCAGCAGGGCAATTCGCTCTGCCGATATTCCCCCAACTTCACATTGGCGGCTGGAATCAGCAAGTTCATAGGATAGTCCAAGCGTGAAACGTGGTTGGATGACTATCGAGTTGAAGTACAGATTGGCAGCAGCAATGACCATGTTGCGATGAAGCACTTTCCCGTGATGCTGGATGGTACGGCCCGTGCATGGCTGAATCAGCTGGCACCCTCAATCATATACTGTTGGGCAGATTTGGCCCGAGTGTTCATCAAGACCTCCAAGGGCACTTGCAAGCGCCCTGCCGGCCTTTCTGAGTTACATCATTGCATATAGAAGCCGAATGAGTCTTTGCGCGATTACATCCAGCACTGGAAAACTCTCCACCATACAGTGGAGAATGTTACCGAGCATCAAGCAGTGTGCGCCTTCAAAGCGGGCGTCAGGTACCGAGAGTTATATCTGAAGTTCGGTCGGTTAGGCGACATGTCCACGAGAAAAATTATGGAGATAGCAACCCGTTATGCGAATGGGGAAGAAGAAGACCGCCTCCATAGCGGCAATGGTAAAGAAGTCGAAAACACTGACGCCAATTCCAATCGGAAGCAGAAGCGGAAGGTTGAAAGCGCTACACCGGCAGAAGCAGCCGCTCTGGCGGCGACAAAATACAAAAGAAAAGTCCAAGGCACCGTTTACCCCCAAGAAATCCAAGATTCAGCCGGATGTTTTGGGACAGCCATGTGTATTCCACCCAAAAAAGATGAAGATGGCAATTTGATATTGCCAAAGCACACCACTCGGCAGTGCCAACTCTTGATCCATGAGTCGAAAGAAGGTCAGTCGAGTGGAAAAGACCCTGAAGAGGAGAACGACGAAGAAAAAGATGACTTCCCCAAAGTCCAAGCAACTCTGGTGATTTTTGCTGACGTAGAGAGCAAAAGTCGACTGAAAGTCATCAACAGAGAAGTCAACATGGCAGTACCTTCCACCCCAATGTACGTAAGTGGTCGTAGACCCCCATCACGTTTGATCAGTCGGATCACCCAGCTATTGTTCCGAATCCAAGTCGACATGCTCTGGTGGTCGATCCAGTTGTGGAGGGTGTTCGGCTTCGTAAAGTCCTGATGGATGGAGCAAGCGTACTAAATATCCTATATGCAGAAACTCTCAAGGGGATGGTCATTCCGATGTCCAGACTCAGCGGGAGCACCATGTCCTTTCATGGAGTTATCCGAGGGAAGAAGGCCAAGTCACTCGGCCAAATTGCGTTAGATGTTGTTTTTGGCCCTCACAAGAATTTTCGCAAGGAGAAGCTAACGTTCGAGGTGCTGGACTTCCAGAGTTCGTATCATGCTATTTTGGGTCGTCCTGCTTATGCACGTTTTATGGCCCGACCATGTTACGTGTACCTAAAGATGAAGATGCGAGGGCCTGAAGGAGTCATCACTATGTCAGGCAATCGGCACAGAGCTGAAGAGTGTTTGAAACGAGGATAAAAAATTGCAGATCAACAGATGGTTGTAGTAGAGTTGGAAGAGTATCGGAAGAATGCCGACCCGGCCGACCTAATGCGCTCCAACAAGCCTGCTTCTGAGTCCGCTTTCTAGTCAACAGGTGAGGTCAAACCAGTGCACATCCACCCGTCGGATCCCAACGCTGCTCCACCAAAATATCTACAACACTCGACACCAAATAGGAAGCCGAGCTCACCCAGTTCCTCCGTGAGAACTAGGACATCTTTGCATGGAAGCCTGCTGACATGCCGGGTGTACCCAGGGACCTGGCTGAGCGCCGCTTGAGAGTAGATCCAAAGGCGAGGCCAGTAAAAGAGCGCCTACGACGGTATACAGCAGAGAAGAAAAAAGCAAACGGCGAGGAGGTGGCGCGAATCTTGGAGGCCAAATTCATTCGCGAGGTTTACCACTCCAAGTGCCTTGCGAATGCTGTCATGGTCCCGAAGAAGGACAAATCCCTTCGCATGTGTATCGACTTCAAGAACATTAATAAGGTCTGTCCGAAAGGCCACTTCCCGCTCCCCTCCATTGAACAAATTGTTGATTCGACTGCGGGGTGTGAGCGTTTCTCTTTTTTGGATGCTTACTCTGGCTACCATCAGATCCGTCTGTTTGGTCCAGACATAATAAAAACAACCTTCATCACCCCATTTGGATATTTCTGTTATATCACCATGCCTTTCGGTCTGAAGAATGCCGGTGCAACCTTCATGCGCATGATCCATAAGTGTCTGCTCGACCAGATTTGTCGAAACGTTGAAGCATATGACACGTCCGAAACATATCTATAATTTCTGCTTGTTCCATCATCTTTTGGGTGATATTGTTATATGTTTTGCTACACTTTTATATCTTTTTACACATATTTGGACTAACCTACTGCTGCTGGCTACGCTTATAGGGATTTCCTTGGCAAATATGCAAAGGATTCCCCCGCGGCGTTGGAGCCTTGTGTTCGTGTTCCCTTGAAGAGGAAAGGGTGATGTAGCATAGCGGCGGTAAGTATTTCCCTCAGTTTGAGAACCAAGGTATCAATCCAGTAGGAGGATCACATCAAGTCACAAGTACCTGCACGAACACAAATAGCTTGCACCCAACGCTATGAAGGGGTTGTCAATCCCTTATAGATTGTTTGCAAAGTGAGAACTGAAAGCAAAAACTAAACAAAGCAAAGTAAAAGTAAAAGCGGAGATGATAATTGTGAGTAGACCCAGGGGCCGTAGTGTTCACTAGTGGCTTCTCTCATGAAAGCAAGTAGACGGTGGGTAAACGAATTACTGTCGAGCAATTGATAGAACCACGCAAAGTCATGACATTATCTATGGCAATGATCATACATATAGCCATCACGTCCAAAACAAGTAGACCGATAATTTCTGTATCTCCTACTATTACTCCACACGTCGACCGCTATCCAGCATGCATCTAGTGTATCGAGTTCATAAGAACAGAGTAACGCCTTAAGCAAGATGACATGATGTAGATGGACAATATCAAATCTATCATGAAAGCCCATCTTGTTACCCTTGATGGCAACAACACGATGCGTGCCTTGCTGCCCGTTCTATCACTAGGAAAGGTCACCGCACGGTATGAACCCAAAACCAAGCACTTCTCCCATTGCAAGAATCATAGATCTAGTTGGCCAAACAAAACCCAAGACTCGGAGAGACTTACAAGGATATCAAATCATGCATATAAGAAATCAACAAAGACTCAATTATAATTAATAGATAATCTGATCACAAATCCACAATTCATCGGATCTCGACAAACACACCGCCAAAGAGATAACATCGTATAGATCTCCATGAAGATCATGGAGAACTTTGTATTGAATCCAAGAGAGAGAAGAGGCCATCTAGCTACTAACTACGGAACCGTTGGTCTAAAGTAGACTACTCACGAGTCATTGGAGAGGCAATGATGTTGATGTAGAAGGCCTCCAGCTCCAAAGTCCCCTCCGGCAGGGCACCGGGAAGGGTCTCCAGATGAAATCTCGCGAAAACAGAAGCTTGCGGCGGCGGAAAAGTGGTTTCTTGGACGCCCTTATTTTTTCTGGGATTTTAGGGAATATATAGGCCAAAGAGCTAGGGCAGGGGAGCTCCAGGGGGGGCACAAGCCTGGTAGCCGGGGGGCCCCCATGGCCGCGGCTACAAGGCTTGTGGGATCCGTGTGGGCCTCCTGCCTTGGCCCTCAAGTCCCCCGATCTTCTTCTGTTCTGGAAAAATTCATTTCAGGGATTTTATTCCGTTTGGACTCCGTTCCAAAATTAGATCTGAAAAGAGTCAAAAACACAGAAAAAACACAGAATAAGTTAGTCCCAAAAAAGATATAAAACGTATATAAAACATCCAAACTTGACAAGATAACAACATGAAACTGTCAAAAATTATAGATACGTTTGAGACGTATCACCTACTAACTCAGTGCACCAAGCGCCAGTTTTTGTGTGTTGATGTATTTTTTGCAGGGGCTTTTCCCCAATATTCCGGAGCCCCAAAAATCCCGAGAAAAATATATAAATAGCAGCGCACGAGAAGCTTCACGAAGCATGAAAGGGGGCCAGGGGCCGCCCAGGTGACCTGTGGGCGTGGCCCACCCGCAGGCCGCGCCGGGAGGCCGCCTGGGTGGGTCCCACGCCCTCTGGTGCCCTCCTTTCGCCTATATTTACCCCTTTACGAGGAAACCCCCAGACGGGATGCAGAATCGTGAATTTCTCCATCGTTCCGCCGCCGCAACGCTTCGAGATCTGGAGCGTCAGGAGATCTCTTCCCGGCACCCTGCCGGAGGGAGGATTGACCTTCGGGAGCTTCCCCACCGCCATGGATGCTTCCCGGACGTGCCCTAAGTAGTCCTCCTTGGACCATGAGTCCATGATCAGTAGCTATGTGATGTCTTCTGTCCAATCTTGTGCTTCAATGATTAGCCCTTATGAGTTTCCCTACATGATCAAGGCACCTATGTAATTTTCATGCTATTGCTATGCTCGGTTTATTGGGATCCGATGGATTATGAGATTATGTTCAAATTGTTATGAGTTATATATTTGATTATCCTTTTATATTATGTTATTTAGTGATTCATGCATGTTCTCCATTGCTTTGTATTGCTTTGGCCGAGTAGTAGATTGTAACTCCAAGAGGGAGCTGTAACGACTAAGATGCGACCCTTTCCTATTTTGGGGGCGATGCCTCAAAAGGGCAAGGGGCGCATCTAAACATTTTCCAAGCGAGCTAATCATAACATTACATAACTGAAGAATGACAAGTAGGGCATACAGTTGCCATCTGACATAGCATAACATAAAGTTTACAGCCACACAATTATTCAGAGCATAGTTTAGTCCCGCTACGGACAACATGGAACAAGTAAAAGAACTATGACATCCCGCATGCTGGCCCACGATCACGACCACGACCTCAGTTCTCCGGATAGTTCACGTATAGTCGGTCAGTGTCCTCATCGTACTCCCACTCCAGCTGGGTGCCATCAGGATCTCCTGCGTCGGGCGTACCTGTACCTGTTGGGGTTTGTAGTAATCTGTGAGCCACGGGGATTCAGCAATCGGATGACCTAGGTATCGAATCTAGTCAAGTTATTAGGTGAGGAAGGTTTAATGTATGGTTTGCAGCAACCTAAGCATGTATGGTGGCTAACTTACGATAATCAAAGTAATTGATGTGGTGGTCTATGTGAGCGATCGAAGACTAGATGATCTCTAAGTGATCCTGAAACCCTACTTAAGTCAAACATAACCCCACCGTGTTCTCGATCGAAGAAGGATCTTCGAAGGAGACAGTCACGGTTACGCACACAGTTAGCAGTTTTATTAGAGTTACTTTAAGTTGTCTAGACTCGGATGTTAACAAATTATCCATGTTTGCCACATAACCGCGGGCACGGCTTACCGAAAGATTAAACCCTGCAGGGGTGCTCCAACTAATCCATCAAAACTGCCACGGGCCGCAAAGTAATCCTCTATCACGAGACTCATGATCTCGTCGGATTCCTTAGAGCAAAACCTCAACTTTAAGGAGACCCAAAGTTTCACCGGGATTCCTATACGCAATATATATCTCTAAGGTAAGAGGAACCTAGCAGGACCTCCCGTCGTGTCGACGACCCCGATAAGAGTCGCGTATCTCAGTCTCAGGACACGACGGATGAGCACTACGTACGGTGGTCGGATAGACATTCCCCGAGTTGCCCCGGGTGGCCCCACAAGTGTCTCTAGCTTTGGACCAACGCTCATGAGGAGCACTGGCCCGGGTTGTTGATTAAATCCTCGGGGTAGCTATTCCCAATGAAAATTATTATTAGGTGATTAGGAAATTAAAACCGATGTTGGGTCCTGCCGGACAAGCCTTAACACTACACGATTTATCAAGGGGGTTCCCATAACAACCCCGAACGTGTTGGGAGCGATCAGTTATGGAATCAAAAACCGGTAGCCGAAACTAAGGCGGCAACAACGGAACAAATCACCCGGCAAAAGGCTAGGCCTTCCGTCATTTACCAAGTATATAGGTGCATTAATTAAATAGCAGTTAACATAATGATATCAAAAATACACATGTTATCACATGAGACAGCTGGAACCTGCAACTAGCAAAGCTACTCATTAGAGGTTGAGCAAGCCTACTTAGCCAAACAACATTAGCTAGGATAGGAAGGTGTTTTGGTTCATGGCAATGTCAGGAGGCATTTATATCAAGTGGTAGCCAGCGAGCATGTATCGAAGGAAACGTGATTCTAATCATAACAAAGCTACATACGGTATCAAGGTCATGGTCATCTTGCCTGTGAATTCTTCAGCTTGGAACTGCTCTTGATCTTCCTGCACGTACTCTCCAGAATCCACGTACTCGCTCTCCGATCCCGATGCTACACAAGATAAAATAAATTCCAATGAACACTAGCACAACATGATGCAACAAACAATATGATGCATGAGTGAAGAAGGAAGCATGCATCACTATTCTAGTCACTGTCATATGCATTAGTTGAGTTAATAGAATTCTGGACAGAACCTCATTTTAAGTTATCTTAACATGCATGAAGATGGCATGATCATGTGCATCACGAGAAAACAAAGCAAAAACATATAAAGACCATAGAGAACGGAGCTACGGATCAACCAGAAACTACAAAACAAGATATGGAGACCTACGGTTCAAATCAACCACAAACACACTCCAATGGCACTCCCCTGGTGTTACCAGGTTCCCACATGATCAAACAATCAAATATAAGTGGGGTGGTGCATGGGAACACACCCCACCATGAACAATGCCCACACAAGCTTCAAATCAACAAAACATGCAATCTATTTTTAACAGCATCATCGCAGTTTGCCTACAATATTCAAATTAGCTACAACCATCCAAATGAGCCAAACAAGATATGAGGCAAAAGCCATTCAAAAGCTCTACAACCCTGTGCAATAAGTTAATACAAAGTAGTCACACATGCGCAGATTTACATGCACTAACTTGAACAAAATATTACTGATTCTAGGACTTAGTGAAAATCCACCAGCTGCTTATGCTCTGAAGCATTTTGGTAGCCCCAAAATGATATCTACACGAAGTGTATAAGCATGAAATTTAATAGGGAGCTAGACAAACACAAAAGCTCACAAACTTTAGTTTGTTGCATGGGCTGATTCCCAACACATGAGCTTTTGCAACCAAGACAACAGGGGAAGAAAATAACAGCAGATTCTCAGACTTAGTGAAAATCACAGATTTTCACAAAGCTGTGAGTTTCAATGAACACTACACCATGCACCAGAATTCCCTACAGCTATCTGCTGGGAAAAGGTCATTATTGCCGACCCACAATTGGACATGAAAATTTCTAACATCTTGTGGGTCGGGAAAACTATTTACGGTGACCCACTGTCGGTCGGCAATGATCAAATATATACCATCCAAGTATCGGTCGGGAATTCCATTATGGCCCACAGACCATCGGTCGGCAAATAACCCCGACCAACAGTTAGACGCTAGATGGGCCTTGCGCGCAAACGTCAAAATTTTAGCGCCAATATTTGGCCCAACCCGCAAGATGTTTTTCCTCAAATCCCCCCAGCCAAATCCCTAAAATCTTTCCCCACACATGTTGCCCCATAGCCAACTCCACTGCCGCCCCACGCCTCACGCCGGTCGTTGCCGACGCTGCCCAACCACCACCCCACGCCTCACGCCGGTCGTTGCCGACGCCGCCCAACCACCGCCCCACACCTCATGCTGGTCGTTGTCGCGACCGCCCAACCACCGCCCCACGCCGCCCTGCCTTTGCTGTGTTGGTCGTGTAGTCCTGCCCTCTGTTGCGTCGCCTCGCACCTGCGCCTCTACCTCTGCTACGCCGCCCCTCGCCGTCGTGCGCCTCCCCGCGTCGTCCTGTCATCCTGCACCGCCTTGTCCTACGTCGCCCCGTCTTACCGTCCTGCGCCACCCCGCCCGTCCTGAACCACCCCGCTTGAGGTACATCAATCTCTCTTATCTCGCTTTCTCTTAGATGCATGTTGTGATAGTGTGTTGCGTTGAATGGAGAGCTCTGGTGGCGAAGAAGATGGATCTCAGCAATGGGGAATGAGAAGCACGAGAGATCTTCTGTAGAACACATGTGGCTGGGATGGGGAGACCAACGATAGTGTGGATATTCATCTCTCAGAACATACCTAACTTAAACTCTCATGTTTTTTGCAGGCAGCACAGAGAACCACTGGTTGCACCATTGAGCAGAGGAAGAAATAATAGTAGCAGAATATTTGGTACTTAGCAACCAGCTTGTGGTTTATTTTACTCTTACTACTATTATTAGAGAGGCCACATTCTTTTTGTTTCATTCGTGCCTTTGTTGCTGACAGTATCATTAGTATTCTTATCACTTGAGATGTTGCAGGTGCTGACAGTCTGATGCCTTTAGAATTAGCTCCCAAAACTTTCAACCAAGATTAGAGCTAGCCTACAGTTTGCAATTTATACTCATACTCATACTGAATGAGTCCCTACCCCGGCTACCGTGCAACATATTCTTTACTTTCACATAAGCTCTAATTTGTAAAGCATTATTGCAGCTATTAGAAACTCTGAATCTTAGATTCGTTTTAGATATCAAAATACTAGTTTGAGATTCACTGAGATAAGGACATCTTATTCAACCATGTAATTTAAATCTTATCCCAATGAACATTGTTGATTGTCATTTTAACAATCTACTTATGATCACTTCCCTTTGTTTACTTCAGCATCATTCTTTTGTTTTATTCGTTTTGCCAAAAAGAAATCTCTCACTATCGAATGTATTATGTATTCCTTTTTGCTCGGCAGCAGTAAATTCCATAGAGATAATGTCATTATTGCTGTAGAAGTTGCAGACGTGTAATGTTGACTGTACTCAAATGATGACTATCCATACATCCATAACAAATTATAAAGAGATCTTCCTATGTGCCCCTTCTGTAAGCATGTATGCTGACGTGCGCATATCCTCTCTAACTTATTTTGATGCATCTTTTATCCTGCTTCAGCTTGTTAGCATAAATCCTCTTTTCTCCTGATTCAGTTGATTAGCAACCACTATTGTTCAGGAATTTCAAGTGGCGCACATCTTGGTCTGTGAGCCGACGACCGGACTATTGTCAAGGTTTGTGCACACTGAAAACTCTTGCTGAGGATATGAATGATATTCATCGCAAACTGATGTGGCTTCTCAATGGAGAAAACTTCACCATGGAGAAAACTTCTGTTGCTTTGAGCGACAGAGTTTTCTATCTTCTCTCAAAAACACAAGTCTAAATGTTTAGCTTCTGTTGCTTTGAGCGACAAAGTTTTCTGCCTAATTTAGTAGTTAGCATTTTTTTCTTATAGACCACAATATTACCTCTGCTGAGAATATTTGAGCCAATTGTTCCTTGCTATCAGGAAATTTTTTGTCATTATGGCTGTACAGTTTAAAGTGAATATATCATTGCTGCTGGGAGAGCTGTCCACCCTAGCAGAAATTATGGTTGTAGTGTTTTAGTTATGGTGGTATCTATTTTTACTATGTGTACTACCATTGAATTTGTTCCATGATTCCTTGTATTTTCTGGTTCTGATATTATCCATTCGGTATTTAGTGTTGCTTTGGTAGTAACCAAGTGTGAAGCTAACCTACCATGATATTATCCTTGAAAGCTTTATATCAGGTAGTTTCCGCTGATCGAATTGTTTGGCGTGTGATATTGACTCATGATTACTTTGCCAGATGAAGCCCTTCAAGCCAGGGGCATCTTCCTCGACCCGCCGCTAAGGTACTGTCCTTGACCACCCCTAGCGTTGGTTGCGTTCTGATATTAATGAAAGGGTTAATAGTTAGAGACTGCATCTGCAATTGTGTTAACGGTAGCTTACATTAAACTTACAGTAAACCAACACAAAGGGTATAAATACCTTTGAAGGCATAGAATTTTGTTCAATGATCAAAACCATAGCAATGACAGAGTTATCATGAAAACAGAGCACTATAGAAAATTGGAAAATAGATCAATGTCATAAATGGGCACAAAACTGATGCTTCCACAATGGGCATAAAAACTGCGGCTATAACAAAACTGTTGCTGCCACAATGGGCACAAAACTACTGCTGTAACAAAACTGCTGCTGCCACAAAACTGCTGAATTATCAAAAATTGATGGAACACCTCAACAAAAGTGGATGGATGAACTGCTCTGCATGCAGCAGCTGCAATGCATCCTCCCTCCCTTTTAATCATGGAGGCCATTGCTTGGGCTGTTGGTGCCATCAGTTGCCCCTTGAGCTTTTATCTAGGACCTGACAAACAGAAAAAAAATCTTTGTGCTGGGCGAGTGAAGGGAAATAGTGCCATCAATCCGTCGAGCAATCCATCATGAATGTTGTAGCTTAGCGTACTCCATAGATATGTGTAGCTGGCCTGCAGTATATACGTTGCTGTTGTCGGCCGTGCTTTTGCCATTGTATTGCTGCAATGTTTGTCGCGCTACGGTGGCCCTAGCCAGCCCTTGCTTCCTCCTCGTAGTGGCAGCACGGCGCGGTGCGAGACCACCACCTACCTTTCTACATGATGTTAGACATAGATGAGCACAAAATTTAGGATACTAAAATAATTCCCCGCTGATAAGAAAGAATGACGACCATCGATAAATTCCTCCTTTTGACATTAAATAGATGCCTGGTTACTACTTGATCAGAACATGACAGATTATAGGATTCAACATTTTTGTGGTTCGGGAAACAAAAATTATCTAATTGAATCCAATTTATATTTTATTTCTTAGAAATGTGTGGTTAATTTATTTCTTCTGACTACCAACGTGTGCCTGATGAAAATAATAGATATTTTGAAACATACACGTCCAGTATTTCAGGGACACCACCTTGTTTGTGGCTCAACACTCAACAAATGACACTCTACCACAACAGTTATGGGATGTGCCTTCATATAACTGTATATTTAATTAACCTGACTGTATGGTTGGATGCATTTTCAATGTTGAGACTGTACTGTAGCAACCAACTTTTGATCATTAAGAGATCTTGTGTGCATGTGACTTAGTGACACAGAGCCTATAGGAACAATATTCCACAATTTATATGCCATCTTACTTGCTAATAGTTAAAAAATACATTTTTATAAATCCGCTATGACCCTTACTATGTCATCTCTGTTGTTAACATTGTAGGAAAGACAAGAGGACAAGGAAGGCACCATGAAGCTGTATGGTGGACCTAGCTATCGTTTTGTAAATCTATATGGTGGATCTCTTAGCTATCGTTTGGTAATGGTGGATCATTTAGCCATACTGGGAACAATGGTGTAGAAACAATGCACATTTTAGCTCTCGTTAATTAGCTGGGTATTTTGTAGCAAACAAACATATATGTTTGCAAGTGTAATGGAGCAACAAAAATTGATATGTTTGCAGCTGTTTTAATATTTTGAAGTACATGCATATTGTATGGTGAGTTAGATATCTAACGTGGTTGATATTGTTTAAGTAAGGGCAAATAATATATATCATCAGCCTCTGCTGAATTGTTGGTTGGCATTAAGTAAGGCCAAATAATATATATCATCAGCCTCTGCTGAATTGTTGGTTGGCAAAACAAAACATCATCAGACTGTTGGTTGGGAAATGTTTATGATAGGGCTGACGGCAAGTCGGTCGACAAAGAAGCCACCATCAGTCCATCAGTAGGGGAAGGTTCATATATGGACAACAGATAGTCAGTCGGCAAAACAAAAATATGAACGACGCATCGGACAGGAAAGGTTACTTCAAGGGCCAACATGTCGTCGGTCGGGAAAGAACCATGACATAGCCGATGGACTATCGGTCAGCAATTCTTCCTACTATCGTCGGTCTGTTGGTCGGCAAAACTTTGTCGTTCGGCAATGGGCTTTTCCGTATGGTTTTTCCCCAACAGACCTCATCGGTCGGCAATAATTTTTCCCAACAGACTGTTTTTGGTGGAAGCTATTATACCAACCAACTTGTGTGTTAAGAATGTAGTGTTGTGGTGTAGTGGAAGTGTCAACTTTGACAAGGCACAATAGGTGCATACAAATTCCTATGAACAAAACAAAGACCCCATGCTGTAGAGGGGTTGAACCACTACCACTACATCAAGGATTCATCCTCATAGGGTCAAGGCACCACATAATACAAAGCTCTAAACATGGCATCATGACAAAAAATGACAGTTTTATGAGGTTGCTCTAAAGTGAAATCTGATTGCACTAATGGATTCCAGGGATGATTCTACCCCAAAATCATATATAACACATCGGTACTTGCATGTAGCAACTAGGCACAAATATAGCTCGAAAAACAGACCTAGAATCCAATATGGCACATAGGAACAATATCACATGTAGATATAGCACAAGTAGCAAAATCTACACCTACATGCACACACAAAAGCCCAAACACAACCACATCACTCCATAGTGGCAAGCAAGAGGGGTTAGCCCTCATGCACAAGTGCATATGTGCACCCATGCCCCACACACACATGCATAAGCACATACACACACATATGTGTGCTCACACACACACTCACACTACAAAAGGTGCAACATGAGGGGCTAGGCCCTTTTTCACATGTGCATGTGCAACCACATGCACACACACACACACACTCACATATATGCACATCTTCACTCATGTGCACACACACATACACATACTAGTGCACACACCACCTACACCCACATGCACTTGCACACACACAAACAATGGCATTAACAGAAAAACATAACCCTGGTTTTGCTAAAAGAAACAAGGCATACTTGCTGCCCAAGAAAAGGATTTATGGAAAAAATGAACAATGGAAACAGAAAAAAGGGGGAGACCCTTGGATTCGAACCCAGGACCCCCCTGGTGCCACGATACACACCAACCACTGGGCTACGCTACGACTCTTGACATAGGAGAGGGAGACAACATGGTAAGCTTCTCTGCCAAGCAACTGCACTAGCAAAAAACAGAAATTCAAAAGGGGGCCTTGCGGGGATCGAACCCACGACCTGCCCGAAGCAACAACGAACCCCTACCACTCTGCTACGCGATTGAATCTTAACACAGAGGGGGGAGTTGCTCTTTTGAGCATCCCCCTTTGCTCCTACTAGGGACCAGCGGCGGCCAGAACAGGGGAGGCTCAACCGCGGCACTCCCGCAACGAATCGAACCACCTAATCTACACGCGAGGGAGGCGGTACCGTGGTGATTTCATTCCCAGGTTAAACTCACCTGAAGGAAGCCTGCAACAGGGGCTCGATAGAGAGGCTACTCCGGCCAAGCTGCGCCCGATGCCGGCGAACACCAACAGAGAGGGGAGGACCCTAGCGTGGGGAAGGAATAGGGGAAGACGACGCTCAGCCTCGGGAACTCGGAGACGCGCCTTGCTGCCGAGAAGAGGAAGAAGAGGCGGTGCAACCGACGATGAGCACTGCTCTGCTCCGTCTCCGACGAGGCCGACGTTGAGAAGACGGGAGAGGAGGAGATCCAGCTCCCTAGAGGCCGGAACGGCTCGAGGGACGATCCATCATCCTCCTTACCCGCTTGGAATCGACAGGGAGACCTCGACGACGAGGAGAGGGACTCTAGCGATGAGGCGCTCTCTCTGAACCCGAAGGTATCCTCTCTAAACCATACCTGAGGAGGGGAAGAAAGAGGGGGGAGAAGGTGCTGGTGGCGGAGGAGAGGGAAGGGAGGAACCCTAGGAGGAAGGGGCACACACGCCGAGGTTAAATAGCCCCCTCGATGTCCGTGTACTCACGGCGTCAGGCGCCGATTCTCTCTCGCGCACACCCTCTCTCTGATGGGAGAAACGGGGATGCCATCAGGGAGAAGAAAGGAGAGGGAGATGGGCTTGCGCGAGGGAAGGAGAAGATGGGCCAGGAGGAAAGGAGGGAGCCAGCCCACCCAGCGCCAAAATAATAAAACAAAAGGGTTTTCCCTTTTTTTAAATAACAACAAACAACAAAGAAATGCCCACAACCACATAGGGGTTTAAAGAAAACAAAATAAAAATACTTAGGCATAAGGGAATTATGCCCTATTTAAACAAAATATAAAACAGATTTTTGGACCAACCAAATTAAATCCAAAACAGGGATTTTAAGTGTTGTTTTTGTAATTAACACCCCATTTAGCTACAGTTTTAAAACCCCAAGTCAATGCCCCTCAATCACAAGATAACACCCTTAAAAATCAACATTTTTAAAACAGGGTTTGAACAAGTAAATACATGAGCACAAATAATAATGGAGAAGGTGTTTTCAAACCTTGTTTGAAAACACCAATGTTAGGAAAACATCATCACATCAACACAACCACACTAGCATTCAAAATTGATCAAGCAACAACGACATCACAATGGGATTGTCATGAATGCAATGCATGCCATGATGCAAGATGGAGACGCAATACAAACCACACGATATGACCACATAAAATGACAACTCTTATAGCATTGAAATCATGATCCAAAATTGGAAAGGTTCCCAAAATAGCAAGGGTTACATCTAGGGCATTACAAACCCTCCCACACTACAAGAAGATCTCGACCCGAGATCTAGGACTGAAAGAACTCAGGAAATCCGGAACGGAGGTGATCCTCGCGCTCCCAAGTGGCCTCTTTATCGGAATGATGTGACCACTACACCTTGCGAAACTTGATTGACTTATTGCGGGTCTTGCGCTCAGTCGTCTCAAGAACTGCAACTGGATGCTCATGGTAGGATAGGTCGGGTTGAAGGTCGATATCCTGAAGATCAACTGTGCGCTCGGGAGTCTTGAAGCATCTCCGGAGCTGAGAGACATGGAACACGTCATGCACATTTGCGAAGTTTGAAGGGAGCTCTAGTTGATAAGCAAGGTCGCATCTCTTGCCAACTATTCTGAACGGTCCAACAAAATGAGGAGCAAGCTTGCCTTTGATGCCAAAATGTTGAGTGCCCTTCATAGGAGACACTTTGAGATAGACGAAGTCATCGAGCTCATAAGACATGTCATAATGCTTGCTATCACAGTAGCTCTTCTGACGGGACTGCGCTGCTCTGAGATTATCTTGAATGACAGGACACATCTCTTCTGCTTCTTCAATCAAGTCATTCCCAAGAATCTGACACTCGCCAGTCTCTGACCAGTTGAGCGGGATACGACACTTCCTGCCATAGAGAATCTCAAACGGAGCTTTGCCTGAACATGCCTGATAGCTGTTGTTATAAGAAAACTCAGCAAAAGGTAGGCAGTCTTCCCACTTCGTGCCAAAGGAAATGACACAGGATCTTAGCGTATCCTCGAGGACCTGATTGACTCTCTCAACCTGCCCACTAGTCTGAGGATGAAAGGATGTGCTGAATCGTATCTTAGTACCCATCGCAGACTGAAATGAGTCCCAAAACTTGGAAGTAAAGATGCTTCCGCGATCCGAAGAAATCAACATTGGAACGTCGTGCAAAGAGACTATCCTCGAAGTGTACAGCTCTGCAAGTTGGGCTGCCAAGATAGACTCCTCGACTGGAAGGAAATGAGCTACTTTGCTCAACTTGTCGATGACGATGAAGATGGCATCGTTACCCTTCTTGGACTTCAGAAACCCGGTGACGAAATCCATCTCAATATGGTCGAACTTCCACTCGGGAATGGGCAATGGATGCAAAATACCTGCTGGACGTTGATGCTCTGCTTTCACCCTTCGACATACATCACATTCATTTACGAACTGAGCAATTTCACACTTCATGCGAGTCCACCAGAAGGTCTGTTTCAAATCCTGATACATCTTGGAACTTCCTAGATGTATAGAGAGAAGAGAGTTATGAGCTTCTTCCGTGATAACCTTTCTGAGATCCCCTTTCGGAACGACAAGATGATCCTCAAAGAATAATGTATCTATGGCATCAACACTGAAGCACTTATATTTGGGAACTCCCTTTGCCAAGCCAATCTTAACTTTCTTCACCATTGCATCAAGAAGTTGAGCTTGTCGGACCTGGTTTTCCAAGGTAGGAGAAATCTGAAGATTAGCAAGAAATCCCTGAGGTACTAATTGAAGGTTGAGCTTTCTGGAAGATTCACAAAGGTCAGGCTGGAGAGGCTTCAGAATGAGACTGTTGCACTAAGCTTTCCTGCTCAAAGTATCTGCCACGACATTAGCTTTGCCTGGAGTGTACTCAACGCTCGGATTAAAATCTTGAAGCATTTCCACCCAATGAGTTTGCCAGAGATTGAGGTTAGGCTGGGTGAAGATGTACTTGAGACTCTTGTGATCGGTGAACACTTCAACGTTTCTTTCCAACAAGAGGTGTCTCCAAGTCATAAGAGCATGTACCACTGCCGCCAACTCAAGATCATGAGTGGGATAATTCTTCTCACTTGGCTTCAACTGCCTCGATTTATAAGCTACCACTTTCTTGTCTTGCATCAACACTGCACCAAGACCTTGAAAGGAGGCGTCGCAGAACACTTGATAAGGTGTGGAGTCATCAGGAGGAACCAAGACTGGAGTAGAAGTGAGCTTCTCTTTGAGTGTGTCGAAAGCCAACTGACACTCTGGAGACCGTACGTACTTCACACCCTTGTGAAGAAGACTTGAGAGAAGCTTAGCAATCTTGGAGAAATTCTCAATGAATCTTCTACAATAGCTTGCAAGCCCGAGAAAGCTTCAAAGCTGATTCACATTTTGCGGAGGCTCCCACTCAACAATGGCCTGCACCTTCGACGAATAAACTTTGATGCCCTCGGCAGAGATGATGTGCCCAAGGTAGACAACTTCTTTCAACCACAAGCCTGAGATGCTCTTCATGCTCTTCTTTAGTTTCGGAAAAGACCATAATATCATCAAGATACAACAAGACGAATTCATTCTTGAATGGGGAGAAGATATAATTCATCATTTTACACAAGGCCGGTGGAGCATTGGCCACACCGAAAGACATCACTGTATACTCATACGAGCCAAAGCTTGTTCTGAAAGAAGTCTTTGGAATGTCCTCTTCACGAATGCGAATCCGATGATAACTGATACGTCCATTTTGCATCATGTTTTCATGTTGATATTTATCGCTTCTTTGGCTGTTATTTCACTTCACGGTACAATTCTTATGCCTTTTCTCTCTTATTTTGCAAGGTTTGCATGAAGAGGGAGAATGCCGACAACTGGAATTCTGGCCTGAAAGTGGAGCAAAGTTGAGATACCTATTCTGCACAACTCCAAACGCCGTAAATATCAACGAGGATTTTTTTCCTGATTTATCAAAAATACTGGGCCGAAGAAGTGCCAGAGGGGCACCCGGGGGTGCCCACAAGCCTGCATGGCGTGGCCACCCCCAGGCCGCGCCATGAGAGCTTGTGGGCAACCCACTGGCCCACTGGCCCCCCTCTTTTGCTATATGAAGGGTTTCGTCCAGGAAAAAAAAATCAGAGAGGAGCTTTTTCATGGATTCGCCGCCGCCACGAGGCGGAACTTGAGAAGAACCTATCTAGAGCTCCGGCGGGACGATCCTGCCGAGGAAACCTCCCTCCTGGAGGGGGAAATCGTCGCCATCGTCATCACCAACACTCCTCTCATCGGAGGGGACTCATCACCATCAAAATCTTCATCAGCACCATCTCATCTCCAAACCTTAGTTCATCACTTGTAACCAATCTCCATCTCGCGACTCCGATTGGTACTTGTAAGGTTGCTAGTAGTGTTGATTACTCTTTATAGTTGATGCTAGTTCGATTACTTGGTGGAAGAGTTTATGTTCAGATCCTTGATGATACTCATTACCTCTCTGGTCATGAATATGATTATGCTTTGTGAGTAGTTACTTTTGTTCCTGAGCACATGGGATAAGTCATGCTAATAGTAGTCATGTGAATTTGGTATTGATTCGGTAATTTGATGTGTTGTATGTTGTTTTTCCTGTAGTGGTGTTATGTGAATGTCGACTACATAACACTTCACCATTATTTGGGCCTAGGGGGAGTCATTGGGAAGTAGTAAGTAGATGATGGGTTGCTAGAGTGACAGAAGCTTAAACCCTAGCTTGTGCGTTGCTTCGTAAGGGGCTGATTTGGATCCACTAGTTTAATGCTATGGTTAGACTTTGTCTTAATTCTTCTTTCGTAGTTGCGGATGCTTGCGAGAGGGGTTAATCATAAGTGGGATGCTTGTCCAAGTAAGGGCAGTACCCAAGCTCCGGTCCACCCACATATCAAACTATCAAACTAACGAACGCGAGTCATATGAACATGATGAAACTAGGATGACAGAAATTCCCGTGTGTCCTCGGGAGCGTTTTTCCTCCTATAAGACTTTGTCCAGGCTTGTCCCTTGCTACAAAAGGGATTGGGCCACTTTGTTGCATCGTTTCTACTTTTGTTACTTGTTGCTTGCTACGAATCACCTCACCACAAAATCACTTGTTACCGACAATATCAGATCCTTCTGCTCCTCATTGGGTTCAACACTCTTACTTATCGAAACGACTATGATTGATCCCCTATACTTGTGGGTCATCAATAACCCATCCTGAGATCAAGCTTCGAGAAGATCTTAGCCCCTTTCAATTTCTCAAACAACTCATTGATGTTAAGAAGTGGATACTTGTTTCTAATCGTCTTCTTATTCAATGGGCGGTAATCGACACAGAGTCGTTCCGTACCATCCTTCTTCTTGACGAAAAGAAGTCCACAGCCCCAAGGAGATGAACTTGGTCTGATCAGACCCAGACGCTTCTGCTCATCTAGTTGTTTCTTGAGCTCCTTCAGCTCTTGTGGACCCAGTTTGTACGGCCGTTTGCACATAGGCTCAATACCCGGTTCAAGCTCAATTACGAACTCAACTGCTCAGTGCGGAGGCATTCCTAGCAGTTCTTCCAGAAAAACATCTTCATATTCATAGACCACTGGGACTTGCGAAATTGGAGAGATGTCACCCTTCTCATTCAAGGAAAACAGACGGGCCATGTCATCACGCGCTGCGATGATAATCACGTGCTCCGAAGAATGAGTTAGCTTCACTTCTTTAGCTTCACACTCAATAGATGCCTTATTCATAGCCAACCAATCCATCCCAAGGATTAAATCAATATCAGAGTTGCCAAGGACAATAGGAGAAGGCAGAAAGGCATAATTACCCATCTTGACAGTGACATCCAGAACAAACCCAGTCGATGTCATTTGCATTCCCGGAGAAATGATTTTTAAATTGCCTGCTATCCCGAAATCATGCTTTGCAACAAAAGGCCTTGAAATGAATGAATGCGATGCACCGAAATCAAATAAAACCTTAGCAGGAATATCATGAACTGAGAGATTACCCGTAATGACGTCTGAGGAGTTCTCTGCTTCACCATATTGGCTCTCGCAGACCTGGGGTTGAACTTCACTATAGCAGTGCTTGGAGGCTTGATGTCCCACAAGCGTATGGGATCGCAACAGTTATCGAGGGTAGAGTATTCAACCCAAATTTATTGATTCGCTCACAAGGGGAAGCTAAAGAATATTCTCAAGTATTAGCAGCTGAGTTGTCAATTCAACCACACCTGAAAGATTAGTGTCTGCAAGCAAAGTATCAGTAGCAAGGTAGTATGATAGCAATGGCACCAGAAAAAGCTTTGACAATTCCCAGCAATGGTGCTAGAAAAGGCCCTATTGACGGGATGTTAGCGCCGACAAAGTCTTGCAACAAGTAACGGCGGAGTAGCAAGGAACAGTAGTAGGAGCAGCAGCAAAGTAACAAGTAGCAGCAGTAGTGACAGCAGCAAAGTGATAGTAGCAGCAAAGTGACAGCAGCAGCAAAGTGGCCCAATCCCTCTTGTAGCAAGGGACAAGCCTAGGCAAAGTAACGTAGCGACAACCAGTAGTAAAAGACTCGTAGGCAGTGGATCAGTGATGGATGAGTGTGACGGATGTGATTCATCATGTAACAGCTATAACATGGAGATATATGTGGCTAGCTTCCGTTCATCAATCTAATGTAGGCATGTATTCCGTATGTAGTCATACGTGCTTATTGAAAATAACTTGCATGATATCTATTGTCCATCCCTCCCGTGCCAGCGGGGTCCTAATGGAAACTATGAGATATTAAGGTTCTCCTTTTAATAAAGAACCGGACCAACGCATTAACACGCGGTGAATACATGAACTACTCATACTATGGTCATCTCCGGGAGTGGTTCCGGCTATTGTCACTCCAGGGTTGCCGGGTCATGACACATAGTAGGTGACTACAACTTGCAAGATAGGATCTAAAACACACATATATTAGCGACAACATAATAGGTTCATATCTCAAATCATGGCACTCGGGCCCTAGTGACAAGCATTAAGCATAGCCAAGTAGTAGCAACATCAATCTAGAACATAGTGGATACTAGGGATCAATCCCCGTCAAGAACTAACTCGATTACATGATAGATCTCATCCAACTCATCACCGTCCAGCAAGCCTACGATGAGATTACTCACGAACGATGAAGAGCATCATGGAATTGTCGATGGAGAAAGGATGATGATGACGATGGTGACGATTTCCCCTCTCCGGAGCCCGAAACGGACTCCAGATCTGCCCTCCAGATGAAGAACAGGATGTGGCGGCGCCTCCGTATCGCAAAACGCGATGAAACCTTCTCTCTGATTTTTTTCCAAGCGAAACGGAAGATATAGAAATGAGATTCGGGGCGGTGGTGCCACGTGGGCTCCACAAGCTTGCAAGGCACGACCCTAGGGGGTGGGCGCGACCTGTGGGCTTGTGGCCCACTGGCACGCCCCCTCACGTGGATCTTTGCGCAGGTATTTTTCTTTTATTCCAGAAAAAATCTTCGTAAATTTTCAGGACGTTCCGAGAACTTCCATTTCTGCACAAAAACAACACCATGGCAATTCTGCTGAAAACAGCGTTAGTCCGGGTTAGTTCCATTCAAATCATGCAAATTAGAGTCCAAAACAAGGGCAAAAGAGTTCAGAAAAGTAGATACGATGGAGATGTATCAAGGCTTCCCTGGAGGAGGGGGCAGAAGATGCAGCTGAGAGGTGCAGTTGTTGGCATAGTGACCCTTCTGCCCACGCTTGTGACAAGTAACATCTACCGGTTGACGGAACTACACCTGAGGATTTCCTTACTTCTGCTGCTAAAACCTCTGCAGGAAAGCTGGGTTGGGTGGGTTGGAAGAACCACGACCACCTAAGTTGAGGGTGAAGAACTGGACTCTCTGAAACGCTTCTTCGAATTCTCCACCCTGAGCAAAGCTGCCTCAGCCCTGAGAGCCAAGTTATAGAACTTATCACACTCATCGGGATCGTGCAAGGCGAGGGCGAGCTGCAAGTCCTCTCTCAGACCACCTGTGAACTGATAGATCTTGCTCTTCTGATCTGGAATGTCCTGCAAGGCATATCGGGCCAGCTCGTGGAACTCGACGTTGTACTTGTATACGGAGGAACCACCTTGCTTCAAGCGTCTGAACTTCTCACGCATCTCTTCCACAAAGCTAGACGGGATATAGTGAGACCTGAAATCTCTACAGAACTCATCCCAACTGATCAATCTGCCACCCTGGAGTCCTTCAACTGCTGCCACCAAACTGTTGCCTGCCCCTTGAGCTGAAACAGTGCAAACTTGACGAAGTCCTATGGACGGCCATTGCTGCACTCAAAGTGTTTGTTCATGTCCCGAATCCAGTTCTCTGCGTCAAACGACTGATCACACGACATGAAGGTCTTCGGCTGGTTTGCCAGGAATTGACTCAGAGATGCAAACTGATTACCACCATGGTTGACATTGCCCTACTGCTGATTTGTCCTTTCTTGCAACAGCTGGATTAACATCTGGGTGTTAGCATTTGTTGCAGCCATCACCGCTTGCCAAGCTTCTGTAGGAGGAGGCGGCGGCGGAGGAGGAGGCAGATGGGGTGGTGGCAGAACATCAACACCCTCACGACCCGGATTCTGACGAGTTTGTGGAGCCATCCTGAAGATGGACAACACATTAGACCAGAGAATAATATTGAAGGTAAAGCTGAATCAAAAGGCAGGAGTATTTGAACAAGAATATTTAGCAATTGCACTCGAACAAAATAGTAAGAATGCTTCCTCAAAGTGACTGTCGACAAAATCTGATTAAAGACCACTTGAAACCAAGTATGAGCTAGAACTGCTCGGAACAAACATATGACAGAGATTCCATCCGTCATCTTCGTGGATATGATCACACGGGCTCGAAATTACAGTAGCCATCCGGTGCAAGGCAGTGCACACGACTTACGAAGCATCCCCGAGTCGTAGCAAGCTACAAGGACTCTTTATGACACAACGAGAACTGCTGTAAGACGACCGTGAACAAACATACCCACTGAATGTCGTACCCCAACTTCACATCATGCATCTGTAGGAAGATTGTCCTATAAGTCACTCCTTGATATCCCACCTATGAATTCCCGAAATATCTGGTCATGCAATCTGGTATACGGATACAAGGAGTAATATGTCACACAACTCCTATACTAACGCATCCAGTGTATCACATCCGTCAACACATAACCAGAATCTTGGACCTTCATCTACTACAGACCCTCCTGATCACAACGATACAAAATGTGGCGATACTCTTTCCACCAGTACTGGGGAAGCCGGACTCCTCTCGTCACAACTAGTATTGAAGCAATTACGAACATCCTCCCTCTAGAGATACTAAGAAATCTGAATGATGGCGATGTGCACAAGAATCCCCTGGAGCTCAACTCCCCGAAAGAAATCAAGTCAGACAGGAGGCACCAAGACAGAACTCCGTCACATCGATATCATATAGATTTCAAAATACCCGCGTGATCCTAAAATTTTTTTTGAGCGAGAAGAGGAGTAGAGTTAAGATTACCTAAGTCGAGAACCTCACTTGAGCATAGAAGAGGAGAAAAACGAAACCTACTCTCGGATATAACTAAGACTCAAAACATTTTACTAGACTCGACTCGGCCAAGTTCAATCACACAAAGGCTCCTATGGTCGTAAGGCTCTGATACCAACTTGTAACGACTAAGATGCGGCCCGTTCCTATTTTGGGGGTGATGCCTCAAAATGGAAAGGGGTGCATCTAAATGTTTCGCAAGCGAGATAATCGTAACATTACATAACTGAAGAATGACAAGTAGGGCATACACTTGCCATCTGGCATAGCATAACACAAAGTTTACAGCCACACAATTAGTTTAGTCCCACTATGGACAACATGAAACAAGTAAAAGAACTATGACATCCTGCATGCTGGACCACGATCACGACCACGGCCTCAGTCCTCCGGATAGTTCACGTATAGTCGGTTAGTGTCCTCATCGTACTCCCACTTCAGCTGGTTGCCATCAGGATCTCCTGCGTCGGGCGTACCTGTACCTGTTGGGGTTTGTAGTAATCTGTGAGCCATGGGGACTCAACAATCGGATGACCTTGGTATCGAATCTAGTCAAGTTATTGGGTGAGGAAGGTTTAGTGTATGGTTTGCAGCAACCTAAGCATGTATGGTGGATAACTTACGATAATTAGAGTAATTGATGTGGTGGTCTACGCGAGCGATCGAAGACTAGATGATCACTAAGTGATCCTGAACACCTACTTACGTCAAACACAACCCCACCGTGTTCTCGATCAAAGAACGATCTTCGAAGGAGACAGTCACGGTTACGCACACAGTTGGCAGTTTTATTAGAGTTACTTTAAGTTGTCTAGAACTGGATGTTAACAGATTATCCATGTTTGCCACATAACCGCGGGCACGGCTTTCCGAAAGATTAAACCCTGCAGGGGTGCTCCAACTAGTCCATCACAAACTGCCACAAGCCGCAAAGTAATCCTCTATCACAAGACTCGTGATCTCGTTGGATTCCTTAGAGGAAAACCTCAACTTTGAGGAGACCCAAAGTTTCACTGGGATTCCTATACACAAGATATATCGCTAAGGTAAGATGAACCTAGCAGGACCTCCTGTCGTGTCGACGACCCCGATAAGAGCCGCGTGTCTCAGTCTCAGGACACGACGGATGAACACTACGTATGGTGGCCGGATAGACATTCCCCGAGTTGCCCTGGGTGGCCCCGCAAGTGGCTCTAGATTTGTACCAACGCTCATGAGGAGCACTGGCCCGGGTTGTTGATTAAATCATTAGGGTAGCTATTCCCTATGCAAGTTGTTATTAGGTGATTAGCAAATTAAAACCAATGTTGGGTCCTGCCGGACAAGCCTTAACACTACACGATTTATCAAGGGGGTGCCCATAACAACCCCGAACGTGTTGGGAGCGATCAGTTATGGAATCAAAAACTGGTAGCCGAAACTAAGGCGGCAACAACGGAATTCACCCGGCAAAAGGCTAAGGCTTCCGTCATTTACCAAGTAAATAGTTGCATTAATTAAATAGTAGTTAACATAATGATATAAAAAATACTCGTGTTATCACATGAGACAGCTCGCACCTGCAACTAGCAAAGCTACTCATTAGAGGTTGAGCAAGCCTACTTAGCCAAACAACATTAGCTAGGAGAGGAAGGTGTTTGGGTTTCATGGCAATGTCAGGAGGCATTTATATCAAGTGGTAGCCAGCGAGCATGTATCGAAGGAAACGTGATTCTAAGCATAACAAAGCTAGATACGGTATCAAGGTCACGGTCATCTTGCGTGTGAATTCTTCAGCTTGGAACTGCTCTTGATCTTCCTGCATGTACTCTCCAAAATCCACGTACCCGCTCTCCGATCCCGATGCTACCCAAGATAAAATAAATGCCAATGAACACCAACACAACATGATGCAACAAACAATATGATGCATGAGTGAAGAAGGAAGCATGCATCACTATTCTAATCACTGTCATATGCATTAGTTGAGTTAATAGAATTCTGGACTGAACCTCATTTTAAGTTATCTTGACATGCATGAAGATGCAATGATCATGTTCATCACAAGAAAACAAAGCAAAAACATATAAAGAACATAGAGAACGGAGTTACGGATCAACTGTAAACTACAAAACAAGATATGGAGACCTACGGTTCAAATCAACCAAAAACACACTCCAATGGCACTCCCCTGGTGTTACCAGGTTGCGACATGATCAAACAATGAAATATAAGCGGGGTGGTGCATGGAAACACACCACTCCATGAACAATGCCCACACAAGCTTCAAATCAACAAAACATGCATAACAACATCATAGCATTTTGTCTACAATATTCAAAGTAGCTACAACCATCCAAATGAGCCAAACAAGATATGAGGCGAAAGCCATTCAAAAGCTCTACAACCCTGTGCAATAAGTTAATAAAAAGGAGTCACACATGAGCAGATATACAAGCACTAACTTGGACAAAATATTACAGATTCTGGGACTTAGTGAAAATATCAGATTTTGACCAGCTGCTTATGCTCTGAAGCATTTTCGGAGCCTCCAAAATGATATCTATAGGAAGTGTATAAGCATGATATTTAACAGGGAGCTAGACAAACACAAAAGCTCACAAACTTTAGATTGTTTCATGGGCTGATTCCCAACACATGAGCTTTTGCAACCAAGAGAACAGGGGAAGAAAATAACAGCAGATTCTCAGACTTTGTGAAAATCACATGTTTTCACAAAGCTGTCAGTTTCAGCCAAGTGTCAACTTTGACAAGGCACAATAGGTGCATACAAATTCCTATGAAAAAATAAAGACCCCATGCTGTAGAGGGGTTCACCCATTACCACTACATCAAGGATTCATCCTCATAGGGTCAAGGCACCACATAATACAAAGCTCTAAACATGGCATCATGACAGAAAATGACAGTTTTATGAGGTTGCTTTGAAGTGAAATCTGATTGCACCAATGGATTGCTGGGATGATTCTACCCCCAAAATCATATATAACACATGGGTACTTGCATGTAGAAACTAGGCACAAAGCTAGCTCGAAAAACACACCTAGAATCCAATATGGCACATAAGAACAATATCACATGTAGATATAGCACAAGTAGCAACATCTATACCTACACATGCACACACACAAGCCCAAACACAACCACATCACTCCATAGTGGCAAGCAAGAGGGGTTAGCCCTCATGCACAAGTGCATATGTGCACCCATGCCACACACACACATGCATGAGCACATACTCACACATATGTGTGCTCACACACACACACACACACTACAAAAGGTGCAACATGAGGGGCTAGGCCCTCTTGCACATGTGCATGTGCAACCACATTCACACAAACACACACTCACATATATGCACATCTTCACTCATGTGCACACACACATACACACACTAGTGCACACACCACCTACACCCACATGCACTTGCACACACACAAACAATGGCATTAACAGAAAAACATAACCCTGGTTTTGGTAAAAGAAACAAGGCATACTTGCTGCTCAAGAAAATGAATAGGAAAAAAATGAACAATGGAAACAAAAATATAAAAGGGGGAGGCCCCTGGATTCGAACCCAGGACCTCCCTGGTACCACGACACACAACAACCACTTGGCTACACTACAACTCTCGACAGAGGAGAGGGAGACAACAGGGTAAGCTTCTTTGCCAAGAAACTGCAATAGCGAAAAACAGAAATTAAAAAGGGGGCCTTGCGGGGATCGAACCCACGACCTGCCCAAAGCAACAACGAACCCCTACCACTCTGTTACGCGATCAAATCTTAACAGAGAGGGGGGAGTTGCTCTTTCGAGCATCCCCCTTTGCTCCTACTATGGACCAGCAGCGGCCGAAACAGGGGAGGCTCAACGGCGGCACTCCGGGGATGAATCGAACCACCTAATCTACGCGGGATGGAGGCGGTACCGTGGGGGTTCCATTCCCGGTATAAACTCACCTGGAGGAAGCCCGGAACGGCGGATTGACAGAGAGGCTACTCCGGCCAAGCTGCGCCCGATGCCGGCTAACACCAACACAGAGGGGAGGACCTACGCGCGGCGAAGGAATAGGGGAAGACGGCGCTCACCCTGTGGATCTCAAAGACGCGCCTGGCTGCCGAGAAGAGGAAGAAGAGGCGGGGCAACCGGCGACGATCACTGCTCCGCTCCGTCTCTGAGGAGGCCGACATGGAGAAGACGACAGTGGAGGAGATCCAGGTCCCTAGCGGCGGGAACGGGTCGAGGGAGGATCCAGCATCCTCCCTACCCGCTTGGAATCGACGGGGAGGCCCCGGCGACGAGGAGAGGGACGCCAGCGACGAGGCGCTCTCTCTGAACCCGAAGGTGTCCTCTGTGAACCTTACCTAAGGAGGTGAAGAAAGAGGGGGGAGAAGGTTTTGGCGGCGGAGGAGAGGGAAGGGAGGAATCCTAGGAGGAAGGGGCATGCACGCCGAGGTTAAATAGCCCCCTCGATGTCCGTGTACACACGGTGTCGGGTGCCGATTCTCTCTCGCGCACACCCTTTGTCTGACGGGTGAAACAGGGATGCAGTCAGGGAGAAGAAAGGAGAGGGAGGTGGGCTTGCGCCGGGGAAGGAGAAGATGGGCTAGGAGAAAAGGAGGGAGCCGGCCCACCCGGTGCCAAAATAATGAAACAAAAGGGTTTTCCCTTTTTTTTAAATAACAACAAACAACAAAGAAATTCCCACAGCCACATAGTGGTTTAAAGAAAACAAAATAAAAATACTTAGGCATAAGGGAATTATTCCCTATTTAAATAAAATATAAAACAGATTTTTGGAGCAACCAAGTTAAATCCAAAACAGGGATTTTAACTGCTCCTTTTGTAATTAACACCCCATTTAGCTACAGTTTTAAAACCCCAAGTCAATGCCCCTCAATCACAAGATAACACCCTAAAAGATCAACATTTTTTAAACAGGGTTTGAACAAGTAAATACATGAGCACAAATAATAATGGAGAAGGTGTTTTAAAACCTTGTTTGAAAACACCAATGTTTGGAAAACATCATCACATCAAGACAAGAACACTACCATTCAAAATGGATCAAGCAACAACGACATCACAATGGGATTATCATGAATGTAATGCATGCCATGATGCAAGATGGAGACACAATACAAACCACATGAAATGACCACATGAAATGACAACTCTTATAACATTGAAATCATGATCCAAAATAGGAAAGGTTCCCAAAATAGCAAGGGTTACATATGGGGCATTACAGGAGCGTTATGCATGATTTTGGGTTCATGCCCCCTGATGTCTAGCTTGAGTGACAGAAACATGAGACTAGGGGATGTGTTGTTGCCACCAAGGAGAAAACAACGATGCTTGTGACCACGGTTGCAAGGATTGTTTACCTTACGCATAGTTCGTTAATGCAGTTGTCCGTTGCTTTGAGTTTAAACTTTGGGTGGGGCTTCCAACTTAATACCAGCGAGATGCTCTAGATAGATATCTCAAGGTGGATGATTAGTAAGTAGATCCTGATGAATAAACGATCTACTTGTCTTGGCATACTTCCCATTACTATTAAGCCTCTAACTTTCAAGTAGCATAATTAGAATTGCTGTGCGTTTATATTTCTGTCAATTGCCCAGCTATAATTTGTTTACCCAAGCATAGTTGTTTATCGTCTTTTGGGAGAGAGACATCACTAGTGAACATCATGTGACTCCGGTCCATATCAACACCATTGCTTACACCTCCATCATTTACTGCTTTCATTTACTTTTCCGTTGCAGTCACTATCACTTTCCCCGCTTGTGTTTTGATCCTTTGCAAACTACAAGGCTGGGGAAATTGACAACCTCTCTGTACTCGTTGGGAGCAAAGTTATTTGTGTGTGTGTGTGCAAGTACACGTCTTCCGCTAGTGCCGGGGTAGAAGACACCTACTTATTGATCCTCGGAGTCCTCCTGGTTCGATAAACCTTAAAGTCTCCATGTAAGAGAAAACTTCTTGCTGACTACATCTCAACCTTCCACTTGGGGTAACCAACGAGGAGCGGGAAGTATAGACATCATCTTGTCATCAAGCAAGTTTTCTGGCACCGTTGCAGGGGACTCCAGTCTTCAAGATAGGGGAGTTGCACGCTATCTTTTACCTTTGCTTTTTAGTCTCGTTAGTTTTCTTTCTATTTATTTGCTTTAGAATCTTATACACAAAACCACAAAAAAATAGTTGTTTTGTTCTTGCTTGTTGCTGTTGCTATTGGTTCCACTGAGAACACCAAGTTGTGTGACTTCACTAGTCACAACAACAATGATTTTACCTTCTCTTCTATTGCTCCAATTGCCCTGAGGGTATTTATAAAATTAATAGACCTTGTGACTATGTTAGTCATTATGGAGAATTATGCCCTTGGCATGGTCTCCCCGGGAAGAAACAAGATCTTTGGTTTGAAGTTGCTCCTAGACGTCCCCAAACTTGGGAAGACATACAAACTCTTATAATAGAGAGCAAGTAAAATATAGAGGATGACACTAAAATTCTACTTAATAGCAATGATATTGATTTTGACAATTGTAGTCCTTTCAAAGTTATCACATTTTTGCAAAGAATGGCTAAAGACCCCAACACTAGTACACTCAATATTGCCTTCACCGAGCATATTACCAATGCTCTTATAAAAACTAGGGAGGAGAAGATCAAGCTAGAGAATTATATTCCTAGGAAACTAGAAGATGGTTGGGATCCTATGGTCAAGATTAAATTGAATAATATCTCTTGCTTTGCTTCATGTGATGTTGGAGCTAGTGCCTCCGTTATGCCCAAAATAATGTATGATATGCTTGATTTGAAACCATATGATCAATGTTATTTTGGTGTTCGTCTTGTTGATTCTTCCATAAAGAAACCTTTAGTGAGAATTGATGATGTTCTTATTGTTGTCAATGATAATTATGTGCCCATTGATTTTCTTATTATGGACATTTAGTATAATCCTTCATGTCCAATTATTTTGGGACGTCCTTTTCTCCGCACCGTTGGTGCTATCATTGACATGAAAGAAGGGACCATTAGATTCCAATTTCCCCTTATAAAGGGAATAGAACACTTCCCTCGAAAGAAGATTAAGTTACCTTATGAGTCCGTTATTTGGGCAAGCTATTCTTATGGAGTTGATAATACTTGTTTTTTTCGCATCATGCCTAGCTCAAACGCATAAAAGAAAGCGCTTGTTGGGAGGCAACCCAATTTGATTTTACTTTCAGTTTTAGTGGTCTTGATGCTTGTTACTACTCTAGCAACATCATTGTATCTTTATTTTCAAGCATTGTGCCAAGTTTTAGCCTCCGATTGCAAGAAAGTTCAAAAGTTGTGACATGCTGTCGAGAAACAGATTATGTCTGCTTGACGAAACAATTCACCAAAAATCACCAGATCATCTTTTTGATCTGAATTGTTTTGACAGCATGCTCTATATAATTGTCTTTCTAGCTTCTGTTCTGAGTTTTTTTTATTTGAGTTGCAGAAGTACCCCAAAAAAATTAGTTACTACATGTTGTTCTGTTTTTCACAGATTCTGCCACGTTTTGCGTTTTCATCATTAAGCAAATCTTAAGCTTGCTTTTCCTTTGCAAAAATCTTTTGGCAATCATGAGAAACAGTAGCTTTTCATGATAATCATTATTTCCAGTAGGTAATGAATTATTTTATCATGGGTACTAACCACTCTAATTAGCTTATGATGAGTTTCCTATGAAGGGAGTTTTCAAGTATGCGATGGAAGATGATGAAAGAAGATCCAGGAGTGTCAAGCGCTCAAGCTTGGGGATGCCCCCATGCAGCCCCAAGAAATATTCAGGGAGACTCAAGCATCTAAGCATGGGGATGCCCCTGTGCATCCCCTTGTCTATCAACAATCATCAGTTTGTCCATCTCCATGCTATATTTTTATTGTTGGAAATATTCCCTAGAGGCAATGATAAAATAGTTATTATTATATTTCCTGTTTCAAGAAAATTGTTTATTATCCATGCTATAATTGTACTGAATGAAAACATAGATACATGTGTGGATATATAGACAAAACAATGTCCCTATCAAGCCTCTAGTTGGCTAGCCAGTTGATCAACGTTGGTTAAGGTTTTTTGACCATATGCAAGTGTTGTCACTTGATAACTCAATCGCATCATTAGGAGAATCATGTGATAGACTAGACCCAAACTATGAACGTAGCATGTGATCGTGTCATTTTATTGCTATTGTTTTCTGCGTGTCAAGTATTTACTCCTATGACCATGATATCATATAACTCATTGACACCGGAGGAATACCTTGTTGGAAATATGCCCTAGAGGCAATAATAAGTTAGTTATTATTATCCATGCTATAATCGTTTATTATCCATGCTATAATTCTATTGATTGGAAACACAATACTTGTGTGGATACATAGACAAAACACTGTCCCTAGTAAGCCTCTAGTTGACTAGCTCGTTGATCAAAGATGGTAATGGTTTCCTGACTATAGGCAAGTGTTGTCACTTGATAATGGGATCACATCATTAGGAGAATCATGTGATGGACTAGACCCAAACTAATAGACATAGCATGTTGATCGTGTCATTTTGTTGCTACTGTTTTCTGCGTGTCAAGTATTTATTCCTATGACCATGAGATCATATAACTCACTGACAGCGGAGGAATACTTTGTGTGTATCAAACGTCACAACATAACTGGGTGACTATAAAGATGCTCTACAGGTATCTCCGAAGGTGTTCGTTGAGTTAGTATGGATCAAGACATGGATTTTTCACTCCGTGTGAAGGAGAGGTATCCCGGGGCCCACTCGGTAATACAACATCACACACAAGCCATGCAAGCAATGTGACTTAGTGTAAGTTATGGGATCTTGTATTACGGAATGAGTAAAGAGACATGTCGGTAAACGAGATTGAAATAGGTATGCGGATACTGACGATCGAATCTCGGGCAAGTAACATACCGAAGGACAAAGGGAATGACATACGTGATTATATGAATCCTTGGCACTGAGGTTCAAACGATAAGATCTTCATAGAATATGTAGGATCCAATATGGGCATCCAGGTCCCGCTATTGGATATTGACCGAGGAGTCTCTCGGGTCATGTCTACATAGTTCTCGAACCCGCAGGGTCTGCACACTTAAGGTTCGACGTTTTTTTATGTGTATTTGACTTATATGGCTGGTTACCGAATGTTGTTCGGAGTCCCGGATGAGACCACAGACGTCACGAGGGTTTCTGGAATGGTCTGGAGACGAAGATTGATATATAGGATGGCCTCATTTGATTACCGGAAAGTTTTCGGCATTACCGGGAATGTACCGGGAGAGACGAATGGGTTCCGGATGTTCACGGGGGGGGGGGGGCGGCAAGCCCACCCGGGGGAAGCCCATAGGCCTTAGGGTGCCACACCAGCCCTTAGTGGGCTGGTGGGACAGCCCAAGAAGCCCTATGCATAGGAGAAATAAAAACCAAAGAGAAAAAAAAGGGGAAGTGGGAAAGTGGAGAAGGACTCCACCTTCCAATCCTAGTTGGACTAGGATTGGAAGGGGAGGACTCTCCCCTTGGTTCGGCCGAACCCCTTGGGGCTCCTTGAGACCCAAGGCAAGGCCCTTCCCCTCCCACCTATATATACGGAGGTTTTAGGGCTGATTTGACACAACTTTGCCACGGCAGCCCGACTACATACCTCCACAGTTTTTCCTCTAGATCGTATTTCTGCGGAGCTCAGGCAGACCCCTGTTGAGATTAGATCACCACCAACCTCCGGATCGCCATCACGCTGCCAAAGAACTCATCTAGCTCTCCGTCTCCCTTGCTGGATCAAGAAGGCCGAGGTCATCGTCGAGCTGTACGTGTGCTGAACGCGGAGGTGCCGTCCGTTCGGCACTAGATCGGAGCGGATCGTGAGACGGATCGCGGGACGGTTCGTGGGGCGGATCGAGGGATGTGAGGACGTTCCACTACATCAACCGCGTTTATTAACGCTTCTGCTATGCAATCTACAAGGGTACGTAGATTTGAAATCCCCCTCGTAGATGGACATCACCATGATAGGTTTTCATGCGTGCAGGAATTTTTTTTGTTTCCCATGCGACGTTCCCCAACAGTGGCATCATGAGCTAGGTTCATGCGTAGATGTCTTCTCCAGTAGAACACAAAAGTTTTTGTGGGCGGTGATGTGCGATTTGCTGCCCTCCTTAGTCTTTTCTTGATTTGCGGTATTGTTGGATCAAAGCGGCTCGGACCGACATTACTCGTACGCTTACGAGAGACTGGTTTCATCGCTACGAGTAACTCCGTTGCTCAAAGATGACTGAAGAGTATCGATTTCTCCAACTTTAGTTGAATCAGATTTGACCGAGGAGGTCCTTGGATGAGGTTAAATAGCAATTCGCATATCTCCGTTGTGGTGTTTGCGTAAGTAAGATGCGATCATACTAGATACCCATGGTCACCACGTAAAACATGCAACAACAATTAGAGGACGTCTAACTTGTTTTTGTAGGGTATGCTTGTGATGTGATATGGCCAACGATGTGATGTGATATATTGGATGTATGAGATGATCATGTTGTAATAGTTAATATCGACTTGCACGTCGGTTGTACGGCAACCGGAAGGAGCCATAGGGTTGTCATTAAACTAACGTTTGTGCTTGCAGATGCGTTTACGATATTGCTAGGGTGTAGCTTTAGTAGTAATAGCATGAGTAGCACGACAACTAGCGACACATTGATGGAGATCATGATGATGGAGATCATGGTGTGACGCTGGTGACAAGAAGATCGTGCCGGTGCTTTGGTGATGGAGATCAAGAAGCACGTGATGATGGCCATATCATGTCACTTATGAATTGCATGTGATGTTAATCCTTTATGCACCTTATTATGCTTAGAAAGATGGTAGCATTATGAGGTGATCTCTCACTAAAATTTCAAGCTCAAATTGTGTTCTCCCCGACTGTGCACCGTTGCGACTGTTCGTCGTTTCGAGACACCACATGAAGATCAGGTGTGATAGACTCAACGTTCACATACAACGGGTGCAGAACAGTTGCACGCGCGGAACACTCGGGTGAAACTTGACGAGCCTAGCATGTGCAGACATGGCCTCGGAACACATCAGACCGAAAGGTCGAGCATGAATCGTATAGTTGATATGATTAGCATAGACATGCTTACCACTGAAACTATTCTCGACTCACGTGATGATCGGACTTCAGATAGTGGATTTGAATGATGTACCACTCAAATGACTAGAGAGATGTGCTTTTTGAGTGGGAGTTCTTAAGTAATATGATTAATTGAACTAATTATCATGAACATAGTCTAATGGTCTTTGCGAATTACGATGTAGCTTGCGCTATAGCTCTAGTGTTTTTATATGTTCCTAGAGAAAATTTAGTTGAAAGTTGATCGTAGCATCTTTGCGGACTGAGTCTGTAAAACTGAGGATTGTCCTCGTTGCTGCGCAGAAGGCTTATGTCCTTAATTCACCACTCAGTGTGCTGCACCTCGAGTGTCGTGTGTGGATGTTGTGAACATCTAACATACACGTTTCTGATGACTACACGATAGTTCAGTACAAAATACTTAATGGCATAGAAGCAAGGCGCCGAAGACGTTTTGAAACGTCAGGGAACATAAGAGATGTTCTAAAGAGATGAAATTGTGATTTCATGCTTGTGCGCTTGTTAGGAGGTATGAGACCTCCGACAAGATTCTTTGTCCATGAACTAAAGGACAAAATCTCAATCGTTGAGCGTATGCTCAGATTGTCTGAGTACGATAATCGCTTGAATCAAGTGGGAGTTAATCTTCCAGATGAGATGGTGATGGTTCTCCAAAGTCACTGCCACCAAGCTATGAGAGCTTCGTGATGAACTATAACATATCAAGGATAGACATAATGATCCTTGAGCGATTCGCGATGTTTGACATTGCAAAAGTAGAAATCAGGAAGGAGCATCAATAGTTGATGGTTAGTGAAACCACTAAGTTTCGAGAAAGGCAAGGGCTAGATGGGATACTTCGTGAAACGGCAAAACAGTTGCTGCACTAATGAAGAGACCCAAGATTAAACCCAAGCCCGAGACTAAGTGCTTCTGTTATGAGGGGAACGGTCACTGAGGCAGAGCTACCCTAGATGTTTGGTAGATAAGAAGGTTGGCGAAGTTGAAAGAAGTATATTTGATATACATGATGTTTATGTGTACTTTACTAGTACTCCTAGTAGCGCAAGGGTATTGGATACGGTTTGGTTTCTAAGTGATTAGTAACTCGAAATAAAAGCTACGGAATAAACGGAGACTAGCTAAAGGCAAGGTGACGATACGTGTTGGAAGTGTTTCCAAGGTTGATATGATCAAACGTCGCACGCTCCCTCTATCATCGGGATTGGTGGTAAAACCCAGAAAATTGTTATTTGGTGTTTGCGTTGAGCATGAACATGATTGGATCGTGTTTGTTGCAATACGATTATTCATTTAAAAGAGAATAATAGTTATTCTATATGCTTGAATAATTACCCTCAATGGTTTATTGAATCTCGATCGTAGTATTACACATGTTCATAATATAAGTGCCAAAAATATAAAGTAATAATGATATTACCACTTAGCTGTGGCACTACCACTTGAGTCATTTTGGTATAAAATGCATGAAGAAGCTCCATGCTGATGGATCTTTGTTCTCACTCACTTTTGAAACGTTTGAGACATGCAAACCATACTTGTTGGTATAAATGCATGAAGAAACTCCATAGAGATGGATCGTTTGGACTCACTTGATTTTGAATCACTTGAGACATGCAAAAACATGCCACATGAAACAAGAGAGTAACTTGTTGGGAGTGATGCATTTTTGATGTGTGCAGTCCAATGAGTGCTGAGGCACGCAGTGGATATCGTTATACTTCACTGACGATTTGAGTAGATACAGGAGTATTTACTTGATGAATCATGAGTCTGAGATATTGAAAAGTTCAAAGCTATTTCAGAGTGAAGATCGTCGTGACAAGAGGATAAACTGTCTATGATATGATCATAGAGATGAATATCTGAGTTACGAGTTTTCGTACGCAGTTAAGATGTGTGGAAGTTGTTTCGTAGTTCATGCCACCTGGAACACCATAGTGTGATGATGTGTCTGAACGTCATAGCCACGCCCTATTTGATATGGTGCATACTATGATGTCTCTTATTGAATTACCACTATCGTTTATGGGTTATGCATTAGAGACAACCGCATTCACTTTAAATAGGGCACTGCATATTCCCGTTGAGATGACACAGTATAGACTGAGGTTTAGAGAAATCTAAGCTGTCGTTTCTTGAAAGTTTGGGGTTGCGACACTTATGTGAAAAAGTTTCAGTCTGATAAGCTCAAACCCAAAGCGGATAAATGCATCTTCATAGGATATCCAAGACAGTTGGATATATCTCCTATCTCAGATTCAGAAGCAAAGTGTTTGTTTCTAGAAACGGATCCTTTCTCGAGGAAGGGTTTCTCTCGAAAGAGTTGAGTGGGAGAGTGGTGGAATTTGATGAGGTTATTGAACCGTCACTTCAACCAGTGTGTAGCAGGGTGCAGGAAGTTGTTCATGTGGCGCCTACACCAATTGAAGTGGAAGCTGATGATAGTGATCATTAGAGCTTCGGATCAAGTTACTACAAACCTCGTAGGTTGACAAATGTCGCGTACTGCTACAGAGTGGTACGGTAACCCTGTCTTGGAGGTCATGTTGTCGAGCAACAATGAACCTACGAGTTATGGAGAAGTAATGGTGGGCCCGGATTCCGACAAATGGATGGAGGCTATAAAATCCGAGAGAGTATCCATGTATAAAACAAAGTGTAGACTTTGGAAGAACTGCTTGATGGTAGTAAGATTATTAAGTAAAGATGGATCTTTAAAAGGAAGAGAGACGATGATGCTGATAAGTCACTATTAAGAAAAAGCTCGACTTGTCGCAATGATGTTTTCGACAAGATCAAAGAGTTGACTATGATGTGACTTTCTCACTCGTAGCGATGCTAAAAGTCTGTTGGAATTATGTTAGTAGTTGCTGCATTATTTGTGAAATATTGCACATAGGAAGTCAAAACATTGTTTCCTCGACGGTTTCCTTGAGGAAAGATTGTATGTGATACAATCAGAATGTTTTGTCGATCCTAAGGATACTAACAAGTATGCAAGCTCCAACGATCCTTCAATAGACTGGTGCAAGCATCTCAGAGTTGGAATATACACATTGATGAGATGATCAAAGATTTTGGGTTTGTACAAGGTTTATGAGAAACTTGTATTTCCAAAGAAGTGAGTGGGAGCACTATAGAATTTCTGATAAGTATATGTGGTTGACATATTGTTGATCAGAAGTAATGTAGAATTTCTATGAAGCATAAAAGGTTGTTTGAAAGGAGTTTTTCAAAGGAATACCTGGATTGAGCTACTTAAACGTTGAGCATCAAGATCTATGGAGATATATTGAAACACTTAATAGAAGTTTCAACAAGATGCATGCCTTGACAAGTTTTTGAAGGAGTTCAAAATAGATCAGCAAAGAAGGAGTTCTTGGTTGTGTTGTAAGGTGTGAATTTGAGTAAAGACTCAAAACCCGACGACGGCAGAATAAAAAGAATAGACGAAGGTCGTCTACTATGCCTTAGTCATAGACTCTGAAGTATGCCATGCTGAGTACCGCACCTGATGAGTGCCTTGCCTCACAGTCTGTTGAGAGGTACAGAGAGTGATCCATGATTGAATCGCTAGCTGCGGTGAAAGTTGTCCTTAGTAACTAAATGGACTAAGGAATTTTTCTCGATTTTGGAGGTGGTTAAAGAGTTCATCGTAAAGGGTTACGTCGATGCAAGCTTTGACACTAATCCGAATAACTATGAGTAGTGAAACGAATTCGTATAGTAGAGTAGATATTTGGAGTATTTCCGAATAACACGTAGTAGCAGCATCTATAAAGATGACATAAAGATTTGTAAAGAACACACGAATCTGAAAGTTTTAGAACCGTTGACTAAAACCTCTCTCACGAGGAAGACGTGTTTAGACCCCAGAACTATATGGGTGTTAGATTCGTTAGAATCACAAGGTGATGTGAACTAGATTATTGACTCTAGTGCAAGTGGGAGACTGTTGGAAATATGCCCTAGAGGCAATAATAAATTAGTTATTATTATATTTCTTTGTTCATGATAATCGTTTATTATCCATGCTATAATTGTATTGATTGGAAACACAATACTTGTGTGGATACATAGACAAAACACTGTCCCTAGTAAGCCTCTAGTTGACTAGCTCGTTGATCAAAGATGGTAAAGGTTTCCTGACTATAGGCAAGTGTTGTCACTTGATAACGGGATCACATCATTAGGAGAATCAGGTGATGGACTAGACCCAAACTAATAGACGGTAGCATTTTGATCGCGTCATTTTGTTGCAACTGTTTTCTGCGTGTCAAGTATTTATTCCTATGACCATGAGATCATATAACTCACTGACACCGGAGGAATACTTTGTGTGTACCAAACGTCAGAACGTAACTGGGTGACTATAAAGTTGCTCTACAGGTATCTCCGAAGGTGTTCGTTGAGTTAGTATGGATCAAGACTGGGATTTGTCACTCCGTGTGACAGAGAGGTATCTCGGGGCCCACTCGGTAATAAAACATCACACACAAGCCTTGCAAGCAATGTGACTTAGTGTAAGTTACGGGATCTTGTATTACGGAATGAGTAAAGAGACTTGTCTGTAAACGAGATTGAAATAGGTATGCGGATACTGACGATTGAATCTCGGGCAAGTAACATACCGAAGGACAAAGGGAATGACATACGGGATTATATGAATCCTTGGCACTGAGGTTCAAACGATAAGATCTTCGTAGAATATGTAGGATCCAATATGGGCATCCAGGTCCCGCTATTGGATATTGACCGAGGAGTCTCTCGGGTCATGTCTACATAGTTCTCGAACCCACAGGGTCTGCACACTTAAGGTTCGACATTGTTTTATGCGTATTTGAGTTATATGGTTGATTACCGAATGTTGTTCGGAGTCCCGGATGAGACCACGGACGTCACGAGGGTTTCCGAAATGGTCCGGAGACGAAGATTGATATATAGGATGACCTCATTGGATTACCAAAAACTTTTCGGCATTACCGGGAATGTACCGGGAGTGACGAATGGGTTCCAGATGTTCACCGGGGGGGCAAGCCCACCTGGGGGAAGCCCATAAGCCTTAGTGGTGCTACACCAGCCCTTAGTGGGCTGGTGGGACAGCCCAAGAAGCCCTATGCACAGGAGAAAGAAAAATCAAAGAGAAAAAAAAGGGGCAGTGGGAAAGTGGAGAAGGACTCCACCTTCCAATCCTAGTTGGACTAGGATTGGAAGGGGAGGACTCTCCCCCTTGGTTCAGCCGAACCCATTGGGGATCCTTGAGCCCCAAAGCAAGGCCCCTCCCCTCTCACCTATATATACGGAGGTTTTAGCGCTGATTTGACACAACTTTGTCACAGTAGCCCGACCACATACCTCCACGGTTTTTCCTCTAGATCGTATTTCTGCAGAGCTCGGGTGGAGCCCTGCTGAGATTAGATCACCACCAACCTCCGGAGCGTCATCACGCTGCCGGAGAATTCATCTACCTCTCCGTCTCTCTTGCTGGATCAAGAAGGCCGAGATAATCGTCGAGCTGTAGGTGTGCTGAACGCGGAGGTGCCGTCCGTTCGGCACTAGATCAGAGAGGATCGTGAGACGGATCGCGGGACAGTTTGTGGGACGGTTCGCGGGGCGATTCGAGGGATGTGAGGACGTTCCACTACATCAACCGCGTTAATTAACGCTTCTGCTGTGCGACCTACAAGGGTACGTAGATCTGAAATCCCCCTCGTAGACGGACATCACCATGACAGGTCTTCGTGCACGTAAAAAAACAATTTTTTTTCCCATGCGACGTTACCCAACATACCTTGTGTGTATCAAACGTCCCAATGTAACTAGGTGACTATAAAGGTGCTCTACAGGTATCTCCGAAGTTGTCTGTTCAGTTAGTATGGATCAAGATTGGGATTTGTCACCCCGTGTGACGGAGAGGTATCTCGGGGCCCACTCGGTAATACAAGATCACACACAAGCCTTGCAAGCAATTTGACTAAGTCTAAGTCATGGTATCTTGTATTACGGATCGAGTAAAGAGACTTGCCGGTAACGAGATTGAAATAGGTATACGGATACCGACAATCGAATCTCGGGCAAGTAACATACTGAAGGACAAATGGAATGACATACGGGATTATATGAATCCTTGGCACAGAGGTTCAACCGATAAGATCTTCGTAGAATATGTAGGATCCAATATGGATATCCAGGTCCCGTTATTGGATATTTACCGAGGAGTGTCTCGGGTCATGTCTACATAGTTCTCGACCCCGCAGGGTCTGCACACTTAAGGTTCGATGATATTTTAGTATAGTTGAGTTATATGTGTGGTTACCGAAGGTTGTTCGGAGTCCCGGATGAGATCACGGACGTCATGAGGGTTTCTGGAATAGTCCGGAAACAAAGATTGATATATAGGATGGTTTCATTTGGTCATCGGAAAGTTTTGGGCATTACCGATAGTGTACCGGGAGTGACAAATGGGTTCCGGGTATTCACCGGGAGGGGCCCACCCACCCGGGAGTGAGCCGAGTGACCCTAGGGTGGCGCACCAGCCCTTAGTGGGCTAGTGAGGCCAGCCCAATAGGGCCATGGCGCTACAAGTGGAAAAATACCAAAGGAATGAAAAAAAAGGAAAGAGGGAGGTTGGAAGGAAGGAGTGGACTCCTTCCCCCAAACCGAATTGGGGTGGGAGTCCACTTCCTCCCTTCGGTCGGCGCCCATGGGGATCTCTTGACCACCAAGGCTAACCCCTCCCCTCCTCCTATATATATTGATGGTTTTAGGGCTTTTGAGACACAACTTTGCCACGTGCAACTCAAACCAATACCACGTGGTTCTTCCTCTAGATCGGATTTCTGTGGAGCTCGGGCGGAGCCCTACAGGAGTAGATCATCACCACCACCAGAGTGTCGTCACGCTGCCGGAGAACTCATCTACTTCTCCGTCTCTCTTTCTGGATCAAGAAGGTCGAGATCGTCATCGATCTGTACGTGTGCTGAACGCGGGGGTGCCGTCTGTTCGGCGCTAGATCGGAATGGATCGTGGGACGACAGTGATTTGAATCACGAAGCTGTACCACTATATTAACCACGTTTCTTAACGCTTCCCCCTTAGCGTTCTACAAGGGTATGTGGATCTAATCTTCTTTCGTAGATGGACATCACCATGATAGGTCTTCACGTGCGTAGGAAAGTTTTTGTTACCCATGCAACGTTCCCCAACATTTATCACTTCATATGTTATGTGCTATACTTGGAGCGTCCCGCTCTTTACTTTTTAGTTTGTTTTAGTTTTTCTTGTTGTTCATAACAAGTCGGAACCTTGCCTACCTTGTTTGGGAGAGAAACACGCTCCATTCCACTCTAGAACACACCATAGGTTTGCATGCTTATCTTTTTTGTGTGTTCTTTATCTTCACATAGCTACTGTCATGCTTAGCTCTTAGTTTTCATGCTATATCTTTTTAAGAGCTATTACTGAGGTTGCTTTTGGAAATCTCTTGAGTTTTCATGCTTATCTTGTTTAGAGAGTTGGCTCGTTGCACTGAGTTGTGTGTCTTGCATGAGTAGGTAACTGAGGTTGCTATTTAAGTATAGTAGTAACTTGCAATAGTTTTGAGGTATTGATTTGAGTAATGTTTGGACTATTGGTGCCAAGAGCTTGAGCCTATTAGTGATAGGTTTCGTATTTTGGGAAATCCGTGTGTTTTACAAAAACTAAAAATTAGTTGAGAACTCTAGCTACTAGATTGATCGCTAACCTGTGGAGGGGTTGGAATGTATAAAGTACCCTCACGTTACCATGGGTCGAGGATGCGCAAGGATAACCAAACCCCCAAACATTCCTCTTGAGGGTACTTGTCTCTTTGTGAATTTCCAAACTAGATAGAAAGTTACTGATAATAAGTGTATGATTTCTTCGGACTAATGTGAGTATTCGATTGTTGGCACTTCCACCATCCATATTTTGCTAGCCTCTTCGGTACCGTGCACTGCCCTTTCTCATCTTGAGAGTTGGTGCAAACTTCTCGGTGCATCAAAACCCTTGGCATGATACGCTTTGTCATCATAAGCCTCATTATATGTTTCCTCAAGACAGCCACCATACCTACCTATTAAGGCATTTCCATAGCCTTTCCGAGATACATTGCCATGCAACATCCAACATCTCATGACTTGATCTTCATGTCATACTCCCTCCATCCCAAAATAAGTGTCTCAACTTTGTACTAGCTCTAGTATAAAGTTGCATTAAGCTTGAGACAGTTATTTTGGGACGGAAGGAGTACATGCTTTTGCTTGATCGAGGAGCCGCATGATAGTTGGTTCTTGCCCTTATTATTGCTACATGATGCGCTAGTTTCATTGCATATCCCGCTACATTGGCAGAGGCATACATTTACATACATCATGATAGTTTTCACTTGTCTCTATGTTGAGTACTTCTTGTAAAGTGTGATGATCTTCTTTTCATTCTTGTAAGACATAGAGTGTTGCCCTTAAGTGAGGAAAATATCCCAAAGTGGACAAATTAAAAGATCCCAAAGAGGACAAATGAGAGAAAAAAGAAAGAGCCAAAGAGGCCACAAAAAAAGAAATAAAAGAAACAAAAAGAGAGAAGGGGGCAACACTACTATTCCTTTTGAAAGATCCACACTCGTCCTCCATTGCTATATTTGTACTACATAGAGATTATCATTCATGCATAACTATGTGGGTACCCTTACACTATAGAACTTGGCTTGCATATTCCAATGATGAGCCTCCTCAAATGACCTCTAGGTATTCATGAGCAAGCAAGTTGGATGCAGCCCCACTAGTTCCATTGGAGAGCTTACCTTAGCTCATATCTGCATCTCTTGCATGGCAATCCCTACTCCTCACATCATATCTATCATTTGGCTTTCTCTCGCCTATGGTTGTCCTCGTTGATGTGAGCCTTTCACACCTTCTTTTCTTCCTTCCCCATCATCTTGCTTACGCTCATCCATTGCATGAGTGCTCAAAATCGAAAGGGAGAGGATCATTTTGACTTGTACCTGACTAGTGGTCGGATGAGTCAAAATAAGATTCCAAAGGAGACCAAGTGTGAAGTTTAGTAGATTGAGTTCTCAATTCAAAAAAAATTTATCTCTAAACCCCTCTCCCACTTCTTGCACGCAAACACCATTTGGAGACATTCGAGTCACGAATAGCGAGAGCTCTTGCACCTTTATTGTGGGGACCCCGACTTACTAGTCGAGAATCGCTGTGCTCAGTGATCCCAGAGATCAATGCTCACCGAACACAGATACTGAATAAAGAGTCTTACATCCGAGTACCGATTATTATAACACGTGACCGAAAGGTCAAGTTCACAAGAGAGGGCCTAGGGCCAAATCACACGAGTACACTTATATCGGAAAACAAAGGGGCTAAGCGGGTGCCCATGCCATCAAGCCTACACCGACACTCATTCTGACTCGGAAGCGTCCTACTTCACAGGGGTGTTGCCGAAGACGTACTCATCTCCAAACTCCGGTCCTTCCATGTCTGGTCAATAACTTAACCTGTTGCAAGACAATGAGTACTTTGAATGTACTCGCAAACATCCCATGATACGAACATTGAAAGTGAAGGATAACAATATCATGCATCTTTAGTGTAATTCATCTGGGTGGAATGATCATGAATATGCATCAAGTGAAAGAATTACTCTTGAAGAACATGTTACAGATATTAATATATCTATTGAGGGGTGAACCATCCGGGTTCACCCTATAGGCCAAGTCAGCAAACTTGGTCATAACTTTGCTATCATAGCAACACCTTTCTCATCACCATACACACACACAAACTCACACACACTTGGTTTATGCGGAAATATCAGGACATAGTTTAAGCAGGATTACCCAACTGTCCTTGACCATGGACACGGCTATTCGAATAGTTTACACTATGCAGAGGTAGTACGCTGGACCCACGAGATCTGGGAAACTTCCGTGTCATCCACGACTCGCGGTATTTCACATACCCGAGGTAATTACCCGATCAATGCCTTTCCCCTTACGATACTAGACAAAGAGATCCACTCGATTGGTACCCAACCCACATGTCATACGTCTTACGAGCACCAATTCTGGACCGTACCAACCATGCGGGGACCAACGGTGTGATTGGAAATCATAAAAATGGCATAGTCGTCCTACACGGCACGACCCCATCACGAGAGAGACCACATATCACTCCCGCCACTAGTAATGTGGCTCTTTGCTAGCACCGACCAGGGTAATTAACATAGCCCCGTCCCATAAGGGGTAATGTGGTCGTACTGGTAAGGTTGGGACGGTCGACACATCATAAATCTAATCCCATTTTCGAAACCTTACCCACACAAATACCGGGTGCATCACTTCACCAAAAGTGACCACCTAACTCATCATCACCCTCGGGCATTAGTGGCACCCGACGTGGTTTTCATAAACTCTTGCTTTATGACAACATCATGCTCATGATAATGCTACTGCTACCATTACTTGTCAACATGGTATTAGCATGACCCTCAAGGTGTAGTGTCAAGCTCAATGCATGTGCTCTGGGGGAGCCTTTGGTAAAATCACATCAAATGATTACCGGCACTTATGATCATATGCAATGGGAATACTTGCTATTATGACATGCAAAGTAACATATGCTCACTCATGGTCAAAGGGCTACTTTCCTTGGTCAGCTAAGTATCCGTGGTCTTCAAGGTCTTCTGCTCCGATTCCCTCGTCACACGGAATTTCTATCGTAGATAAAACAATAAATAAGAAGTAGCTCACACAGAACAATAAATAAGAAGTAGCTCACACAGAAATGTTCCCAATTTCTGATAAATCGAAGATATCATTTAAAAAATATTTGCATTAGTTTTCTTTGAAGAAATATTTTTAAAAACAACCAAGCAGAAGCAAAACTATTCTATTTTAGCCCTTTTTAATATTGTAAAATAGACTAGTTGCTGGAAAAATTCATCTAAGCATATCTTTAAATACTACACATTTTTAGAAGAATAACAGTGGAAGAATTATATTTTATACTAGTTAAATGTTTTTAAAAAATCTTAGAAATCCAGGTTTTAAAAATAAAAAGAAAACAGGCTAGCTCCTGGCCTGGCTTGGCCCAGAGCTGGGCTGGCCAATGGCCAGCCGATGGCCTGCCCAGGCGCGCGCGTCGTCAGGTTTGCACCTGACGCGCGGGGCCCTATGGTCAGTTGTCGAGGCCAGCGTGAGGGTGGAGGCTGGGCCACCGATAGGTGGGCACACCTGTCGGGGTTGCCTCCTACCTCCAGCCAGAGAGGAGGAGGAGGACACCGACGAGGTTGCCGACGTGCTCAAGCTCCAATGAACACAGGAATGGGTCCGCCTGACCGTTGCCTACGTGCTGGTGGTCGAAACAACGACGGGGAGGAAGGGGTTCGCCGGTGACGAGGAGGCCGTGGCGGAGGGGTTTCGGGAAGTGGTCGAGGGGGTGGCTAGAGACACAGAAAATCTCGGGCGAGCTGGGGGAAAGCTTCCTGGGGTCAAGTGGGTCAGTTTGGTGGGTCGAGGGGCGCAGGAGCCGTCGTGTAGCCGGAGATCGACCAGAGCTCCGTGGAGGAGGGGCCTCGGTCGATCTCGAGCATCGGGGCTCTCTGCTGGTTTGCTTGGGTGGCTAGGGAGGTGCTAGTGGATGTGGCGAAGCTATCTGAGGGGTGCTGGAGCGAGGGGGAGGGCTATTTATAGGTCCGCGACGGTGAGCAGATTCGGCAGCGCCGGTGACTCACCGTGGCGCGAATGGGGGTGCAGAGAGACGTTGGGGTTGAAACCATGGTCTCAGGACGTGGTATTGGACTTCCTGAACCGTCTGCTCCAGAGAGAGAGAGAGAGAGGAGAGCCGTGCATTCGTGGCCGTGCAAGCTTGGCCGATTCTGGAGCGCACGGGCACGCGTCGCGTGAGCTCTAGCACGAGAGAGGAGGGACCCTGAGGCTTTCCCGACGCAGAGGGGTTGTCGGGGAGGAGGTTGGGCATCTCGGGGGAGGCTCGAACTTGCCGAGAGCGTCGCCCCCACCTCGGTGACTCCCTGTAGCGCGCCCAGAGCGCAGTTTTGGCATGCCATGGCATGCTGGTGCGCTCTGAGGCACTTTGGACGTGTCTAGCATGTCCTGGCAATTGCTGGGGGTGTGGCTAGCCGTTTGGTTTTAGTGGGAGATTCGGCTGGTCAAAGGAGGCAAGAATACCGGTGTTGTCAGTCATGCACTGAGGTCTAAATTGGGGGTTTTGGCCTTTCCACTTTGAACCAGCGAGGGGCCAATTGACTGGGGTTAGATACAGGTGATGGCTGCTTAATCTAAGAGTTTGAAGCAAAAGAGTTTGGTTTAGATGTGGCTAAGGTGGCTTTTTCTTATCTGTCAGAAGGTGTTCGACAGTGGTCACAGGGGGTTGCACCCCACCACTAGTGCTGAGACTTAACAGGTTTGGTTTTTGTGGTAAACCATGGAGTTCCACCAAATTTGAGCTCGAAATGACAAGTTTAGCATTGTAAACTTGAAATCACTCCAATATGACCAGATTTGTTCCTTCCAAAGGGAATGTGGGCAAACTAAGTCCCGCAAATCCCATTTTTGGTCTAGAACCCTCATTTGAGGTATTAGGCACTCCTGCAAAGTTTTAGCCTCATTGGACAAACTTTGCTATGTAGAGTTGTTCTAACTTGATTCTGGACAGATAGGGTTTTTGGGTTATTTGGGGTGCTTATCCACCTTTGATCAAGGTGAAACTTTATGTGGACACCAAACAAGGCTTAGGGACATCACTGGAATTTTCTAGGAATTTATTGAGAATATTTCCTTTGGAAATATTTCAAAATGCCAAAACAGACAGAAATAGCTTTTATAGTTTAAATCAATAAATATAATATAAAATGGGGTTTAAAATCCTATGTATGGAAAATATGTGTCCTTCTGATCATCTCTAAATTTAATCAGATTTTTCTAGAGCAGAAAAGTATTTTTCCATGTTGGAATACCAATTCTGACCTTAGAAATGGACAGGTTATTTAATTAGGAAAATTCTCACAAAAATAACTATTTTTGTGGTTTTGAAATATAAAGATAGGTAAAAATCAGATTACCAAATATGAGTAGTAGCACTGCTTACTATCTAGGACATGTAGTGCAACTCAAGGTGGTTTTACTTTGGTTATCAAAGGTTTTTGGAAATCAGTATATAATACCAAAGGAATTTAGGGTTTTAAAACCTACAATGATCAAGCATACAAGCATACAATGTCAATCATGGCACTCACAACATTAGTTTTGAAAAAGTTTTAACAAGCTCAGAATTTTACAACACACACAGGTGATAGCAAAAATAGGGTGTGACACACCTATCCCCCTTACAAGAATCTCGTCCCCGAGATTCCTAAGCTAGGTGCTAAAAAGGTCTGGAAACTCAGATCGGAGATAGTCTTCACACTGCCATGTAGCTTCGGCTTCGGTGTGGTTGCTCCATTGAACCTTGAAATACTTGATAGTGCGGCTTCGGGTGCATCGCTCTGCTTCATCCAGAATGCGGATTGGCCTCTCACGATAGGTGATATCAGACTGAAGGTCAATGGCCCGGTGATCCATGTCCTTATAAGGATCGGAGTGACTTGGCGTGGGGAGACACTTCCAAAGCTGTGACACGTGGAAAACGTTGTGCACACTCGAAAGTTCCGGAGGTAATTCCAGCTGATAAGCGACCTCTCCATGCCTTGTCGTGATCTTGAATGGCCCAATGAACCTTGGAGCAAGCTTCCCCTTAACGTGGAAACGCTTGGTTCCCTTGAGAGGTGTGACACGGCGGTACACCAGATCTCCAGGAATGAACTCCACATTCCTGCGGCGAGAGTCCGCATAACTCTTTTGTCGCGACTTGGTTGACTTCTGATTTTCTTGGACTAGTTGCACCTTCTCTTCTGCCCGGTGCAAAACTTCTGGTCCGAAAATCAGCTCGTCTCCGGTTTCTGACCAGTTGAGGGGGGTGCAGCATTTCCGTCCGTACAACACTTCGAACGGGGCCATCTGGAGACTAGACTGGTGGCTGTTGTTGTATGAAAACTCAGCGAACGGCAGACAGTCTTCCCATTTGGCTGCATGCGCTAGGACACATGTGCGGAGCATATCTTCGAGTATCTGATTCACCCTTTCTGTCTGTCCTCCCGTCTACGGGTGGAAGGCGGTGCTGAAAGAGAGCTTGGTACCGAGGGCTTCCTGAAGTTTCCTCCAAAACCTTGAGGTGAACTGCGTACCTCGGTCAGATACGATCTCCTTGGGAACTCCGTGAAGGCTTACTATGCGCTCGATATAGAGACTAGCCAACTTGTTCCCGTGATAAGTGGTGTTGACACGAATGAAATGGGCCACCTTGGTCAAATGGTCGACAATAACCCATATCGAGTTATGGCCCTTGCTAGACCTTGGTAGACCGGTAATGAAATCCATCCCTACCTTGTCCCACTTCCATTCCGGCACCTAGAGAGGTTGTAGCAGTCCTGCGGGTCGCTGATGCTCAGCCTTAACTTGCTGACACACATCGCACTTGACCAAATACGAAGCGATTTCCCTCTTCATGCCGTGCCACCAGAATCTTTCTCGGAGATCTGATACATCTTCGTACCACCGGGGTGAATGGAGTAGGGTGTATCATGAGCTTCCCGTAGGATGAGTCGCTTGAGTTCCGCCTTGTTGGGTACGCATAAACGTTTCCCAAACCACACCACTCCTTGATCATCCTCCAAGAATCCTGGGGCCTTGTCTTCTGGAATCTTCTTCTTGATACCTTCGATGCTCTTGTGACCCTTTTGGGCCTCCTTGATGTCGTCTTCCAGCGTTGGTTTGACTTCGAGATTATCTAGCAATCCTGGTTCCACCAGTTCCAATCCGATGTTCTCCAATTCTTCGTATAAGGCGGGCTGCCTTTCCTTAAGCATGACGTTTAAGGTGCTGGTCTTCCGACTCAAGGCATCGGCCACTACATTTGCCTTACCGGGGTGATATTGAATGTTGAGGTCGTAGTCTTTGATTAACTCCAACCATCTCTGTTGCCTCATATTCAATTCCCTTTGGGTGAAAATATACATCAGACTCTTGTGGTTGGTGTATATTTCACATCGCTTCCCGAGAAGGTAATGTCGCCATGTCTTCAGGGCATGCACTACTGTTGCCAATTCGAGATCATGGGTGGCATAATTCTCCTCATGCGGGCGCAGTTGCCGCGACAAGTATGCCACGACCCTGCCATCCTGCATTAGAACCCCACCTAGCCCGGTCCTTAAGGCATCGCAATATATCACGAACTCCTTGCTGATATCTGGAGTGGCCAATACCGGGGCGGGGTTAGCCTCTTCTTTAACTCTTGGAAGCTCGCCTCACATTCCGGCGTCCATTCGAACTTCTTGCCTTTCTTCAAGAGCTGAGTCATCGGTCGCGCGATGTGGGAGAATCCTTCTACGAACTTGCGGTAGTATCCTGCAAGTCCGAGGAAGCTCGTGACTTCCTTCACGTCGATTGGCGATTCCCAGTTGGTTACCGTGGTAATCTTAGAGTTATCAACTGCCAATCCACTTGCTGTCATGGTATGACCTAGGAATCCAACTTCGTTCAGCCAAAACTGGCATTTGCTGAACTTGACATACAGTTGGTGCTCTCGAAGCTTTTCCAATACTAACCTCAAGTGTTGCTCATGCTCTTCTTCAGACTTGGAAAAGATTAATATGTCGTCAATGAATACGACGACAAACTTGTCCAAATATTCCATGAAGACCTTATTCATGAGGTACATGAAGTAAGCTGGGGCATTTGTCAATCCGAAGGACATGACAGTGCATTCATACAGACCGTACCGGGTCACAAATGCCGCCTTCGTAATGTCTTCGGGTCGAATCTTTAGTTGGTAATATCCAGATCGGAGGTCGATCTTGGAGAATACCTTTGATCCATTAAGTTGGTCGAACAAGTCTTCAATCTTGGGGAGTGGATACTTGTTCTTGATCGTGACCTCATTGAGTGAAAGGTAATCGATGCAAAGTCGGATTGTCCCATCCTTCTTGGACACGAAGAGAACATGCGATCCCCAAGGTGACACACTTGGACGAATAAACCCTTTCCTGAGTTGCTCATCCAGTTGCTTCTTCAATTTCGCTAGCTCTTCGGATCCCATCCTGTAAGGCTTCTTATAGATAGGCCTTGATCCGGGCATGAGTTCGATGATGAACTCGATGTCTCGGTTAGGAGGCATCCCTGGTAGCTCATGAGGAAAGACATCCGGGTACTCACAGACTATTCGCACTTGGTTGAGTCCTTCCTCTGATAGGGTGTTAACTCATGGCCATCGAGTGGGTACTGGCTCAGAGACATACTTAACTTTGACCCCTTGGTCACTTGTCATGGTAATGGCCCTGTTAGCACAGTCCAAGATACTCTGATGCTTGGCCAACCAGTCCATACCGAGGATTACTTCTAGGCCTTGCGTCTTAAGCACAATGAGATCTGCTGAGAAGCTCGTCCCATTGATAACTATCCCGACCTTTCTACACCCTAGGTTGGTTCTCAAAACTGCTCCCGGGGTTTGAATTTCCATATGCCCACGAAGCAAGGTAGGTTCTAGTCCACACTTTTCCACAAACTTTTGCGTAACAAAGGAATGTGAAGCACCACAATCAAACAATACTGTTGCTGGGGTAGAGTTGACGAGGAACGTACCCAGAATGCAGTCCGGGTCTTCATGTGCCTCTTCCGTGGAAATATGCCCCTTGCTGTGATATTGCTGATTGTGGGGAGCCTAGTTCCTGCCTCGTGCTCCTTGGCCTGGATTTGGCGCATTGGGGCGCGGAACATCGGGTTTCTTATTGGGGCACTCCCTGGAATAGTGCCCTGGTTGTCCACATCCGAAACAGGTAACTTGCGTTGGAAGATTGGTCTTGCTCCCACCGTTGTGTGGAGGAATGCTCGCTGGCTTGACGCTGACTTGCTGGGGTTGGTAATATTGGTGAAATGTTGGATGCTTGTACTGCTGCTGCTGATAGTTGGGTCTTGCTGGGGCTGACTGCCATGGTCGTGGTTTTGAGTTGATTGGTCCTCCACTACTTATTAGCTTGCGCTTACGGGTGTCGTCCATTGCACGACGCTTGTCTTCCAACATAAGAGCCTTATTAACCAGGTCACTTAAGGTCCGACATTCACAAACAACCAGTTAATACTGGAGTGACTGTTGTAGTCCTTCCATAAATCGTTCCACTTTGGCAGCCTCAGTGCTGACATCTTCAGGTGCATACCTTGATAGAAGGTTGCACTTCTGCAAATACTCCTTGACTGATCCACTGCCTTGCCTTAAGGCTCGGAATTCCCGCTTCTTAATGGTCATCATTCCCGGTGGAATGTGAGCGGCGCGGAATCCATCCTTGAACACGGCCCAAGTGATGACTTCCCCGGCTCGCATGATCTGAAATCCATCCCACCAAGCTCTGGTTGTGTCTTCGAGACAATGGGTTGCATAGAGAATTTTCTCGTTGTCGTCAGTGCACTTGACCAATGCGAGAAGGTCTTCGATAGTGCAGATCCAGTCATCGGCATCCAAGGGCTCAGTCGTCTCCGTGAATATGGGTGGCGTAGTCCGCATAAACTCAAAAAAAGTTGAGCGATCGTTGCCATTCCCGTTCTGCGGCAGGTGGTTCACCAAGGTTTGAGCCAGCTGCCGGATAGAGGCATTGTTGGCTTGACGCTCCTCCTGAAGAGCTTGAAGGAACTGAGCCATGGTCAAGCTTTTAGGGGGAGGCGGCGGAGGAGGAACATCGTCTTGATGCACATGGTGATCTCCCGCTTGAGCTTCCCCTCCGGTTCCCTGCTGCTGTCCTGAAGAGGCAGAGTCGGTGTTGCCGAAAGTGCTGCTGTGAGTTGCATTCACCATCCTGTCAGGGGAGTAGACAGGTCAAATTCTGTTGTGTTGGGGTAACGTAGCATAAATTCAAAAAATTTCCTACGCATGTTCAGATCTTCCTATGGAGAGACCAGCAATGAGAGAGGGGTAAGAGCATCTTCATACCTTTGAAGATCGCTAAGCGGAAGCGTTTGCTAGAACGCGGTTGATGGAGTCATACTCGCGGTGATTCCGATCTAGTGCCGAACAACGGCACCTCCGCGTTCAACACACGTGCAGCCCGGTGACGTCTCCTGCACCTTGATCCAGCAAGGAGGAGGGAGAGGTTGGGGAAGAAGTCCAGCAACACGACGGCGTGGTGTCGGTGGAGAGACGAGGTCTCCCGGCAGGGCTTCGCCAAGCGCCGGCAGAGAGGAGGAGGGAGAAGTGCAGGGCTGCGCCGAGGGAGAGGGAAAACTGTGTCCTCCAAAGGCCAAAAGTGCCCATTATATATAGGGGAAGGGGAGAGGGGGTGCCACCCCTAGGGTTCCCACCCTAGGGGGTGCGGCAGCCCTCCCAGATGGGGGGTGTGGCGGCCAGATGGGGAGGAGGGGGTGGCGCACCCCTCTGGTGGGCCTAAGGCCCACCTAAGTTAGGGTTCCCCCCTCTTTTTATTTCCCCTGCGCCATGGGCTGAGTGGGGAGGCGCACCAGCCCAACTAGGGGCTGGTTCCCACCCCCACTTAGCCCATCTTACCTCTTGGGGTCGCAGCCCCCCTTCGGTGGTCCCCTCGGGACCACATCCGGTGGTCCCGGTGGTCCCGGTACGTTACCCGTGATGCCCGAAACACTTCCGGTCTCCGAAACCATCCGTCCTATATATCAATCTTTACCTCCGGACCATTCCGGAGCTCCTCGTGATGTCCGAGATCTCATCCGGGACTTCGAACAACTTTCGGTAATCTTGTATAACAATTCCCTATAACCCTAGCGTCATCGAACCTTAAGTGTGTAGACCCTACGGGTTCGGAAGACAGGCAGACATGACTGAGACACCTCTCTGGCCAATAACCATCAGCGGGGTCTGGATACCCATGGTGGCTCCCACTAGCTCCACGATGATCTCATCGGATGAACCACGATGTCAAGGATTCAATCAATACCGTATACGATTCCCTTTGTCTGTCGGTATAGAACTTGCCCGAGATTCGATCGTCGGTATACCTATACCTTGTTCAATCTCGTTACCGGTAAGTCTCTTTACTCGTTCCGTAGCACGTCATCGTGTGACTAACTCCTTAGTCACATTGAGCTCATGATGATGTTCTACCGAGTGGGCCCAGAGATACCTCTCCGTCACACGGAGTGACAAATCCCGATCTCGATTCGTGCCAACCCAACAGACACTTTCGGAGGTACCCGTAGTGAACCTTTATAGTCACCCAGTTACGTTGTGACGTTTGATACACCCAAAGCACTCCTACGGTATCCGGGAGTTGCACAATCTCACGGTCGAAGGAAAAGATACTTGACATTAGAAAAGCATTAGCATACGAACAATACGATCTAGTGCTAGGCTTAGGATTGGGTCTTGTCCACCACATCATTCTCCCAATGATGTGATCCCGTTATCAATGACATCCAATGTCCATGATCAGGAAACCATGATCATCTATTGACTAACGAGCTAGCTAACTAGAGGCTTGCTAGGGACACATTGTGATCTATTCATTCACACATGTATTACTGTTTCCTGTTAATACAATTATAGCATGAACGATAGACGATTATCATGAACAAGGAAATATGATAATAACAATTTTATTATTGCCTCTAGGGCATATTTCCAACAGTCTCCCACTTGCACTAGAGTCAATAATCTAGTTACATTGTGATGTATCGAACACCCATAGCATCATGGTGTTGATCATGTTTTGCTCGTGGAAGAGGTTTAGTCAACTGGTCTGCAATATTCAGATCCGTGTGTACTTTACAAATATCTATCACTCCAGTTTGGACATGGTCCTGGATGGAGTTGTAGCGGCGCTTGATGTGCTTCGTCTTCCGGTGAAACCTGGGCTCCTTGGCTATGGCAATGGCTCCAGTGTTGTCACAGAAGAGTGTCATAGGACCCGACGCGCTTGGAACCACTCCAAGGTCGGTGATGAGCTCCTTCATCCAAATTCCTTCATGAGCCGCTTCTGAAGCAGCTATGTACTCCGCTTCACATGTAGATGCTGCCACGACTTCTTGCTTGTTGCTGCACCAGCTCACTGCCCCACCATTCAACACATATACGTATCCGGTGTGTGACTTAGAGTCATCCAGATCTGTGTCGAAGCTAGCGTCGACGTAACCCTTTACGATGAGCTCTTCGTCACCTCCATAAACGAGAAACATTTCCTTAGTCCTTTTCAGGTACTTAAGGATATTCTTGACCGCTGTCCAGTGTTCTGCACCGGGATTACTTTGGTACCTCCCTACCAAGCTTATCGCAAGCTTTATATCAGGTCTGGTACACAGCATGGCATACATTAGAGAGCCCACGGCTGAAGCGTAGGGGACAGAACTCATCTTCTCTCTATCTGTTGCCGTGGTCGGTGACTGAGTCTTACTCAATCTCATACCTTGCAAAACTGGCAAGAACCCTTTCTTTGAGTTTTCCATATTGAACTTCTTCAGTATCTTGTCAAGGTATGTACTTTGCGAAAGACCTATGAGGCGTCTCGATCTATCTCTATAGATCTTGATGCCTAATATGTATGCAGCTTCTCCAAGGTCCTTCATTGAAAAACTCTTGTTCAAATAGGCCTTTATGCTCTCCAACATCTCTATATCATTCCCCATCAACAATATGTCATCCACATATAGTACGAGGAAAGCTACAGAGCTCCCACTCACTTTCTTGTACAGACAGGCTTCTCCGTAAACCTGTATGAACCCAAACGCCTTAATCACCTCATTAAAGCGAATGTTCCAACTCCGAGATGCTTGCACCAGCCCATAGATGGAGCGCTGGAGCTTGCATACTTTGTTAGCACCTTTAGGATCGACAAAACCTTCTGGTTGCATCATATACAACTCTTCCTTACGATTCCCGTTAAGGAACGCTGTTTTGACGTCCATTTGCCAAATTTCATAATCATAAAAGGCGGCAATTGCTAACATTATTCGGACTGATTTCAGCTTCGCTACGGGAGGGAAAGTCTCTTCGTAGTCAACTCCTTGAATTTATCGAAAACCCTTTGCGACAAGTTGAGCTTTGTAAACGGTTACATTACCGTTTGCATCAGTCTTCTTCTTGAAGATCCATTTATTTTCTATGGCTCGCCGTTCATCGGGCAAGTCCACCAAAGTCCATACTTTGTTCTCATACATAGATCCTATCTTGGATTTCATGGCCTCAAGCCATTTGTTGGAATCCGGGCCCGCCATCGCTTCTTCATAGTTCGAAGGTTCACCGTTGTCTAACAACATGATTTCCATCACAGGGTTGCCGTACCACTCTGGTGCGGAGCGTACCCTTGTGGACCTTCGTGGTTCAGTAGTAACTTGATCCGAAGCTTCATGATCATCATCATTAACTTCCTCTTCAGTCGGTGTAGGCACCACAGGAACAACTTCTTGCGCTGCGCTACTTTCCTGTTCGAGAGGGGGTGTAATTACCTCATCAAGTTCTACCTTCCTCCCACTTACTTCTTTCGAGAGAAACTCTTTCTCTAGAAAGGATCCGTTCTTGGCAACAAAGGTTTTACCTTCGGATCTAAGATAGAAGATATACCCAATAGTTTCCTTAGGGTATCCTATGAATACGCATTTCTCCGCTTTGGGTTCGAGCTTTTCTGGTTGAAGTTTCTTCACATAAGCATCGCAGCCCCAAACTTTAAGAAACGACAACTTAGGTTTCTTGCCAAACCACAGTTCATACGGTGTCGTCTCAATGGATTTAGACGGTGCCCTATTTAAAGTGAATGCTGCAGTTTCTAATGCGTAACCCCAAAATGATAGCGTAAGTCGGTGAGAGACATCATAGATCGTACCATATCTAATAAGGTGCGATTACGACGTTCAGACACTCCGTTGCGCTGCGGTGTGCCAGGCGGCGTCAGTTGTGAAACGATTCCACACTTCCTTAGGTGTGTGCCAAATTCGTGACTCAAATATTCTCCTCCACGATCAGATCGTATACATTTAATTTTTCTGTCACGTTGATTCTCAACCTCACTCTGAAATGCCTTGAACTTTTCAAACGTCTCAGATTTGTGCTTCATCAAGTAAATATACCCATACCTACTCAAATCATCGGTGAGAGTGAGAACATAACGATAACCACCGCGAGCTTCAACGTTCATTGGACCACACACATCAGTATGTATTATTTCCAATAAGTCGGTGGCTCTCTCCATTATTCCTGAGAATGGAGTCTTAGTCATCTTGCCCATGAGGCACGGTTCGCATGTGTCAAATGATTCAAAGTCAAGAGACTCTAGCAGTCCATCAGTATGGAGCTTCTTCATGCGCTTAACGCCGATATGACCAAGGCGGCAGTGCCACAAGTATGTGGGACTATCATTATCAACTTTGCATCTTTTGGTACTCACACTATGAATATGTGTAACATCACGATCGAGATTCATCAAGAATAAACCATTCACCAGCGGAGCATGACCATAAAACATATCACTCATATAAATAGAACAACCATTATTCTCTGACTTAAATGAGTAGCCGTCTCGCATTAAGCAAGACCCTGATACAATGTTCATGCTTAAAGCTGGTACTAAATAACAATTATTGAGGTTCAAAACTAATCCCGACGGTAGATGTAGAGGTAGCGTGCCGACGGCGATCACATCGACTTTTGAACCATTCCCGACGCGCATCGTCACCTCGTCCTTGGCCAGTCTCCGCTTATTCCGCAGTTCCTGCTTTGAGTTGCAAATGTGAGCAACAGCACCGGTATCAAATACCCAGGAGCTACTACGAGCGCTGGTAAGGTACACATCAATAACATGTATATCACATATACCTTTAACGTTGCTGGCCTTCTTGTCCGCTAAGTATTTGGGGCAGTTCCGCTTCCAGTGACCTTTTCCCTTGCAGTAGAAGCACTCAGTCTCAGGCTTGGGTCCATTCTTTTTCTTCTTCCCGGCATCTGGCTTACCGGGCGCGGCAACAGCTTTGCCGTCTTTCTTGAAGTTCTTCTTACCCCTGCCTTTCTTGAAACTAGTGGTCTTGTTGACCATCAACACTTGATGCTCCTTCTTGATTTCTACTTCTGCAGACTTGAGCATCGAGTACAACTCGGGAATGGTTTTCTCCATCCCTTGCATGTTGTAGTTAAGCACAAAGCCTTTGTAGCTTGGTGGGAGAGACTGGAGGATTCTGTCAATGATAGCATCATCCGGAAGTTCGACTCCAAGTGAAGTCAGACGACCGTGTAACCCAGACATTTTGAGTATGTGCTCACTGACAGAACTGTTCTCCTCCATCTTACAGCTGAAGAACTTGTCGGAGACTTCATATCTCTCGACACGGGCATGAGCTTGAAAAACTAGCTTCAGCTCTTGGAACATCTCATATGCCCCGTGTTGCTCAAAACGTCTTTGGAGCCCCGTTTCTAAACTGTATAACATGCCACACCTGACCAGAGAGTAGTCATCACTCCGCGCTTGCCAAACGTTTAGAACGTCCTGGGCTGCTGCGGGAGCGGGAGGGTCACCTAGCGGCGCATTAAGGACATAAGCCTTTTTAGCTGCTTCAAGGATGAGCTTCAGGTTGCGAACCCAGTCCGCATAGTTGCTACCATCATCTTTCAGCTTGTTTTTCTCTAGGAATGCGTTGAAGTTGAGGTTGACATTGGACATCTACAATATTTATAAAGACAACTTTTAGACTAAGTTCATGACAATTAAGTTCATTTAATCAAATTAAGTATGAACTCCCACTTAAATCGACATCCCTCTAGTCATCTAAGTGATACATGATCCATGTTGACTAACCCATGTCCGATCATCACGTGAGACGGACTAGTCACCATGGTGAGCAACTTCATGCTGATCGTATTCAACCATACGACTCATGTTCGACCTTTCGGTCTCTTGTATTCGAGGTCATGTCTGTACATGCTAAGCTCGTCGAGTCAACCTAAGTGTTTTGCGTGTGTAAATCTGGCTTACACCCGCTGTATGCGAACGTTAGAATCTATCACACCCGATCATCACGTGGTGCTTCGAGACAACGAACCTTCGCAACGGTGCACACTTAGGGGAATACGTTCTCGAAATTTTAGGAGGGATCATCTTATTATGCTACCGTCGATTTAAGCAATAAGATGTAAAACATGATAAACATCACAATGCAATCATATAGTGACATGATATGGCCATTATCATCTTTGCTCATTCGATCTCCATCTTCAGGCATCGCATGATCATCATCGTCACCGGCGTGACACCATGATCTCCATCATCATGATCTCCATCATCGTGTCTCCGTGAAGTCGTCACGCCAACTACTACTATCACTACTACTATGGCTAACCGTTAGCAATGAAGTAAAAGTAGCAAGCACATGGCGTTGCATCTCATACAATAAATTAAGACAACTCCTATGGCTCCTGCCGGTTGTCATACTCATCGACATGCAAGTCGTGAAACCTATTACAATAACATGATCATCTCATACATCATACATGCAACATCACAACTTTGGCCATATCACATCACATGTCAAACCCTGCAAAAACAAGTTAGACGTCCTCTAATTGTTGTTGCAAGTTTTACGTGGCTGATTTGGGTTTCTAGCAAGAACGCCTTCTTACCTACGTGACAGCCACAACGATGATATGCCAAAGCTATTTACCCTTCATAAGGACCCTTTTCATCAAATCCAATCCGACTAGAGTAGGAGAGACAGACACCCGCTAGCCACCTTTATGCACGATGTGCATGTCTGTCGGTGGAACCAGTCTCACGTAAGCGTACGTGTAAGGTCGGTCCGGGCCGCTTCATCCCACAATACCGCCGGAAAAGAATAAGACTAGTAACGGCAAGCAAATTGACAAACCATCGCCCACAACTTTTGTGTTCTACTCGTGCATAGAATCTACGCATAGAAAACCTGGCTCGGATGCCACTGTTGGGGTAACGTAGCATAAATTCAAAATTTTACCTACGCATGTTCAGATCTTCCTATGGAGAGACCAGAAACGAGAGAGGGGTAAGAGCATCTTCATACCTTTGAAGATCGCTAAGCGGAAGCGTTTGCTAGAACGCGGTTGATGGAGTCGTACTCGCGGTGATTCCGATCTAGTGCCGAACAACGGCACCTCCGCGTTCAACACACGTGCAGCCCGGTGACGTCTCCCGCACCTTGATCCAGCAAGGAGGAGGGAGAGGTTGGGGAAGAAGTCCAGCAACACGATGGCGTGGTGTCGGTGGAGAGACGAGGTCTCCCGGCAGGGCTTCGCCAAGCGCCGGCAGAGAGGAGGAGGGAGAAGTGCAGGGCTGCGCCGAGGGAGAGGGAAAACTATGTCCTCCAAAGGCCAAAAGTGCCCATTATATATAGGGTAAGGGGAGAGGGGGTGCCACCCCTAGGGTTCCCACCCTAGGGGGTGCGGCAGCCCTCCCAGATGGGGGGTGTGGTGGCCAGATGGGGAGGAGGGGGTGGCGCACCCCTCTGGTGGGCCTAAGGCCCACCTAAGTTAGGGTTCCCCCCCTCTTTTTATTTCCCCTGCGCCATGGGCTGAGTGGGGAGGCGCACCAGCCCAACTAGGGGCTGGTTCCCACCCCCACTTAGCCCATCTTACCTCTTGGGATCGCAGCCCCCCTTCGGTGGTCCCCCCGGGACCACCTCCGGTGGTCCCGGTGGTCCCGGTACGTTACCGGTGATGCCCGAAACACTTCCGGTCTCCGAAACCATCCGTCCTATATATCAATCTTTACCTCCGGACCATTCCGGAGCTCCTTGTGACGTCCGGGATCTCATCCGGGACTCCGAACAACTTTCGGTAATCTCGTATAACAATTGCCTATAACCCTAGCGTCATCGAACCTTAAGTGTGTAGACCCTACGGGTTCGGAAGACAGGCAGACATGACCGAGACACCTCTCTGGCCAATAACCATCAGCGGGGTCTGGATACCCATGGTGGCTCCCACTAGCTCCACGATGATCTCATCGGATGAACCACGATGTCAAGGATTCAATCAATCCCGTATACGATTCCCTTTGTCTGTCGGTATAGAACTTGCCCGAGATTCGATCGTCGGTATACCTATACCTTGTTCAATCTCGTTACCGGTAAGTCTCTTTACTCGTTCCGTAGCACGTCATCGTGTGACTAACTCCTTAGTCACATTGAGCTCATGATGATGTTCTACCGAGTGGGCCCAGAGATACCTCTCCGTCACACGGAGTGACAAATCCCGATCTCGATTCGTGCCAACCCAACAGACACTTTCGGAGGTACCCGTAGTGAACCTTTATAGTCACCCAGTTACGTTGTGACGTTTGATACACCCAAAGCACTCCTATGGTATCCGGGAGTTGCACAATCTCACGGTCGAAGGAAAAGATACTTGACATTAGAAAAGCATTAGCATACGAACAATACGATCTAGTGCTAGGCTTAGGATTGGGTCTTGTCCACCACATCATTCTCCCAATGATGTGATCCCGTTATCAATGCCATCCAATGTCCATGATCAGGAAACCATGATCATCTATTGACTAACGAGCTAGCTAACTAGAGGCTTTCTAGGGACACATTGTGATCTATTCATTCACACATGTATTACTGTTTCCTGTTAATACAATTATAGCATGAACGATAGACGATTATCATGAACAAGGAAATATGATAATAACCATCTTATTATTGCCTCTAGGGCACATTTCCAACATGTTGAACCGGTTGCACTCGAAAGGGATGACGTTCTAGTAAAGAGGGGGTCTGGTGTGCTAGTGTGCAAGGTTTTATGACAAAGGTTTTTGAAAGAACTACTGTGTTAATTTAAAAGCAAGCGATGCAGTCGCTCACACGCTGCCCAGGGCAGAATGCGACTTGCATCCAACAGGTTCACACAACATCCGGGTCATAAAATCCTGATACAACAACTCCTACGCTCGGTACATCCTACGCTGCTACACGATCAACTGCGCGGACTCATAAGCCGGCTCTATGGGATCTTCGTCTTCATCTTCATCTTTGTCTTCATCTTCATTAGTGCTTCCCTTCCTCAAAGGGGTAGGGGAAGGAAGTAGGCCATCTCGACGTCTCTTGGTTGGCGAGGTAGCGAAAAGCTCGGTGTACCCTTCTGCGGTTAAACACGACTCTGAAGAGGAACCGCCTGAAGCGGGGGTATTCCTCCTCGGAAAGCAAAGCCAGGTGATATCACAGGTGCTCCTTCTTTCTTCACCTTCCTATTCTTCATCTTCTCCATACGAAGTAGGTCCTTAACTTGGTGCAGCTCTTGGAGAATCCTAGTTGACTCCTTGATCAAAAGATGCGTCAAGGAGTCTGAGGAGAGGCGGAAGTAGGTCTGAAACCTTAATGGCATCCCGTTCTCAGATGAGGGGTTGAGTGTCCAGCTTTCGTCTATCTTATCCTTAACAAAAGGTAGGTGACGGGTAGCGGGTTCGTCCGCCATCTCAAGCAGGATGTCGCGGATTCGCACGAGTGCCTCTCGTGCTGCAGTCTCGACGGCCAACATCAGATCCTCCATTTGTGGCCCTTCAAAGAACGAGCTAGTTAGGGAGTCATTAGCCTTCACTATCACGTCCACGTGATACTCCTTGGTGTCGGCATTGACCCAGTGTTCGTGGTAGAGAAAGATGGACGTGCGACGCACTTGACACTTCTCGAGGCTGTCACTCAAAAGTAGAGGAAAGCCCGATTCCAGAAGCGTCTCGGGTACGGCGTCCATCTAGAAGGTGTAGACAAGAGGGTTAGAAATATATAGTGGGTGCAGTTCTCAGGTCAATCTATGTGCACTAATTGTCCAGCTATCGCCCATGCTACCTAAGGCTTCCTATAGTCAGGATGGCTCTCATACCAGCTCTGTGGGGCCCTGACTTACTAGTCGAGAATCTCTGTCCTCAGTGATCCGAGACATCAATGCTCACCGAACACGGATACTGAATAAAGAGTGTTACATTCGAGTATCGATTATTACAACACGTGACCGAAGGGTCAAGTTCACAAGACAGGGCCTAGGGCCAAATCACACGAGTACACTAATAGTGGAAAATAAAGGGGCTAAGCGGGTGCCCATGCCATCAAGCCTACAACGACAGGCATTCTGACTCGGAAGCGTCCTAGTTCGCAGGGGTGTCACCGAAGACGTACTCATCTCCAAACTCCGGTCCCTCCATGTCTGGTCAATAACATAACCAGTGGCAAGCCACTCAGTACTTTGAATGTACTCACAAACAGCCCATGATACGAACATTGAAAGTGAAGGATAACAATATCATGCATCTTTAGTGTAACACATCTGGCTGGAATGATCATGAATATGCATCAAGTTAAAGAATTACTCTTGAAGAACAGGTTACACATATTAATATATCTGTTGAGGGTTGAACCATCCGGGTTCACCCTATAGGCCAAGTCACCAAACTTGGTCATAACTTTGCTATCATAGCAACACCTTTCTCATCACCATACACACACACACACACTCACTCACACTTGGTTTATGCGGAAATAGCAGGATGTAGTTTAAGCAGGATTACCCAACTGTCCTTGACCGTGGACACGGTTATTCGAATAGTTTACACTCTCCAGAGGTAGTACGCTGGAGCCACGAGATCCGGGAAAATCCGTGTCATCCACGACTTGCGGTATTTCACATACCCGAGGTAAGTACCCGATCAATGCCTTTCCCCTGACGATACTAGACAAAGAGATGCACTCGATTGGTACCCAGCCCACATGTCGTACATCTTACGAGCACCAACTCTGGACCATACCGACCATGCGGGGACCAACGGTGTGACTGGAACTCATAAAAATAGCATAGTCGTCCTACCCGGCACGACCCCATCACGAGAGTGACCACACATCACTCTCGCCACTAGTAATGTGGCTCTTTGCTAGCACCGACGAGGGTAATTAACATAGCCTTGTCCCATAAGGGGTAACGTGGTCGTACTGGTAAGTTTGGGACGGTCGACACATCCTAAATCTAATCCCATTTCCGAAACCTTACTCACACAAATACCGGGTGCATCACTTCACCAAAAGTGACCACCTAACTCATCATCACCCTCGGGCATTAGTGGCACGCGACGAGGTTTTCATAAACTCTTGCTTTATGACAACATCATGCTCATGATAATGCTACTGCTATCATTACTTGTCAACATGGTATTAGCATGACCCTCAAGGGGTAGGGTCAAGCTCAATGCATGTGCTCCGGGGGATCCTTCGGTAAAATCACATCAAATGATTACCGGCACTTATGATCATATGCAACGGGAATACTTTGCTATTATAACATGCAAAGTAACATATGCTCAGTCATGGTCAAAGGGCTGCTTGCCTTGGTCAGCTAAGTATTCGGGGTCTTCGAGGTCTTCCGCTCCGATTCCCTCGTCACACGGAATTTCTATCGTCGATAAATCAATAAATGAGAATGTGCTCACACAGAAACAGTCCACATAGTCATTTTTAAAATGTTGCCTATTTTTGATAAATCTAAGATATCATTTAAAAAATATTTGCATTAGTTTTCTTTGAAGAAATATTTTTAAAAACAACCAAGCAGAAGCAAAACTATTCTATTTTAGCCCTTTTTAATATTGTAAAATAGACTAGTTGCTGGAAAAATTCATCTAAGCATATCATTAAATGCTACACATTTTTTGAAGAATAATAGTGGAAGAATTATATTTTGACACTGGTTAAATGTTTTTATAAAAATCTTAGAAATCCAGGTTTTAAAAATAAAAAGAAAACAGGCCAGCTCCTGGCCTGCCAAGGCGCGCGCGCCGTCAGGTTTGAACCTGACCCGCGGGGCCCTGCGGTCAGTGGCCGAGGCCAGCGCTGGGGAGGAGGCCGGGCCACCGACAGGTGGGGCACACCTGTCGGGGTCGTCTCCTACCTCTAGCTAGAGAGGAGGAGGAGGACGCCGATGAGGTTGCCGACGTGCTCAAGCTCCAATGAACACGGGAATGGGTCCGCCTGACCGTCGCCTACCTGCTGGTGGTCGAAACAACGACGGGGAGGCAGGGGTTCGCCGGCGACGAGGAGGCCGTGGCGGAGGGGTTTCAGGAAGTGGTTGAGGGGGTGGCTAGAGACACGGAAAAGCTCGGGCGAGCTGGGGGAAAGCTTCCTAGGGTCAAGGGGGTCAGTTTGGTGGGTCGAGGGGCGCACGAGCCGTCGTGTAGCCGGAGATCGACCGGAACTCCGAGGCGGAGGGGCCTCGGTCGATCTCGAGCACCGGGGCTCTGGTGGTTTGCTGGGGTGGCTAGGAAGGTTCTAGTGGATGTGGCGAAGCTATCTGAGGGGTTCTGGAGCGAGGGGGAAGGCTATTTGTAGGCCCACGACAGTGAGCAGATTCGGGAGCGCTGGTGACTCACCGTAGCGCGCATGGGGTGCAGAGAGATGTTGGGGTTGAAACCAAGGTCTCTGGACGTGGTATTGGACTGCCCGAACTGTCTGCTGGAGAGAGAGAGAGGAGAGCCGTGCATTCGTGGCCACGCAAGCTTGGCCGAGTCTGGAGCGCACGCACACGCGTCGCGCGAGCTCTAGCACGAGAGATGAGGGGCCCTGAGGCTTGCCTAACGTAGAGGGGCTGTTGGGGAGGAGGTTGGACATCTCGGGGGATGCTCGAACTGGCCGAGAGCGTCGCCCCCACCTCGGTGACTCCCTGTAGCGCGCCGAGAGCATAGTTTTGGCATGGCACGGTATGCTGGTGCGCTCTGAGGCACTTTGGACATGTCTAGCATGTCCTGGCACTTGCTGGGGGTGTGGCTAGTCGTTTGGTTTTAGTGGGAGCTTCGGCTGGTGAAAGGAGGCAAGAAATACTGGTGCTGTTAGTCATGAATTGAGGTCTAAATTGGGGTTTTTGGCCTTTCCACTTTGAACCAGTGAGGGGCCAGTTGACTGGGGTTAGATACAGGTGTTGGCTGCTTAATCTAAGAGTTTGAAGCAAAGGAGTTTGGTTTAGCTATGGCTAAGGTGGCTTTTTCCTACCTGTCCGAAGGTGTTCGACAGTGGTCACAGGGGGTTGCACCCCACCACTGGTGCTGAGACTTAACATGTTTGGTTTTGGTGGTAAACCCTAGAGTTCCACCAAATTTTAGCTCCAAAGGACAAGTTTAGCTTTCTAAACTTGAAATTACTCCAATATGACCAGATCTGTTCCTTCCAAAGGGAGTGTGGGAAAACTAAGTCCCACAAATCCCATTTTTGGTGTAGAACCCTCATTTGAGGTATTAAGCACTCCTGCAAAGCTTTAGCCTCATTGGACATACTTTGCTATGTAGAGTTGCTCTAACTTGATTATGGACAGACAGGGTTTTTGGGTTATTTGGGGTCCTTATCCACCTTTGATCAAGGTGAAACATTATGTGGACACCAAACAAGGCTTAGGGACATCACTGGAATTTTCTAGGAATTTATTGAGAATATTTCCTTTGGAAATATTTCAAAATGCCAAAATAGACACAAACAGCTTTTATTGTTTTAATCAATAAATATAATATATAATGGGGTTTAAAATCCAATGTATGGAAAATATATGTCCTTCTGATCATCTCTAAATTTAATCAGATTTTTCCAAACCAGAAAAGTATTTTTCCATGTTGGAATACCAATTCTGACCTTAGAAATGGACAAGTTATTTAATTAGGAAAATTCTCACAAAAATAATTATTTTTGTGGTTTTGAAATATAAAGATAGGTAAAAATCAGATTACCAAATATGTGTAGTAGCACTGCTTTTTATCTAGGACATGCAGTGCAACTCAAGGTGGTTTTATTTTGGTTATCAAAGGTTTTTGGAAATCAGTACATAATACCAAAGGAATTTAGGGTTTTAAAACCTTACATGATCAAGCATACAAGCATACAATGTCAATCATGGCACTCACAACATTAGTTTTGAAAATGTTTTAACAAGCTCCGAATTTTACAACACAGACATGTGATAGCAAAAACAGGGTGTGACATTTATGTTCTTACTTTGCTAATTTCAATAATAGATATAGACTCTTGCTTGTTACTGTCTTGACTTGAATTGCATATTTCAGTTGCTTTACTTTGAAGTTCTTATATGTGTGTTAGCATGTCACAACAGAAATTATTTGTGTTATCATTTATCTACTCGAGGACGAGCAGGAATTAAGCTTGGGGATGTTGATATGTCCCAAACGTATCTATAATTTCTGCTTGTTCCATGATCTTTTGGGTGACATTATTATATGTTTTGCTACACCTTTATATCTTTTTACTCATATTTGGACTAACCTACTAAATTAGTGCACCAAGTGCCAGTTTCTGTCTGCTGATGTCTTTTTTATAGGTGCTTTTACCCAATTTTCTGGAGCCCAAAAAATCCCGAGAACTTATTTGGACTAACCTACTAACTTATTACTTGTGATCTACCCTACATGATCAAGACACCTATGTAATTTTTCATGCTATTGCTATGCTCGGTTTGTGAGGATCCGATGGATTATGAGATTATGTTTAGATTGTTATGAGTTATATATTTGATTATCCTTTTATATTATGTTCTTTAGTGATTCATCCATGTTCTCCGTTGGTTTGTATTGCTTTGGCCGAGTAGTAGATGGCAACTCCAAGAGGGAGCGTTATCAATGATTGTGGGTTCATGCCCCCTCATGTCTAGCTTGAGTGACAGAAACATGAGACTAGGGGATGTGCTTTTGCCACGAGGGAGAAAACAATGGTGCTCGTGACCACGGTTGCAAGGATTGTTTACCTTACACATATATAGTTCGTTAATTTAGTTGTCTGTTGCTTTGAGTTTACACTTTGGGTGGGGCTTGCAACTTAATACCAGCCAGATGATGTGCATAGATATCTCAAGGTTACTATTGAGCCTCTAACTTTCAAGTAGCATAATTAGCACTGCGGTGCGTTTAGAATTCTGTCAATTGCCCAGCTGTAATTTGTTTACCCAAGCATAGTTGTTTATCGCCTTTTGGGAGAGAGACATCGCTAGTGAACATCATGTGACTCTGGTCCATATCAACACCATTGCTTACACCTCCATCATTTACTGCGTTGATTTACTTTTCCATTGCAATCACTATCACTTTTCCCGCTTGTGTTTTGATCCTTTGCAAACTACAAGGCCACAGAGATTGACAACCTCTCTGTACTCGTCAGTAGCAATGTTATTTGTGTGTGTGCAGGTCCACGTCTTACGCTAGCACCAGGGTAGGATACACCTACTTGTTGATCCTCGGAGTCCTCCTGGTTCGATAAACCTTACAGTCTCCGTGCAAGGGAAAACTTGCTGCTAACTACATCTCAACCTTCCACTTGGGGTAACCAATGAGGAGCGAGAAGTATATACATCATCTCGTCATCACCGTACATGGATTATATTGTGGTCAAGTCATGCAAAGGTTCCGACTTGCTGACTGACCTAGCAGAAACATTTGCTAATTTGAGGAAGTATGATATCAAGCTAAATACAGCCAAGCGCACTTTCGACGTTTTTGGCGGCAAGTTGCTCTATTTTCTCGTTAACGAATGAGGGATCGACATTAACCTTGAGAAGATCGGCGCCATCGTCCAAATGCAAAGCCATGTGCGGGTGCACGACATACAAAAACTAACAGGCTGTCTCGTAGCATTGAGCCGGTTCATCTCTCGTCTCGGTGAGAATGCACTACCTTTATACCGACTGATAAAGAAATCAGATGTGTTCGAGTGGAATGATGAAGCAGAAGCAGCATTTCTAGAGCTCAAAGCTATGCTTTCCACCCAGCCGGTGCTTGCTGCTCCGCACAGCAAAGAGCCACTCCTCCTATACTTTGCAGCCACCAATCAGGTCTTCGGCACAGTTCTGACAGTCGAGAGAGAAGAAGAAGGTAAAGCCTACAAGGTCTAGCGCCCAGCCTATTACATTTCAGAATTATTGACCCCTTCGTTGCAAAGGTATCCCCATTACCAGAAGCTTCTCTATGGAATATACTTGTCAGCAAAAAAAGGTGGCGCATTACTTTCAAGATCACTCCATTTCAGTCGTCAGTGAAGCCCCACTATCATAGATATTTCACAATCGGGATGCAATAGGTCGAGTGGCTAAATGGGCCATTCAGTTGCTATATTTGGACATCAAATTTGAGGCAAAGAAAGCCATCAAGTCTCAGGACCTTGCTGATATTATGGCCGAGTGGGTGGAATATCCAGAAGAGGATCGACGAGCCGCGTGCATGGAATGCAGATTTTCTCAAATGTTTTTATGCTTGATCATTGATTGATATGATGTAACAGATGAAGTTTGTTGAATAATGTTGTAAGTGCATCTAGTGCCCCTTAATGACTTTGGTGGTTTGAAGACTTATAGGTTAAGTATCTAATGTGTTCTTGAGTGTACACGGGATCTATAGTTTGCTGAGGATTTGAAGTATTCGATAAATATCGACCCCTAAAAATGTATATCTTCAGTTGAAGAAATTGGTCTGAAGCTGAAGAATTGAATCGCGAAGAATTTGCGATGAAATTGATATTCCTCATGAAGATATTAAATTGAGGAATTCGGTGTGTCCTGAAGAAAATAAATCTGAAGACTTTGAAGCATGAAGATTTATCCTTTTTGTTTTATTTTCTTCACACTTGAGTAATAGGAACACCGTACTGTTAAAGGGCGTCGAGGTAACACATTGGAATGAATTTCCTCATGATGCTCAACCCAAGCCTAATCCTACCAAAAGCCTCAAGTGAGGAATATGAGAGACATGATGACTCTCACAGTTGAGAGTCCCGACCGTTATCGATAGCCACGCCACATCTTTGGTCTTATCCACACCAACGGTCATATTATTTAAGGGCATTATTGTCAAATCATGTCGGGATGCTCCCAGGCTCTAAATAGCCACCCCCACAACCATTAGCTGGTTGGCTGCTCCGTTAAAAACTGACACTTGTCATAAGAGCAACCCAAATTCCTTAGAGTCTTCGAGAATAATTCATCAGTGAGGAAATACCCCAAACACCAAACCACAAACCAAAAACCAAGTGATTGAGCATCACTGAAGAAGTTGTTCCTGTGTGGGACTGAAGCCTTTTACCTTTGAGGATTGTGCATCCTCCAGACGGTTAGGCGTCATGGTCTAGAGCAATCCAGCTGTCAATTGTGGATCGCCAGGCGACCAAGTTTGTGAGGGTTTGGAAGTCTGCCATGAAGATTTACCACGAGTGTTGGGCGAGGACTGTGTGTTCTTAGCCCAAGGATAATATAGTAGGGACTGTGTGTCTTTTAGTTTCAATACCAAGCCGCTCCAAACCAGATGTACAACTGTCACAGCAGTTGGAACTGGGTCATCAACCACTGTCTTCATTGTGAAACGGGTTCTATTTCCTCAACTCTTTATATTCCTCAGATTGTGTGTTGATAATTTTCACTGTCACTGTTTGAAGAATTTGCTGAAGACTTTCTCTGAAATTCCTCACCCCAAATTCTTCATGCGAGTTAATCCTCATCTGTTTTCTGCGTGCCTGCATACTGTGCAAACTGTTTTCATATTCTTCATCCTGAAGAACTGCTGTAGTGATACTTTGCACTCCTGATCCTTTGCTGTTTCCGCTGTAAGTTAGTCATCAGTGAGGAATTTCCTCAAAAGGAATTTCCTCAGTGATGAAATTCTAAAAATCTCCTATTCACCCCCTCTAGTCGATATAACGCACTTTCAATTGGTATCAGAGCAAGGTACTCCCTTGTTCTGTCTGATTTTGGTTTAACCACCTGGAGTTTTAGTTATGTCGACTGCATGCATGATTAAGGTTACTGCAGCATGTCCTACTTTCGAAGGGAAGGACTTTCCCTTCTGGAAGACCAAGATGCAGATGCATCTACAAGCTATTGACAACGATCTCTGGTATATTGTGGAACATGGTGGCCCTATCGTCACTGCTACTGTCTCTGCTGCTGGTGTCAAGAAATTCAAGCAACTTGACTCTCAAGCAAAGAATATCATCTGTGGCCATGTGAGCAAAGGCCAGTATGGCAGAGTAAGTGCTTTGGGCTCAGCAAAACTAATCTCGGAAACGCTGTCCAAAGCAAATGAAGGAGTATCAACCCAGCGTGATTCTCGTGTTGATGTTCTTCGCAATCTCTTCAACCGCTTCAAGAGGTTCGATAATGAAAGCTGCCAAGATACCTTTGATCGCCTCACTGACATATCAAATTAACTGCACGCACTGGGAGCTCGAGACATTACTGATCACGAAGTTGTGAAGAAACTTTTAAGATCTTTGGATTTTTCATTTGATACTTTAGTTCTGATGATTCGAGAAAGACCAGACTACAAGATGCTTGATCCAGCTGATATACTAGAAATACTCAATACTCATGAATTCCAACAAGAGGAAAAGAGATATCTATATGGACCAAGCTATTCTAGACCACGTGCACTGAAGGCCAAAGCAATTTCCTCATCTGAAGAAGAAGACTCGGATGGTAGCATTGGTGATCCTGAAGAATTTGGACAGGAACTTGCAATGCTCGTGAGGAAATTCCAGAGGTTTACACGACGTGGTCAGTTCGGTAAATCTTCAAGAAGAGATATGAGGAAATAATAATCTTCATCTGAGGATTACAAGGAAAGAACCTGCCCCAAATGCAAGAAATCAGTTCACTACATTGCTGATTGTCCTCGTTAGGGAAAGGAATCAAAGAAGAAGAAATACAAGGATGAAAGTTCTGATGACTCGAAGAAAAAGAAGAAATAGTCAAAATCCTCATCTTCAAAGTCCTCATCGCACAAGAAGACTAGTTTCAGAAAGGCTCGGGCACTTATTGGCAAGGAAATGGATTCCGAGGCAGAATCCAAGGAATGTGATGAAGAGGAGGGTTCTGATGAAGACTCGGAATCCGGACAGGCTAGTCTTGCACTTGCAACCACATTTGTCAGTAAGTCAATCTTCAACACTAAAGAAAAAGATAACACCATCCACACTGATGACTATGCTGATGACTTTGCTCCAACCTATTGCTTCATGGCAAAAGGTTCAAAGGTACCGAATGATGCTTCCTCCTCCGATTCAAGTGACTGTGAACCTGATGATTATAAAAAACCAAGTTAGAGTAAACTTGCTGTCATTGCCACTAAACAACAAACTGCCCTGGAAAAGCTTCAGAAACTGCTAGATAGAAGCGATGATCTGTTGAATGATGAAATGAATCTTACTCAAATCCTCACTAAAGATATGAAAAGTCTCCAGTCCAGATTTGATAATCTTCAAGATCGTCATGTTACACTCCTCGCTGATGATGAGAAACTTTCCTATGAATTTCTTCAAAGGAAGCTTGATCTAGAGAAGCTGAGGATTTCTCATGATGATCTTCGTATGGAAAATGATTCATTACTAGCTCAACAGATCAGTTCTGCTCAAGCTGAATTCATTCCTCCATGTCTTAAATGCATCAAACGTGAAACTGCTAATTCTTCACGAGAATCATCAAATGCTTCAATTGCTACAAATTCTTCAACTGCTCCTATAGTGTCAAATTCCTCACTTTAGGAAAACACAAATGTCACTGATGAAAATGCAGGGCTGAAGGAATTGTATGTGACAGGCATATGCAAAAGTCTCGAAGGACATCAAACCCTTTGTGATGTGCTCAAAAAGCAGATCTTGAACAGGAACCCGAGGAAAGAACGAATTGCCTTCGAGAGGAAATTGAATGCTGATGGATCTTATTGGAAACCTGATGTGGGGACCCCGACTAGCAAGTCGAGTTCGCCGTGCCCAGTGACCCCAAGGATCAATGTTCACTGAACACAGATACTGAATAATAGAGTCTTACATCCAAGTACCGAAATTATTACATCGAACGACCAGAAGGTCGGGTTCAAGAGCAAGGCCTAAAGCCAAATTAAACGGATACATCGAGTAGCGGAGACTCGTAAGGGCTAAGCGGTGCCCATGCCATCAAGACTACACTGACAGGCATTCTGACTTGGAAGCGTCCTAGATCGCAGGTTCGTCTCCGACGGCGTACTCATCGCCAAACTCCGGTCCTTCCATGTCTGGTCAATAATATAACCAGTGGCAAGCCAATGAGTACTTTGAATGTACTCCCAAACAACCCATGATATGAATATATATATATATGGTAAAGAATAACAGTAACATGTATCTTTAGTGGAATGCAATGTGGTGGCATGATCAGGTATATGCAACAAGTTAAAGGGTTACTCTTAAGAGCAGGTTGCAGATATCAACATATCTGACAAGGGTTGAACACACCGGGTTCACCCTATATGCCAAGTCATCGGACTTGTCATAATCTCGATGTACTAATGAGCGCTAAACCATCCGGGTTTACCCTATATGTCAAGTCACCGAACTTGATCATATTATAGTGATTACCATAACAACACCTTTTTAACAACACACACACACACTTTTGGTTTATGCGGAAACACTGGACGTAGTTTAAGCAGCACCACCCAACTGTCCTTGACCGTGGACACGGCTATTCGAATAGTTTACACTCTGCAGAGGTAGTACGCTGGACCCACGAGAAACGGGAAACTTCCGTGTCATCCACGACTCGCGGTATATCACATATACCCGAGGTAAGTACCCGATCATCATCTTTCCCCTGACGATACTAGACAAAGAGGTCCACTCGATTGGTACCCAACCCACATGTTGTACGTCTTACGATCACCGACTCTAGACCGTATCAACCATGCAGGGACCAACGATGTGCCTGGAACTAATAATAATGGCATAGTCATCCTACCTGGCACAACCCCATCACGAGAGTGACACCGATCACTCCCGCCACTAGTAATGTGGCTCTTTGCTAGTACCGACCAGAGTAATCAACAAAGCCCCGTCCCATAAAGGGGTATCGTGGTCGTACTGGTAAGGTTGGGACGGTCGACACATCATAAATCCAATCCCATTTCCGAAACCATACTCACACAAAATCACCGGTGCATCACTTCACCAAAAGTGATCATCAACTCCTCATCACCCTCGGGCATTAGAGGCACCCGACGGGGTTTTCATAAACTCTTTATTTAACTCATCATTATGCTTGTGATAATGTGCTCTATCATTACTTGTCAACATGGTATAACATGACCCTCACGGGGTAGGGTCAAGCTCAATGCAATGATCTTACTTTACTAGTCAACATGACAGTAGCATGATCCTCGTAGATGGTAGGGTCAGCTCATCATGTTTGTGCTCCGAGGAGCCATGTGAATATCATTACTATCAATGCAAGTGCTTCGAAGAAGCCTTCGGTACCATCACATCAATGATGAACCGGCACTGTGATCACATGTAACGGGAAAATACTTGCTACTCTAGCATGCATCATTTTATATACTTAAGTCATGGCAAAAGGGCTGCTTGCCTTGGTCAGCTAGGTATCCGGGGTCTTCGAGGTCTTCCGCTCCGGATCCTCCGTCACTCGGTAACTCTACCATCGAGAAAGGAATAAATAAATACTAGCTCTCACTAAAACAGATCACAAAGTGCTTTTAAAATGTTGCAAGGCTTGAATAAATTCAGTTTATCATTTTGGAAAATATTTCCTATAGTTTTATTAGCTAAGCATATTTATTTAAAAGCAAACAGAAGCAAACAAGTGCTTTCTAATATCCTTTTATTATATCAAAATAGTTTCTGTTTTTGATAAAGGTCAACTATTACAGAATCAAATACTACTCATTTTTAGAAAATTGCTGGTGGAAGAATTATATTTTTCTACTAGCTAAATATTTTTATAAAAATCATTTAAGTTACTGGATTAAAATAAAAGGAAAAGGCCAGGGGAACAGATCCAGCCGGCCCAGCCAGCAGGCTTGGCCACCAGGCGCGCGCGGGCCAGGTTCAAACCTGACCTGCGGGCCCCTGGGGTCAGCGTCAGCGGCTGCGCGCGCTGGCTGCCCCAGGACATCGACAGGTGGGCTCCACCTGTTGGGTCCTTCTCCTACCTCCAGCCAGAGAGGTGGAGATTGACGCCGGCGAGGCTGTCGTTGTCCTCAGGCCAATCTAGGAACGGGAACGGGTCCCTTGTGCCTCCACCTACCTGCTCGTGGTCGGGACGTCACCGGAGGTGGTCTGGGTCACCGTCTACGAGGTGCCCGTGGCGGAAGGGTTTCGGGTTGGTGTTGAACTAGGGGCTAGGGGCACGGATTCGCTCGGGGAAGTTAGGGGAAATTTTCCTGGTGTCAAGGGGAGTGTAATGGGAGGTCGGGCAGCGCAGGAGCCGTCGTGTAGCCGGAGATCGACCGGAGCTCAGAGGCGGAGGGGCCTCGGTCGGTCTCGAGCACCGGAGCTCTGCGAGCTCGATTGGGTGGCTAGGGAGTGTCTACTGGTTGAGCTGAAGCTGCTTGGAGGGTGTTGGGGTGCCGAGGGGACCTATTTATAGGCCAACGACGGTGACCCGACTCGGGCCCGCCGGTGACTCAGCGTGGCGCGCGTGCGAGCACAGTGAGGTGCTGGCCGCAAAACCACGGGTTCGGGACGTGGTTTAGGACCTCCTGGTGCAACGGCCGCAGAGGGAAAGCGAGTGGGGTCAAGCCGCAGCAACCGTGCATGCTCGGCCGCGTCGGGCACGCATGGGCACGCGTCTCCTGAGCTCTTGCGCGAGGGGGAGAGGGTCCCTGGGGTAGCTTTGCATTGAATGGTTGTCGGGGGAGCGTTTGGACATAACTGGGAGGTTGGGACCGGCCGGAGCATCGTCCCCTTGCTGGTGGCTCTCTGCAGCGCGCCCAGAGCGCAGTTTTGGCATGCCACGGCACGCTGGCTCGCTCTGGGGCACTTGGGACGTGTCCTCCATTTCCTGAGTGTTGCTGGGAGTGTGCCTAGCCGTTGTGGGTTAGTGGGAGCTCGAGCTGGTCAAGGGAGCAAGGAACACTAGTGTTGACATTACTGCCCTGCGGCTTAAATTGGAGTTCTTGTCACTTGTGCTTGGAGTTGGGGAGGGGCTGATTGACTGGGTACTCATGGTGTTCTGGTGCTCTAACCCACCAAGTTTGGGGCCTTGACATTGGGTAAAATAGTGGCTAGGAGGGTTTTTACCTTCCTGTTAGTAGGTGTTCGACAGTGACTTGGGGTGCTTCCACTTCACCACTGGAAATGGAACTTAACAGGTTTGGTATTGGGGTAAAAACATAGGGTTCCACCAAATCTGAGCTCCATCGAACAAGTTTGGCTTTGTAAACTTGAAAATGTCTCAAAATGACCATTACTGTCCCTTACAAAGGAAGTGTGGCCAAACAGAGTCTCACAAATCCCATCTTTGGTGTGGAGTCCTCATTTGGGGTGTCAAACACTTCTGCAAAGTTTCAGCTCCATTGGAGAAACTTTGCAATGTAGAGTTGTTCCAACTCTTCTCTGGACAGAGAGGGTTTTGGGCTCATTAGGTGCACTTCCCCATCTTGGATCAAGGTGAGATTTTTGGTGAGCACCTAATATGGCTTGGGAGGGCTCGTGTAATTTTATGGGATTTTACTGATATAATTTCCTTTGGAAACATCTCAAAAAGCTAAAACAGACAGAAATGGTTTTCAGGGTTTTACTCAAATAATATTAATATAAAATAGGGTTTTAAATCTTATATGTGTTAAAATATGTCCTTCTGAGCTTCCATGAATTTACTCAGAATTTTCTAAGGCAGGAAAGCAATTTTCCTTGTGGGAATATCATTACTGGCCTTAGAAACATACATAGATATAAAATAGGAAAATAATATTTTAAATCACCAATTAATGTTTTTAAAGAAGGAAAATAATATTTGGATCAGAGCACCAACTTTTGGTTGGAAGTGCCACTTGGCTTCATGAGCTAGTAGTGTATCCCAACATGATGAAGGTGATCTTGATATAAGGATAAGGGTTTTTGAAGAGAGCAAAATAATAAGTTTTCATAGGTTTGAGTCATCAAACAAACAAGCATATACTCAAACAAGGGTTTACATTGCACTCACAACATTATTTTAAAAAGTTCTAACAAGCTCTGATTTTTGCAACAAAAAATACTTGTGGTGAAAAACAGGGTGTGACACCTGAGCAATATCCCAAAACCTCATGGGTTGCTGCTACTGGGCCTCCTTTTGATCCATCCAATCTAACAGGCTTTTATGTGAATTATCCTATTCCTCAGATGAGTCATTTGACTCCAACTATAAACTGTTCAAAAATCAATCTAGTGAAGTATTTGCTTGATATGTTGGAACTAACTACAGGAATGGCCCTCCTGTGAGGAAAATCTGGGTTCCCAAAAGTTGCCTTGAAAATCTTCAGGTGAATGTCCCCATGACACCACCTATGAAGAATTTGAAACCCAGATCAAATTCCTCAGGAGGACCAAAGTCTTCAAGAGGATCAAAATCCTCAACTGGTCAAAATTATGCTCGTACCCGTGCTAATGCTTCTAACATGCAGGGAAATTACGAGGAATATGAATATGAGCGTTATTCTTCAAATCATTAGGTTCATAAATCCTCAAACAAGTTCTCTGCATATTCATATGAGTACTTTAACCCCGCTACTATTAAGAGAAGTGCATTAGCTTCAATGCCCCCTTTCTCATATGGTGCTCGCTGGATGATGAATGCTTTACCACCCCTTCAGATGTGGGTGGTGAAGAATTTGAACTAATCACTTCTGCAGGTCAGGTCTCCAGATGAAAATCATCATCTGAAGAATTTGCTGGAGACCTGAGGAAAATGCTTGATAGGACGCAAGCTAGTACTGGTGAAATAGAAATATTTCACACGTCCTCATAATTCTATTTATGATGAAATTCCTATCTGATGAAATTGATATCATATTCTTCAAGTCTGAAGCATATGAGATGGTAAGCTGTAGTAATTCATCTGCAGGATGAGAAACCCAAGAGTATTGACTGGGTTCTTGATAGTGGCTGCACACATCACATGACTGGTGAAAAAAGCTTGTTGATGAATATGCCACTAACTCCATCACCCCTGAAGCAAATCACATATGCTGACAAAGGTAAAAGCAAGGTATTGGGACTTGGCAAAGTGGCTATTTCCAAGGATAGGCACATGAACAAAGTAATGCTTGTTGAATCCCTTGGATTTAATCTCATGTCAGTCTCAATGCTTTGTGATCTTGATATGATTGTTATCTTTGGAAGATATAGATGTGTTGTTATCATGGAATCTGACAGATCCAAAGTCTTCGAAGGTGTTAGAAGAGGGGATTTGTACATTGTTGATTTCTCTACAGGTCCTCAACCAGCCACTTGCTTACTAGCAAAAACCCCAGAAGGGTGGCTGTGGCATCGAAGACTCGGTCATGCAGGCATGAGGAATTTGCACACGCTCGCAAAGAAGAAGCATGTCATCGGCATCGAATCAGTCAAATTCCTCAAGGATCACCTCTGTGGTGCTTGTGAATCTGGGAAAATGACCAGATCCAAGCACCCCTCGAAGACTATCATGACCACTACTCGTCCATTTGAATTGCTTCACATGGATCTTTTTGGACCTACTCATTATGCCACACTAACAAATGCAGCATCTTTATATGGTTTCGTCATAGTTGATGATTATTCCAGATATACATGGGTGCATATCATTCTATATAAAACTGAAGTGCAGGAAGTCTTCAAACGATTTTCTTCAAGGGCCTCGATGAACTTCGCATCAAGATCAAACATATCAGGAGTGATAATGGAACAGAGTTCAAAAACACTAGTCTTGATAATTATCTTGATGAACTTGGTATTACTCATGAATTGTCTGCTCCTTATACTCCTCAACACAATGGTGTCGTCGAAAGGAAGAACAGGACTCTGGTTGAGATGGCAAGAACCATGCTTGAAGAATATCAGACTCCTTGTCGCTTTTGGCCTGAAACAATCAACACTACGTGCCATATCATGAACATGGTATATCTTCACAAATTCCTCAAGAAAACCTCATATGAACTCCTCACAGACAAGAAACTCAATGTAAGTTATTTCAAAGTCTTCGGTGCAAAATGTTGGATTAGAAATCCTCACCATAGCTCAAAGTTTGCACCTAAGGCACATGAGGGTTTTATGCTCGGTTATGGAAAGGACTCGCACACCTACAGAGTCTTCAACAACTACCACAACAAAGTTGTTGAGACTGTAGATGTGCGGTTTGATGAAACTAATGTCTCGCAAAGAAAGCAATTGCCTCCTGATCCAGATAAGCTGTCTCCTGAGGAAGCAATAGAGCTCAATGCTACAGAAGACATTGTTCCCACTGAGGAAATTGATGAAGAAATCATTCCCAGCACTGATGAAAATCAAGAAGATGCTCCTAAGGAAATTGCTCCAGAACCAATTCCTCAGTCCAGACGAAATCCTCAACGAGCTCACCCGAGGATTGCAAATGAAGTGGAACTTGACAAAATCCTCAATGACATCAACGCGCCAGGTCCTCTCACTCGCTCAAAAGCTTCACACTTAGTTAACTTTTGTGGGCATTTCACCTTTGTGTCTATCACAAGACCTTCAAAAGTTGCTGAGGCTTTCCTGGAACCGGAGTGGATCCAAGCTATGCAAGACGAACTTCTTCAATTCAAGTTGAATGACGTATGGGAGCTCGTCAAACGACCAGATCCTCGCAAGCACAATATCATCGGAACCAAGTGGATTTTTCGAAACAAGCAAGATGAGGACGGTCAAGTGGTGAGGAATAAGGCACGACTTGTAGCCCAAGGCTACACACATGTTGAAGGAATAGATTTCGATGAAACTTTTGCACCCGTTGCTAGACTTGAAGCTATTCGAATACGACTTGCTTATGCTAATCATCATAACATAATCTTATATCAAATGGATGTGAAAAGTGCATTCCTCAATGGTAAGATTGAGGAAGAAGTATATGTTGCTCAGCCCCCAGGTTTTGAGGATCCAAAGAATCAAGACAAAGTCTTCAGACTTAAAAAGGCGCTCTATGGTGTCAAGCAAGCCCCTCAGGCATGGTATGATACATTGAAGGAATTCCTCATGAAGAAAGGCTTCAAACCTGGTTCACTCGATCCAACTCTTTTCACTAAATCCTATGATAATGAACTATTTGTGTGCCAGATATATGTCGATGACATCATATTTGGCTGTACTGACAAACGCTACAGTGATGAATTTGCTTACATGATGAGTGAAGAATATCAGATGTCTATGATGGGGGAGGTGAAATTCTTCTTAGGTCTTCAAATTCGTCAACAACGCAATGGGATCTTCATATCACAGGAGAAATACCTCAAGGACGTTCTGAGGAAATTCGACGTGCATGAATGCAAAGGTGCAAAGACTCCAATGCCTACCAACGGCCACCACTTCACTGAAGAAATGGTAAAGAATTTGATCAGCAGGTATATCGCTCTATGATTGGATCTTTACTATATTTATGTGTATCTAGGCCAGATATAATGCTTAGTGCTTGCATGTGTGCACGTTTTCAAGCAAAACCGAAGGAATCACACCATAAGGCTGTGAAGCACATTCTTCGATACTTAGCTTACACACCAACACTAGGATTATGGTACCCCAAGGGCTCGAATCTTCATCTTGTGGGATATTCTGATTCTGACTATGCTGGTGACCGTGTGGATCGCAAGTCAACCTCTGGCACATGTCATTTCCTCGGAAGATCACTAGTATGCTGGTCCTCAAAGAAGCAGAATTGCGTATCACTCTCCACTGCCGAAGCTGAGTACATTGCTGCTGGTTCATGCTGTGCTCAATTGCTATGGATGAAGCAAACCCTCAAGGACTACGGCATCAACATGAAGAATGTGCCTCTCTACTGCGACAATGAGAGTGCAATCAATATTGCATACAACCCAATACAGCACTCGATGACCAAGCACATCCAGATTCGTCATCATTTTCTTCGGGACCATGTACTCAAGGGCAATATCCTAATCGACCATGTGAAGACTGACGATCAACTGGCAGATATCTTCACCAACCCCTTGGATGAGAAAAGGTTTTGCAAGTTGCGATGTGAGCTAAATATCTTAGAATCTTCAAATGTTTTGTAAAAACATGCACACATCCCAACACTTATGCCAAATTGATGACTTAGATGTGCAACACATGATGAATCGATTTTCTTCAACTAATAAAGAATATCAGTCTGAGTGTGAAGAAATCAATGAAGAAATTGATTCTGAGGGCCCTACGACAATTGTACGCGGCGTCTGTAATCAACATTCTTATATGGTGGGTCACGCCACCACCCAACTTGAAATTCCTCAAGTTGAATTTCTTCAAAGCTGAATTTCTTCAAAAGTTGATTTTCTTCAAAACAATTGTTCTTCAAAATCGTTTTTCTTCAAAAATGAAATTCATCATCATGAAGTTTTGTCACAAAATCCTCAAGTTAATAAAAATCTTCAAAATCACTTGATGATTTTTGTTTACCTTGATAGACTGTGATTTCAAGTCCTCAACAGCATTCACTTATAGCTATTTCTTCAATTTGATATTTCATCTAAGTGAATGTGATCGGACCCTACTTTCCCTCTATGCTACTCTCACCCAGTCTATTCAATTCTTCATATGCCATCTACTTGAAACTTTGTTCGAAATCCTCACCGCGTCCTTGTCAGCTGATGATTTCGTAACAAAATCCTCAAATCTTCAAAAATATTTTTTTTCAGTAACTCAACCCCACTTTCCACGTTCGGATAACCACGATCTCCACGATATCAACCGCTTCAGTCGTGGGCTACACGTGTCGTGCGGAGACATAGAGACAGGGGCTATTTGGTCCGATATTTTCGCGCCAACAGTTACCGCCTGGCTATAAATATGTCCCCATCTCCCTTCGGTAAAATCTTCTTCGTCCCATCGCCCTCCTGCTACAGCAAAGCTCAAAAGCCCTAGCGCTACCGCTAGAAGTCTTGACGCCGACGAAGAAGAGCTTGACTGCCTCGACCTCTCCGTCGCCGAAACCACGCCGGAACCGGACCATCTTCGTCCGCTGCCGCCATAGCTGTCCTGTATTTCCGAGCTAGGGCGCATTGGACACGCAACGAAGAGCATCTACTGCTACTCCCTTCTCTGTTCTTCGTGCGCGACCATCTAGGTTAAATAAAAACCCTATTTTTACAGCTTGTTTGATCTACTATTTTACCTTAGAGATGTGAAATCTGTTTTTCCTCAAGTATCCATCAGTTTCTTTTTCCTCAAACACTGCCTATCACCCAACTATTGATGAACTTCACTAAGCATCTAAGATTTTCACGAGATTCCTAAATTGTGCAAATTTTCGAATCTGTACAACTCTGGAACCCAAGAAGAGTGTGCTTAGACGAATTCCTCAACCACTGGTCAAATTCCTCAACTTTAAAAAAAATCATTTCATCAAATCTGAGAACGCATATGACCTCTCCAAATTACTCGCAACTATACTCTGTTCACAGGTACAAACATGTCAGCTAATGAATCTCTAGGTTCTCATCAACTTAACTCATTTGCAGTGTTTCTTGAAGAAAATCCGCAAGTTTCATCAGAATCATTGAGAGTTCAATTTCCTCAGCAAAAGCCTCAGCTGAAGAAAATGGAAGATGAAAGGAAGCAAAAAGGTGGCAAGAAGATCGAGCAGAACACTGCCATAGATATCCCTGAGGATATATACCTAGAATACTGCACTCCTGGTGAACAAGAATCTATGCCCAAGAGAAATATAAGGCTTCAAAAGATAGAACGCCGATGGGCTAAGGAGTGGAAAGAGTACAGATTCGTCACTCCTAAGTATGCGAAAAAATCGCTCTGAAGCCTACTGGCAAACGTCCTCCTCTTGAGAGTTATCAGGATGCACACCCCTCAAGCCTCAAGACAATTGATGACTATCCTGAGGAAAAGACAAAACACTTGTCAAAACATCAGAAGCAAGCAGAAGCTGTTGTGAGGAAGTTCAATGAATAATCTGTTGCTGCTGCAACTGCCGCCACTTCCTGTGCAACTGAGACATCTGGTACGGCCATTCCTCAAATGAAGTTTGTGCCACCAAAACCAAAGGCTTCAAAGCCTCAAGAGAAAATACCTCAAAAAGTTGCACCAGCATCAACACCAAAACCCTCAGCACCACAAAAGGCTTCAAAGCCTGAACAGAAGCCGATAGTGAAGCAATTGCCCACTGTCTCCAGCTCCTCAGTCCCGTCTGCAACAAGCTCGGAGATAAAGTCTTCACCGACTCCCCTGAAGACTAAGGTGACTGCTGGGAGAGGAACAAGACCAAGAGCAAGAAAAATCATCAAGGTTCCTTCTGCATCAGAAGGTAGTGATGAATTTGATGATGACACTCTGCAAGCCATCATCATAAACAAGCAAGAAAGGGTAGCTCAAGCTTCTAGCAGCTCCATTCTCTCGCCATGGATCCAAAAGTCCTCCTGGATTACATCAACATCTGGTATGAGGACCCCAACACTCCAATCGATGATTTGAAGCTTCCCCCAGGCATCACCCACATGGTGGCCACATTCATCAACGAGGCCAAGTGGAAGGAGCAGCAAGCCAAACAGGCTAAGGTTGCAAAGCTCAAAAAGGAAAAATTCCTCAGGCAGAATCTCCTCAACCTGACGCCTAATGCACTTGTGTCTACACAGGCTGAATTGGAGACTTTGACTGACAAGTACTCTAAGCTTTCTGATCGTCAAAGTCTCAAAAACAACTTCATCAAATTTGCCACTAACGAAGTTGATGATTACAATAGGAAGGCTGCCCCTCCAGTACCAACTCCTCAGCCTTTGATTGAAGAACCAGCTGATGAAACTGCTCATGGTGAGGAAATCCCTCAAGTAAGCCATGCTAATGAACCGGCTATTGAGGAAATTGTCAAGGAAAATTCAGCTGATGACTCTGCTACAGCTGGTGAAACTGCTCCAGCTGCTTCTAAGCAAGCTGATGACTCTGCTCCACCTGGTGCTTCTAAGCCAGCTGATGAAACTGCTTCAGCTGACAAAACACCTTCACCAAAAGCTTCAACGGTGAAGAAAATGACTCTGTCTGCACCAGATGTGAAGAACACCACGGTTGCTGAAAAGTAAGCCAAGAAAAGAAAAGTTTCATCAGCAGAAGAATTAACTGAGGCCAAGCGCCTCAAAGCTCTTGAAGAAAATTCACCTCTGGATCCTGTGCCTCTCAATGTTGCTCCATCATATGAGATGAACACCTTCGAAAGCGAAGACAAGGAGCACGGGGCAGATGAGGAAATGAAGAATTCTGAATCTGAGGAACATACTGATGAGGAAATTCGCATTGATGAAAGTTCTCAGTCCTTCATTCCTCATGAAGAAACTGCACAAGGATCAGCTACACCAGCTGATGAATCTGGCTCCTCCACCAAGCAAGCTCCTCACGCTAAGGAAAAACAAAGTGAAAATTCTCAGCCTGATGAAATTCACAATCCTGAGCAAAGTCATCAACCCGAGGCTCAGGCTGACCCAATTCCTCCTCCTAAGCAAAACCCTCAAGCTGAGGCTCAGGATGAACCAATTCCTCCTCCAGAGCAAAACCCTCAACAGGAAGCTCCGGTTGACGACATTCCTCAACCAGAGCATGCTCCTCAGCCTGAAGCACAAGCTGATGAAATTCCTCACCCTGAGGATCATGCTGCGGACAATGCATGAGATCCTGAAAATGCCTTTGTCATCCTCAACCCAGCATCTGCAATAGTTGTCTCTCCTCAAGTCAAGCGGCAAAATCTTCAGCCAATGCAGCGTTAGCCGTTCTCCAAGCGGCCAAAGTTTCAAAAGGAGTCCTTCTTTGAAGAACGTATGTTCTTCATCGAAGAAAATCCCTATGACAAGCCTCGCATCAGGCATCTGAAGTTTTGGACAAGGACACAGCCCAACTACTATGCCTCTGTGTTGTGTGGAAGAAACAAGATTTTCCAGCACAGGCACATTCCTCACGTTGAGCTTGAAAAAATTCCATGCTTTCTCCAGTCCTCAACGTCCTTTTTGAAGCTGGACTCCTCCCAATGTACTCTGATATTTGTGATTGGAATGGTAAACTCATTCTTCCATTCTATGCAACTCTGCACATCTCTAGAGATCCAACAGACATCAACACATGGGTGCTGGATTGGATGACGCAGAACACACACTTCAAGGCTCCTGCCAATGAGCTGTTGCATGAACTTCCGGTGTCAATTCCCTCAGAGCAGGCAGTAAAGCTGTCTGATGAACGTGAGCTGGCAAACAAGCTGATAGATGTCCTCATGAAGCCTCTGGCTAAGGGGCAACCACCAAGAACAACCTTCCTGGTCCATGAACTGAAATATGAACCCAGGACGGTTTGCAGAATCCTTTGCAGCGTTCTTGCGCCAATCAAAGGCCATGATGATGAAGAAGACGTCTTAGGCATCATGAAGAATATCCTCTTCAACATCACACATGGCATTCCCAACAGCATCCATGATTTCTTCTTGAGGACTTTGGCCGAAAATGCTATGGCCCCTTTTGACCTGAAGATTTACGCTCCATGGATCATGAGATTCATCACAGGCAGGTCAGGCATCAACTATCACGCTGATTTCAACAACCATATCGGTTATATGCCTCCTCTTAGGGTCAACAAGAAGACTTTCGAGCCTGTTGAAGGAAAAGGCAAGTCTGTCATTGATGAAGGCAGTCGACCCCTTGATGGCCTGTTCCGAGAGCCAGAAGCTTATTCCTCATGGCATGACACTGAAACCCATCCTCCAAGTCCTGTTGCTCCAAGGGTGCTGAATACCAGAGAGCTTCTTCTCAGTCTTCACCAGAAGGTGGATCGGAATCACAAGTGGGTCAAACGCCAGTTCGGCGCCATTGTGAAAACCCTCAATGAAACGCAGAATGCTGTGAAGCCTAACCATCATTATCTTCATGAGGTTTTTGATCGCAACTGGGCCACACTGGCTCATTTGAAGACTCCAGCAGAACTTGAAGAATTGGAGTTTGTGCGGGACTTCGACTGATCGTGGCCGCCAAAGAAGAAATTCAGGCCCATTACAGTTCCAGACCTTGAGGACAATTCCTTTTTTTCATTCCGCACTGCTGAAACATATGAAGATCAACAAGATACTGCCATCGGTCCAAGGAGCAAGTCTGCTCCCAAGAATCCTCATGCGTCTTCCTCAACTGCCAAGAAGTGAAAGTCTTCACGGGTGTTAGTCCTCAGTTTGTCCCTTTTTGTCACTTGATGACAAAGGGGGAGAAACTTGAGAGTTAGTCTTCACACGAGATATTTTGGGGGCTTATAAACTTTATTTAAGTTACAAACTCTTGGCTCTTCTGAAGTGTTTTATGTAATGAGTTGTAACTTAAGCCCGATGGTACTCTGACGTTTTTGAACGTTTTTCTTCGCATGCTTATTCCTCAAAATTTTAATGCATGCATGTTGGAATTCGTCAGATACCATTTGTCATCATGCATCCTCAATTTATTCATACTATATGTCGTATGTATGCATGATTTACAAGACTCACGGGGAGATCTCCATGATATAAATCATCAATGTGCATTTTCTATGAAAAGCAAAATCCTCAAGATATGCACATCTTCAGGGGGAGTCTCTCTGAATCTTGATTTCAAATTCCTCAAATGAGTATTTACACTTCATATTTTTATCTCTGTTGAAGACTAAACCTAATTTTCATCAACCACCAAAAAAGGGGGAGATTCTAAGTGCATCTAGTGCCCCTTAGTGATTTTGGTGGTTTGAAATCTTATAGGTTAAGTATCTAATGTGTTCTTGAGTGTACACAGGATCTATAAGTCGCTGAGCAGTTTGAAATATTCGATAAATATCGACCCCTAAAAATGTATATCTTCGGTTGAAGAAATTGGTCTGAAGCTGAAGAATTGAATCGCCAAGAATTTGCGATGAAATTGATATTCCTCATGAAGATATTGAAAATGAGGAATTCGGTGTGTCCTGAAGAAAATCAATCTGAAGACATTCAAGCATGAAGATTTATCCTTTATGTTTTATTTTCTTCACACTTGAGTAATAGGAACACCGTACTGTTAAAGGGGGTCGAGGTAACACATTGGAATGAATTTCCGCATGATGCTCAACCCAAGCCTAATCCTACCAGAAGCCTCAAGTGAGGAATATGAGAGACATGAGGACTCTCACAGTTGAGGATCCCGACCGTTATCGATAGCCACGCCACATCATTGGTCTTATCCACACCAACGGTCATATTATTTAAGGGCATTAATGTCAAATCATGTCGGGATGCTCCCAGGCTATAAATAGCCGCCCCCACAACCATTAGCTGGTTGGCTGCTCCGTTAGAAACTGACACTTTTCATAAGAGCAACCCAAATTCCTCAGAGTCTTCGAGAGTAATTCATCAGTGAGGAAATACCCCAAACACCAAACCACAAACCAAAAACCAAGTGATTGAGCATCACTGAAGAAGTTGTTCCTGTGTGGGACTGAAGCCTTTTACCTTTGAGGACTGTGCATTCTCCAGACGGTTAGGCGTCATGGTTTAGAGCAATCCAGCAGTCAACTGTGGATCGCCAGGTAACCAAGTTTGTGAGGGTTTGGAAGTCTGCCCTGAAGACTTACCACGAGTGTTGGGCTCGGACTGTGTGTTCTTAGCCCAAGGAGAATACGGTAGGTAAAGTGTGTCCCAGGACTGTGTGTCTTTTGGTTTCAATACCAAGCCGCTCCAAACTAGATGTACAACTGTTACAGCAGTTGGAACTGGGTCATCAACCACTGTCTTCACTGTGAAACAAGTTCTATTTCCTCAACTCTTTATATTCCTCAGACTGTGTGTTGATGATTTTCACTTTCACTGTTTGAAAAATTTGCTGAAGACTTTCTCTGAAATTCCTCACCCCAAATTCTTCACGTGAGTTAATCCTCATCTGTTTTCTGTGTGCCTGCATACTGCGCAAACTATTTTCATATTCTTCATCCTGAAGACCTGCTGTAGTGATACTTTGCACTCCTGATCCTTTGTTGTTTCCGTTGTAAGTTAGTCATCAGTGAGGAATTTCCTCAAAAGGAATTTCCTCCATGATGAAATTCTAAAAATCTCCTATTCACCCCCGTCCAGTCGATATAACGCACTTTCAAATGTTGCTTGCTAAAGTCATAACTCCTTCAATTTGTGTCAATTCCGATTGAGCAGTGTCTAGCCCGAATCATACTCCGAGTGAAGAGTGATCCTCACACTCGGGGGCTTAGCAGCGAACATGATTCGCCTAAGTAACAAAACCTTTCCGAGTGAATAACAAACTATTCACTCGGATGCTTAGCCACGAACCAGTCTTCGCCTAAGTACAAATGATACTCCGAGTGAAGAGTGATCCTCACACTCGGGGGCTTAGCTGCGAACATGATTCGCCTAAGTAACTAAACCTTTCCGAGTGAATAACAAACTATTCACTCGGATGCTTAGCCGCGAACCAGTCTTCGCCTAAGTACAAACCATACTCCGAGTGAAGAGCGATCCTCACACTCGGGGGCTTAGCTACGAACATGATTCTCCTAAGTAACAAACCCTTTCCGAGAGAACAAAAAACTATTCACTCGGATGCTTAGCCGCGAACCAGTCTTCGCCTAAGTACAAACAATACTCCGAGTGAAGAGCGATCCTCAGACTCGGTGGCTTAGCTACAAACATGATTCGCCTAAGTAACAAAACCTTTCCAAGTGAATAGCAAACTATTCACTCAGATGCTTAGCCGCGAACCAGTCTTCGCCTAAGTACAAACCATACTCCGAGTGAAGAGCAATCCTCACACTCGGGGACTTAGCTGCGAACATGATTCGCCTAAGTTAGGAAACCTTCTCGGGTGAATAACAAACTATTCACTCGGATGCTTAGCCGCGAACTAGTCTTCGCCTAAGTACGAAACATACTCCGAGTGAAGAGCAATTCTCTCACTCGGGGGGCTTAGTTGCGAACATGATTCGCCTAGGTTAAAAAACCCTTCCGAGTGGATAACAAACTATTTACTCGACGCTTAGCTTTGAACCAGTTTTCGCATGAGTACGAAATGTACTCCGAGCGAAGAGAAATTCTCACATTCGGGGGCTTAGCGGCGAACACGATTCGCCTAAGTAAAAATATACTCCGAGTGAAAGGAAAACTTTACACTCCGAGACTTAGCTGCAAGAAAATCGCTTAAGTCAAAAAACTTTTCCGGAATGAATAGCAATCTATTCACTCGGGAGAAACCAAGCAAATCTCAAAAGCAAATAAATTCAAAATAGCTCGACGCGGATCAAAGTCATCCGTGCAGCCAGAAAGTACCCAGGTTCCAAACACGAACGAAGTTTAACGGTACATAAAACACTCGGCATACCGGGGCAAATTTATGTTTTGGGAGTAACGACAGTTTTCTTTTCAAGGCTCCCCAGGACTTTGCGGGCTCGACGAAGGTATTGAGATCAATTCCATCGGCAATGCAAGTTGAAGTGCTGATGAAAGTCTCCATGAAGTTCTCAAACTAGAGTTTCTTTGTGTTCGCAACTTGGAGCGCCTTCAGCTTGTCTTCTCTCGCCTCCTTGCAATGGACCCTCACGAGTGAGAGGGTGACATCAGCTCCACACCGCGCGGCTGACTTCTTCCATGCTTGGAACCTGTCAGGAACCCGACCCAGGCGGTCGATCAGAGCCTCCAGTTCAATTTGGAAAGTGTCCTCAGGCCACAATTCCTTGTCAATTCTCCCCACGGAAGCTCACAGTCGAGCGATGTACCCTTGAACCTTCAGGAGGCGACAGTTGAGGCGGTACATATCTACGGCTAAGGCGTCAGGGACGGGCGTCTTGATGGGGTCTAGGTACGGCTGCACCTGGAAGTTCTCGTTATCAAAGTCCGGAAAAAATTCTATGGGAGAAGAAAAACGAAGCATCAGTCACATTTCAATCGGCGAAATCCATAAGTATTCACTCGGTGAGGAGAACGTACCAATGAGTGCCACAAGCATATTCGCGAGGAAATCCTTCACAAACTTTTCTATGGCGTTTACCCTCTTCGCCATGGAATCGAGATTTTTTCCCCACTCCATTCTTTCTTTCTTCATTTTAGCATTTTCTTCCACCAACATACTAAAGTAAGCAAGCTTCTGCTCATCAGCTTCGGACTTCTCCTTAAGCTTTGCAAGGACTTGGTCCTTGTCTTCAAGCACCTTCTTCAAAGTGTCGTACTCCAGCTGCAGCTGGTTCTTTTCTGATTCTACCTCGGTGTATTTCGACCCAATCTCGCAAGCCTTTTGAAAAACATCAACCATTCATTTCAGTCGACGCTTCTCTTTTTTCTACATCCGAGTGGAGAAATACGTTTCAGTCGACAATATTATTTTTCTACTTACAGTGGAGAAATACAATTCATTCGACCAACTAGCGGCCCGCCGCACCCACCCAAGTTCTTAAGACTAACGCCCGTCGTAAACGATCGACATTAGTCTCGGGGACTACACCCAGTGGGTGCACTTAGCGTGCCCCCACTGGATATGAAACTACTCGACCAGATCCGTCTTGCCGAGTAAAATACAAACTGATTCCCAATTAGACCCCTGAAGAGGCAAGCACTCGAAAACGGTCTCGGGGACTACACCTAGTGGATGCACTAAGAGTGCCCCCACTGGATACAAAACCACTCGACCATAGCATGACTCTTCAAACCAGACTCCTGCCGATGCAAGTATTCGACAACAGTCTCGGGGACTGCACCCAGTGGGTTCACTCAGCGTGTCCCCACTGGAATAAAGACAAACTACTACACAACGTACCCCTAGTCGGTGTAAAGTAAGATTGACAAGATTCAATCGGAAAACAAGATTGACAAGATTCAATCGGAAATTAACTTACAGCGGAACTTACTCGGATGTTCGCCTGTAGCATCGAGCCGGTATCATACGCCAACTTACTGGCCTCGAACACCTCCTTAGTCCGCTGCATCATGAGCCCAGATTGCATAGCCTCTTTTGCAAGTCCAGTCTAATCCTATGGGACACGTTGCATGGAAAATGCAAGCATCGAAGAGGTTGGTGTCGCAACAGTGGAAACATGAGTTACCGGAGGTGTAGTCGGTACAGTCATCATAATAGTCGATCCAGTCAGACAGGTTGTAACCATAGCAGCCGAAATGACTGGAAGCACACTCGACACGGGCATCACAGGCATACTTGACGCAGGCGTTACACGCATGGCTTGAGTCCGTTCTACAGCTGTATGCTGCGACTCTTGTTCGTCTTCTAAGAAAATGACGTCTCAAGCTGCAACTGTGATGACCAAATTAGTCGACAGATCCAATACATAAAACAGAGTAAAGTTAATGCTTATCGTACCTAGTCGAGGAGTAGGCTTATCCACGACGTCCAAGTTCATGTGGTCCTCTCTAGCCTCGAAAAGTCCAAGTCCATGTGATCCAATCCATAAAGATGATAATACTTAAAATCTATGCTATATGCGTAGCTAGGGACGTTAAACACTATCACTTCATGGGAGTCAACACAATGAATAAAATTTATTTTACTTTTGCTTTCTGTTCTTGCGTGTTTGCACAATTATGCTACTTTTATAATTGCGTTTTTCTGTTTTGTTTAGTGTTTGTACCAAGCAAAGCCTTTGGAATCACGTGGGGTATTAGTTGCTTTAATCATGTTGAAAAACAGAAACTTTTGCATCGTGTAGAAAAAATTATAAAAATCACAGAAACGTCAAAAGTGTCTGAATTTTGTATACAATATTGATATAAAAATACCCTACATTTTAATAACTTCTCAGAATTTTTGGAGTTACAGAAGTATAAGTAAATTTCAAATCTATATAGACTGTTCTGTTTTTAACAGATTCTGTTTTCTTTGCGCTATGTGCTTATTTTAACGATTCTATGGTTTATATTGTTGGCAATATGCTCTAGAGGCAATGATAAATAGTTATTATTATATTTCCTGTTTAAAGATAATCGTTTATTGTCCTTGCTATAATTGTATTGAATGAAAACATAGATACATGTGTGAATACATAGACAAAACAATGTCCCTAACAAGCCTCTAGTTGGCTAGACAGTTGATCAAGGATAGTCAAGGTTTTCTGACTATGTGCAAATGTTGTTGCTTGATAACTGGATCAATCATTAGGAGAATCATGTGATGGACTGGACCCAAACTATGAACGTAGCATATTGATCGTCTCGTTTTATTGCTATTTTTTCTGCGTGTCAAGTATTTATTCCTAGGACCATGAGATCATATAACTCACTGGCACCGGAGAAGTACCTTGTGTGCATCAAACGTCACAACGTAACTGGGTGACTATAAAGGTCTTATATAGGTATCTCCGAAGGTGTCCGTTGAGTTAGCATGGATCAAGACTGGGATTTGTCACTCCGTGTGACGGAGAGGTATCTCGGGGCCCACTCGGTAATACAACATCACACACAAGCCTTGCAAGCAATGTGACTAAGTGTAAGTCACGGGATCTTGTATTACGGAACGAGTAAAGATACTTGCCGTTAACGAGATTGAAATAGGTATGCGGATACCGACGATCGAATCTCGGGCATGTAACATACCGAAAGACAAAGCGAATGACATACGGGATTATATGAATTCTTGACACTGAGGTTCAACCGATAAGATCTTCGGAGAATATGTAGGATCCAATATGGGCATCCAGGTCCCGCTATTGGATATTGACTGAGGAGTGCCTCGGGTCATGTCTACATAGTTCTCGAACCCGCAGGGTCTGCACACTTAGGGTTCGGCAATGTTTTTAGTATAGTTGAGTTGTATGTGTGGTTACCGAATGTTGTTCGGAGTCCAGGATGAGATCACGGACGTCACGAGGGTTTCCAGAATGGTCCAGAAACGAAGATTGGTATATAGGATGGTTTCATTTGGTCACCGAAAAGGTTTGGGCAATTCCGGCAGTGTACCGAGAGTGACGAATGGGTTTCGGGAGTTCACGCTAGGGGCCCACCCACCCGGGAGTGATCCCAAGGCCCTAGGGTGGCACCACAATTCCTTAGTGGGCTGATGGAGTCAGCCCAAGGAGCCCATGGCGCCACATAAGAAAATACCAAAAATAAAAGAAAAAGAAAAGGGAAAGTGGGAGGTGGGATGGAAGGGGAGGACTCCTCCTTCCCAAACCGAATTGGAGGAGGATTCCTCCTCCTCCTAGCACCGGCGCACCCTTGAGGGCCTTGTCCCTCAAGGCTAGCCCCTCCCCCTCTGTCCTATATGTAGTGGAGGTTTAGGGCTTTTTGAGACACAACTTTCCCACGTGCAACTCTAGCCTAAACCAGACAGTTCCACCTCTAGATCGGATTTCTGCGGAGCTCGGGCGGATCCCTGCAGGAGTAGATCATCACCACCACCGGAGTGTCGTCACGCTGCCGGAGAACTCGTCTACTTCTCCATCTTCCTTGGTGGATCAAGAAGGCCAAGATCATCGTCGAGCTGTACGTGTGCTGAACGCGGAGGTGCCGTCCGTTCGGCGCTAGATCGGAACGGATCGTGGGACGGATCGCGGGACGATTCGAGGGACGTGAAGACGTTCAACTACATCAACCGCATTTCTTAACTCTTCCTGTTGTGCGATCTACAGGGGTACATAGATCCAAATCTCCACTCGTAGATGGACATCACCATGATAGTTCTTCGTGTGCGAAGGAATTGTTTTGTTTCCCATGCAACGTTCCCCAACTATGGCATCATGAGCTAGGTTCATGCGTAGATGTTATATCGAGTAGAACACAAAAGGTTTTGTGGACGGTGATGTTCGATTTGCTACCCTCCTTAGTATTTTCTCAATTCAGCGGTATTGTTGGATTGAAGCGGCTCGTACCGACATAACTCATACGCTTACGAGAGACTCGTTTCATCGATTGAGATGCAACCTCGTTGCATAAAGATGACTGGCGGGTGCATGTTTCTTCAACTTTAGTTGAATTGGTTTTGACCGAGGCGGTCCTTGGAGATGTTAAATAGAAATTTGCACATCTTCGTTGCAGTTTTTGCGTAAGTAAGATGCGATCATACTAGATACCCATAGAAGCCACGTAAAACATGCAACAACAAATTACAGGACGTCTAACTTGTTTTTGCATGGTATGCTTGTGATATGATATGGCCAATGGCGTGATGTGATATATCATACGTCTCCGTCATATCTATAATTTTTTATTGTTTCATGCCAATATTCTACAACTTTCATATACTTTTGCCAACTTTTTATACTATTTTTGGGACTAACATATTGATCCAGTGCCCAGTGCCAGTTCTTGTTTGTTGCATCTTTTTTGTTTCACATAATATCCATACCAAATGAAGTCCAAACGCAATAAAAACCTACGTGGATTTTTTTGGAATATTTATGATTTTTGTTAAGAATAATCAACGCGAAACGATGCCCGAGGGGGTCACGAGCCCAGGAGGCACGCCATACCCCCCAGGCGTGCCTGGTAGGCTCGTGACCAACCCCTAAGGCGGTTGGGGCCCTTCTTTCACCGCAAGAAAGCTGACATCCGGAAAAACTCGTGTTAAAAGTACACCTCAATCAGAGTTACGGATCTCCGGGAATTAAAGAAACGGTGAAAGGCCTGAATCTGGGAGCGCAAAAACAGAAGGACACAGAGAGAGAGATCCAAATTTCAGAGGGGATCTCGCCCCTCCGCCGCCATGGAGACCATGGACCAGAGGGGAAACCCTTCTCCCATCTAGGGAGGAGGTCAAGGAATAAGAAGAAGAAGGGGGGCTCTCTCCCCCTCTCTCTCGGCGGCGCCGGAACGCTGCCCGGGACATCATCGTGTGACGGTGATCTACACCAACACCTCCGTCATCTTCACCAACACATCCATCACCTTCCCCCATCTATATCCAGCGGTCCACTCTCCCCCAACCTGGTGTACCCTCTACTTGAACATTGTTCTTTATGCTTCATATTATTATCCAATGATGTGTTGCCATCCTATGATGTCTGAGTAGATTTTCGTTGTCCTCTCGGTGATTGATGAATAGCTCTTATTGGTTTAATTTGCTTGTGATTATGTTGCTGTCCTTTGGTTCCCATCATATGAGCGCGCATGTGGAGCACACCATAGGGTTAGTAGTATGTTGATAGGAATATGTATTGGAGGGCAAGGGTGACAAAAGCTTCAGCCTAGCATAGAAATTGATGCATATGGGATTGAAGGGGGACTAATATATCTTATTGCTATGATTGGGTTTTACCTTAATGAACGTTAGTACTTGCGGATGCTTGCTAATAGTTCCAATCATAAGTGCATAGAATTCCAAGTAAGGGATGACATGCTAGCAGTGCCCGCTCCCACATAAAACTTGTTATCGGTCTAGTAACGTAGTCAATTGCTTAGGGATAATTCCGCAACTCCTACCACCACTTTTCCACACTCGTTAAACTAACGTAATTGTTTCTTTATCTAAACAGCCCCTAGTTTTTATTTACGTGTTCTTTATTATCTTGCAAACCTATCCTATCACACCTACAAAGTACTTCTAGTTTCATACTTGTTCTAGGCAAAGCGAACGTAAAGTGTGCGTAGAGTTGTATCGGTTGTCGATAGAACTTGAGGGAATATTTGTCCTACCTTTAGCTCCTCGTTGGGTTCGACACTCTTACTTATCGAGAAAGGCTACAATTGATCCCTTATACTTATGGGTTATCAAGACCTTTTTCTGGCGCCGTTGCCGGGGAGAGATAGCGTGGGGTGAATATTCTCGTGTGTGCTTGTTTTCTTTATCACTAAGTAGATTTATTTGCTGTTCTAAGTTGTTCTCTATCTTTACTTATGGATATGGAACATGAAATACCAAAAAAATTAGGTGTACTTGTTACTCATGGAGATGGGGAACCTCCTAAAACCCTTGATGCTCGTTATGTGGAAAATATTATGCACTTCTTTAATAATCCCGAGAAAACCCCATTCAATTATATAATGGGATACACGTTGGATCAACGTGAATACTTTAGGGATTATCGCTTGACTAAAAAAAGGAAACTATTATGGGATCAAATTCATATGTTGAGATGGTATGCTTGGGATCTATGCTTGAGATATGATATTATGTGTTGCTCTAGGATGAAGTCTAAACACCTTCCCTTTTCTTGTAAATTTAATCCTAATGAAACCTTGGCTTCTTATGCTAATGGTATATATGATTACTATAATGTGGAACAAATAGAAGAGTTTGTTGCTTTTATGGGTGCTTATGAAATTGAAGCTGTGTTTAAAAAGTGTGATGATAATGATGATGTTGTTTACCGATCTGAAAATTTGGTTATGCTTCGTTATAGTTATACTAATTATGAATATAATGCCCATATTTATCGATTTATTGAGAAATTTCCTGCTGCCCAAGAAGAGACTAATATTTTGCAGGAAACTATGGTAGAAGAAAATGCTGAAACTATGAGCTCATTAGATGAAAAAGATGACGAGGAGAGCGAAGAACAAAAGCAGGAAGAGCTGACTAGCTACCCATTCCCACATTCTAATGAGAGTAACTCTTCAACTCATACATTGTTTAATTTCCCTTCGTTCTTACCGAAGGATGAATGCTATGTTGATTGCTATGATCCCTTGGATTCGTTTGAAATATCCCTTTTAGATGAACTAGATGCTTGATATGCTTGTGGCCATGATGCCAATATGAATGATGCTTATGAGGATGAACTTGCTATAGTTCCTTATGTTAAACATGAAATTTTTGCTATCACACTCACTTACGATAGTCCTATTATCTTTTTGAACTCTCCCAACTACACTATATCGGAGAAGTTTGCTCTTATTAGGGATTACATAGATGGGTTGCCTTCTACTATTACACATGATGATTTTGATGAATATAATATGCATGTGCTTGCTGATCCTACTTGCAATTATTATGAGAGAGGAACTACATCTCCACATCTTGATGTTTCCAATACGATAAAATTGCAAGAAACTGCTTATGCTATGTATTGGCCTTTACTTGATGTGCATGAATTGTTCTTTTATGACATGCCAATGCATAGGAAGAGAGTTAGACTTCGTCATTGCATGATATATGTTACCTTGTGCTCACTACTAAATTACAAATCATTGTTAATTAAAATTGGCTTTGATATACCTCGGGATTCGTGTGGATCCATTACTTGAGCACTTTATTCCTAGCTTAATGGATTTAAAGAAAGCGCTGCCTGGGAGACAACCCGGAAGTTATAGAGAGTCATTTATTTCTGTTGAGTGCTTTTATATAGTTTAAAAACAAAAAAAATATAGAGGGGAACTTAAAAACTTTTTCCAAAAGAGAAGCAATTGAAAGGTGATGCATTGCGGAAGTGAGGGTCGACGTTGAACACTTGTGTTCATGCTCATGGAAACAACGTAGAATTTTTTATGGAAGTTTATCACAAAATAAATTATCCCCTTGTACAATTCTATTGTATTATAAAAATAATGTTCCATGTAAAGCCTTTATGATTAGTTTGGGTGATAGTTGTTTGATCATGCTGAAAAAGACAGAAACTTTGCACTCATGAAATCATTTCTTATTCCTATACAGAGAGCTACTCAGTTGATTCTTTTTGCTGATGATTGATATACAAATTGCCTTAATTATCATAATTTTTTAAGAATTTTTCGAGAATCAAAAGTATGGTTTATGTGCAGATTACTACAGACTATTCTGTTTTTGACAGATTCTGTTTTCTATGCATGGTTCTCTTATTTTGATGAATCTATGGGTAGTATCGGCGGGTATGAACCATGGTGAAGTTGGATCACAGTATATATAATGCTAATATGAATGTGGAATGATTTCAAAAAAGTACTTAAAGTGGTGATTTACTTTCTTATACTAAGGGATCTCATGAAGATTTTGTTGAGTTTTGTGTGATTGAAGTTTTCAAGTGTTGGGTGAAACCACGATGGATGAAGGAATAAGGAGAGGCAAGAGCCTAAGCTTGGGGATGCCCGAGGCACCCCAAGGTAATATTCAAGGAAGACTCAAGCGTCTAATCTTGGGGATGCCCCGGAAGGCATCCCCTCTTTCGTCTACAATCTATCGATAAATTTACTCGGAGCTATATTTTTATTTGTCACATGATATGTGCAAATGCTTGGAGCGTATTTTGTGTTTACTTTAACTTTTTCTTTTATGCACCATGCTGGTATGAGATAGTCCTTGGTTGATTTATAGAATGTTGTTTGCACTTCACTTATTTGAGTATGGCTTTATAGAATGCTTCATGTGCTTCACTGATATCATTTGAAGTTTGGATTGCCTGTTTCCCTACATATAGAAAACCGCCATTTCTAGAATGCTCTTTTGCTTAACTTATGTTTTTTTAGAGCGGGGCTTATCTTTTTTAGAAAGAACTAAACTCTCATGCTTCACTTATACCTATTTAGAGCGTTAACAGGAGTTGGTCATTCACATGGTTAGTCATAAAATCCTACATAAAACTTGTAGATCACCGAATATGATATGTTTGATTCCTTGCAATAGTTTTGCGACATGAAGATGTGATATTAGAGTCATGCTAGTGAGTAATTGTGTATTCGTAGAAATACTTGTGTTAAGGTCTGTGATTCCCATAGCATGCACGTATGGTGAACCGTTATGTGATGAGGTCGGAGCATGATTTATTTATTGATTTTCATCCTTTGTGTGGAGGTCGGGATCGTGCGATGGTTACTCCTACCAACCCTTCCCCTAGGAGCATGCGTGTAGTACCTTGTTTCGATGAAAAATAGATTTTCGCAATAAGTATGTGAGTTCTTTCTGACTAATGTTGAGTACATGGATTATACGCACTCTCACCCTTCCACCATTGCTAGCCTCTCTAGTACCGCGCAACTTTTGCTGGTGCATTACACCCACCATATACCCTTCCTCAAAACAGCCACCATACCTACCTATTATGGCATTTCCATAGCCATTCTGAGATATATTGCCATGCAACTTCCATCGTTCCGTTTATTATGACACACACCATCATTCTCATATTGCTTTGCATGATCGTAAGATAGCTAGCATGAGGTTTTCATGCCTTGTGCATTTTTTGATGTCATTTCTACGCTAGATCATTGCACATCCCGGTACACCGCCGGAGGCATTCATATAGAGTCATATTTTGTTCTAAATATCGAGTTGTAAGTAAATAAAAGTGTGATGATCATCATTATTAGAACATTGTCCCATGTGAGGATGTAATAAAAGAGTCCAATGAAGCCCAAATAAAAAAAGAGAGGCCAAAGAAGCCCACCAAGAAAAAGTAGAAAATTAATAATAAAAAATGAGAGAAAAGAGAGAAGGGACAATGCTACTATGCTTTACCACACTTGTGCTTCAAAGTAGCACCATGATCTTCATGATAGAGAGTCTCCTATGTTGTCACTTTCATATACTAGTGGGAAATTTTCATTATAGAACTTGTCTTGTATATTCCAATGATGGGCCTCCTCAAATTGCCCTAGGTCTTCATGAGCAAGCGAGTTGGATGCACACCCACTAGTTTCTTTTTCAACTTTCATACACTTATAGCTCTTGTGCATCGGTTGCATGGCAATCCCTACTCACTCACATTGATATCTATTGATGGGCATCTCCATAGCCCGGTGATACGCCTAGTTGATGTGAGACTATCTCCTCCTTTTTGTCTTCTCCACAACCACCATATTCTATTCCACCTATAGTGCTATGTCCATGGCTCATGCTCATGTATTGTGTGAAAGTTCAAAAAGGTTGAGAACACTAAAGTATGAAACAATTGCTTGGCTAAAACCGGGGTTGTGCATGATTTAAATACGTTGTGTGGGGAAAATGGAGCATAGCCAGACTATATGATTTTGTAGGGATAACTTTCTTTTGCCATGATATTTTGAGAAGACATGATTGCTTTGTTAGTATGCTTGAAATATTATTGTCTTTATGTCAAATGATAGACTATTGCTTCGAATAACTCGTGTTTTAGTATTCATGCCATGATTAGATTATATGATCAAGATTATGCTAGGTACCATTCCACATCAATTTTTTTTATCATTTACCTACTCGAGGACGAGCTGGAATTAAGCTTGGGGATGCTGATACGTCTCCGTTGCATCTATAATTTTTTATTGTTTCATGCCAATATTATCCAACTTTCATATGCTTTTGGCAAATTTTTATACTATTTTCGGGATGAACATATTGATCCAGTGCCCAGTGCCAGTTCCTGTTTCTTGCATGTTTTTTGTTTCACAGAATATCCATACCAAACAAAGTCCAAACGCAATAAAAAAAACTACAGCGATTTTTTTTGGAATATTTATGATTTTTGGGAAGAAGAATCAACGTGTAACGACGCCCGAGGGAGTCACGAGCCCAGGAGGTGCGCCCTACCCCCCCCCCTAGGCGGGCCTGGCAGGTTCATCACCAACCCCGAAGGTGGTTGGGGCCCTTCTTTCGCCGCAAGAAAGCTAATATCCGAAAGAAAATCGTGTTAAAAGGACACCTCAATCGGAGTTACGGAACTCCAGGAATTTAAGAAACGGTGAAACGCCAGAATCTGGGAGCGCAGAAACAGAAGGACACACAGAGAGAGATCCAATCTCGGAGGGGCTCTCGCCCCTCCGCCGCCATGGGGACCATGGACCAGAGGGGAAACCCTTATGCCATCTAGGGAGGATGTCAAGGAAGAAGAATAAGAAGAGGGGCTCTCTCCCCCTCTCTCCCGGCGGCGCCGGAACGCCGCCCGGGACATCATCGTGTGACAGCGATCTATACCAAGACCTTCGTCATCTTCACCAACACGTCCATCACCTTCCCCCATCTATATTTAGCGGTCCACTCTCCCGCAACCTGCTGTACCCTCTACTTGAACATGGTGCTTTATGCTTCATATTATTATCCAATGATGTGTTGCCATCCTATGATGTCTGAGTAGATTTTCGTTGTCCTATCGGTGATTGATGAATTTCTATGATTGGTTTAATTTGCTTGTGGTTATGTTGCTATCCTTTGGTGTCCATCATATGAGCGCGCGCATGGATCACACCATAGGGTTAGTAGTATGTTGATAGGACTATGTATTGGAGGGCAAGTGTGACAGAAGCTTTAGCCTAGCATAGAAATTGATGCATATGGGATTGAAGGGGGACCAATATATCTTATTGCTATGGTTGGGTTTTACCTTAACGAACGTTAGTAGTTGCGGATGCTTGCTAATAGTTCCAATCATAAGTGCATAGAATTCCAAGTAACGGATGACATGCTAGCAGTGGCCTCTACCACATAAAACTTGCTATCGGTCTAGTAACATAGTCAATTGCTTAGGGACAATTCCGCAACTCCTACCACCACTTTTCCACACTCGTTAAACTAACGTAATTGTTTCTTTATCTAAACAGCCCCTAGTTTTTATTTACGTGTTCTTTATTATCTTGCAAACCTATCCTATCACACCTACAAAGTACTTCTAGTTTCATACTTGTTCTAGGTAAAGCGAACGTAAAGTGTGCGTAGAGTTGTATCGATGGTCGATAGAACTTGAGGGAATATTTGTCCTACCTTTAGCTCCTCGTTGGGTTTGACACTCTTAATTATCGAGAAAGGCTACAATTGATCCCCTATACTTGTGGGTTATCAATATATTGGATGTATGAGATGATCATGTTGTAATAGTTAATATCGACTTGCACATCGACGCTACGACAACCGGCAGGAGCCAGAGGGTTGCTTTAAACTAACATTTGTGTTTGCAGATGCGTTTACTATATTTCTAGGTCGTAGCTTTAGTAGTAATAGCATAAATAGCACGACAACCTCGATGGCGACACGTTGATGGAGATCATGATGATGGAGATCATGGTGTGGCGCCGGTGACAAGAAGATCATGCAAGTGCTTTGGTGATGGAGATCAAGAAGCACATGATGATGGCCATATCATGTCACTTATGAATTGCATGTGATGTTAATCCTTTTATGCACCTTATTTAGCTTAGAACGATGCTAGCATTATGAGGTGATCTCTCACTAAAATTTCAAGACGAAATTGTGTTCTCCCCGACTATGCACCGTTGCGACAGTTCGTCGTTTCGACACACCACGTGATGATCAGGTGTGATAGACTCAACTTCACATACAACGGGTGCAAATCAGTTGCACACGTGGTACACTCGGGTTAATCTTGACGAGCCTAGCATGTACAGACATGGCCTCGGAACACATGAGACCGAAAGGTCGAGCATGAATCGTATAGTTGATATGATTAGCATAGAGATGCTTACCAATGAAACTATTCTCAACTCACGTGATGATCGGACTTGAGTTAGTGAATTTGGATCATGTACCACTCAAATGACTAGAGAGATGTACTTTTCGAGTGGGAGTTTAGCAAGTAATTTGATTAGTTAAACTCTAATTATCTTGAACTTAGTCTAAGTCCACTTTGAAATATTTGTGTTGTAGATCAATGGCTCACGCGATAGTCACCCTGAATTTTAATACGTTCCTAGAGAAAGCTAAGTTGAAAGATGATGGAAGCAACTTTGTAGACTCGGATCGTAATCTTAACTTGCTCCCGCAAGCTGGGAAGAAGGATTATGTCCTTTATGCTGCGCTAGGAGATGAACCACCTGCTAGGGCTGACCAAGATGTTAAGAACGCTTGGTTAACACGTAAGGAGGACTACTCAGTAGTTCAATGTGCAGTCTTGTATGTCTTAGAGCCGATACTTCAACGTTGCTTTGAGCGTCATGGAGCATATGAGATATTCCAGGAGTTGAAGTTTATCTTTCATAAGAACGCCCGAATCGAGAGGTATGAGACCTCCGATAAATTCTATGCTTGCAAGATGGAGGAGAATTCGTGTGTCAGTGAACATGTGCTCAAAATGTCTGGGTACTCAAACCATCTAGCTGAGCTGGGGATTGAACTCCCGCAAGAGGCTATCACTGACAGAATTCTTCAATCACTACCACCAAGCTACAAGAGCTTTGTGTTGAACTATAACATGCAAGGGATGAACAAGTCACCCGACGAGTTATTCGTGATATTGGAAGTCGCAGAGTCAGAACTACGGAAAGAGCATCTAGTGTTGATGGTCAATAAGACCACTGGTTTCAAGAGAAACGGCAAAGGCAAGAAGGGTAACTCCAAGAAGAGCGGAAAGCCTGTTGCCAATCTGACGAAGAAACCCAAGGCTGGACCTAATCCTGAAACAGAGTTTTATTATTTAAATGGACTGGGCCACTTGAAGTGCAACTTCCCCAAGTATTTGGCTGATAAGAAGGCAGCCAAGGAAAAATCAGGTATATTCGATATACATGTTATTGATGTGTACTTAACCAGCTCTCGTAGTAGTGCCTCGGTATTCGATACCGGTTCTGTTGCTCATATTTGCAACTCAAAACAGGAACTGCGGAATAAGCGAAGGCTGGCGAAGGATGAAGTGACGATGCGCGTGGGAAATGGTTCCAAGGTTGATGCAATCGCCGTCAGCACAGTTTCACTTCAGTTACCATCAGGATTAGTTATGAACTTAAATAATTTCTAGTTAGTGCCTGCGTTAAGCATGAACATTATATCTGGATCTTGTTTATTGCGAGACGGTTACTCGTTTAAGTTAGAGAATAATGGTTGTTCTATTTCTATGAGTAATATCTTTTATGGTCGTGCACCCAATGTGAGAGGATTGTTCATATTGAATCTTGATAGCGATGATACACATATACATAACATTGAGACCAAAATAGTTAGAGTTAACAATGATAGCGCCATGTTTTTGTGGCACTGCCGCTTAGGTCATATTGGTGTAAAGAGCATGAAGAAACTCCATTTCGATGGACCTTTGGAGTCACTTGAATTTAATTCACTTGACACGCGCGAACCATGCCTCATGGGCAAGATGACTAAGACTCCGTTCTCCGGAGCAATGGAGCATGCAAGTGACTTGTTGGAAATCATACATACCGATGTGTGCGGTCCGATGAGTAGATATGGTTATGTCTACTTGATGAAGCACAAGTCTGAAACGTTTGAGAAGTTCAAGCAATTTCAAAGTGAAGTCGAAAATCATCGTAACAAGAAGATCAAGTTCCTACGGTCTAATCGTGGGGGTGAATATCTGAGTTTCGAATTTGGTGCTCACTTAAGACAATGTGGAATTGTTTCACAATTGACACCGCATGGAACACCACAGCGTAATGGTGTGTCCGAACGTCGTAATCGTACTTTGTTAGAAATGATGCGATCTATGATGTCTCTTACCGATTTTCCATTATCGTTTTGGGGTTATGCATTGGAGACAGTTGCATTCACTTTAAATAGGGCACCATCAAAATCCGTTGAGACGACACCATACGAACTGTGGTATGGCAAAAGACCAAAGTTGTCGTTTCTTAAAGTTTGGGGATGTGATGCTTATGTCAAAAAGCTTTAGCCTGAGAAGCTAGAACCCAAAGCGGAAAAGTGTGTCTTCATAGGTTACCCAAAAGAGACAGTTGGGTATACCTTCTATCTCAAATCCGAGGGCAAAGTGTTTGTTGCTAAAAACAGAGCTTTTCTTGAGAAGGAGTTTCTCTCGAAAGAATTGAGTGGGCGGAAGATAGAACTTGATGTGGTTGTCGAACCTCTAATCCCTCTGGATGGTGGCGCAGGGCAAGGGGAAACCCATGTCGTTGCGATGCCGGTTGAGGAGGAAGTTGATGATGATGATCATGAAACTTCAGATCAAGTTCCTATCGGACCTTGCAGGTCGACAAGATCACGTACTGCTCCTGAGTGGCACGGTAATCCTGTCTTATCAACTATGTTGTTAGACAACAATGAACATGTGAATTATGAAGAAGCAATGGTGGGCCCGGATTCCAACAAATGGCTGGACGCCATGAAGTCCGAGATAGGATCCATGTACGAGAACAAGGTGTGGACTTTGGAAGTGCTACCTGAAGGCCGCAAGGTTATTCAGAATAAATGGATCTTTAAGAAGAAGACGGACGCAGACGGTAATGTGACCGTTTATAAAGCTCGAGTTGTGGCAAAGGGTTTTTCACAAGTGCAAGGAGTTGAATACAACAAGACGTTCTAACCGGTAGCGATGCTTAACTCCGTCCGAATCATGTTAGCAATAGCTGCTTTTTTCGATTATGAAATCTGGCAGATGGATGTCAAAACGGCGTTCCTTAACGGTTTTCTCAAGGAAGAGTTGTATATGATGCAACCCAAAGGTTTTCTCGATCCAAAGAATGCTAACAAAGTGTGCAAGCTCCAGCGATCCATTTATGGATTGGTGGAAGCATCTCGGAGTTGGAATAAGCACTTTGATGAGGTGATCAAAGCATTTGGGTTTATACAAGTGGTTGGAGAATCTTGTATTTACAAGAAAGTGAGTGGGAGCTCTGTGGCGTTTCTAATATTATATGTGGATGAAATATTATTGATTGGAAACAACGTGGAGTTTTTGGAGAGCATAAAGGATTACTTGAATAAAAGTTTCTCTATGAAGGACCTAGGAGAAGGTGCTTAAATTCTAGGCATTAAGATCTGTAGAGATAGATCGAGACACTTGATAGGACTTTCACAAAGCACATACCTTGATACAGTTTTGAAGAAGTTCAAAATGGATCGGTCCAAGAAAGGGTTCTTGCCAGTGTTACAAGGTATAAAATTGGGTAAGACTCAGAGCCCAGCAACTGCGGAAGATAGAGAACAGATGAGTTCCGTCCCCTATGCTTCAGCCATAGGATCTATCATGTATGCAATGTTGTGCACTAGACCAGATGTCAGCTTGGCCGTAAGTATGGCAGGCATGTTTCAGAGCAATCCAGGAGTGGATCACTGGACGACGGTCAAGAATATTCTGAAGTACCTGAAGAGGACTAAGGAAATACATCTCGTTTATGGAGGTGACAGAGAGCTCATCGTAAAGGGTTACGTCGACGAAAGCTTTGACACCAATCCGGATGACTCTAAGTCGCAAACCGGATACGTATTTATTCTTAATGGGGGTGCGGTAAGTTGGTGCAGTTCCAAGCAAAGCGTCGTAGCAGATTCTACATGTGAAGCGGAGTACATGGTTGCCTCGGAGGCAGCAAAGGAGGGTGTCTCGATGAAGCAGTTCATGACAGATCTTAGAGTTGTGCCGAGCGCACTAAATCCAATAACTCTGTTCTGTGACAAACACTGGTGCCATTGCTCTAGCAAAGGAACCAAGGTTTCACAAGAAGACCAGACACATCAAACGACGCTTCAACCTCATTCGCGACTACGTCGAAGGAGAGGACGTGAATATTTGCAAAGTGCACATGGATCTGAATGTAGCAGACCCGCTAACTAAACCTCTTCCACGGGCAAAACATGATCAACACCAGAACTGTATGGGTGTTCGATTTATCACAATGTAAATCGCATGGCGATGTGAGGACTAGATTATTGACTCTAATGTAAGTGGGAGACTGTTGGAAATATGCCCCAGAGGCAATGCTAAATTGTTAATATTATATTACCTGTTTAAAGATAGTCATTTATTGTCGATGCTATAATTGTATTGGATGAAAACATAGATACATGTGTGAATACATAGACAAAACTATGCCCTAGGAAGCCTCTAGTTGGCTAGCCAGTTGATCAAGGATAGTCAAGGTTTTCTGACTATGTGCAAATGTTGTTGCTTGATAACTGGATCACATCATTAGGAGAATCATGTGATGGACTAGACCCAAACTATGAACATAGCATATTGATTGTGTCATTTTATTGCTATTGTTTTTTGTGTGTCAAGTATTTATTACTATGACCATGAGATCATATAACTCAGTGGGACTGGAGAAATACCTTGTGTGCATCAAACATCACAACGTAACTGGGTGACTATAAAGGTGTTCTACACGTATCTCCGAAGGTGTCCGTTGAGTTAGTATGGATCAAGACTTGGATTTGTCACTCCGTGTGACGGAGAGGTATCTCGGGGCCCACTCGGTAATACAACATCACACACAAGCCTTGCAAGCAATGTGACTAAGTGTAAGTCACGGGATCTTGTATTACGGAATGAGTAAAGAGACTTGCCGATAACGAGATTGAAATAGGTATGCGAATACTGACGATCGAATATCGGGCAAGTAACATACCGAAGGACAAAGGGAATGACATACGGGATTATATGAATCCTTGACACTGAGGTTCAACTGATAATATCTTCGGAGAATATGTAGGATCCAATATGGGCATCCAGGTCCCGCTATTGGATATTGACCGAGGAGTGCCTCGGGTCATGTCTACATAGTTCTCGAACCCGCAGGATCTGCACACTTAAAGTTTGACGATGTTTTTAGTATAGTTGGGTTATATGTGTGGTTACCGAATGTTGTTCGGAGTCCGGGATGAGATCACGGATGTCATGAGGGTTTCCAGAATGGTCCGGAAATGAAGATTGATATATAGGATGGTTTGATTTGCTCACCGGAAGTTTCGGGCAATTCCGGCAGTGTACCGGGAGTGACGAATGTGTTCCGGGAGTTCATCGGGACGGGCCCACCCACCCGGGAGTGAGCCCAAGGTCCTGTTGGAATTATGCCCTACAGGCAATAATAAATATAGTTATTATTATAATTCCTGTATCAAGATAATAGTTTATTATCCAGGCTATAATTGTATTGAATGAAGACTCATTTACATGTGTGGATACATAGACAAAACACCGTCCCTAGCATGCCTCTAGTTGGCTAGCCAGTTGATTGATGATAGTCAGTGTCTTATGATTATGAACAAGGTGTTGTTGCTTGATAACTGGATCACGTCATTGGGAGAATCACGTGATGGACTAGACCCAAACTAATAGACGTAGTATGTTGATCGTGTCATTTTGTTGCTACTGTTTTCTGCGTGTCAAGTATTTATTCCTATGACCATGAGATCATATAACTCACTGACACCGTAGGAATGCTTTGTGTGTATCAAACGTCGCAACGTAACTGGGTGACTATCAAGATGCTCTACAGGTATCTCCGAAGGTGTTAGTTGAGTTAGTATGGATCAAGACTGGGATTTGTCACTCCGTGTGACGGAGAGGTATCTCGGGGCCCACTCGGTAATACAACATCACACACAAGCCTTGCAAGCAATGTAACTTAGTGTAAGTTGCAGGATCTTGTATTACGGAACGAGTAAAGAGACTTGCCGGTAAACGAGATTGAAATAGGTATGCGGATACTGACGATCGAATCTCGGACAAGTAACATACCGAAGGACAAAGGGAATGACATACGGGATTATACGAATCCTTGGCACTGAGGTTCAAACGATAAGATCTTCGTAGAATATGTAGGATCCAATATGGGCATCCAGGTCCCGCTATTGGATATTGACCGAGGAGTCTCTCGGGTCATGTCTACGTAGTTCTCGAACCCGCAGGGTCTGCACACTTAAGGTTCGACGTTGTTTTATGCGTATTTGAGTTATATGGTTGGTTACCGGGAGTCTCGGATGAGATCACGGACGTCACGAGGGTTTCCGGAATGGTCCGGAAACGAAGATTGATATATAGGATGACCTCATTTGATTACCGGAAGGTTTTCGGAGTTACCGGGAATGTACCGGGAATGACGAATGGGTTCCGGAAGTTCACCGGGGGGGCAGCCCACCCCGGGTAAGCCCATAGGCCTTGGGGGAGCCACACCAGCCCTTAGTGGGCTGGTGGGAGAGCCCACAAGTTCCCTATGAGCCAAGGAGAAGAAAATCAAGAGAGAAAGAAAAAAAAGGAGGAGGTGGGAAGGAAGGGGGACTCCCTCCCACCAAACCTAGTCCAACTCGGTTTGGGGGGGGAGAGTCCTCCCCCTTGGACTCGGCCGACCCCCTTGGGGCTCCTTGAGCCCCAAGGCAAGGCCCCCTCTCTCTCACCTATATATACAGAGGTTTTAGGGCTGATTTGAGACGACTTTTCCACGGCAGCCCGACCACATACCTCCACGGTTTTTCCTTTAGATCGCGTTTCTGCGGAACTCGGGCGGAGCCCTGCTGAGACAAGGTCATCACCAACCTCCGGAGCGCCGTCACGCTGCCAGAGAACTCTTCTACCTCTCCGTCTCTCTTGCTGGATCAAGAAGGCCGAGATCATCGTCGAGTTGTACGTGTGCTGAACGCGGAGGTGCCGTCCGTTCGGTACTAGACCGTGGGACTGATCGCGGGATTGTTCGCGGGGCGGATCGAGGGACGTGAGGACGTTCCACTACATCAACCGCGTTCTCTAACGCTTCTGCTGTACGGTCTACAAGGGTATGTAGATCACTCATCCCCTCTCGTAGATGGACATCACCATGATAGGTCTTCGTGCGCGTAGGAAAATTTTTGTTTCCCATGCGACGTTCCCCAATAGTGGCATCATGAGCTAGGTTCATGCGTAGATGTCTTCTCGAGTAGAACACAAAAGATTTTGGGGGCGGTGATGTGCGTTTTGCTGGCCTCCTTAGTCTTTTCTTGATTCCGCGGTATTGTTGGATTGAAGCGGATTGGACCGACATTACTCGTACGCTTACGAGAGACTGGTTTCATCGTTACGAGTAACCCCCTTTGCTCAAAGATGACTGGCAAGTGTCGGTTTCTCCAACTTTAATTGAATCGGATTTGACCGAGGAGGTCCTTGGATGAGGTTAAATAGCAACTCATATATCTCCGTTGTGGTGTTTGCGTAAGTAAGATGCGATCCTACTAGATACCCTTGGTCACCATGTAAAACATGCAACAACAAAATTAGAGGACGTCTAACTTGTTTTTGCAGGGTATGATTGTGATGTGATATGGCCAACGATGTGATGTGATATATTGTATGTATGAGATGATCATGTTGTAATAGAAATATCGACTTGCACGTCGATGGTACGGCAACCGGCAGGAGCCATAGGGTTGTCTTTATACTAATGTTTGTGCTTGCAGATGCGTTTACTATTTTGCTAGGATGTAGCTTTAGTAGTAATAGCATAAGTAGCACGACAACCCCGATGGCAACACGTTGATGGATGATCATGGTGTGGCGCCGGTGACAAGAAGATCGTGCCGGTGCTTTGGTGATGGAGATCAAGAAGCACGTGATGATGGCCATATCATGTCACTTATGAATTGCATGTGATGTTAATCCTTTTTTGCACCTTATTTTGCTTAGAACGATGGTAGCATTATGAGGTGATCTCTCACTAAAATTTCAAGACGAAATTGTGTTCTCCCCGACTGTGCACCGTTGCTACAGTTCGTCGTTTCGAGACACCACGTGATGATCGGGTGTGATAGACTCAACGTTCACATACAACGGGTGCAAAACAGTTGCGCACGCGGAACACTCGGGTTAAGCTTGACGAGCCTAGCATGTGCAGACATGGCCTCGGAACACATGAGACCGAAAGTTCGATCATGAATTAGATAGTTGATATGATTAGCATAGGGATGCTTACCACTGAAACTATACTCAACTCACGTGATGATCGGACTTGAGATAGTGTAAGTGGATCATGAACCACTCAAATGACTAGAGAGGTGTACTTTTTGAGTGGGAGTTTAGCATATAATTTGATTAAGTTGAACTCTAATTATCTTGAACATAGTCTAAGTCCACTTTGAATATATTTGTGTTGTAGATCATGGCTCACGCGACAGTCATCCTGAATTTTAATACGTTCCTTGAGAAAGCTAAGTTGAAAGATGATGGAAGCAACTTTGTTGACTGGGCTCGTAATCTTAAGCTAATCTTACAAGCTGGGAAGAAGGATTATGTCCTCAATGCTGCGGTAGGAGATGAACCACCCGCTACGGCTGATCAGGATGTTAAGAACGCTTGGTTAGCACGTAAGGAGGACTACTCAATAGTTTAATGTGCAGTCTTGTATGGCTTAGAACCGGGACTTCAACGTCGCTTTGAGTGTCATGGAGCATTTGAGATGTTCCAGGAGTTGGAGTTTATCTTTCAGAAGAACGCCCGGATCGAGAGGTATGAGACCTCCGATAAATTCTATGCTTGCAAGATGGAGGAAAACTCGTCTGTCAGTGAACATGTGCTCAAAATGTCTGGGTACTCAAACCGTCTAGCTGAGCGGGGGATTGAACTCCCGCAAGAAGCTATCACTGACAGAATCCTTCAATCACTGCCGCCAAGCTATAAAGGCTTTGTGTTGAACTAAAACATGCAAGGGATGAACAAATCTCCCGGCGAGTTGTTCGCGATGCTAAAAGTCGCAGAGTCTGAACTCCGTAAAGAGCATCAAGTGTTGATGGTGAGCAAGACCACTAGTTTCAAGAGAAACGGCAAAGGCAAGAAGGGCAATTCGAAGAAGAGCGGCAAGCCTGTTGCCAATCCGCCGAAGAAACCCAAGGCTGGACCTAAGCCTGAAACAGAGTGCTTCTATTGCAAGGGTATGGGTCACTGGAAGCGCAATTGCCCCAAGTATCTGGAAGATAAGAAGGCGGGCAAAGAAAAATCAGGTATATTTGATATACAAGTTATTGATGTGTAATTAACTGGCTCTCGTAGTAGTGCCTGGGTATTTGATACCGGTTCTGTTGCTCATATTTGCAACTCGAAACAGGAACTACGGAATAGGCGAAGGCTGGCAAAAGATGAAGTGACGATGCGCGTAGGAAATGGTTCCAAGGTTGATGCAATCACCGTCGGCACAGTGTCACTTCAGCTACCATCGGGATTAGTGATGAACTTAAATCATTGTTATTTAGTGCCTGCGTTGAGCATGAACATTATATCTGGATCTTGTTTATTGCGAGACGGTTACTCTTTTAAGTCTGAGAATAATGGTTGTTCTATTTCTATGAGTAACATCTTTTATGGTCATGCACCGAATGTGAGAGGATTGTTCATATTGAATCTTGATAGCGATACGCATATACATAACATTGAGACCAAAAGAGTTAGAGTAAACAATGATAGCGCCATATTTTTGTGGCACTGCCACTTGGGTCATATTGGTGTAAAGCGCATGAAGAAACTCCATGCTGATGGACTTTTGGAGTCACTTGATTTTGATTCACTTGACACGTGCGAACCATGCCTCATGGGCAAGATGACTAAGACTCCGTTCTCCGGAACAATGGAGCGTGCAAGTGACTTGTTGGAAATCATACATACCGATGTGTGTGGTCCAATGAGCATAGAGGCACGCGGCGGATATCGTTATTTTCTCACCTTCACTGACGATTTAAGTAGATATGGTTATGTCTACTTGATGAAGCACAAGTCTGAAACATTTGAAAAGTTCAAGCAATTTCAGAGTGAAGTGGAAAATCATCGTAACAAGAAGATCAAGTTCCTACGGTCTGATCGTGGGGGTGAATATCTGAGTTTCGAGTTTGGTGCTCACTTAAGACAATGTGGAATTGTTTCGCAGTTAACACCGCCTGGAACACCACAGCGTAATGGTGTGTCTGAACGTCGTAATCGTACTTTGTTAGAGATGGTGCAATCTATGATGTCTCTTACTGATTTGCCGTTATCTTTTTGGGGTTATGCATTAGAAACAACTGCATTCAATTTAAATAGGGCACCCTCAAAATCCGTTGAGACGACACCATACGAACTGTGGTATGGCAAAAGGGCAAAGTTGTTGTTTCTTAAAGTTTGGGGATGTGATGCTTATGTCAAAAAGCTTCAGCCTGAAAAGCTGGAACCCAAAGCGGAAAAGTGCGTCTTCATAGGTTACCCAAAAGAGACAGTTGGGTACACCTTCTATCTCAAATCGAGGGCAAAGTGTTTGTTGCTAAAAACGGAGCTTTTCTCGAGAAGGAGTTTCTCTCGAGAGAATTGAGTGGGAGGAAGATAGAACTTGACGAGGTTGTCGAACCTCTCATCCCTCTGGATGGTGGTGCAGGGCAAGGGGAAACCTCTGTCGTTGCGACGCCGGTTGAGGAGGAAGTTAATGATGATGATCATGAAACTCCAGTTCAAGTTTCTGTTGAACCACGCAGGTCGACGAGGTCACGTGTTGCTCCAGAGTGGTACGGTAATCCCGTCTTATCAATCATGTTGTTAGACAACAATGAACCTGCGAGTTATGAAGAAGCAATGGTGGGCCCAGATTCCAACAAATGGCTAGAAGCCATGAAATCCGAGATAGGATCCATGTATGAGAACAAAGTGTGGACTTTGGAGATACTACCTGAGGGCCGCAAGGCTATTCAGAACAAATGGATCTTTAAGAAGAAGACGGACGCTGACGGTAATGTGACCGTTTATAAAGCTCGACTTGTGGCAAAGGGTTTTTCACAAGTTCCAGGAGTTGACTACGATGAGACTTTCTCACCCGTAGCGATGCTTAAGTCCGTCAGAATCGTGTTAGCAATAGCTGCATTTTTCGATTATGAAATCTGGCAGATGGATGTCAAAACGGCGTTCCTTAACGGTTTCCTTAAGGAAGAGTTGTATATGATGAAACCCGAAGGTTTTGTCGATCCTAAGAATGCTAACAAGGTGTGCAAGCTCCAGCGATCCATTTATGGACTGGTGCAAGCATCTCGGAGTTGGTACAAACGCTTTGATGAGGTGATCAAGGCATTTGGGTTCATACAAGTGGTTGGAGAATCTTGTATTTACGAGAAAGTGAGTGGGAGCTCTGTGGCGTTTCTAATATTATATGTGGATGACATATTACTGATTGGAAACAACGTAGAGCTTTTGGAGAGCATAAAAGGTTACTTGAATAAAAGTTTCTCTATGAAGGACCTAGGAGAAGCTGCTTACATTCTAGGCATTAAGATCTATAGGGATAGATCAAAACGCCTGATAGGACTTTCACAAAGCACATACCTTGATAAAGTTTTGAAGAGGTTCAAAATGGAACAGTCCAAGAAAGGGTTCTTGCCAGTTTTACAAGGTACGAGATTGAGTAAGACTCAGTGCCCAGCAACCGATGAAGATAGAGAGCATATGCGCTCCGTCCCCTATGCTTCAGCCATAGGTTCTATCATGTATGCGATGCTATGCACTAGACCGGATGTTAGCCTGGCCATAAGTATGGCAGGTAGGTTCTAGAGTAATCCAGGAGTGGATCACTGGACAGCGGTCAAGAATATCCTGAAGTACCTAAAAAGGACTAAGGAGATGTTTCTCGTGTATGGAGGTGACGAAGAGCTCGCCGTAAAAGGTTACGTCGATGCAAGCTTTGACACTGATCCGGACGACTCTAAGTCGCAAACCGGATACGTATTTATTCTTAATGGGGGTGCAGTAAGGTGGTGTAGTTCCAAGCAAAGCATCGTAGCAGATTCTACATGTGAAGCGGAGTACATGGCTGCCTCGGAGGCAGCGAAGGAGGGTGTCTGGATGAAGCAGTTCACGACGGATCTTGGAGTGGTGCCAAGCGCACTGAATCCAATAACCTTGTTCTGTGACAACACTGGTGCCATTGCCTTAGCAAAGGAACCACGGTTTCACAAGAAGACCAGACACATCAAACGACGCTTCAACCACATCCGCGACTACGTCGAGGAAGAGGACGTAAATATATGCAAAGTGCACACGGATCTGAATGTAGCAGACCCGCTGACTAAACCTCTTCCACGGCCAAAACATGATCGACACCAGAACTGTATGGGTGTTAGATTTATTACAATGTAATTCACATGGTGATGTGAGGGCTAGATTATTGACTCTAGTGCAAGTGGGAGACTATTGGAATTATGCCCTAGAGGCAATAATAAATATAGTTATTATTACAATTCATGTATCAAGATAATAGTTTATTATCCATGCTATAATTGTATTGAATGAAGACTCATTTACATGTGTGGATACATAGACAAAACACCGTCCCTAGCATGCCTCTAGTTGGCTAGCCAGTTGATCGATGATAGTCAGTGTCTTCTGATTATGAACAAGGTGTTGTTGCTTGATAGCTGGATCACGTCATTGGGAGAATCACGTGATGGACTAGACCCAAACTAATAGACGTAGCATGTTGATCGTGTCATTTTGTTGCTACTGTTTTCTGCGTGTCAAGTATTTATTCCTATGAACATGAGATCATATAGCTCACTGACACCGGAGGAATGCTTTGTGTGTATCAAACGTCACAACGTAACTGGGTGACTATAAAGATGCTCTACAGGTATCTCCGAAGGTGTTAGTTGAGTTAGTATGGATCAAGACTGGGATTTGTCACTCCGTGTGACGGAGAGGTATCTTGGGGCCCACTCGGTAATACAACATCACACACAAGCCTTGCAAGCAATGTAACTTAGTGTAAGTTGCGGGATCTTGTATTACGGAACAAGTAAAGAGACTTGCCGGTAAACGAGATTGAAATAGGTATGCGGATAGTGACGATCGAATCTCGGGCAAGTAACATACCGAAGGACAAAGGGAATGACATACGGGATTATACGAATCCTTGGCACTGAGGTTCAAACGATAAGATCTTCGTAGAATATGTAGGATCCAATATGGGCATCCAGGTCCCGCTATTGGATATTGACCGAGGAGTCTCTCGGGTCATGTCTACATAGTTCTCGAACCCGCAGGGTCTGCACACTTAAGGTTCGACGTTGTTTTATGCGTATTTGAGTTATATGGTTGGTTACCGAATGTTGTTCGGAGTCCCGGATGAGATCACGGACGTCACGAGGGTTTCTGGAATGGTCCGGAAACGAAGATTGATATATAGGATGACCTCATTTGATTACCGGAAGGTTTTCGGAGTTACCGGGAATGTACCGGGAATGACGAATGGGTTCCGGGAGTTCACCGGGGGGGGCAACCCACCCCGGGGAAGCCCATAGGCGTTGGGGGAGCCACACCAGCCCTTAGTGGGCTGGTGGGACAGCCCACAAGTGCCCTATGCGCCAAGGAGAAGAAAATCAAGAGAGAAAAAAAAAGGAGGAGGTGGGAAGGAAGGGGGACTCCCTCCCACCAAACCTAGTCCAACTTGGTTTGGGGGGGGAGAGTCCTCCCCCTTGAACTCGGCCGACCCCCTTGGGGCTCCTTGATCCCCAAGGCAAGGCCCCCTCCCTCCCACCTATATATATGGAGGTTTCAGGGCTGATTTGAGACGACTTTTCCACGGCAGCCCGACCACATACCTCCACGGTTTTTCCTCTAGATCGCGTTTCTGCGGAACTCGGGTGGAGCCCTGCTGAGACAAGGTCATCACCAACCTCCGGAGCGCCGTCACGCTGCCGGAGAACTCTTCTACCTCTCCGTCTCTCTTGCTGGATCAAGAAGGCCGAGATCATCGTCGAGCTGTACGTGTGCTGAACGCGGAGGTGCCGTCCGTTCGGTACTAGATCGTGGGACTGATCGCGGGATTGTTCGCGGGGCGGATCGAGGGACGTGAGGACGTTCCACTACATCAACCGCGTTCTCTAACGCTTCTGTTGTACGGTCTACAAGGGTATGTAGATCACTCATCCCCTCTCGTAGATGGACATCACCATGATAGGTCTTCGTGCGCGTAGGAAAATTTTTGTTTCCCATGCGACGTTCCCCAACAGGTCCTAGGGTGGCGCCACAAGTCCTTCGATGGCTGGTGGAGTCAGCCCATGTATCCCGTGGCACCACATAAGAAAATACCAAAAATAAAAGAAAAAGAACAGGGAAAGAGGGAGGTTGGAAGGAAGGGGAGGACTCCTCCTTCCCAAACCGAATTGGAGGAGGAGTCATCCTCCTCCTAGCGCCGGCGCACCCTTGAGGTCCTTGTCCCTCAAGGCTAGTCCCTCCCTCCCTCCTATATATAGTGGAGGTTTAGGGCTTTTTGAGACACAACTTTGCCACGTGCAACTCTAGCCTAAACCACACAGTTCCACCTCTAGATCCGATTTCTGCGGAGCTCGGGCGGAGCCCTGTAGTAGTAGATCATCACCACCACCGGAGCACCGTCACGCTGCCGGAGAACTCATCTACTTCTCTGTCTTGCTTGCTTGATCAAGAAGGCCGAGATCATCGTCGAGCTGTACGTGTGCTGAACGCGGAGGTGCCGTCCGTTCGGCGCTAGATCGGAACGGAGCGTGGGACGATTCGTGGGACGGTTCGAGGGACGTGAAGACGTTCCACTACATCAACCGCGTTTCTTAACGCTTCCTGCTGTGCAATCTACAAGGGTACGTAGATCCAGATCTCCACTCATAGATGGACATCACCATGATAGGTCTTCGTGTGCGTAGGAAATTTTTTGTTTCCCATGCATCGTTCCCCAACGTATATCGGGGGGCATAAGCCATGGTAAAGTTGGAATACAATAGGTATATTGCAAAAAAAATCGAATGAGTTTTCAATAGTACCTATAGTAAAGTTTGGTTTTCATATACTAACTGATCTCATGAAAATTTTGTTGAGTTTTGTGTGATTGAAGTTTTCAAGTTTTGAGTGATATCACGATGGATAATTGTGCAAACAATCAAGAACAGAAAACAAAAATGAAAAAAAATTATTCATTGGGTTGCCTCCCAACAAGCGCTATGTTTTATGAGCCTAGCTAGGCATATATGATAGACTTAAGTCATGTCATCCTTATCAGGAGATTTCTCAAAAATAACTTGAAACACATTACCATAGCAATTTTAGCATTTTCAAGTTGCCAATCTACGTATCCCCTTTGTTTACCGGCAACACTCCAATAATATTGCTGATTAACATTGTTGAAAACTTGTTCAATCATATCTAAAAGCTGAATTTCCTTTTTAAGATTATCATCAAAGATGTGATTATCACCGAGCAAATGTCTCAAAACATAATCACTATTATAGAGAGATTCATCTACTACAGGCTTTTCACGGTTCATACCATAAAAAACAAAGATTTCCGAAGGTTCCGTACAATATGATCAAATGCATTCATAAGAACAAGGGTGGCTATCTTCTTAGCCTTAGGATCCTATATAACAGGTAGTTCATAAAACAATCTTTGCAAAGTAGGATGAGTATGGATAAACCTATTTTCAAGTTTCACAACTAGTGTTGACATTGCTTCCGCATAAGTTTTGGTTCTTTATGTATAGGAGCATTATCACAAGTAAAAGTCCCAATGCAATTAAAGAATTCCTGGATAGCTTCTTTTCCCATAACATTCCCTTGCCCCAAAATCAAAAGTTTTAGCATCCAGATTACCAGGACGTACAATTTTAGGAGTCCTCCCATCATCTATTTTTGCCATACCAAAATCACTCATGATTACAACTAACAAAAACACAAGCAAACAATAGATCTGCAAAGAAAACGACAAAGGAAAGATGGCAAATACGAAGGAAATTTTTTGTGAAGTGGTGGAGAGGAAAACGAGAGGCAAATGGCAAATAATGTAATTGCAAGGAGATGAGATTTGTATGTAGGAACCTGATAGATCTTGACTTGATCTTCCCCGGCAACGGTACCAGAAATCTTGACGTCCCTCACGTGTGCGTTGGTCTCCCATCGAGATTAAAGGGTGATGTAGCACAAGATGTCATGTATTTCCGTGAGTTAATAAACCAAGGTACCAATCCAGTAGGAAGATCCACAAGACTATGTAAGCATCCCCTGCACACAAATAGCAAATCCTCATAACACAACGCATAGAGGATTTGTCAATCCTCGTGGATAAAGTAAAGATAAATTGATAGATGCAAATAAGTGTGATAGTAGAACGCAACAAGGTATTTTTGGGTTTTTTGATAATATAGATCTAAAAAAACAAAAGAGAAAATAAAGTACAAAAGAAAATAGCAATGTAGAGATTGTCAATAGATGATGTGAAGTAGACCCGGGGCCGTAGGTTTAACTAGTGGCTTCTCTCGAGAAAATAGCAAGCGGTGGGTAGATAAATTACTGTTGGGTAATTGATATAAAAGCAAATAATGATGATGATATTTATGACAATTATCATGTATATATACATCATGTTCAAAATAAGTAGACCAACTTCTGCCTACATGTACTTCCATTACTTCACACATCGACTGCTATCCAGCATGCATCTAGTGTATTGAGTTCATGGAGAAATAAAGTAATGCCTTAAGAATGATGACATGATGTAGACAAGATCTATTCATGTAGGAATAGACCCCATCTTTTTTATCCTTAATGGCAAGGATACATGTGTGTCATGTCTCTTTCTATCACTGAGATTGAGCACCACAAGATGGAACCCATCACAAAGAACCTCTTCCCATTGCAAGACAAAAGATCAAGTTCGCTAGACATAAACAAAATATCGGAGAAGAAATACGAGGATATAATAATCAAGCATGAATATGTTTTCATAGATCTGATCATAAACTCACAATTCATCGGATCCCAACAAACACACTGCAAAAGCAAGAGTTACATCATATGGATCTCCAGAAGACCATTGTATTGAGAAACAAAACGAGAGAGAAAGCCAGCTAGCTACTGCCTACAGACCGGTAGGTATGATATGAACTACTCACGCATCATGGGAGGAACAATAATGGAGATGGTGAACCCCTCCATGAGCGTGTTCTTCTCTAGAAAAGGCTATAGATTGGTTTTCATGGCTCTCGAACTTGCGGCGGCTGAAACGATTTTTCGTCAACTGTCGTAGGGTTTCTGGAATATTGGGGTATTTATAGACTTCAGAGGTGATGGAGAAGCTTCGGGAGGGCCCCACTAGACACCAAACCGCGCTAGGGGCCTGTAGCGTTCTATGGTATCTAGTGCCCCCCTGGGTCTTAGCTACTGCTTAATCTTGGCTCCCAAGTTTCCTTCTGGTCCAAAAAATCTCCATAAAGTTTCATGGCAATTGGACCTCGTTTGATATGGATATTCTGCGAAGGAAAAAAGAGCAAAAGACAACAACTCGCACTAGGCACTATGTCAATAGGTTACTCCAAAAAAATGATATACAACTCCTACAAAATGATTATAAAACATCCAAGAATGATAACATAATAGCATAGAACAATCAAAAATTATAAATACGTTGGAGACGTGTCATCGTCATCTTGAATAGTGAAGATGATGTAGGCCCCGTCTTGCCAGGGATAGTCACCTCGGGCATCGCCGGCTCATGGAGCGGGCGGTGGCGGCGGTGGTGGTGGTGTGTGCGGCAGAGCGTCGCCCCGTGCAATCTTGGTGAATCAGCTGCACTAGAGAGTCGTGTGCGTAGCCGGCTTTGCCACGTCGTGGAACTTGTAGGGCCCATCGAGCATAGACTTGAAGGTGTACTTGGCCTGCTAGGGTTGCCTGCCCTCGTTGGTGAGCTGACGCCGGCTGGAGTTCGGGCCATCAGCCATCTTGCCGTCCTCTACGGTGGTGACCTGTCGGCTGCCATATTGGGTATCCGGCTGGTCCATCTTGCGCTTGCCCTGATCCGGCTAGGATCTGCCGGCTTTTGGGGCGACAACCGGTTTGGCCATGGTTGGCTTGCCGGCCACGTCGGCAAGCGTCGGGAGCTTCATGGAAAACTCATTCACGGCATACTCATCAACGACGGCTATCAGCTTCGCTAGGGTCGCCCGTTCCCGGCGCATGAGCTTGTGCTTGAGGAGGGTCCCATCTTGGCAACCGTCGATGAAGTACTGGATCGCCTATACTTCATGGATGCCCTCACAAGATTTACGGAGCTCAGTCGACCATGTGAGGTAGTCGTGGAGGACCTCGGTCGGGACCTGTACGCACAATGCGAGCTGGCTGGGCCAGACAAGGCACTTTTATGTGCCGGTGAAGTTGCACACAAATGCCTCTTGGAAGTCCAGCCACCCGTTGATGCTGCGGGCCGGCTCACTATTAAGCCATGTCCAAGCCGAGCCAAGCAGCGTGAGGGGCACCTAGCACACTTTCACACGCTTGTTTCTTCCTGCGAGGCCGAAGGCGGTGGTGTAGTCGGTCAACCAATCCTCAAGCTTGGTCGAGTCGTAGTACTTGAGGGTGTCGCGCGCCAAGGTGAATCCCTTGGGGAACGGTTCCTTTAGGATACGCGGTCCAAAACAGGGTGGGCCGGCAGTACTTTCCTCGTCGACGGCCTGAGGTTCCGCGAGGTGCTCTAGACGAAAACGAGCATCCTGGTCGTCGAGCTGACATGGACCGACGCGTTAGGCCACCAGGCAACGAGGCGCCTATAAGTGCATCTAGTGCTCCTTAGTGATTTTGGTGGTTTGAAGACTTATAGGTTAAGAGACTAATATGTTTGTGAGTGTACACAAGCTCTATAAGTCACTGAGGAGTTTGAGTTATACGATGAATATCGACCCCTAAAAATGTATGACTTCGGGTAAAGCCTTTGGTCCTTCCTTGAAGACTTTGATCGCAAAGAAATTGCGATGAAATTGATATAACTCATGAAGATATTGAAATGAGGAATTTGGTGTGTCCTAAAGAAAACACTGTGAAGACTTTGAAGCGTGAGCATTTACTCTTTCTGTTTCATTTTCTTTAAACTTGAGTCAGAGGGACACCGTACTGTTAAAGGGGGTCGAAGGTAAAACTACGGAATGATTTTCCTCATGATGCTCAACCCAAGCCTAAATCTACCAAAGCCTCAAAGAGAGGAATATGAGAGACATGAGGACTTTCACAGTTGAAAGTTCCGACCGTTGCCGCGCCACGCGCCACCTCACTGATCTTATCCATCCAATGGTCACATTATTTAAGGGCATTTATGTCAAATCATGTCGGGATGCTCCCAGGATTTAAATAGCCACCCCCACAACTACTTGGTGGTTGGCAGCTCCGAGAGAAACTGACACTTGTCATATAGAGCAACCCAAATTACTCAGAGTCTTCGAGAGAAAATCAAGTGAGGAAATACCGCAAACACCAAACCCAATCTAAAACCAAGTGATTGAGCATCACAGAAGAAGTTGTTCCTGTGTGGAACTCAAGCCTGTTACCTTTGAGGACTGTGCATCCTCCACATGGTTAGGCATCACGGTCTAGAGCATCTAGCAGTCAATTGTGGATCGTCGGGTGACCGAGTTTGTGAGGGTTTGGAAGTCTGCCCTGAAGACTTACCACGAGTGTTGGCGCGAGGACTGTGTGTCCTTAGCTTAAGCAGAATACGATAGGTACTGTGTCTCCCGGTACTATGTGTCCTTTTGGTTTCAAGGCCAAGCCGCTCCGAACCAGACGTACAACTTTCACAACAATTGGAACTGGGTCATCAACACCTGACTTCATTAAGCTACAGGTTCTATTTCTTCAACTCTTTTATTTCCTCAAATGTATGTTGAAGACTTTCATCTGTGATGTTTGAAGAATTTGTCTGAAGACTTTCTTCAAATTTCCTCAACCTCAAATTCTTCACTTTAGTTAATCTTCACCTGCTTAATCTATACTTGTGAACTGTGCAAACCGAATCTCTTAAATTTCGTCTAGTACGTTGTTGTAGTCGTTTTTGCACTCCTGATCATGTGCTATTTCCGTTGCACTAAGTTCATAACTGAGGACTTTTCTCACAAGGAATTTTCTCAGTGATGAAATTCCAAAAATATCCTATCGACCCCCTCTAGTCGATATTACGCACTTTCAATTGGTATCAGAGAAAGGTACTCCCTTATTTTGTGTGATTTTGGTTTAACCACCTAGAGTTTTAGTTATGTTGACCGCATGCATGATCAAGGTTACTGCAGGATGTCCTACCTTCGAAGGAAAGGATTTACCCTACTGGAAAACCAAGATGCAAATGCATCTTCAAGCTATTGACAATGATCTCTGGTATATCACTACAAGAAATGAGTTCTTAAGATGTCGTTGATGAATTCGTCATAAATCTATGACGATTTCATCCGAGATTATCGTAAACCGTTTGAGGGGATCAAATCTACATATAAATTACGACGATGTGAGTCAAAAACGTCGTAACCGCATAAGATGAGATCGTCATAACTTTTACGACGATTATAAAAATGTCGTAACATGTTCTAACTATGTTGACATGTCACTCGTGGGTCCATTCTTTTGTACCTAGAAATGTTTTTCGAAAAAAACAAATAGCTGCAGTTCAAATTTGACCTGCTTCCAACTGGATTGGCAGAAAGTTCTATTTTTCACAAGAGGCGGATAAAAGCTTTTCGCACCCAACCATTTGGTCAATTGTATATTAAATATGTACTAGTATTTTAGGAAATTGATGGAGTTCAATTTTGCAATAAATATTTGGTAGGTTCTTCACAAAAAAACCATTTTTTCCACTCCAAAAATGATTAAAAATAGCTAGAAAGATCAGAAATGCATACAAATTGGTCCTCATCCATAGTGTTTCTCCAATGAAATATATACATGTGTACCTAAAAATGATTTTAGAAAATATAACAAGCAAACTATGAAGTAGTTGTACTTCAAATTTGACCCGGTTTATGTTGATTTGGTATAAGTTGGTTTAAATGGCCAAGAAATGCTAGAAAGATCGAAAATGCATACAAGTTGGTTATCATCCATAAAATTTTATATAACTTGAGTGAAAATTCTAGTGGCGACATTTTGCAAAATAATATTGGTAGCTGCTTCACAAACTGTTTGAAATGACATATTTTTCCAACCAATCAGAACACAAATTTCTATTCCCACGGATAACTCCATTATAACCGATGTGAACCGTCCATACCATAGAGTTCCAACGTCTCTCACTTACCTTTCCTAACACACGTTGGCCAACCGCAACCCTACCTCCATCCCTCCCGCAGTCCCGCGACCCAGCAGCAGATCCCCGCCGCTCCCATCCATCACGTCGCGACCCACCTTCCCCTTCCCAAATCTCGCCTCCGCGGCTCCAAGACTCGGCACTCGGCGCTCGGCGAGGGAGGCGCGGTGAGGAGGACGGGGATGGGGTGACTGTTGGACTGCTTCCGCGCGGTTGGCTAGTCTTCCGTGCGGCTCCAAGACTCGGCGCTCGGCGAGGAAGGTGCCCTCACGCTGGGAAGAAGAAGAGGAAGAAGACTCGTGAGACCACTCGATCTCCCCCAAACCCAGAGCCCACCTCGCCGTCTCCGGGCTCCCTCGACCTCGCCGGCGGCGTGACCCCGATGGGATCGACGACGGTCCGGCGCTTCGCGCGGTGGCGGCGGCGGCTGCCGCGTTCATCGCTCTCGCGGCCTTCGGATCCGCCTCGGCGTCCAAGACGCCGACGGCCTTCGTGAAATCCACCGTCAAGGCCCACGACGTCGTCATCTTCTCCAAGTCCTACTGCCCGTAAGCGCCCCTCTTCCTCTCCCTTCTCTCCTCCCCCACTCCTCGATCCGCTGCCTGTCCGCGCCGATGAACTGCGACCTTAGGATTTGGGTGTGGTTGCTCCCCGTCGCGCTCTAATCTAACGGCGGCGCTGTAGGGCATCTAGATATATTCTAGGGCCTTGCTTAGTGAATTCAGCCCCATGGCCTGGTCAAAAATTAATTTGGTCAAGGAACAGAGATATTAGTTTCTCTCTTGCAGGATTGCTGTAGTATGGTGATTTATCCATGTTCTGAACTTGGTCAAAATTGTTTGGATGAGGATGGAGCCAGAGGAACCGAGAGAATAGTCTCTCCTTTCCAGGATCCAACTGTAGTGTGGTGATTTCTTGCTTTCTTTTGTAGTACTAGTAAAACCTGAACCGAAACCTTTTGAACTATGAGAATGCAGATCCAGGCCTCGATCTGCTCTTATTTTTAGATCATCAGGAGGGCAAAAAGGCCCCCGGGTTCCATTGAAAAATGAAACCAGACTACATACAGAGTAAACAAAGTTATAGGAACATCGAAACAAACCAAGGGAAAATAACAGCCGAAGACATGCTCCATTACACAAAGACAGGACGGGGATTCACTTATACATTTTTGTTTTTGGCTAATTGGCTCCGTGTGGTTCGACTTTTCCTTTTTGGTGATGTACTTTAGAGAAATAATTCATAATTAACCTACTAATTCTTTTGGTGAACCAGCGGGGCGAATTGCCAGTTGATGCATTCAGACTATCTGCCCCTGCATGGATATTGTACATAGGGATATCTTCTGAGCCTGGTGGAGGGTAGGGCAGGTATTCCGCCGCATTTTCTCCTGCAACTCAACAATTTTAGGACCTGCTGTCTTATGGGAACTAGGGCTATAATTTCTCTTTCTTCTGCTTTTGAGTGTCCATCTAGGTAGCTCTAGATCTAGCTTTGGTAGCTGCAAACGAATGTTCTTCTTCCTCTTCTTTTGTTAGGGGGTATGTGGTCATGACAAACACATCATATAGGCACCAAGTTAGCCTCATATAACTGAAAATGGAAGATTTTGCTACTGCAATATTTTGCTCTGAGAGTTGGTGGCTAGCGCAATGCACTCCCATGTATCTCCATGTAGCTCTTAACAGTTCCATCAGTCTATAATAATGTACATTGATGTTCCATGATTGACTATTTCATAATACTAAACCACTTGGTATTTATGGTGCATACATAAGCATTGCTTTGAGAACCCGTTGTCAGAAAATTTGGATATTTGATAGTCAGGTTCACTTGCATTATTAACGGGCACTTTGCATGGGCGCGGCACCTCTGCCTACTAGTTCTTACATTATACTTCTCCTTCCTTTGCTCAGCTCAGTTTACATGAGCTGACGGTTAGTGTTTTTATGCTCGTCAATTGGCAATTGATAGTCATCCTGTTTATTACCTACCTCTCAGGTGTTGTTCTTTCTCTAGCTTTGACACATTGATGCTTGTTTAGTTCCTGTTATGTACTGTAGGCAGAATAAAAGAAACATCGGCATGGTTCTAAAATCTGTCTATTTGTTGCAGGCCCTGACAACATGGAGCACTTGAAGAGGATCGCCGAGTAGATGCAGAAGCAGGTTGCTGCTGCACGCGCACTGCAGGCGCCATCTAGCCCAAGGAGGAGAATGACTCGGAGTTTGGATGTATTATGTAAACCTGAAAGATGTATTATGTGAACCTGAGAGATATATTATGTGAACCTGGGAGATGTATTGTGTTATGTAAACTTGGGAGATGTATTATGTGATGTTATATGATGGATGATGTCACACCCTGTGTTTCACCATCAGTGTTTTGAGTTGCAAAAATCAGGGTTTGTTAAAAAAATTCTAATGATGTTGTGAATGCTATGAATGCCTTCTATGAATGTATGCTTGTTTTCTTATTGAACTAAACCCATGGTAAATTTATTTATTTAATTAAAATAAGTTTCCAAAACTCTTTTCTTTGACATCAGATCACCTCTACCTTGCTTGGGTTACACTACTAGCTCATGATGCCTAGTAGCACTCCCAACCAAAGTTGGTGATCTGAACTTAAATACTATTATTATTTGCCAAAAACATTGTTTAATGATTTAAAACATTATTTTTCTATTTTAAATGCATGTCTGTTTCTAAGGCCATGAATGATATTCCCACAAGGAAAAATGCTTCTCTGACTTAGAAAATTCTGAGAAAAATCATGGAAACTCAGAAGGATATATATTTTTCATACATAAGATTTTCAACCCTATTTTATATTATAATTATTTGAGTAAAACCCCGAAAACCATTCCTGTCTGTTTTAACCTTTTGAGATATTTCCAAAGAAAATATTCTCAATAAAATCTCATTAAATTACAGGAGCCTCCCCAAGCCATATTTGGTGCCCACATAAAATCTCACCTTCATCCAAGGTGGGGAAGGTCACCAAATGAGCCTAAAACCCTCTCTGTCCAGAATAGAGTTGGAACAACTCTACATAGCAAAGTTTGTCTAATAAGGCTGAAACTTTGCAGGGGTGTTTGGCACCTCAAATGAGGACTCCACGCCAAAAATGAGATTTGCTAGACTCTGTTTAGTCACACTCCCTTTGGAGAGGACAGATCTGACCACTTTCATGCATTTTCAAGTTTACAAAGCTAAACTTGTGCAATGGATCTCAAAATTGGTGGAAACCCCTACTTTAACCCCAAGACCAAACCTATTAAGTTGCAGTTCCAATGGTGGAGTCGAAGCACCCCAAACCACTGTCGAACACCTTCTGACAACAAGGTAAAAACCCACCTAGCCACTGTTTTCCCAATGTCAAAGCCTCGAACTTGGTGTATTAGTGCCTCAAACCAACCTAAACACCCAGTTAACTGGCCCCTCCCCAGTTCAAAGCACAAGTGACAAAAACTCCAATTTGTGCCACTGATCAGGACTGGCAGCACTAGTAAAACAAGTCCCCCTTGACCAACCAGTGCTCACACTGGCACACAACGGCTAGTTACACTCCCAGCAACATCCAGGACATGAGGGACACGTCTGAAGTGCACCAGAGTGCGCCAGCATGCCGTGGCATGCCAAAACTGCGCTTTGGACGCGCTACAGGGAGCAACCGAGAAGGGGATGACGCTCCCGGCCAGTTCCAACCTCCCCCGAAGTGTCCAAGACCTCCCCCGACAACCCCTCGGTGTAAAGCAGCCGCCAGGGACCCTCCTCCCCCGCGCTAGAGCTCATGCGACGCGGGCCCACGCGCACCCGACTCGGCCGAGCATGCACGGACGCTGCACCTCGACCCCACACATTCTCCCTCTGCGGGCGATGCTTTAGAGCATCCTAAACCATGTCTGGAGACCATGGTTTCGCAGCCAGCTCCTCACTGTGCACGCATGCGCGCCGCGGTGAGTCACCGGCGCACCGAGTTCGGCTCACCATCGCGAGCATATAAATAGGCCCCCCGGCACCTCAGCACCCCTCCAACAGCCTCTGCACGACCACTAGCTCCCCCCTCACTACAAGAAATATGTCAACTAACAACCTTCAATATTGGTCACTGAATGGTCATTGATTTCCATTTGTGTCCTTTTTATGACCAAAAACAGAAGGTCTAAAGCTGAGGGTCTTTAATGAACTATAACGACCTATTTCTGGATTGGTCGTAAGATTTTATGACCAAACAGAAGGTCGTAGGTTTAACGACCAAATGATTTGGTCACTAGCAATCTGCCCACACCACGTCAGATCCACCGTGGCAGCCTGACATGGCAGAATTATGACCAAATGAAAAGGTCGTAAATAAGATTCAGCCCGGTCCATTCTGATCGTCTACGTGGGCCAAGCCCAATAATTTGGCCTTTTATTTTCTGGGATAGAATCTTTTACTGAGCAGGTTTTTTATTAGTCCACTTTTCTTTTGGGCCTTGGCCTACTCTTTTTTAGGCCCAAGCCTTCTGAGTCTATTTCTTGTTTGGGCCTCGGCCTTTTTGCTGTCCAAAGTAACTTTAGTGCCCAAACAAAATGGTCCAAACAAAACTTAAATAATTGACAACTTCACACGTGCACAGCTTCACAAAATAGAGCAAGACATTTTTTGATCACCAGAATGACCAATCAAGTGGGCTAACTTCATCAGGTTCTTGAGAAGTTATCCCACTTCACTGTTTCTAGGACAGGTTCTACGACAGGTTCAACTTCTACAATGCTTTAGCGCCGAAGAGAGCCATCAAGTGGGCTAACTTCTCTTCCTGTTCCTGAGACTTCTTGCGCAGCAGCTCAAGTTCCTTGTTGCATGCAACTTCATATTCTTCAGCCTTTAGCTTGATTGCTGCCATTTCTTCTTGCATCATTTCAGCTTGAAGCTCCGACCTCTCCAGCTTCTGCTGAAGATCACGAACATGAGCAGCCAGAACATCAGTTCCTTTGCCAGAGTTCTTACTAGATGACTTGAACCCAACATTCCTGAGGAATGTGCTTTGGTTGACTTCGGTCTTGAGCACTTCTTCAACAATCTCAGCATCATACTTTGGTTCTTCACCTTCTGGTATCGGCGCGTCCTTCATTTTTTCCATCTCAAGCTAGCATATGGAGGAAAATGATAGACATTAGTGGCAGATCTATTTCACATTCTGCAAGAGAAACCAAACAAGAATGCCACCAACCAGACCAAGAAATGGATTATTTGAAGTAATCAAACCAGCACACAAAATCTATATGTAGATATTTTACTCAAACTCAAACAGAAGTAGATCATAACTACTAAACTTATAACATTATTTGCATCTGGCTACAGCAAGTGTACACACTTATGTGATCTAGAGACATGCAATCGGCACAATATGGTGGTTCTATATAATATGGCTTCTTTGTTGAGAACTAACATTCAGATCAATTTTCATCATATCATAAAAATGCAACAAATAGCTACAACAAATTCTGATATCTTTGTTGAGAACTGTACAACAAATTTCGATATCTTTGTTGAGATACCAAACCTATCGTAGGCTCTAGCAAACAGCATCAAATCATGGAACATAGTGTGTGTTCTTGCTGGCTGTGAATCAAACATGGCTGAGGTCTATAGACAAAAGTTTGAACTAGCTGGACAAAAGCATGGAGGGACTTACTATAGCAATCTTGACAGGCTCCGAAAACCCGTGCTTCTTGCTGTTGTGGGTGGCCTTGAACAAGTCAATCGCAGACAGCTCCTCACCCTTACGCTCTTCTTTCTGAAATGTTTTTCAACAAAAATCGAAACGTTATTCAGCAAGAATAAGAAATGATATTCAACTAGGATCAAACGGTAAGGTCTTTAGAAAAAGGTACTCACAGTGGCAAAAATGTGTGTGGTGTAGTGCCTGAAACCAGTTCTTTGTTGGTACACGACCTTTTCTCGATTAATCTTGTTCGACACACATGTTTCCTACAAAAACGCATAATGTTATTTGCCAAGTTGAAAGAAAGTAGAATAGGTAGTAGTATAGTAGGACAATACGAGTCTGAGCATATTTCATTTGGAAATATTTCAGTTATCCTGCACTAGCACAAGTACATGAACAACTAGTACTATATAAGAGTCAGTGTATTACATATGGTGTTGATTTTGAAAGTTGATGCTCTCTATTGTTCCTACTTTGATCAGAAACATGGAAGAGGAAGAAGGGGACCATGGCCCATTCCCATCCTGATGTGCAGAACATAAATCAGCAAACAGAGCATATACATACCTTGTGTCTTGGGGTAGACCACATCTGCACCAGAGCTTGCCATTCACCATCCATGAGATCTAGCACCGGAGACTTGGAGCTCACTTTGTTTGATGCTACGGTATCAAAATACTTCTTCTTGATATTATGGCGTCGATTCTTTGAACTTTTCTGCAGAACATCTTTGCGCGCGTAATTGATGGTCTCCGAGTCGGTGTTTATCTCAAAATTTGCCTACCAAGACAGCAAACAAGGAAGGAACAACATTAGTGATCATAAACTACATAACAGAAAATAGAGTAGCACATTTACTATAAAACAAGTAGCTTACATCAACTTTCCCAATGTAGTCCTCCACTAGAGTAGCATTATTTTTGTATTCCTTGAAGTGAGGAAAAACCGGTAGATGGCTTCTTGCAACGAGTCCACACTCAGAAGCAAACTTTGCTGCCTATAGAGGCTTCTCTAGACGCTTCATCCCTTGGGCAATTTGGATAGGCAACTTTGTGCGAAGCGCCTTGGTGATTCTCTCTAGCCCTTTGCCCTTTCTAAGTCTATGCTTGTTAGTCATTGCATCTGAAAATGAAATTGAACTCATAAATTAGAAGAGAAATCGACAAATGCAGGAATGGTTCTGCTAAACAGGTAAGCATACATGATCACTACCATTTGCAAAATGCACTAGTAAAAGAGAAGGTGAACTTGCCTGGTTGAAGCACAAGCTGTTGTTCTTCTTCACTGATGACATCATTCCTGTCAATAGAAGGTGCACCACGCATGAGGGGTACGCACACAGTGCCGCTTTCATCCATGCAGAGAGTGGTTTCTTCGTTCATCGGCGAAAACTCATCACGCATTTCCACCGAGCTCTCAAAGTCAATGCCCATCGGACTTTCCTGATGGTCCGTCGCAGCCGCCATAGTTGCTTTCTGCCTTGTGACTCTATCAGGTTTATCAGGTTCCATGATCATCTTTGTTTGTCCTGGAGGTGGGGCCATCACCCTTCCTGGAGGCATTGCAGCAGATGCTTCTGAGCTCTTCCTATTCTTGCTGGCTGTCTTCTTAACACCAGGCCTCTTCGTTCTAGATTCCTTCAATGCCTTGTATAAATAGCACAGAAAAAATTAGATCACAAGATAAATATGTGAGAACAAGGAAACACAGAGCATACAAGAACCCGAACCCTCCAAGCAAGACAGAGTTTGCACCTTAACAGTCTTGTGCACTACAACTTCATCCTCCTTAGCATTGTACTCTGGGTCATCACTGATAACTCCACTACCTTCTTGAACCCCATTAGTTGTACCTTGTTGTACATCATTTGTTTTCCTAATCATTGACGCTATTGCATCAATGCCAAGGGACTGGAATATCCGATTGTTCCTCATCATATTTCTTGCCCTAACCTTCTCGTACTCGGTGAGAGGAGGCTCATCTTTGCAAGGCAAAGGAAACATAATTATTAGGTTAATTGTTGGAATGCATGGACACACAGCCAAACATATCTTATGATATTTTATTATCATTTAATCCTACTTATTCAGCTAAGGAAGAGTAACAACACACAGGCACAGCTAAGACAGCTAATTCAGATTACAGTAATACATTTGCATAATATAATCTGACAGTATTTTACATCACCAGCCTCCAAGATATTTATAAATATAATAGTATAACCACAAGGAGCAACTTGCATACCACTGGTTGGCCTCGGGTTTGACCTTGTCATCCTTGACATGGATGATATTGAGGTGGTGCTTGCAAAATAGAATAAACAACAATCAGATACAACAGGGATAAAGTAAAATGATGCACTTATATCAATAAAGGAAAGCATTTAGACCAGCATGCATTAGTACTAATACATGTAAAACACTTGGACCAGCATGCACATACACGTGTAGCAATGCACATACAGTTAATGCATCAGTACTAAACTGACAGTTGGAGCAAGCAACTAAATTGAAGCACTTGGACTAGCATGCACATACAAGTGTAGCAATGCATGGAAAATCTAATTAACTATGTGTGCTAGCCAGCAAGCAAGCCATAGTAGTCAAGCAACATGAACCCTAACCCTATGAACCACGTCAACAGACATATTTACCCCATGAACCCTAACCCTAACACCATGAATGTACCGAATAATCCCCATTGATCCAGCCCCATGAACCCCATAAGAACACATGAGGGGGATATATCAAACCCTAGAAGATCTACTAGAAGAACACATGAGGGGATCTATCAACGGGAGATGGGTCGAGGGGAGAGGTACTGTCGTCGTTGATGTAGTCGTAGCCGTCGACGCGATGTAGATGTAGCCGTCGTCGTCGATGTAGATGTAGCCGTCGACAACGTCGATGTAGTCGTCGTCGGGGAGAGGGGAGAGGGGCGGAGGGGCGTCGCGGAGCCAGGGAGGGGCGGCGGAGTGGGGAGTGGGTAGTGGGTAGTGGAATGGAGAGGGGAGTGGTGGGTCCCGCGTGTTAGTGGGAGAGAGAGTGAAAGGAAATTTTGGTTGGGTGAGAGGGAAAATTTGGTGGGGTGGGAGGGAAAATTTTCACTAGTTTTTTGGGGTTTGGAGGCAGACTTTTTCTTTTTCTTTTTTACAAACATTGTAGAAATAATGGTTAAAATCATACCGAATAGTTCAAGAAGACATCGGTACTCAAATTTATATATATTTTCAAGTTGGCAGGTCACATGTGATCATGTGACACGAAGGTTTCCCATTTTTTTTTTTGAATTTTTCATGGCCATTTCAAAATGCGGTCGAAACGGAGTGCATGACCGTTCCTACCTAGTGGTTGAATCTTGGAAACATTTTGGTGTTTCTATTATTAAGTAGATACTTCTGTACCTAGAAATCATTTTTGGAAAAAATAAAGAACAAACTATAAGGCAACCACAGTTCAAATTTGACCCGCTTCGAGCTGATTCGACATAGATTTGTATTTTTCACGAGAGATGGATAAAAGATTTTGACACCCAACCATTTTGTCAATTGTACATTAAATATGGCCTAGTATGTTAGAAAAATGATTTGGACCAATTTTGAAACAAATATATGGTAGGTCCTTCACAAAAAAACTCATTTCGGGCACTTGAAAAATGAAAAATGAGTTTTTCATACAAGGAAGATGAAAACTTCCTTAATCAACATTGTTTGTCATTCCAACATGCACCATTATGCAAAATATGAGACCATTTCAACAACCTATGCCATGAATATGGCCATGAGATTGATCATGTGGCTTGAAAGCCATGAATCTTCACACATGATAGCTCATTTGTGTTAACACTTTTTAAAAATAATTGTCGTATTACAAGTTTATTATTTTACATGGTAACTTTATCACATATGATGACATAATGCAAAGGTTTCCAAATTTTTTTAATTGTTTTTGAATTTTTCATGGTTGTTTCAAAATTCGGTCGAAACGGCGGGCTTGACCGTTCCTACCTAGTGGTTGAATCTTGAAAACCTTTTGGTGTTTCTATGATTAAGTAGATACTTGTGTACCTAGAAATGATTTTTGGAAAAAACAAAGAGCAAACTATAAGGCAGCCGCAGTTCAAATTTGACCCGCTTCGAGCTGATTCGACATAGATTTGTCTTTTTCACGAGAGATGGATAAAAGCTTTTGACACCCAACCATTTTGTCAATTGTACATTAAATATGTCCTAGTATGTTAGAAAAATGATTTGGACCAATTTTGAAACAAATATATGGTAGGTCCTTCACAAAAAAACTCATTTCGGGCACTTGAAAAATGAAAAATGAGTTTTTCATACAAGGAAGATGAAACCTTCCTTAATCAACATTGTTTGTCATTCGAACATGCACCATTATGCAAAATATGAGACCATTTCAACAAACTATGCCATGAATACGGCCATGAGATTAATCATGTGGCTTGAAAGCCATGAATCTTCACACATGATAGCTCATTTGTGTGAACACTTTAAAAAAATAATTGTTGTATTACAAGTTATTATTTTACATGGTAACTTTATCACATATGATGACATAATGCAAAGGTTTCCCATTTTTTTGATTTTTTGAATTTTTCATGGCCGTTTCAAAATGCGGTCGAAACGGCGGGCATGACCGTTCCTACCTAGTGGTTGAATCTTGGAAACCTTTTGGTGTTTCTATGATTAAGTAGATACTTGTGTACCTATAAATGATTTTTGGAAAAAATAAAGAGAAAACTATAAGGCAGCCGCAGTTCAAATTTGACCCGCTTCCAACTAATTCGACATAAATTTGTCTTTTTCACGAGAGATGGATAAAAGCTTTTGACACCCAACCATTTTGTCAATGATACATTAAATATGGCCTAGTATGTTAGAAAAATGATTTGGACCAATTTTGAAACAAATATATGGTAGGTCCTTCACAAAAAAACTCATTTCGGGGACTTGAAAAATGAAAAATTAGTTTTTCATACAAGGAAGATGAAAACTTCCTTAATCAACATTGTTTGTCATTCCAACATGCACCATTATGCAAAATATGAGACCATTTCAACAAACTATGCCATGAATATGGCCATTAGATTGATCATGTTGCTTGAAAGCCATGAATCTTCACATATGATAGCTCATCTGTGTGAACACGTTTTAAAAATAATTGTCGTATTAAAAGTTATTATTTTACATGGTAACTTTATCACATATGATCAGATAATGCAAAGGTTTCCTATTTTTTTGATTTTTTGAATTTTTCATGGCCGTTTCAAAATGCGGTCGAAACGGCGGGCATGACCGTTCCTACCTAGTGGTTGAATCTTGGAAACCTTTTGGTGTTTCTATGATTAAGTAGATACTTGTGTCCCTAGAAATGATTTTTGGAAAAAATAAAGAGAAAACTATAAGGCATCCGCAGTTCGAATTTGACCTGCTTCCAACTGATTCGACATAGATTTGTGTTTTTCACGAGAGATGGATAAAAGCTTTTGACACCCAACGATTTTGTCAATGATACTTTAAATATGGCCTAGTATGTTAGAAAAATGATTTGGACCAATTTTGAAACAAATATATGGTAGGTCCTTCACAAAAAACTCATTTCGGGCACTTGAAAAATGAAAAATTAGTTTTTCATACAAGGAAGATGAAAACTTTCTTAATCAACATTGTTTGTCATTCCAACATGCACCATTATGCAAAATATGAGACCATTTCAACAACCTATGCCATGAATATGGCCATGAGATTGATCATGTGGCTTGAAAGCCATGAATCTTCACACATGATAGCTCATCTGTGTGAACACGTTTTAAAAATAATTGTCGTATTACAAGTTTATGTACCGACCCGACTCAAGACGAGTCAAGCCTCTGTGTTTCTGTGCCATCCCTGGATCAGTATGCTGGCACACACAATACATCAATGTATATATCAAAGTGCAATCACATGTAAATAGCGTAAAACCGATATATACCTTAAATATTTCAGCGGAAGCAGTCAACGGAGTGGAGTCCCAATAAACACCAACGGCAAGTTGAGTGTAGACCGTAACCCTGAATCGTACTCTTACTCGTCGAAGAAAAAAATATCTGCAACATAAAACATTGCAGCCGTGTAGGTCAGCATATTGAATATGCCGGCAAGTCACATAAGAGAGGGGTGAAAAGTAATCATCTATACTATATGCATATATGGCAGGTGGGGGCTATAAGTTTTTAGCGAAAAACAAGTTTTCTCCTACATCAAGAGAGGGCTAAAAGCAAAATGTTACTACATTGTTGGTTGTTAACGAGATGGTTCCGCCAACCAGTTCTCGTACCCGAGTTGTCAATAATTACCCTCATCAAATATATTTAATGGTGTTGAGAAATCCAGATAACTTCAGTTCCTTTGGCTCAAGTTGTCCATGACCGTGGACACGGCTAATCGATTAGGTTTGAGTACTCTGCAGAGTTTTGCACACGTTCCCCACAAGATTTGATCGCCTCCGTGTTTGTCCTCGCACTTCAGGGTGTTTGAAGACTGGATGATCAAAACATGGTCTTTCAACGGGTCCCTCTGAATCCTTGTCGGAGCCCATCCATTCCTACCGTTCTTCTACATCTGCTAGCACCGCCTGTCCAGAGTCGCCGCGTTGTCCAACCAAGCCAGAGCCCATAATGACTTGTGGCTGTGCAGGTAAGCCTTGAGTCTTGAAAATATCCGTCCGTCTCTTTGAGCCTGGGTGAAGCTTTCCGCAGGATGTCATGGCCTCTCCAGCATCCCGGGTCATCCACTGGGTTCTCCAGGGAGCCGATCAACCGTCCTTCACCCAGAGTTGCATTGCGTCCGAGGTCTTGACAATCTGTTCTTAACCGGTCTTGATTATTTAATCAACCTCGCATCACTCGTGTTATGCACTCAACCGAAATCCCGTCTACTCAAGCATAGCAATATGAAATTTGTCGTCCCGGGGCCAAGTATCGGGGTTGTTGTGTGCCTACCACATGATACTACAACCTTTATTAAAATTACCAAGTACCTAAGCAGCATGCAATTGGGCATAGGATGGTAGAACTACGATGCATAAAACATAGGTGATAGTATGATCAAAGTGACTTGCCTGGTGATGTTGACGAAGAAGAATTTCTCGAGAAAATAACTTGATAGACTACTCGTCACTCTCCGATGAAATTTATATAACAAACATATCATTCACATAAGCACTCATACTAGCAATCATTCTAGCAATCAAAACGAAGAAGAGAGTGAATAAGAATCCAAAAGAAACTTCACTAAAGTTAGTTGTCTTCTACTACATCAAACACTAAATGGTTTTTGTCTAACAGAAAATAAAAACAAGGAACTAAGATATAAATTTAACTAAGATAAAATAGAGTATTTTTCACAAAACTTTTTCAAAGTATTTCCAAACGAGATTTGAAACAGTGGGGAAACCAATTGCAAGTTACTAAGGAACTAGAATTGATTTCATGATAACAATTAAAATAAAATCAACACTTGTTGAAAAACTACTGTTAACTAACATAAAAAAAACAATAATATTTCTGAAATAATAAAGAAAATATTTTAAAAAAACAAATATAGAAAAGGAATTAGCCGTAATCCTAAAAGAGGTGAAACAGAAATTGTTTCACAAGAAACAGTGAGCTACAATACTCAAACAAATCTGAAATTTTTACCACCGGTAATTAAGATCACTAGTGATCGGTAGCAAAAAGAATCAAATTAAAAGCTATTTTTAAACTCCCGGAATAGTCAAAACAAGGTTTAAACTAAATCTGATCTAATTCAAATTTGAAAATTTCAAACATAGACAAATTATATGTTTTTAAAAACTACAGAAACATTGGGATCTACTGGAAAAAGAATCAACTCCATTGGACTTAAGGACCAAAATTTATAAAGGAAACAAAATTGAAACTGTCTCTGTTTTTAAACAGAAAAAGAAAAACTAACCTAACGAACAAAGGGGGTACGTGGCAGCTCCTGATTGGTCAGGGGGTGTGCGCTGCGGTGACTAACTAGCGGACGGCCACAAATTAAACAAAAGCTCTTTGGCTAAATAATAAGTGAAGAAAACCGTTTGGTTTTTGTTTAAAAACTGAAGGGTTATCCTACTTCTAATCGTGCGCGTAAGATCTAGATCTAACGGTAGAAGTAAAACAAAAGAAAAGAAAAAAAAGTAAAGGAGAGGGGGTTACCTCGTTCTTCAGAGAAGCAATGGCGAGGAGGAGGCACTCCGGCGAGGGGGGCAACTCCGGCGGGGTGGGGTCGCCGGCGGGGGGGGGGGGGGGGGGGTGCGGGCGACGTAGGGGAGTGGCGGCGAGGCTCTAGAGAGCTCCTGGTCGAGCAGGGGCGAGGGGCGTGAGGGGTGTTAGAGCATATATCTCCATATGTGGTTTTGGTAATTGATGACAATTCCTATGGACTAATGGTTGGCTTAAGATATATTTGTAGCATTTGTCCATAGGCACTTTTTGAAGTCCATCTGTTGGGTTCAAGGAGTTTATATGTTGACCAAGATGTTATTCAAGGTATTATCCAAAGAATGGTCATAGAAACACTAGGTTGATCAAGATCTCAGACAAAGAGTAAATCAAGATGATCAACACACAAAGCGTATAATATGTACCGAGAGGGATCAAGTGATCCCATGGTATGGTAAGCGTTGTTCATTACGTGTTTGTGTACTAACCCATGGTCTTTGTGAGACTCCTATGTGGGGGTTAGGTGTGCTTCCATTGGGCTTGAGTCAAAAGGAAGATCTCATACAATCCATGAAGGATGACGTCAAGTGGTGATCGTCATCAAGATTGTGGTGTGCAAGTTCAAGCGGATCAGCACGAATATATCATTGAAACTATTGTCAATGATCTTGTGTTGATAAGGACAACCTCATGTGCTAACAAGGACAAGATCAAGATAAGAATTCCTGAGCACTACATGCTTGATTCTTGTGGATGTTCACATGGTGGAAAAATGAAGATGAATACATAAGCTAGGCTTTCCACATTGAGTATGGGAGAGCTACTTGAAGACTTCATCATGTCGTGCTTTCAACTTGAGCCAAGAAGGAACAACAACATCAAACTCAAGTGAAAGGGCTAACTCAAAGGTATCAGTTCCTTTGACGTTAGTTGTGCGGAGTGAAGATCAGCGAATAAAAGTATACACTCAATTATGGATCATGAGTACCCCTTTTATGATTCTTTAGTCTTTAGGGATCCTGCACTATTAAGAGGGGATCACAGGTTTTGCGATAAACTTGCTCAAACTACATCTCCATTGTTCTGCTCATACCACATCTCCACTGCTCTGCTGTTATCAGAAAACAGGACCAGTGCCTCGGACATCCGGCCTCCTCCGGACGTCCGAGGCCCGGACATCCGGCCTCCTCCGGACGTCCGAGGCCCGGACATCCGGCCTCCTACGGACGTCCGAGGCCCGGATATCCGACCAACTTCGGAAATCCGGAAGCCTGCACGAGTAGAAGTTGAGTTCTATTTCTCGGAAATCCGGCTCCCTCCGGACGTCCGAGCGCCATACGTCCGACACCCGTCGGAAATCCGGAACCTACCACTAGTAGAAATTGAGCTATATAACTCGGATTTCCGGTCCTCTCCGGACGTCCGGTGGCTGATAAATTCAACATAGGTTCAGTCGTATCTACAGGCCTCGGACAACCGACCCCTGTCGGACGTCCGGTCGCTGTTTAATTCAAAATAGTTTCAGTCGTATCTACAGGCCTCGGACTTCCGACCGCTCACGGACGCCCGGACTTCCGACAACTGTCGGACGTCCGGACCCTGTGTGACTTAAAGTGTCCCCAACGGCTCTTTTTCTCTCCCCACTATAAATACCCCCTCCCACTTCGTGAGAGGGTTGCCCAACACAGCCTTATCCTCATAAGAACACATTTCCACCTCACACACATTTGCTCACTCCAAATCTTAGATCCCAAGAGCATTTGTGAGCCCCTTTGAGAGTTGTTCCAATCAAAAGATAGATCGTCTCCCTCTCCTTCTCTCAACCCAAGCTATTTGTGATTTGAGCAAGTTTTGAGCATTCCCCGTGATCTTGTTACTCTTGGAGGTTGGAGACTCCTAGGCGGTAGGAGTTCTTCGGAGAGGAATCAATCCGTGTGATTTCCCCCGGAAAAGTTTGTGAGGGTTTGGAAGCCACCTGAAAGGCTTACCACTAGTGGTTGAGAAACGCCTTCGTGGTGTTATCTCAAAGGGAGAATAGGGTGAGCCTTCGTGGCCTTGGTGTGCCTTCGTGGTAACATCCACCTCTCTAACGGTGACTAGCTTCCCTCCAAGGAAGTGAACATCGGGATACATCTTCGTCTCAGTGACCTTGGTTATCCTTAACCCTAACACTTTACTTGTGGTTTACTTGTGTTATTTGAGCATACATACATTGCATATTGGTTGTGCTCATTATATTGTGTTGGCTATTTCTTGTACAAGATTAATCATTCAAGCATACCCTCTATATCCACACGTACATACTTGCAACCCTTGATTTATCGTGTGATATAGTGTGATCTAGTATCTTGTGTTGTTCACCTACTTGTCGTGTGATATAGGTCAAGTAAGTTTGTGTAACCGTCGTGTCGGGCTAATTCATTCTGGGAAAAAAGGGGAAAGGGAGTCACCTGAGCTATGTGCTTGTTAGTAACTGCATTGTGTCCATCTTGGTAGATCGTGTTGTTGATACACGTTGCAGTGCCTAGTGCATTTAGGATTTGTGCTTGACAAGAACCCTCTTAGTTTATTTCCGCATTAGGTTCAAGCCAAATCTGAAGAAGTTTTTAAATAGCCTATTCACCCCCCCTCTAGGCGTCATCGAGGTCTTTTCAATTGGTATCAGAGCTAGGTCTCTCTTTAATTAGGTTTCATGACCTAGAGAGTATCGATGTCGACTATTGGATTAGTGCACAATGGCATCTTTGACTTTGTTGGCACAAATTATACCCTATGGATAATTCGTATGCTTCATCACTTTCGGGCCATGGGCCCAAATACTTTACGAATTGTTCTTGTAGGGATTGCCGACAAAAAGGATGATGCATCTTCATCTACTAATGAGATGTATCTTGATTGTGAGGCTTTTCTTGCCATTCATCGAACCATAAGTCCTGAAGTGTTTAAGTCTATCTCGACTTGCAAGTCAGCTCATGAAGTTTGGACTAAACTTGAAGATATATATGGTGGGTCCAATCTTGATGAAGACGGTATTATGACGAAGGAGTTGGTGCATGAGCTCTTCACTCTTTTCGATCTTAAAGAGTCCACCACTACTTCCATATCCGATTGCTTGCACACCTCAGCATCTTCAATGTCACAAGGTAATGACATGGTGAGTGAAGAAATATATGTTGATGAAAATGTCATAGCCTCTATGGACACGAGCATATCTAGCACCACACATAGTGTAAATTATTGTGCTGATAGGTCATGCATTTCACCTAAAGATTCCTCGACAAATGTCTGTGGTGATATGCCTGCTTCCTCGTGTCCTCTTGATCAAAATATCTTGTTTCTCCCTAGTTGCTCTATGACTAACCATTTAGGGGAAATCAAGAAATATGAAGTACTTTTGACTAATGAAGAATCTGATTCACCAAAAGAATCATCATCAACTCCTCCAGTTCACATGTGCCTCATGTCAAGAGGTAATAATGAGGTATCATCTTCCCTGTGCAATAACGATGATATTTGCGATGAGGATGATGATGATGACTTGACTGAAAATATCTATGTGATCAGTAAAATTCTTCATAAAGCTAAAAATAACGCTCTTCAAAGGTTCCAAGATGTTCTTGCTTACTTTGAAAATTGTAATGATTCACTTAATCATGAACAAGCTAAAAGTGAACAACTTGAACATGAACTTGAGAAGAGTCATCAAGCATGTAGAGACTTAAGATCTTCAAAAGGAGAGATTGAAATTGCTCATGATAAACTTAAAAAGGATTTTGAGGTCCTTCTCCTTGAATGCAATAATGTCAAGGGAGAGCTCATCAAAACCTCTAAGGTCTATGAGGAGCTTCAATCTACTCATGAGAAGTCTCTATTTGCTACTTACTCCTCTCATGTTGTTGATGATACTTGTACATCTAACCATATCTTTTTTGAAGTATCAACATTGAAGGAGAATGTTGAGCTACGTGCTCAACTTGACTTACTAACTAGCAATTATGGGAAGTTGGAAGAAAACCATGTAATGCTCACAAGCTCTCATGCCGATCTTCTAACATCCCATAATGTGCAAAAGTTAGCTCATGAGGCTATCATCACCAAGGTAACATCAAGTGAGCCTCATGTGGACAATGGCACTACTTCTAGTCAAAGTACTATATTTCCATGTGCTAGTGCTCGTAATTCGTCTACTCACAATGTTGCTACCTCGTGTGATGAATTACTTTCCTTGCCTTGTTGCTCTAACATTGAAGATTACACTTCCTCTAGTACTTGCATTGATACTAATCGTGCAGAGGAAATCGAAGAGCTCAAGGCCCAAGTCACTTCTTTGAAGAAAGACTTGGAACAGTGTCATGAAGGGATGTCCACACTCAACAACGTCCTGTGTGAGCAAACATCTCCGAATGACAAAAATGATGTTGGAGTAAACTCAAACAAGAACAAGAGGGGCCTAGAACAAGTCAAGAATTCGGCCAAAATCATTTGCTTCAAGTGCAAAGTTAAAGGGCACCATGTTAGATCTTGCCCTTTGAAGACGAAGTCTCAAAGTCACAAGCAACAAGGGAAGCGGCCACAAACACAATCACCTATTCAACAACAAGTTGAAGGAAGGCCTCTTCCCAATAAGACCCAAACCAACACTCCCCAAGGTGAGAAATCAACTGGGAAGAAAACAAAGGGTAGATGTTGCTACTTATGTCATGAGAAGGGTCACGTCGCTTCGTCTTGCACGAGAGGTAACTTATCCAACCCAATCACTATTGATGATACCTATTCCCTTGGGAAGGATAAGGTTGGCAATGTGTTTGCCAAGTTTGTTGGTACTCAAAATGGTGTCAAGAAAAGAACCATTTGGGTTGCCAAGCCTATTGTGATTAACCTCTTAGGACCCAACATAGTTGGGGACCAACAAGCTCAAACTTGATCAATAGGTGACTATGGAGGACATTAGAGACTTGGATACATAATGAAGAATTAAGGAGTCTTCATCAGTCATATTATTTCAAGCCAAGTCATTTGGATTATCGAGTTTCTATCTTATATCCAATGTGCCTCCTTACGGTAACTTATACTTAAACTGTTTACATTGTTAGGTGCTTGCCCCTTTGCATGTTGTGGTTTTGTACCTTGCATGCGTTTGTATATGTTGTGCTTCCAACTTGCTTATCTTGAGTAATCGAGTAGAGGTATGTTGGTTTGCATATCATGTACATGTGAGTCTTGTATTGAGCCTTTTGTGTCTTGTTTGTATTTTTGTTGGCTCTTGTGAGAGATTAATGGATTATCCCATTGTGGGGGAGTGATGTGCTTTGCACACCTCTCAATCCTATAAATGTGTATACATGGGGAATACCACTTAGTTTTGATATTTCAAGATTATCTAGTTTCTATGTGGTATGTCTTACTCATGAAATTCAAATTCTATATGGTCCATTAATTATCTCTTGTTGGTTTCAATTTGCCACTTGTTAACATTGTTGGTTTATCACATTATGGGGGAGTAATATGCTATGTGCATATTACAAACCTAGAAAATGTGTACATTTGAGGTGTTGCCACTTAGTGTTGATATTGTAAATTATCCTGTTCCTAGGTGGCATCTTATCTCTACAAGTGTCATTTGCTTGCGTTTTATGGGTAAAGATGATCTTGGATATTTTGTGATCTACCAATGAGTATCATTTCGAAAATACTTCTTGTCCTTGACAATTGGTATTTCCATCATGTGATTGGAATTGCTAATCATCTTTACATTGGATTTTGTGTTTCGTTTGTCTTCCTTGCCTCTTATGGATCTATTCTAACCTGTCTAGTGCTTTTATAGATATAGAGAAAGTGATGATCCCATCGTGTGCGTTTTGTATTTAAATGCAAATTCTATATAATGCATGTCCCTTGGGGGAGCTATCCTATTTTCTTTAGAACACTCTCTTTATTCACCCATCATAGAATATTTTGATCCCCATCAAGTGTGTGTTGATGGGAGGCAAGTCTTGCTCTTTATGATGCTTTGTGCCATCATGAAAATTTGTCCAGGGCTTGGTTTGTTGGAACCTAGCTCTCTTTTAGAAACTAGAAACCTCGTGTTTGTTTTCCTTCAATTGGTTTCCTGTTGCCTTCTATTTGGCATGTGACAATGGATATCTCATTCCTTGATGTATCTTTTAATTGATATCCTTCAAGTGATAGTTCTTTTGTTTTAGGATCTTATTATCACTTGATACCTTGTGTTTTGATGACTTATCAACTTTGTGTTGAGTTGATTCTTGAGAGTCTTGAGCATGTGTATCTAGCCACTATATACAACTTCTTTTGCTTGCTTTCCTCCTTTGACCCAATATATAAGGGAAACTCCACCCTGTCATAAATTGGCTAAGGTGTGCATGAAATTCAAATTCATATATATTTGCATATATGTGTGTGGAGTTTGTCCTATGTATTGCTGGTTTTCTAACTCTTTGGTCCCAATGAGTTTGGGCACCATTTTGTTTGTTTTTGTTGTTCCAGGAACAACTAGAGATGCATTGGATGCTCGGCTCACCTATAAGGAAGATGTTGAGACCATGTGATTATTGGAGCCAAGTTAGGATGATCAAAGAACAACTATCTACTACATCAATCCAATGTTGTCTCGGTAACAAGTATCCACTTCATGCATTCTTTTCTTGCAAAGGACCCAACCTGTCTTTTCTTTTCCAGGTTGCATCATGGCATGAATCTCTTGATTCGTTCTTGTAGTACTTGTTTGCTTTCTCAAAGCATCCGAACGATGATGTCCTACTACTAGTTGGGATGTCTTTGATGTTCGTATGTTGGAAGTTCATATTATACAATAAGTAAATATTAGGCCATGTGCTATGCTTCCAAGCAAAAGATCTCATTGATATATTTATGACTTCCTTTTGGATATCTAGTTTGTTCCTTCTTGTAACCATTTTGTGTGTATATCCTTCTTTGTGGATAAATATCATCATGATTGTCTTCTACTTAGAATCTTTTACACATGAGAGAAGTTACATCTCTAATTGATATCTTCTTTTCTTTCACGTCCATCGTTACATTTCCTTTTTCAGTTTTTGGTGGCTTCGTGAAAGGATCTGTTTTGAGTGCGTATCTTATTTTCCTACATCTTGATGCACTCTTTGGGCGTGAAGATTATTTTTCCTCATGCTTGTCTTGATGAGGGTTTTGTCATTTTCAATTAGTATCCCTCTTCTTGACAAGGTTCTTACTTCCTATCTTCACAATGGGTTGTCACAAGCGTTGGTTCTTATTTTGTTTATTAGTAAGCTTGTGAACCCATTTTCTAGTATGTGTGTGTGGGAATGATATGTCTTGCACTTTGTATCTCATTTCATCAAGACTATGTTGATGAGTAATGCTCATCCTTATCTTAGTCTTCTCAAGTGCTTTGCCATGACTCATACACATTACTTTGGTTGAGCCTATTCTTAAGTTGCTTCTATTACATGTTGCTCAACCATTTGTTTTGTGCAATTGATATGCTTATTGTCTCATCTATCCTCTTGCACTCGTTGTGTGTTTTATAAATTCTGGGGGAGCAAGGATCCTATTTTGTGCACCTGTGTCAAATACAAAATCCTCATATTAGTGCACAAATCATGGGGAGCTTCTCTAGTTTTTTATAAAGCACTATGTTGCCTTTATTATAATATCTTTTATTCATGTGGTTCGAAGGACCATATGATTGTTTGTTCCATCTGGAATCTTTTGATTGCTTGCCTCTATCTGTGTATATCTTTGTGGCATACGATCCTTTTATTTGCAATCTTTGGGTCCTCAATATAGTTTGTTTTCCTCCAACTACTTATCATTGTATTTGTGTAATTTTCTGCACTCATTTGCTGAGAAGTACCCACTTTTTGGAGGACCACCTACTATATTGGCTTTCTAAACTTTTAGTCCATTTTGGCAATCGATGCCAATGGGGGAGAAGTTTAGAGAGTTTACTTTGGATATGTTTAGAGGGTTTTGCTTTTATTGCGTAAGCATTTACATCTTGCACACATGCATTATTACCTTGTATGTGTGCGCTTGGTTATGCTTATTTCTTTACATAAACTCTCTTGAAGTGGTTATCTTCAATTACCAAAATGGGGGAGATTGTTAGAGCATATATCTCCATATGTGCTTTTGGTAATTGATGACAATTCCTATGGACTAATGGTTGCCTTAAGTTATATTTATAGGATATGTCCATAGGCACTTTTTGAAGTCCATCTGTTGGGTTCAAGGAGTTTATATGTTGACCAAGATGTTATTCAAGGTATTATCCAAAGAATGGTCATAGAAACACTAGGTTGATCAAGATCTCAGACAAAGAGTAAATCAAGATGATCAACACATAAAGCGTATAAGATGTACCGAGAGGGATCAAGTGATCCCATGGTATGGTAAGCATTGTTCCTTACGTGTTTGTGTACTAACCCATGGTCTTTGTGAGACTCCTATGTGGGGGTTAGGTGTACTTCCATTGGGCTTGAGTCAAAAGGAAGATCTCATACAATCCATGAAGGATGACGTCAAGTGGTGATCGTCATCAAGATTGTGGTGTGCAAGTTCAAGCGGAACAGCACGAATATATCATTGAAACTATTGTCAATGATCTTGTGCTGATAAGGACAACCTCATGTGCTAACAAGGACAAGATCAAGATAAGAATTCCTGAGCACTACATGCTTGATTCTTGTGCATGTTCACATGGTGGACAAATGAAGATGAATACATAAGCTAGGCTTTCCACATTGAGTATGGGAGAGCTACTTGAAGACTTAATCATGTCGTGCTTTCAACTTGAGCCAAGAAGGAACAACAACATCAAGCTCAAGTGAAAGGGCTAACTCAAAGGTATCAGTTCCTTTGACGTTAGTTGTGCGGAGTGATGATCAGCGAATAAAAGTATACACTCAAGTATGGATCATCAGTACCCGTTTTATGATTCTTGAGTCTTTAGGGATCCTGCACTATTAAGAGGGGATCACAGGTTTTGCGATAAACTTGCTCAAACTACATCTCCATTGTTCTGCTCATACCACATCTCCACTGCTTTGCTGTTATCAGAAAACAGGACCAGTGCCTCGGACATCCGGCCTCCTCCGGACGTCTGAGGCCCGGACATCCGGTCTCCTCCGGACGTCCGAGGCCCGGACATCCAGCCTCCTCCGAACATCCGAGGCCCGGATATCCGACCAACTTCGGAAATTCGGAAGCCTGCACTAGTAGAAGTTGAGTTCTATATCTCAGAAATCCGGCTCCCTCCTGACGTCCGAGCGCCGGACGTCCGACACCCGTCGGAAATCCGGAACCTACCACCAGTAGAAATTGAGCTGTATAACTCGGATTTCCGGTCCTCTCCGGACGTCCTGTGGCTGATAAATTCAACATAGGTTCAGTCGTATCTACAGGCCTCGGACGACCGACCCCTGTCGGACGTCCGGTCGCTGTTTAATTCAAAATAGTTTCAGTCATATCTACAGGCCTCGGACTTCCGACACTGTCGGACGTCCGACCCCTCGCGGACGCCCGGACTTCCGACAACTGTCGGACGTCCGGACCCTGTGTGACTTAAAGTGTCCCCAACGGCTCTTTTTCTCTCCCCACTATAAATACCCCCTCCCACTTCGTGAGAGGGTTGCCCAACACAACCTTATCCTCATAAGAACACATTTCCACCTCACACACATTTGCTCACTCCAAATCTTAGATCCCAAGAGCATTTGTGAGCCCCTTTGAGAGTTGTTCCAATCAAAATATAGATCGTCTCCCTCTCGTTCTCTCAACCCAAGCTATTTGTGATTTGAGCAAGTTTTGAGCATTCCCCGTGATCTTGTTACTCTTGGAGGTTGGAGACTCCTAGGCGGTAGGAGTTCTTCGGAGAGGAATCAATCCGTGTGATTTCCCCCAGAAAAGTTTGTGAGGGTTTGGAAGCCACCTCAAAGGCTTACCACTAGTGGTTGAGAAACGCCTTCGTGGTGTTATCTCAAAGGGAGAATAGGGTGAGCCTTCGTGGCGTTGGTGTGCCTTCGTGGTAACATCCACCTCTCTAACGGTGACTAGCTTCCCTCCAAGGAAGTGAACATCGGGATACATCTTCGTCTCAGTGACCTTGGTTATCCTTAACCCTAACTCCTTACTTGTGGTTTACTTGTGTTATTGGAGCATACATACATTGCATATTGGTTGTCCTCATTATATTGTGTTGGCTATTTCTTGTACAAGATTAATCATTCAAGCATACCCTCTATATCCACACGTACATACTTGCAGCCCTTGATTTATCGTGTGATATAGTGTGATCTAGTATCTTGTGTTGTTCACCTACTTCTCGTGTGATATAGCTCAAGTAAGTTTGTCTAACTTACTTGTGCTTGTTAGTAACTTCATTGTGTCCATCTTGGTAGATCGTGTTGTTGATACACGTTGCAGTGCCTAGTGCATTTAGGATTTGTGCTTGACAAGAACCCTCTTAGTTTATTTCCGCATTAGGTTCAAGCCAAATCTGAAGAAGTTTTTAAATAACCTATTCACCCCCCCCCTCTAGGCGTCATCGAGGTCTTTTCAAGGGGCTGCTCCGGTGCTCCTAGCGTCCTGGCGGGGAACTCCTGGCAGGGAGCTCGGTGGGGATGGGGAGGGATGCAGGGGGGGGGGGGGGCGACGGGGTGGGGTGCTGGAGGAGGTGCAGGGGCGATGGGGAAAGTCGGCGGGGTGGGGAGGGGGTGCAGGGGCGATGGGGAAGGTCGCCGGTGAGTTCCTGTGGCCGACTCCGGCGAGGTCCACAGGGGGAGGAGGAGGTGAGGAGAGGCGGCGGTTCCAACGGGAATGGGACGAGGAGGACCGGGGCCTTCTTATAGGGGCGACGGGACAGGCTAGGAGGGAAAGAACTTCGCGAATTCCGGAGGTGAGGATATCTCTGTCCATGGCTAAGGAAGGTCCTGTGCACGTGAGGAAGGAGATAGAGGAAGAAGAAGATCCCGTTGGGCCAGTTTTTTGGAAAGGTCTTAATGGGCCACCGTTTATTTCCATTTAAACACGATTTCTTTCCTTTTTCGAAACTAGGAAACTAAAATGATAAAAGGTAAATCAAATCAATTAGGAATATAGAGTTTCTATATACTAAAATTATCGGAAAAATAAAACCTAAATGATGGGCATTTTTCCACGTCCAAAATAAAAACTTAATTTTTTTTCTTACAAAAAAATCCCTAAAAGCATTATTTCTTTTTGCAATTATTTTCTCAAATTAAATTTTGTTTCCTTGGCTCGAAATACTTCAACAAGTGCCCCTGGCTTTGGACGGTCATGTTCCTCCTCTCTTTTCTGTTTGATAGAATATTATTCCCCGACATTTCTTGGGTGGAGGGAAAATAGAATTTGCAAATTAAAATTGAAGGAAATTCAAATGCCAGCTCCATTCAAATTCTTTATAGTTGAAGAAGTCATGTCATCTTCTCTCATTGCTTTTAAAAGATTGAATTTGAATTCATCGGAGATGGGGAAAGTCATTTTATTCCCTCTTATTCAAAAGTTTTTGAAAAGTTTCAAATTTCACACAAGTTTCAATCACTCAAGCAAACAAACAAACAATCTAATAATTACTTTAACATTCCAAAATTTGGGATGTTACAGTTTATTATTTTTACATGGTAACTTTATCTCAAATGATGACATAATGCAAAGGTTTCCCATTTTTTTGATTTTTTTTGATTTTTTGATGGTTGTTTCAAAATGCGGTCGAAACGGCGGGCATGACCGTTCCAACCTAGTGGTTGAATCTTGAAAAACTTTTGGTGTTTCTATGATTAAGTAGATACATGTGTACCTAGAAATGATTTTTGGAAAAAATAAAGAGCAAACTATAAGGCAGCCGGAGTTCAAATTTGACCCGCTTCCAACTGATTCGACATAGATTTTTCTTTTTCACGAGAGATGGATAAAAGCTTTTGACACCCAACCATTTTGTCAATTGTGCATTAAATATGGCCTAGTATGTTAGAGAAATGATTTGGACTAATTTTGAAAAAAATATATGGTAGGTCCTTCACAAAAAAACTCATTTCGGGCACTTGAAAAATGAAAAATGAGTTTTTCATACAAGGAAGATGAAAACTTCCTTAGTCAACATTGTTTGTCATTCGAACATGCACCACTATGCAAAATATGAGACCATTTCAACAAACTATGCCATGAATATGGCCATGAGATTGATCATGTGGCTTGAAAGCCATGAATCTTCACACATCATAGCTCATTTCATGTGGCTTGAAAGCCATGATAGCTGAAAACAACATCTCAGTTCAGTTCAAAAAAACTTCAGGAACATCACAACCAACAATTTGCAATATTTTGCATTATAACACAACAGTTTGAATCAGGATCACATCACAACCAACAGTTCTCACCAAAACTAAGAAAATGGCACCAAAAGTACATCATTTTGCCTCTCCAGGCATTTCTGAATACAACATTTTGCCTCTCCAGCAATCATGATCTTCACCACCTGCCTCTCCATCACTACAACAATCAGTCTCATGCATTTTGCTACCTGGAGAGAATTGTAGTACAAAAATTACATCAGGATCACAACAACAAAAACTATAGAGAAGGTTGATACCAAAACGTTCACTTCTGTTTTCCAAGGAGACAATATTTACCTTCATGTCTATTCGCTACTCATCATCGTCGATACCAAAACCAAGAACTCTATGCCCACTTCTGTTTTCCTCATCGTCACTACAATATTGCAGCATAGTATGATCAGTGCTGTTTTCCTCATCCTCTCTCTCATGTCCATCCGCTACCACCTTTCTTCTTTTCTTGATGTCTTTCTGTTGCAGCATCAACGAGCACACGTTCCCGATCCCTACGCACTCTGCTTTGCACCGGAACTTCCATAGAGTCATCACGAGCTTGCACCGGAACTTCCATAGAGTCATCACCAGCTTGCACCGGAACTTCCTTATAGTCATCATCCTAATATGTTAGGCCACTACAACCGGGTCCCTTTTCCACTTCAGTTTCAGTTTCAGTCACACTCCACAAGTGTCTGTGCTCAAAGTTTTGCACAACTCGCCATTTTCCGTGCAAAAGAGTGTCTGGCAGGTAAAACACCATTGTTGCTTGTGCTGTTAGAATAAAGGGATCACTCTTATACCAGCACCTTGAAGTGTTGATGCTTTTGAAGTGGCCATCATACTTTACACAAGATTTCCTCTTCTTCTTGTTACCAAGATCAAACCAGTCACAACAAAATAAGACAACCGAGCGATGGATGCCTCCACTAGAGTTGTATTGCAACTCTATGATGCTTCTCAGCTGACCATAGAAGTCAATGTTCTCACGAGTATGTGACCCCTCAGTGATGATTCCACTATTTTTTGTCTTCCTTTTTCCTCGCGATCAACGGTGTGGTACCGGACACCATCAGCAATGCATGCTGAATACACTCGCACTCGCTTATCCGGTAAGCATGCCAAAGCAAATAGATCATCACTGACTTTCTTCTCCTCATGCAACTTTCCAACATGATTCTTAAACCATTTAGCAAATCCCTTGGCAACCCTTGTATCAACATTGATCTGGCTTTCTTCTTGATTTATCTCGTCCTTGCATTTCCTGCAATGCCAACAAAACATGTGAATTAAAACATTAGGCTCGTGCCAACAACCAAAGCAAAAGTAAAAATAACGAGTGCACAAGATATAACATACTCGATATATGGTATAACCTCGGCGCAATTGCTGAGCACATACCAAACCATCTTGTCATGCTCATCACCAGCCTCCAAGTATCGCAAGGCTCCAAGAAAGTTCACACCATGGTTGAAAACTGAGACATCACAAATATGCGAATCAGACCGCTCTCTATTTCTGCCCGGTCAGTTCCATCTTGTTTCCACATCGCCAAAGTATCTAGGGAAAAAATTCAAGCACTCGTCAATGACATATGCTTCAGCAATCGAACCTTCAGGTCTTGCCGTGTTTCGCACATAACGCTTAGAAGTAAGCAGCCTTCTTTCGATTGGGTACATCCAACCGTATTGCACAGGGCCTCTAAGCATTGCCTCTTCTGGTAAGTGCACTGCCAAATGGACCATCACGGTGAAGAAAGCTGGAGGGAAAATCTTCTCAAGCTTGCAACGAATAATTGGGATTTCTTTTTCAAGTCTTTCCAGAACAGTTAACTTGAGTGTTTTGCAGCACAGTTCTCTAAAGAAATTTCTCAGCTCAGCAACCGCTTCATATATATCATTGTCCATGATTCCACGGAGGCCAGCCAGTAAAATCCTTTGGAGGAGGATGTGACAATCATGGGTTTTCAGTACTGAAAGCTTGATTCCATCAGAAGTAACACACTTCGCTAGGTTAGAAGCATAACCATCTGGAAATCTCACCGCTCTTATGAATTCATAGAATGCTAGCTTTTGTTCTTTACTCATTGTATACCATGCTCGTGGCATTTCAAATGTATGTTCAGCTTCATCATGTTGTAGATGCAAATCTTCTCTTATGCCCATGTCCTCCAAATCAAGCCTAGAACTAACCATGTCCTTTGTCTTCCCTTCAATGTTCAGAAACGTCCCTAGCAGATTCTCACATATGTTTTTCTCAGTGTGCATTACATCGAGATTATGCCTTAATTTCAGACCAGCCCAGTATGGCAAGTCCCACAAACAAGACCTCCGGTCCCAACATTGACCTTCCGCGCGCTTTCTTTTCTTTGCAAGCTTTCCTAGTCTCACATCCTTCACCTTCTCAAGTTGCTGCACTAGCTCTTCCTTAGTGAATTTAGCTCGCTTGTCACGGGTTTCATTCTCACCATTAAAATCTTTGCTTCTTCTCCAGCGATGGTTTCGGGGAAGAAAGCGGTGGTGCCCAATATAGAAGATATTTCTCCTTATTCTCTTTGAGCAAGGTTCTTTGTCACAATGGACACATGCCTGATAACCCGCTGTGATCCTCCCAGACAGAGTGTACAGTGTCGGGAAATCATGGATGGACCATATGACTACAACACGTAGATTGAACTTTTCTTCCGGACTAGAGGCATCGTATGTACGTACACCAGTCCAGAGCTGGAGCAGTTCTTCTACGAGGGGCTCCGTAAAGACATCAAAATCCTTTCCTGGAGATTACGGACCAGGGATAAGCAGTGACATCATGAAGTTGGACTGATCCATGCATGCCCATGGTGGCAGGTTGTATGACACCACTAAAACGGGCCACATGCTATAAAACGTGTTCATGTTCCCAAACGGATTAAAGCCATCTGTGGCAATGCCGAGTTTTATATTCCTCGGATCTGTAGAAAAATCTCCATGTTCACGGTCAAATTCTTTCCATGCCTCTCCGTCCGCTGGATGGCTCAGCTCATTGTCCACAGGTTGCCGCTGAAGCTTGTGCCATTGTACCTCCAATGATGATTTCTTCGAGATAAACATCCGCTGCAACCTTGGTATCAACGGAAAGTGCCTTAGTACCTTCACTGGTATTGACTCCTTCCCATCAGCATCTTTCCACCTTGAGGCATTGCATTTTGGACAGTTGTCATGCTTCGCAAAATCCTTCCGAAACAAGACACAGTTATTTGGGCACACATGTATTGAAACATAACCTAGCCCCAACCTGCGGATTATGCTCAATGCTTCATCATAAGACCCGGGAACACAACTATCAGGGAATTGCAAGGTCAAAAGGCGGAGTATTGCGTTGAATGCAGCATTGCTAATCCGGTAGAAAGACTTGATGTGGAGTAACTTCACGGTGAAGGTAAATCTTGAAAATTTACCCCCTTCATGAGCTGCGCGCTTAGCCTCCTCCAACACCTCAGCAAACATCGACTTCTGCCCATCAGCACGATCTTCAGCATCGTACAGATCCTTCAATAGGTCAGGAATCCTATCATCTTCATGCCCATCCTCTTCATCCAAACCAGCATTCTCTCGCAAAATATTTTCCATAAAATTAATGCCAGCGTCACCACCACCCATCATATGAGGGGCCTGTGTATCAGCTTCAATATGTTGAGGTTGTCCGGCTAAAGGTTCTCCATGATATATCCATCTATCATATGTGCTGGTCATCCCATTAAGAAGAAGATGATCTTCCACTACTCGAGGTTTTCTCGAATGGTTGACGCAATTACAACATGGGCAAACAATGACAGCATCCTTGGCAAAATTTGCCCGAACAAATTGCATGAATTCATCAACTCCTTTCATATGTTCTTTCGAAAACCTTCTAACTCCTTTTCTAATCCAGCTTCTGTCTGGCGGGAGCAGTGAGTCCCCCATGCTCGGCGGTGAGTCCATCATGCTCGGCGGCGGCACCACCACCACTACGAGTGGGCGAGGTGGCTGAGGAGAGCGGCACCGCCACCGCTACCTCCACTGGTCGGGCGAGGTCGTCGTGGCCGAGGCATGGCCGAGGTGGCCGTGGCGTCGGCACCACCACCACTTCCGATGGGTGAGGTGGTCGTGGCGTCAGCACCACCACCGCTGGTCACCGCCCCTGTCGGTCGCCGCCCCCATCCCCGTCGGTCGCCGCCGCCCCGTCCCTGTCGGTCGCCGCCGCCCCTGAGATCTAGATTTGCTCGTCCCTTGTCGGAAATTGGCTAAGTGTTGGCCCCTGTCAGAAATTGGCCAAGTGTTGGTCGTCCCCGTCGGTCCCACTTGTCAATGATACGAGAGACCCGCGATTTAATATAATATACCCCCAAATACCGATACCTGAGCAACAGTCCCTCTCTAGCCCAGCGGTAGCAAACACTTATAAACTTATAAGCGCTCCGTCGTGGGTTCGAGTCCCCGCTCGCGCATGTTTTTTTCGGGAATTAAGCGAGGCTTGCGCATGTCCCCGCTCGGTCGCCGGCCCCTCACCTGCCTGTCAAATGGGTCCTACCTTAGTGACAAGTAAGCGAGGTTGCTGAGGTGGCTGCGTAACCAGCCTAGTGCATTCGAACTATTTAGTAACGACCATTCATATTGGTCATTATCACCTAGAAATAAGGCAGTGCCAGGTGCTGTCCGCTTTATGACCTTTTCCAGTAAGCAAGTGATGATCTTTTTGATGAAAATGGTCGTTGGTTTTTGGGGCTAGGACCCCTCTAGACAGCTTACGACCAAATGATGTCAAATGGTCATAGATTTATGACCATTCCTTTTAGGGTCACTGACAAAAGGTTGTTAGTTGACATATTTCTTGTAGTGCCTAGCCACCCAATCGAGCTCGCAGAGCCCCGGTGCTCGAGATCGACCGAGGCCCCTCCGCCTCGGTGCTCCGGTCGATCTCCAGCTACAAGCCGACTCTTGTGACACTCGACCCACCACAGCACTCCCCTCAACACCAGGAACCTTTCCCCCAACAGCCCCGAGCTTTTCCGTGCCCCTAGCTATCAGTTCAACCACATCCCGAAACTCCTCTACCACGGCCACCTCGTCGCCGGCGACTCCAAGCCTCTCCAGCGCTGTCCCGACAACCTGCAGGTAGGCGGAGGCATGTTGAACCCATTCCCGCCCTTAGCTAGGACCATGGACGACGGTAGCCTCGCCGGCGTTCATCTCCTCCTCCCTGGCTGGAGGTAGGGGAAGAACCCGACAGGTGGGCTACACCTGTCGGCGTCCTGGAGCTGCCCCCCACACGGCCACTATCGCTGACTCCAGGGGCCCGCACGTCAGGTTCATACCTGGCGCGCGCGCGCCTGGCACCCTGCTGGCTGGCTGGGCGGCCTGCTTCCCAGGCCAGGCTTTGGCCTTTTCTTTTATTTTTAAACCTGAGACTAAAATGATTTTTGTAAAAATAACTATCCAGTGGAAAAATATGATTCTTCCACTGATATTTTTCTATAAATGAGTAGTATTTGATTCTGCCTTTGTTGACATTTTTCAAAACAGAATCTGTTTTATAATAATATAAAGGCATTAAAAGCAATAGTTTGCTCCTATTTTGTAATTATTGAAAATGCTTTGCTAGTAAAAACAAAGATAAGATATTTTTCAAAGTAACAACCTGATTTTTACCAAGATTTGTAACTTTTTTAAAAGTGGTTTGTGATTTGTGTTGGCTATTTCTTATTTATTCTATTCTCGACGATAGAATTACCGAGTGACGAAGGATTCGAAGCGGAAGACCTCGAAGACCCAGGATACCTAGCTGACCGAGGCAAGCAGCCCTTTGACCATGACTTGAGCATATCAATTGATGCATGCTAGAATAGCAATTACTTTTCCATTGCATGTGATCATAATGCCGGTTCATCATTGCTGTGATGGTACCGAAGGCTTCTTCGAAGCACTTGCATGACGGTGATATGCCAAAACTACGCTCTGGACGTGCTACAGGGAGCAACCGAGAAGGGGACGACGCTCCCGGCCGGTTCCAACCTCCCCCGAAGTGTTCAAGACCTCCCCGACAACCCCTCGGTGTAAAGCAGCCGCCAGGGACCCTCCTCCCCCGCGCTAGAGCTCGGGCGACGCGTGCCCGCACGCACCCGACTCGGCCGAGCATGCACGAACGCTGCAGCTCGACCCCACGCCTTCTCCCTCTGCGGCCGATGCTTCAGAGCGTCCTAAACCACGTCCGGAGACTGTGTTTTCACATCCAGCTCCTCACTGTGCACGCACGCGCGCCGCGGTGAGTCACCAGCGCACCGAGTTCGGCTCAATGTCGCGAGCCTATAAATAGGCCCCTCGGCACCTCAGCATCCCTCCAATAGCCTCTGCGCGACCATTAGCTCCCCCCTAGCCACTTAATCGAGCTCTCAGAGCCCCGGTGCTCGAGATCGACCGAGGCCCTTCCTCCTCGGAGCTTCGATCGATCTCTGGCTACACGCCGGCTCCTGCGACACTCGACCCACCAGAGCACTCCCCTTGACACCAGGAACCTTTCCCCCAGCAGCCCTGAGCTTTTCCGTGCCCCTAGCTATCAGTTCAACCACATCCCTAAACTCCTCCGCCACGACCACCTCGTCGCCGGCGACTCCAAGCCTCTCCGGCGCTGTCCCGACCACCTGCAGGTAGGCGGAGGCATGCTGAACCCATTCCTACCCTTAGCTAGGCCCATGGACGACGGTAGCCTCGCCGGCGTTCGTCTCCTCCTCCCTGGCTGGAGGTAGGGGAAGAACCCGACAAGTGGGCTCCACCTGTCGGCGTCCTGGAGCTGCCCCGCGCGCAGCCACTCCGCTGACTCCAGGGGCCCGCATGTCAAGTTCAAACCTGGCTGGCTGGCCCGACCTGCTTCCCTGGCCAGGCTTTGGCCTTTTATTTTATTTTTAAACCTGAGACTAAAATGATTTTTGTAAAAATAACTATCAAGTTGAAAAATATGATTCTTCCACTGATATTTTTCAAAAAATGAGTAGTATTTGATTCTGCCATTGTTGACATTTTTCAAAAACAGAATCTATTTTATAATAATATAAAGGCATTAAAAGCAATAGTTTGCTCCTGTTTTGTAATTAATAAAAATGCTTTGCTAGTAAAAACAAAGAGAAGATATTTTTCAAAGTAACAACCTGATTTTTACCAAGATTTGCAACATTTTTAAAAGTGGTTTGTGATCTATTTTTGTGTGGGCTATTTCTTATTTATTCTATTCTCGACGATAGAATTACCGAGTGACGAAGGATTCGGAGAGGAAGACCTCGAAGACACAGGATACCTAGCTGACCAAGGCAAGCAACGCTTTTACCATGACTTGAGCATATAAATTGATGCATGCTAGAATAGCAAGTACTTTTCTGTTGCATGTGATCATAGTGCCGGTTCATCATTGTTGTGATGGTGCCGAAGGCTTCTTCGATGCACTTGCATGACGGTGATATTATTCATGTGGCTCCTCGGAGCACAAGCATGATGAGCTTGACCCTACCATCTATGTGGATCATGCTACTGTCATGCTGACTAGTAGAGTTATAGGATCGCTGCATTGAGCTTGACCCTACCCCTTTAAGGTCATGCTAATACCATGTTGACAAGTAAAGATAGAAGCATATTATCATGAGCATGATGATGAGTTAAATCAAGAGTTTATGAAAACCCCGTCGGGTGCCACTAATGCCCGACGGTGATGATGAGTTGGTGGTCACTTTTGGTGAAGTGATGCATCAGTGTTTTGTGTGAGTATGATTTCAGAAAGGGGATTAGATTTATGATGTGTCGACCGTCCCAACCTTACCAGTACGACCACGATACCCCTTTATGGGACGGGGCTTTGTTGATTACTCTAGTCGGTGCTAGCAAAGAGCCACATTACTAGTGGCGGGAGTGATTGTCGTCGCTCTCGTGATGGGGTCGTGCCAGGTAGGACGACTATGCCATTATTATGAGTTCCACGCACACCGTTGGTCCCTGCATGGTTGATACTGTCCAGAGTCGGTGCTCGTAAGACGTACAACATGTGGGCTGGGTACCAATCAAGTGGACCTCTTTGTCTAGTATCGTTAGGGGAAAGATGATGATCGGGTACTTACCTCGGCTATATGTGATATACCGCGATTCATGGTTGACACGGAAGTTTCCTGGATCTCGTGGGTCCAACGTACTACCTCTGCAGAGTGTAAACTATTTGAATAGCCGTGTCCACGGTCAAGGAGAGTTGGGTAATCCTGCTTAAAGTACGTCCTGATATTTCCACATAAACCAAGTGTGTGTGAGTGTGTGTGTGGTGTTAAAAGGTGTTTTTATAAAGATAATAATATGACCAACTTCGGTGACTTTTCATATAGGGTAAACCCGGATGGTTTAGCCCTCAGCTGATGCATTGAAGTTATGACAAGTCCGATGACTTGGCATATAGGGTGAACCCGGATGGTTCAACCCTTAGCAGATATGTTGATATCTGTAACCTGTTCTTTAAAAGTAATTCTTTAACTTGATGCATAATCATGATCATTGTACCCACATGAGTTATACTATAAGTGCATGATATTGTCATCCTTCACTTCCATTGTTCATATCATGGGCTGTTTGCGAGTACATTCAGAGTACTCATTGGCTCGCCACTGGTTATATTATTGACCAGACAAGGAAGGACCGGAATTTGGCGTCGAGTACGTCTTCGGAGACGGACCTGCTTGATGGCATGGGCACCCGCTTAGCCCTTATGATATTCCGCTACCCATTGTACCTGTTTTATTTGGCCTTAGGCCCTGTTTGTGAACCTGCCCTTCGGTCATTTGATGTGATATTCAGTATTTGGATGTAAGACTCTATTATTCAGTATCTGTGTTCAGTGAGCATTGATCCTTGGGATCACTGGGCACGGCGATCTCGACTCACCAGTCGGGGTCCCCAAAGATGATTTTAATTCAACTTGGAGTTTTCTTGATTTGAATATGAAATAGTGTTGGATTTTTTTTTGGACAAATAATTGGATTGAAAAGGCCCAACAAATAGAAATGAAACCAAGTTCTGGAACAAAAAGTTAATGAATTCAAAAATGAAAAAGGCCAAAACTGAAACTGGACCAAATGTATTTGGGCACTAAAAGGCCAGGCTAAGGCCCAAAAAGAAGCCCAATAAGAAAGAGGCCCAAAAAATAAAATCATCCCAAGTGATCAATTGGAATGGGTTGGGCTGATTTCAACCATGATGTTTTGATTTCGTCGTAATTTTGCCACGTAGGACTGCCATGTAGGACTGGGTTTGATTGCCAACGACGATTTAGGATCGTCGTAAAGGTTACAACGATCCAGGAATCGTCGCAAAAGTTACAATGATTTCGATCAAAACGTCGCTGATGTTCATTTGTGACGCTCCGTTTTTGACGCTTGGTTTTTCGTCGTGAGATCGTCGTAAATTAAAAACTGTGACGGTGTAGCGATGAAAAAATAGCGTCGTGTATTAGCATATTCCTTGTAGTGTATTGTGGAACATGGTGTTCCCTCCATCAGTGCTACTATCTATGCCGCTGATGTGAAGAAGTTCAAGCAACTTGACTCGCAAGAGAAGAATATCATCTGTGGCCATCTGGGCACATCTAAGCTTATCTGGGATAGGCTGTCCAAAGTTAATGAGGGAGTCTCAACACAGCGTGACTCTCGTGTTGATGTTCTTTGCAATCTCTTCAATCGCTTCAAGAGGCTTGACAATGAAAGTTCCCAAGATACCTTTGATCGCCTCACTGACATCTCAAATGAAATGCAAGCACTGGGAGGTAGAAACATCACTGACCATGCAGTTGTGGAGAAACTGCTAAGATCTCTTGATCCATCATTTGACACATTGGTTCTAATGATTCAAGAACGAAGAGACTACAAAATGCTTGATCCTGCTGATATACTCGAGAGACTCAATACTCATGAATTCTAACAAGAAGAAAAGAGAGATCTGTCTGGACCAAGATACTCAAGACCTCGTGCGCTGAAGGCTAAGGCTATTCCTCATCTGAAGAAGAAGACTCAGATTGCAGCATTGGTGATCCCGAAGAACTAGGACAGGAACTTGCTATGCTCGTGAGGAAATTCCACAAGTTCACAAAGCTTGGCCAGTCCGGTAAATATTCAGGAAGAGATATGAGGAAATCAGAATCAGAATCTGAGGATTACAATAAAAGAACCTGCCACAAATGCAAGAAATCTGGTCACTACATTGTTGACTGTCCTCGCTGGGTGAAGGAATCAAGGAAAAAGAAATACAAGGATGAAAGTGTTGGAAATATGCCCTAGAGGCAATGATAAGATAGTTATTATTATATTTCCTGTTTCAAGATAATAGTTTATTATCCATGCTATAATTGTATTTAATGAAAGCATAGATACATGTGTGGATATATAGACAAAACATTGTCCCTAGTAAGCCTCTAGTTGAATAGACAGCTGATCAAGGATGGATAAGGTTTTCTCACCATATGCAAAGTGTTGTCACTTGATAACTGGATCACATCATTAGGAGAATGATGTGATGGACCAGACCCAAACTATGAACGTAGCATGTGATCGTGTCATTTTGTTGCTATTGTTTTCTGCGTGTCAAGTATTCATTCCTGTGACCATGAGATCATGTAACTCACTGACACCGGAGGAATACCTTGGGTGTATCAAACGTCACAACATTACTGGGTGACTATAAAGGTGCTCTACAGGTATCTCCAAAGGTGTCCGTTGAGTTAGCATGGATAATATGTTAACTAACGACCTTTTGTCAGTGACCCTGGAAGGAATAGTCATAAATCTATGACCATTTGACATCATTTGGTCGTAAGGTGTCTGGAGGGGTCCTAGCCCCCAAAACCAACGATCATTTTAATCAGAAAGGTGATCACTTGCTTACTGGAAAAGGTCATAAAGCGGACAGCACCTGGCACGGCCTTATTTCTAGGTGATAATGACCAATATGAATGGTCGTTACTAGGCTGGTGACCAGCGGTGGTGGTGCTGTTGCCATGGCCACCTCAAGCATCGGCAGTTGTTGCTATTGCTGTTGCTATCTACATCAGAGAGCTGAAATGAGATGTTGCCTGTTGCTAACTAGTCAACCATAACATCCTGCCATAACATCAGTGAAGCAGCAAAATAGAAGCAGCAAAATAGAAGCACCAAAATAGAAGCAGCAATATAGATGCAGCCATAACATCCTACCATAATTAACATCAAAAGTATAAGACATTCTAACACATTTCACAACAACAGGCCGATAACACAGTGTGCAAAAGTACAACAGACAACGACGACGATAAACCGAGGAACATGGAGGGTGGCGACTAAATGGGACCTAGAGCCTTCAGGAGGGCTGCATGCTCTTCCCTTGTCTTGATGTCTTGATCAGCACTCCACGATAAACCGCATACATGCGACATCAGGTGTTCATAAACACCATCCCTGGGCTTTGGCTTTGTGGTGCAGTATGGGCATCTGAACATACCCCTCCTGAAGTAGGCCACCTTCCCCTTCTCCCTGAAGTATGGTCATTTGAAGTAGGCTTCCTTCTCAACGAAGGACTCTTTGTTGTCGTCATCCACGTCATCTCCAGAGTTATACTGCACACACAAATTTTAAACACACATTATGCATTCATATAGACATTATGGAGCCAGAACACACACTTCTGATTCAGAATGATGCAATGAATAAACACCAAATTTTAATGAACAAACAAAGAAAAAAGTCATGTACAGTAATTTAATTAAACAAACAACATTAAAACACTCTCTACATCAATTTCATTAAAAAGCCCACCAACATGCATTAATATAGTGCTTACGCTGAACTAAAATAGTTGGGATTACCTCATACGGTTCGTCGTCGTCGTAGTCAAAGTCATACGGGCTCTTGAACCCAGTCTTGGCGAGCTTCCTCTTCATGCCTGCAGCTTCCTTTTCCTACAATATAAGTAATTCGATTAGTACAAACTATGTAACACAATATTCAAAAGGTCAAGCATTCAACAATGTGCTTCTAATTACATTCATAGTGCTGCTACATCAGCCACCCTATTCTCTGCATTGGGTCTGTCCTTTGTGCAATTCACTTATACAATCTTTCGATCCTTCATACAAAGGTTTAAATGTCCTTTCAAAAAATCAAACTGTACTCTGTAACTATATATTATGTATACACTTCTTTTGTCAGGACATGTGCAGGATGTAAAAATGATATTGGCCATGGACGTAATCAGCCAATATATGACTATACTGTAACTATATGCTTGTAATCAGCCAATATATGACTATGAGGTAGCTCTTTGTTGTTTTGTGTACTAATTAAGCAGTTGCATTGGTATTGACTTAACCGACAAAAGCATGCAGTTCTCCATGTCAGGAAACAATCCATACCATAAAACTTGTTACAAGGAGCGCTTTCATCCAAAATGTGATGTGTGCAAGCAATTTGTAAGTATCACTTCATTATCTTTTCTTATCTGTTTGCATAAGGCGATTCTCTTTGTTTTGCATTTTATATAGCAGAACATTGCACTATTGGGCTGCTCAGCCCCTGCCGTGCCCCGGTGAGGGGATAACCACGACAAATCTATCAACATATCCGGCACATAATAAAATCTAAGCACATGCAGCAATCAAGATCCCAATTCAAAACCTAACTCTTATTAAATCCTTACTAATAATCCCAATAAAATGCAAGAGAGGTGGCAGACCTAGGCAAAACTTAGGAATAATGGGTGTTCGTATATATCAAGCACATGACTTAGGTGAAATCTTTACTAATAAGAGAAAGATTCCGTTGATTCAAGCCAACAAAATGCAAAAGTTCGCCAACACATGTAAAAGCAGAGTGTGTTCTGTTCTCTGAATATATGAAAGAAGAAAACCCTATCTAAATAATCTCCTGCTTATCAACGATAATTATGAAAGCAGGGGAACGGGAAGCATTACCACATCCACATGCACAAATCAAGATTGAAATTAAAGAAATCCAAGTCTCAATATATAAATCTATGTAGCATTCAAGCACGAATCAACTATAAAAAAACCAGAAAACCCTATCTAAAAAACCCACCTCATCGTCGGCAGCATTGCTCGAGGTCGTTTCCTCCTGCTTCGGCACCTCCGCAGCGGCGACAGCAGTTGCGGTCGTGTCCTCCTCCTTCGGCACAGGCACCTCCTTCTCTTCTACAGTGGAGGCGACAACGGTTGCGGTCGTGTCGACCTCCTGCTGCTTCGATAGATCCGCAACGGCGACGGCGCGATGAGCGCCCTCCATTGGGAGACGAGGCGACGAGGGAGACGGTGCGACGAGGGAGACAAGGGAGATGAAGTGGGAGACGAGGCGACGAAGTGGGAGATGAGGGAGACGAGGCGACGAGGGAGACGAAGTGGCAGTTCCCTCTTCATATGATGTGACAGTTCCTGCAACGTCCCGTCCGCCTCGTGCCGTCTGGGACATCTTACAAAAAAAACAAATGGCATAGACACCTTCAAAAAAAAAACAAATGGCCGCTCGAAACTGGTCGGCACGAACCGGTTCGGTCGGTCTTTGTGTCTGGCTCGAACCTCGTCGATCGAGCCGATCTACTCTGCTCGCGCTCTGCCCCCCTCGTCGCCGAAGCTCGTCGGCCGCCACCACCTCCACCGCGCCATGGTTTACGAGGATGAGAATAGCAACAACCTATCGAGCCTGGACATCAGCTCTTCCTTGGATGACATGATGTACCGGGTAATTTGTAAAGCTAGGGTTAGGTTTAGGGTTTTGGTTTCTTCACACTGGGGATTTATTTCTGTTTCTTGGTTCTTCTTTAGATCCCTGCTAGCATCGACGACAAAGACTACATGGGCATTGAGAATTCTGTCCTGGATGTTTGCTTGGAGCATGGGCTCCCGCCTGAGCGTTGCTACATCACTGTCGGTTAGTTCTATCTTCTTTAGTGTTAGACATGCATGAAGTTGCTTCTGTTTTTTCTATCTGGCTCAAAAGATTCAGACTGTCAATGTTTACTACATCACTGTCATTGTTTGTTTAGCTCAAATATTCAGGCTGTCACTATTTACTACATCACTGTCATTGTTTATTTAGCTCAAATATTCAGAGTGTCAGTGTTTACTACATCACTGTCATTGTTTGTTTAGCTCAAATATTCAGACTGTCATTGTTTATTACATCACTGTCATTGCTAGTTTAGCTAAAAGATTCTGGCTTGTTACAGCACTTTCATTGCTTGTTTATTACAGCACTATCATTGCATGTTTATTACAGAATTCTGGCTTGTTATTTTCTGGTTATTTTGTATTGCTGAAGTACTGGTTATTTTGTGTTGCACCCACCTCAAAACTGTGGTTTTGTTGGTTGGGTAGACCGAGAGTGGCCTCCCACAATGCAAAATACATTGTTAAAACCGTGGGAAATGTTGGAAGACAGCAAGAGTGCTAGGAGGGATGATAATTTGGAGAATTCACTGAAAATTCACCACCTCATAGAGGAGAAAAGAAATCTTGATGCAAACTATGACAAACTAGTAGAAGATGTGAATCAACTGCTCAACCTTGCAGAAGCTCAAGGCGGGGTCATTAGGACCCAAAAGGCAAATCATTTGAAGGAGAAGGACAAACTTAATGATGAAATTTTGGTCCTCAACCTTCACATTGATGGTCTGAAGAAAGGAATAGAGAATCTGATTAAACGTAGGGATGAGCTGAAGATCCAGATTGTTGATCAGTTGAAGGCATTGGAGAAGAACCAAGAAAAGTTGAAGATGATCAGGGACATTTTGGATGGATGAGCCGATCAGATGAAGATGAAGTCCACTATGTTATGGTTGATGTGTTGTTGTGTTGTTGTGTTGCTCTTTTGTACCAATGTTGTAATGCAAGATGATCAGATCTCTATATTATGTATGATTAAGTGACTCCACTATGCTATGTTTGTAACTGTACTATGCTATTGTTGGTGTGTTGCTCTTTTGTAGCAATGTTGTAATGCAAGATGAGAAGAATCTCTTAATTATGAATGATTAAGTGACTTTATCTTTGTTCAACCCAAGTATGTTGATAGATTGGTTGATCTTACTTGTTGTATCTTATTTTTTCATAGATTGGTTTAAGTGACTTCTTATTTGTTGCAATGTCTTTAAGTGCCCATGAAAAGACCTAACATGTTGCTATAAACAGATCATCACCATCAATCACACATAAAAAGACATCATGACCACTAGTTGTTGATCTTCTGGCATAGTTTGTTGAAATGGTCTCATATTTTGCATCATGGTGCATGTTGGAATGACAAACAATGTTGATTAAGGAAGTTTTCATCTTCCATGTATGAAAATTTCATTTTTCATTTTTCAAGTGCCCGAAATGAGTTTTTTTGTGAAGCACCTACCATATATTTGTTTCAAAATTGGTCCAAATCATTTTTCTAACATACTAGGCCATATTTAATGTACAATTGACAAAATGGTTGGGTGTCAAAAGCTTTTATCCATCTCTCGTGAAAAAGACAAATCTATGTCGAATCAGCTAGAAGCGGGTCAAATTTGAAAAGCGGCTGCCTTATAGTTTGCTCTTTATTTTTTCCAAAAATCATTTCTAGGTACACAAGTATCTATTTAATCATAGAAACACCGAAAGGTTTCCAAGATTCAACCACTAGATAGGAACGTTCATGCCCGCCGTTTTGACCGCATTTTGAAACGGCCCTGAAAAATTCAAAAAAAAACAAAAAAATGGGAAACCTTTGCATTATGTCATCATATGTGATAAAGTTACTATGTAAAATAATAAACTTGTAATACGACAATTATTTTTAAAAAGTGTTCACACAAATAAGCTATCATGTGTGAAGATTCATGGCTTTCAAGCCACATGATCAATCTCATGGCCATATTCATGGCGTAGTTTGTTGAAATGGTCTCATATTTTGCATAATGGTGCATGTTGGAGTGACAAACAATGTTGATTAAGGAAGTTTTCATCTTCGTTGTATGAAAAATTCATTTTTCGTTTTTCAAGAGCCCGAAATGAGTTTTTTTGTGAAGGACCTACCATATATTTGTTTCAAAATTGGTCCAAATAATTTTTCTAACATACTAGGCCATATTTAATGTACAATTGAAAAAATGGTTGGGTGTCAAAATCTTTTATCCATCTCTCGTGAAAAAGACAAATCTATGTCGAATCAGCTGGAAGCAGGTCAAATTTGAATTGCGGCTGCCTTATAGTTTGCTCTTTATTTTTTCCAAAAATCATTTCAAGGTACACAAGTATCTATTTAATCATAGAAACACCAAAAGGTTTCTAAGTTTCAACCACTAGGTAGGAACGGTCATGCCCGCCCTTTCGACCGCATTTTGAAACGTCCATGAAAAATTCAAAAAAATTCAAAAAATGGTAAACCTTTGCATTATGTCATCATATGTGATAATGTTACCATGTAAAATAATAAACTTGTAATACGACAATTCTTTTTAAAAAGTGTTCACACAAATGAGCTTTAATGTGTGAAGATTCATGGCTTTCAAGCCACATGATCAACCTCATGGCCATATTCATGGCATAGTTTGTTGAAATGGTCTCATATTTTTCATAATGGTGCATGTGGGAGTGACAAACAATGTTGATTAAGGAAGTTTTCATCTTCCTTGTATGAAAAATTCATTTTTCATTTTTCAAGTGCCCGAAATGAGTTTTTTTGTGAAGGACCTACGATATATTTGTTTCAAAATTGGTCCAACTCATTTTTATAACATACTGGGCCATATTTAATGTACAACTCACAAAATGGTTGGGTGTCAAACGCTTTTATCCATCTCTCGTGAAAAAGACAAATCTATGTCGAATCAGTTGGAAGCGGGTCAAATTTGAACTGCGGCTGCATTATAGTTTGCTCTTTATCTTTTCCAAAAATCATTTCTAGGTACACAAGTATCTATTTAATCATATAAAGACAAAAAGGTTTCCAAGATTCAACCATTAGGTAGGAACGGTCATGCCCGTTGTTTCGACCGCATTTTGAAACGACCATGAAAAATTCAAAAAAATCAAAAAAATTGTAAACTTTTGCATTATGTCATCATATGTGATAAAGTTACCATGTAAAATAATAAACTTGTAATACGACAATTATTTTTAAAAATTGTTCACACAAATGAGCTATCATGTGTGAAGATTCATGGCTTTCAAGCCACATGATCAATCTCATGGCCATATTCATGGCATAGTTTGTTGAAATGATCTAATATTTTGCATAATGGTGCATGTTGGAGTGACAAACAATGTTGATTAAGGAAGTTTTCATCTTCCTTGTTTGAAAAATTCTTTTTTCATTTTTGAAGTGCCTGAAATGAGTTTTTTGTGAAGGACCTACCATATATTTGTTTCAAAATTGGTCCAAATCATTTTTCTAACATACTAGGCCATATTTAATGTACAATTGACAAAATGGTTGGGTGTCAAAAGCTTTTAGCCATCTCTCATGAAAAAGACAAATCTATGTCGAATCAGTTGGAAGCGGGTCAAATTTGAACTGCGACTGCCTTATAGTTTTCTCTTTATTTTTTCCAAAAATCATTTGTAGGTACACAAGTATCTATTTAATCATAGAAACACCAAAAGGTTTCCAAGATTCAACCACTAGGTAGGAACGGTCATGCCCGCCGTTTCGACCGCATTTTGAAACGGCCATGAAAAATTCAAAAACAATCAAAAAAATGGGAAACTTTTGCATTATGTCCTCATATGTGATAAAGTTACCATGTAAAATTATAAACATGTAATACGACAATTATTTTGAAAAAGTGTTCACACAAATGAGCTATCATGTGTGAAGATTGATGGCTTTCAAGCCACATGATCAATCTCATGGCCATATTCATGGCATAGTTTGTTGAAATGGTCTCATATTTTACATAATGGTGCATGTTGGAGTGACAAACAATGTTGATTAAGGAAGTTTTCATCTTCCTTGTATGAAAAATTCATTTTTCATTTTTCAAATGCCCGAAATGAGTTTTTTTGTGAAGGACCTACGATATATTTGTTTCAAAATTGGTCCGAATCATTTTTCTAACATACTAGGCCATATTTAATGTACAATTGACAAAATGGTTGGGTGTCAAAAGCTTTTATCCATGTCTCGTGAAAAAGACAAATCTATGTCGAATCAGTTGGAAGCGGGTCAAATTTGAACTGCGGCTGCCTTATAGTTTGCTCTTTATGTTTTCCAAAAATCACTTCTAGATATACAAGAATCTATTTAATCGTAGAAACACCAAAAAGTTTCCTAGATTCAACCACTAGGTAGGAATGGTCATGCCCGCGGTTTCGACCGCATTTTGAAACGGCCATGAAAAATTCAAGAAAAATAAAAAAAATGGGAAACCTTCGTGTCACATCATCACAAGTGACCTGCCAACTAGAAAAGATATATAAATTTGAGTACCGGTGTCTTCTTGAACTCTTCGGCATGATTTTAACCATTATTTCTACTATGTTTATAAAAAAGAAAAAGTCTGCCTCCAAACCCCAAAAAACTAGTGAAAATTTTCCCTCCCACCCCACCAAACTTTCCCTCCCACCCCACCAAAATTTCCCTCCACTCCCTCTCCGACTACCACGCGGGACCCACCACTCCCTCTCCCACTCCCCTCTCCATTCCACTCCCCACTACCCATGCGGGATCCATTCCACTCCCCACTCCGCCGCCCCTCCCCTGCTCCGCGCCTCCCCGCCGCCCCTCCCGTGCTCCGCGCCATCCCTCTCCCCTCTCCCCGACGACGACTACATCGACGATGTCGACGGCTACATCTACATCGATGACGACTACATCGACGACGTCGACGGCTACATCTACATCGACGACGACTACATCGACGACGTCGACGACTACATCTACATCGACGACGGCGGCTACATCTACATCGACGTCGACAGCTATGACTACATCGACGACGAAAGCGGGTACATCTACATAATCAATAGTCGACGACGATAGGTACCTATCCCCTCGACCCATCTCCCTTTGATAGATCCCCCTCATGTGTTCTTCTAGGGTTTGATAGATCCCCCTGATGTGTTCTTCTAGGGTTCATGGGGCTGGATCAATTGGGTTGGTTCGGTACATTCACGGGGTTAGGGTTAGGGTTCATGGTGTTAGGGTTTGATTCATGGGGTTAGGGTTGTAGTTGTCATGGGGCTGGATCAATGGGGCTGGATCATGGGGTCCTTCATTTGTGATGGGTAACAAATGGGGGTACATCCCCCACCTGGTCGATCTAGGGTTAGGATTCAGTCAATCTAGGAGCTCCTGGAGGTTCTTGTTCATGTTCACGGGATTTACTCCTAGTGGTTCGTTCTATCCCCCTCTGGTTAATTAGAGTTTCCATCAGCAATACTTGCTTGCATCAGTAGCACTTGGAGACGAAGCTACTAGGGTTGGTATCAACAATACTTGCTTGCTTGTTTCTATCAATAGCACTATGCTTGTTTCTATCAGTAGCACTTCTTTTGCTTGCTTGCTTGTATTAGCAGCAGTTATGCACTTTGCTTGCTTGCTTGCTTGTATTAGTAGCACTTATGCACTTTGCTTGCTTGCTTGCACACTGCTTGCTTCTTTATTCACCAAATGTTGGGCAACCAGTTGCTATGAATGCATATGTTTGCATCCATTAGGGATTCAGGTGAGTAATTACTTTGCTTATAGATGATTGCAGGTACATGGATAAAATTGCAAGTTAAAACATAAAAGTAATTGTTGTAAATAGTTAATGCATTGCTTCACATATATAGTTTTCTTCAACTATGAGTTTAGTACATTACTACCTCCTGTTTCACATGTTTTAATACTGATGCATTGCTACACTTCTATGTGCATGCTAGTCCAAGTGCTTCAATTTAGTTGCTTGCTTCAACTATCAGTTTAGTACTGATGCATTAGCTGTATGTGCATTGCTACACATGTATGTGCATGCTGGTCCAAGTGTTTTACATGTATTAGTACTGATGCATTAACTACATCACTATATTGTTGATCCAACAAGTTTGCTAGCTTCACATGTATTACATGTATGTGCATGCTCGTCTAAATGCTTTCCTTTATTGATATAAGTGCATCATTTTACTTTATTCCTGTTGTATCTGATTGTTGTTTATTCTATTTTGCAAGCACCACCTCAAGATCATCCATGTCAAGGATGACAAGGTCAAACCCGAGGCCAACCAGTGGTATGCAAGTTGCTCCTTGTGGTTATACTGTCAGATTTATAAAATGTGTCTTAATATGCTAAGTGAAATGTAATATGCTAAGTAAAATATCTTGGAGGCCGGTGATGTAAAATAATTATGCAAATGTATTGCTGTAATGTGAATTAGCTGGCTTAGCTGTGCCTGTGTGCTCTTACTCTTCCTTAGCTGAATAAGTAGGATTAAATGATAATAAAATATCATAAGATATGTTTGACTGTCTGTCCATGCATTCCAACAATTAACGTAATAATTATGTTTACTTTGCCTTGCAAAGGTGAGCATCCTCTCACCGAGTACGAGAAGGTTAGGGCTAGAAATATGATGAGGAACAATCGGATATTCCAGTCCCTTGGCATTGATGCAATAGCGTCAATGATTAGGAAAACAAATGATGTACAAGAAGGTACAACTAATGGGGTTCAAGAAGGTAGTGGAGTTATCAGTGATGACCCAGAGTACAATCCTAAGGAGGATGAAGTTGTAGTGCACAAGACTGTTAAGGTGCAAACTCTGTCTTGCTTGGAGGGTTCGGGTTCTTGTATGCTCTGTGTTTTCTTGTACTCACATATTTATCTTGTGATCTAATTTTTTTTGTGCTATTTATACAAGGCACTGAAGACAGCCAGGAAGAAGAGGAAGAGCTCAGAAGCATCTGCTGCAATGCCTCCAGGAAGGGTGATGGCCCCACCTCCAGGACAAACAAAGAGGATCCTGGAACCTGATGAACCTGGTAGAGTCACAAGGCAGAAAGTGACTATGGCGGCTGCGACGGACCATGAGGAAAGTCCGCTCGGCATGCACTTTGAGAGCTTGGTGGAAATGCGTGATGAGTTTTTGTGAAGCTGTGCACCTGTGAAGTTGTCAATTATTTAAGTGATTGGTCATTCTGGTGATGAAACAATGTCTTGCTCTATTTGAACCTGATGAAGTATTTTGTGAAGTTGTAATGTAGCGACCCGACTCAACGAGTCAAGCCTCTGGTGTTTCCGTACCATCCCAAGAACATGCTGGTACACACACAATACATAATGTATATATTCAAGAGTGCAATCACACAGCTTTATTAATCGAAATCTCATAAAGAGTACTTTATTACAATAAAGGAGTACAATAAAGTGGCTGAAGGCCATCTCATGATATTATCTAACGAAGACTAAGCGGAAGCATCAGGTAGACGAGTCCATCCGACTCCAAGGGCATGTCGCTGAGCGTAGAACCGTAGCCTCACTCCTGGTCGGAAAAGTACTCTGCAACATGATACGTTGCAGCCGTGTAGGTCAGCATATTGAATATGCCGACAAATCATCAAAGAGAGGGGGGTAAAATAATAATCAACTATCTCTACATGCATATTTGGCCGGTGGAGCTAAGTTTTGCATAAAGCCAGTTTTATCCTACAACAAAAGGGGTTGAAAGAAAAATATTACTACATAGTTTGTTGTTAACGAGATGGTTCCGCCAACCAATTCTCGTACCCGAATAGTTGTTAACACCCACATCATTATTAAGTTGTGTCGAGAGTTCAGGGGAAATTCAATGCCTTCGGCTCAAGTTGTCCATGACCGTGGACACGACTAATCGATTAGGTTGGGTACTCTGCAGAGTTTTGCACACGTTCCCCACAAGATTTGATCGCCTCCGTGTATGTCCTAGCACTTCAGGGTGTTTGAAGACCGGATGATCAAAACATGGTCTTTGAACGGGTCCCTCTGAATCCCTGTCCGTGCCCATCCATTCCTACCGTTCGTCTACATCTGCTAGCACCGCCTGTCCAGAGTCGCCGCGTTGTCCAACCAAGCCAGAGCCCATAATGACTTGTGGCTGTGCAGGTAATCCTTGAGTCTTGAAAATATCCGTCCGTCTCTTTGAGCCTAGGTGAAGCTTTCCGCAGGATGACATGGCCTCTCCAGCATCCCGGGCATCCACTGGGTTTTCCAGGGAGCCGGTCAACCGTCCTTCACCCAGTGTTGCATTGCGTCCGAGGTCTTGAAAGTCTTGTCTTAGTCCGGTCTTGATTATAATATCAATCTCGCATCACTCGTGGTATACACTCAACCGATAACCTGTCTACTCAAGCATAGCATTAAGAAATTGTCGTCCCGGGGCCAAGTGTCGGGGTTGTTGTGTTCCTACCACATGATACTACAACTTAAGCTAAATTTTGCAAGTACCTAGGCAGCATGCAATTGGGCAAAGAAGGTGATCTACTATGCATGGAAAACGTAGGTAAAATAACATGATCAAAGTTGACTTGCCTTGATGATAGTTGTCCTGCTCGAGCGTCTCTAAGTAACATGCTTCGCACTCCGGATGATCTACCGATACAAACACAAAGCACACCATAAGCAATTCAATCATGCCACAAGCAAAAATAACATCACATGAAATGATTTGCAAAAGACTACGCAAAAGAATTTATCGCGCGCCGGTTAGGGCAGAAACTTGTTTCTGTTGAAAACACTAGTATAAGTACTAAACAAATTCTGAAAATTCTACCACAGTAAGATTTTATCACTAGAAAACAGTAGCAAAAATAATCAACTAAAAATCATTTTTCAAACTCCTGGAATAGGCAAAACAGTGTTTAAACTAAATCTGCTCTAACTTATATTGAGAAATTTCAAACATAGACAAATTATATATTTTTAAAAACTACAGGAAATTTGTGAGCTACTGGAAAAAGAATCAATGTCATTGGACTTAGGGATAAAAAGTTGTGGCCAAAACAAAACAGAAAGTTTCTGTTTTTGAAATCAGGACAGAAAAATGCAATACTACTAGTGCTAGAAGAGATGTACGCGTGGCAAGCTATTAGTAGCTGCGGGGCTGTTTGTTTCGTGACTTCGGGCAAACGGCCTAAGGCTAGCAAAGTCGCCGGTTAATTCAAAAGTGACTAAAAGAACCTACTGGTTTTTCTGGAATAAACCGAAGGGGTACTGGGGATCTGATCTTGGCCGTTGCATGGAGATCTAAAGGCTACAATCTAATGCATGCAAATAGAGAGAGAGAGGGAGGTAGCTACCTGCTGCAGAAGCTTGCACCGGCGAGGGACGTCGCTGCCGGCGAGGGAGGAGCTCCGGGGCGGGGTTGGAGGCTTCGGGGAGGCGGCGGCAGGGTGCTCCTCCGAGGGGGACGCGGCGGTGGAGTGAAGGGGGGGTCGGGGGAGGCTCTCCCAGGCGAGGCCGAGAGGTGGCGCAGCCTCGGGCTTCTGCTGCACCGGCGAGGCTTCGGGCGGCGAGGGGGCGTGGCGGCGGTGGCGGCTAGGGTTGAGAACGGGGTCTCCGGGGGGTGGGGATTTATATAGGCTAGGTGGGGGTGGTAGCTAAGGAAGGAGAGGGAGAACGGGGAAGGAATCGCGAGCTTCTCGGCTCGGTTTCAGTCTTGCTGTAGAGGAAGGAAAGAGAGAAGAGAGAGGAAGGCAGAGATCGCGGGAGCTTGGGCAGGAGAGGGGGAGGCAAGGCAGGAGAGAAAGAAGGAGAGAATAGGGAGGAGAGGGAGTACTGGGAGGAAGTAGATCGCAGGAGAGAGGGAGCTGCTCGGTCTTGGCCTGCACTGGGAAAGGAAAGAGAGGAGAGGAGAGGATAGAGAGGAAGGAAAGAAAGGAAACAGGGAGAGAGGAGAGGAAGAACTCGGTCTGGGCAGAGAAAGAAAAGAGAGGAGAGAGAGAAAAGGAAAGTGATGGGGGAGAGAGAGAAAGAAAGGAGAGAATAAGGGAGGAGAGGAAGGAAAGAAAACGTGGGGGAGAGAGAGTTCGGTGGGGCATGCTGTGTACGTGGATGCATGCCTCGTGCATGGGGCTTGTGTGCATGGCTGGGCTGAGCCTGGCTCGGCCTCGCCAGTTCCCTTTTTTTTGAAAAAAAGAACAAACAGCAGCAAAAAAAAAAAACAGTAACATATATTTCCTAGCTAACAAATACTAGAAAATAGGTACTAATATATGTAACTAGAATACTTAGGAAAAAAAACAGAATAATATATACAACTAATATATATATATAATATATATATATATACATATACATACAATATCTATGGGAACCCTAGTTCCACCTAATGCAAACTTTTCGAAAATGAGTTTTATGCAATAGGTCACACAACGCGATTGAAAAACTCAACAAAAAAAATAATTCGGAGTTTAGAAAATTTGCAAAACCAAATTGGTGACTTTAACTCAGAGGGGAGAAGTCATATTATCTCCACTCCAATAAATTGCCCGCAGTCACATAATGAATAAAATTTTCAGAAAAACACAATGATGGATAAAATATGAGATGCATATGAATGATCTATTAACATCCGAATTTAAGAAAATTGGGATGTTACATGTAAATTATTTAAGTTTTGTTTGGGCACTAAAGTTAGTTTCGACAACAAAAAGGTCGAGGCCCAAACAAGAAATAGACTAAGAAGGCTTGGGCCTAAAAAAAGAGTAGGCCAAGGCCCAAACTAGAATTTGCCTAAAAAGGCTTGGGCCTAAAAAAAGAGTAGGCCAAGGCCCAAACAAGAACTGGACTAAAAATAGTAGGCCAAGGCCCAAAAGAAAAGTGGACTAATAAAAAACGTGCTCAGTAAAAGATTCTATCCCAGAAAATAGAAGGCCAAATTATTGGGCCCGGCCCATGCAGACGACCGGAATGGACCGGGCTGAATCTTATTTACGACCTTTTCATTTCGTTATAATTCTGCCACATCAGCCTGCCACGGTGGCTCTAACGTGGTGTGGGCAGATTGCTAGTGACCAAATCATTTGGTCGTTAAACCTACGACCTTTTGTTTGTTCATAAAATCCTTCGACCAATCCAGAAAAAAGGTCGTTATAGTTCACTAAAGACCCTCAGCTTTAGACCTTTTGTTTTTGGTCATAAAAAGGTCATAAATGGAAATCAATGACCATTCAGTGACCAATATTGAAGGTCATTAGTTGACATATTTCTTGTAGTGGGGATTTCTCACTCCGTGTGACGGAGAGGTATCTCGAGGCCCACTCGGTAATACAACATCACATATAAGCCTTGCAAGCAATGTGACTTAAGTGTTAGTCACAGGATCTTGTATTACGGAACGAGTAAAGAGACTTGCCGGGAATGAGATTGAAATAGGCATAGAGATACCGACGATCAAATCTCGGGCAAGTAACATAGCGAAGGACAAAGGGAATGTTATACGGGATTATATGAATCCTTGGCAGAGGTTCAACCGATAAGATCTTCATAGACTATGTAGGATCCAATATGGACATCCAGGTCCCGCAATTGGATATTGATCGGGGCGTGTCTCAGGTCATGTCTACATAGTTTTCGAACCCGCAGGGTCTGCACACTTAAGGTTCGGTGACGTTTCGGTATAATTGAGTTATAGGTGTTGGTGAACGAAGGTTGTTTGGAGTCCTGGATGAGATCACAAACGTCACGAGGGTTTCTGGAATGGTTCGGAAAAGAAGATTGATATATAGGATGGTTTCATTTGGTCACCGAAAAGATTTCGTGCATTACTGGAAGTGTACCCGGTGTGACGAATGGTTCCGGGTTTTCACCGGGAGGGGCCCACCCACCCGAGAGTGAGGCCAATAGTCCTAGGGTGGTGCACCTGACCTTAGTGGGCTGGTGAGGCCAAACCAAGTGGGCTATGTCGCTAGAAGAAGAAAACCCAAAAAAAAGAGGGACGTCGGAAGGGAGAGGAGGACTCCTCCTTCCCCAAACCGAATTGGAGTTGGAGTCCTCCTATCCACTTCGACCGGCGCCCTAGGGGCTCCCTTGAGCCCCAAGGCTAGCCCCTCCCCACTTCCTATTTATACTAGGGGTTTTCGGGTTTTTAAGACACAACTTTGCCACGTGGCACTCAAACCTATACCTCGTAGTCCTTCCTCTGGATCGGATTTCTATGGAGCTCGGTCTAAGCCCTGCAGGAATAGATCATCACCATCACCGGCGCACCGTCACGCTGTCGGAGAACTCATGTACTTCCCGGTCTCTCTTGCTGGATCAAGAAGGCGGAGATCGTCATCGAGCTGTACGTGTGCTGAACGCGGAGGTGCCGTCCGTTCGGTGCTAGATCGGGACGGATCGTGGGACGACGGTGATTTGAATCACGAAGCTGTACCACTACATCAACGACATTTCTTAACGCTTCCCGCTTAGTGATCTACAAGGGAATGTGGATCCGATCTCCCTCTCGTAGATGAACATCACCATGATAAGTCTTCGTGTGCGTAGGAATTTTTTTGTTTCCCATGCAACGTTCCCCAACAGTGGCATCATGAGCTAGGTTGATGCGTAGATGTATTCTCGAGTAGAACACAAAAGTTTTTGTGGGCGTTGATGTTAGATTTTCTGCCTTCCTTAGTCTTTTCTCGATTCGGCGGCATTGTTGGATTGAAGCGGCCCGGAACAACATTACTCGTACGCTTACGAGAGACCGGTTTCATCGACCAACATGCAACTCGTTGCATAAAGATGACTGGCGGGTGTCGGTTTCTTCAACTTTCGTTGAATTGGATTTGACCCAGGCGCTCCTTGGAGAGAGGTTAAAGAGCAATTTGCACATCTCCGTTGTAGTTTTGGCCTAAGTAAGATGTGATCATACTAGATACCCATAGCAGCCACGTAAAACACGGAACAACAAATTAGAGGACGTGTAACTTGTTTTTGCAGGGTATGCTTGTGATATGATATGGCCAAAGACGTGATGTGATATATTGGATGTATGAGATGATCATGTTGTAATAATTAATATCGACTTGCACGTCGATGCTACGACAACCGACATGAGCCATAGGGTTGTCTTTAAACTAATGTTTGTGTTTGCAGATGCGTTTACTATATTGCTAGGTTGTAGCTTTAGTAGTAATAGCATAGATAGCACGACAACCTCAATGGCCGCACGATGATGGAGATCATGGTGTGGCACCGGTGACAATGAAGATCATGCCGGTGCTTTGGTGATGGAGATCAAGAAGCACAAGATCATGGCCATATCATGTCACTTATGAATTGCATGTGATGTTAATCCTTTTATGCACCTTATATTGCTTAGAACGACGGTAGCATTATAAGGTGATCCCTCACTAAATTTCAAGATAAAATTTTGTTCTCCCCGACTGTGCACCATTGCAACAATTCGTCGTTTCGAGACACCATGTGATGATCGGGTTTGATAGACTCAACGTTCACATAAAACGGGTGCAAAACAGTTGCACACGCGGAACACTCAGGTTAAACTTGACGAGCCTAGCATGTGCAGACATGGGCTCGGAACACAAGAGACCGAAAGGTCGAGCATGAATTGTATAGTTGATATGATTAGCATATAGATGTTTACCACTGAAACTATACTCAACTCACGTGATGATCGGATTTGAGTTAGTGAATTTGGATCATGCCACACTCAAGTAACTAGAGGGATGTCTATTGGAGTGGGAGATTATTAGTAATTTGATTAGTTGAACTCTAATTATCTTGAACATAGTCTAAGTCCACTTTGCAATATTTTGTGTTGTAGATCAATGGCTCACGCACTAGCAACCCTGAATTTTAATACGTTCCTAGAGAAAGCTAAGCTGAAAGATGATGGTAGAAAATTTGTAGACTAGGCTCGTAATCTTAGGCTCATCCTACAAGCTTTGAAAAAGAATTATGTCCTTGATGCTGCGCTAGGAGATGAACCACCCGCTACATCTGACCAAGATGTTTTGAACGCTTGGCAATCACATAAAGAGGACTACTCAGTAGTTCAATGTGCAGTCTTGTATGGCTTGGAACCTGTAACATCCCAAATTTTGGTATGTTATAATAACTACTAGAATGATTGATTGTTTGTTTGAGTGATTGAAACTTGAGTGAAATTTGAAACTTTTTAAAACTTTTGAATGAGAGGGATTAAAATGACTTTCCCATTTTCTTTTGAATTCCGATTTCATCCAATACAAATCAGTGAGAGAAGATAACATGACTTCTTCAAAATAAAGGACTTGGAAAAAAATGGTTTGTGAAAATAATTCCTATTGCAATCTATTTCATATTTGGTCCTATTTGAAAGTTTAAATGAATTCAAATCCCCTTGCCCGAAAATTCAAAATCTTGAGAGGAGCAATATCACACTCCAAACCAGGGGCCATTTGAAATCATATTTGAATTTATGAAACTCACAAGACTATTTTAAAATGTTATATACGATGTTTTAAAAAACAATTTTTGAAGTGGTTTTCAAATTTATTTTTCTCCAAAAATAAAATACATGGAAAATAGGGTAAAATGATTCCCTTCAATATAAAAATGGAGAGAAATTAATTTGAATCCATTTTAGTATTTTCAAAATGTTTTCTTAAACCAGTAACACTGTTTAAATTTTCAGATTTTGTGAGATTTTTGTTTGGCCTTGAAAATATGTTCATATCGTGGGAAATCTTTTTCTGCAAATTTTGATATATAATATGTCTATATAAAAGTATTATAGATTTTCTTTTATTTAGTTTCCTTCCTGGTTTTTGTATAATTGGAAATAAATTGTTTTTATTAGGAAAGTGACTTGGACCCGTTAGCAAATCTGGCCTTAATCTTCTTTTCCCTCCTCCCGCCGATCTCCTTCCTCCTCCCACGTACACAACTTTCCATGGGAGGAGTAAATCAAATCGCCCCGATCTCCTTGCTCCTTCCTTCTCTCGCACTCCCGAGCCCCTATAAATATTTCCCTCCTCCCCCTCTCTCCGTTCCGCCTGAGAACCGCCCCTCCCATCGCGGCAGCGCTCGCCTCAGCTCGCCGGAGTTTCGGCCGGAGCTGAAGCTTCCCAAGCTCCTGTTGCCTCCTCCCGTCGCCCCCACACCCCGCCGGCACCACCAACCTTCGGCTGGAGCACTCCTCTTTCACCTGGACCCCTCCGGTGCCTCGGCCGGCCACCGGAGCCACCTCCCTATCGTCTTCTCCAACTTCGGTGACTATCTCCGGTGAGCTTCAAAAAAATCCCGTAACAGTTTTTTTTCAGAAAAGAGCAAACTTAGAAAATTCATATCTATTAGTCTATAACTCCAAATTAGGTGATTATTTTTGCCTTGGATCCCAAATTTTATGTAGTTTATGTAGATATAAACTTTGACCATGTTTGAATAATTATATTTTGAGTTTAAAAAGATTTGGTTTAAATCTTGTTTTGTTACTTTCTGGAGTTTAAGAATAGATTTTTAGTTGATTTTTTTGCTACTCATCACTAGCGATGTTATTTACTAGTAGGTACAATTTTAGAATTTTTGGAATAATTTAAATCATTATTTTATGTAAAATAGATTCTATTTTAGTTCTTTCTAGGATTATTACTATTTCTTTTGCTATAATTGTTTTTAATTTGTTTTATTTTATACTTGTAAATACTTATATTTTGTTTTACTGTTTGTTAAAAGTAGGTTTTCAACAACAACAAATGTTATTTTATTTGATAGCATGAAATCAATTCTAGTTCTATAATAACTTGCAATCGATTTTGTTGCTAGTTTGATTTCCTATTTGAAATACATTCAAAATAATATTGTTTTATGAGAAAAATACTTTCTGTTATCTTAGTTATTTTATATTTTGCTTTTCTGTTATTTTACTATTTTAGCGTTTTATTTGTCGTTAAGCATAACTAGGACAAAAACTATTTTGTGATTGCTATAATAGAAGAATCAATAGTTTTTCTTTGAAGATTCCTTTGGTTTCTTATTTGATTTTTCTTATTGATTTTATTGCATCAATTTTTATTGTTGTTTGTTATATTGATTGCTAGGATGATTGCTAGTATGAGTGTTTATGTGAATACTATGTTTGATTATATAGATTTCATCGGAGAGTGACGAATAGTCCTATCAAGTTATTTCTTGAGAGCGATATCTATCTTCATCAACCCTACCGGGCAAGTCACGTTGATCATATTTTACCTATGGTTTTATATGCATTGTAGTTCTAGCTTCTTCACCCAATTGCATGCAAAGTAGGTACTTGGAAATTTGGATATTGATGTAGTATCATGTGGTAGGCACCCATCACCCTTGTTACTTGCCTCGGGACGATAAATTTTATTTTGTTATGCTTTTAGTAGATGGGGTTTTGGTTGAGTGTTTATCACGAGTGTTGTGAGAATTTAATAATCAAGACTGGATATTTCAAGACTTTTCGAGACCTCGCGATGCAATACACCTGTGGGTGAAGGACGATTCACATGGGCTCCCTAGGAAAACCAGCGGAGGACCCGAGATGCATGTGGAAGTGCCATGACATCTTGCGGAAAGCTTCACCCAGGCACGAAGAGATGGATCGATGCTTCAAGACCCAAGGCTTACCTGCACAGCCACAAGTCATTATGGGCTCTGGCTTGGTTGGACAACGTGGTGACTCTGGACGGGCGGTGCTACAAGATGTAGAAGAATGGTAGGATTGGATGGGCACTGACAGTGGCTCAGAGGAACCCGTTGAAATACCATGTTTTGATCATCCCGTTCTCAAACACCTTGAAGTGCCAGGAATCCACTAGAGGCGATCAAATCTTGTGGGGAATGTGTGCAAAACTCTGTAGAGTACTCAAACCTAATCGATTAGTCGTGTCCACGGTCATGGACAACTTGAGCCAAAGGAACAGAAACTATCAAGAATTCTCAACACCATCAAATCTTATTGATGTGGGTAATATTGATAACTTGGGTATGAGACATGGTTGGTGGAACCTTTCTCATTAACAACTAACAATGTAGTAAATTTTTCTTTTACCTCTCTCTTGTTGTAGGAAAATTTTTCTTTACGCAAAACTTAAACTACAGCCCCACCTGCCATATATGCATATAGTGTAGATGATATTTTTCACCCCTCTCTTTCTTGACTTGCCGGCATATTCGATATGCTGACCTACATGGCTGCAACGTCTTATGTTGTAGATACTTTCTTTGATGAGTAAGAATACGATGCAGGGTTATGGTCTGCACTCAACCTGTCGTTGGTGTTTATTGGGGCTCCACTCCCTTGACTGTTTCCGCTGAGATTTTGAGGTATATATCAAATTTTACGTTATTTACATGTGATTGCACTTTGATATATACATTGATGTACTGTGTGTGCGAGCATACTGATCCAGGGATGGCACAGATACACAGAGTCTTGACTCGTTTTGAGTCGGGTCCCTATAGAACCAGGACTTCAATGATGCTTTGAACGTCATGGAGCATATGAGATGTTCCAAGAGTTGAAGTTTATCTTTCAGAAGAACGCACGGATCGAGAGGTATGAGACCTTTGATAGTTTCTATGCTTGCAAGATGTAGGAGAATTCGTTTGTTAGTGAACATGTGCTTAAAATATCTGGGTACTCAAACCGTCTAGGTGAGCTGGGGATTGAACTCCCGCAAGAGGCTATCACGGACATAATTCTTCAATCACTGCCACCTAGCTACAAGAGCTTTGTGTTGAATTATAACATGCAAGGGATGAACAAGTCACCTGACGAGCTATTCGCGATGCTGAAAGTCGCAGAGTAAGAACTCCGGAAAGAGCATCAAGTGTTGATGGTCAATAAGACCACTGGTTTCTAGAGAAACGGAAAAGGCAAGAAGGGTAACTCCAAGAAGAGCGGCAAAAATGTTGCCAATCCGAAGAAGAAAGCCAAGTCTGGACCTAAGCCGGAAACAGAGTGCTATTATTGCAAGGGGATGGGTCACTAGAAGCGCAACTGCCCCAAGTATTTGGCTGATAAGAAGGCGGCCTACCCTAAACCAGCTATATGTGATATACATGTTATTGATGTGTACTTAACTAACTCTCGTAGTAGTTCCTGGGTATTTGATACCGGTTCTCTTGCTCATATTTGTAACTCGAAGCAAGGACTACGGACGATGCGCGTGGGGAAATGGTTCCAAGGTTGATGCAATCGCCGTCGGCACAGTCTCACTTCCGTTACCATCAAGATTAGTTATGAACTTAAATAATTGTTATTTAGTGCCTACGGTAAGCTTGAACATTATATCTGGATCTTGTTTATTGCGAGACGGTTACTCATTTAATTCAGAGAATAATGATTGTTATATTTTTATGAGTAATATCTTTTATGGTGATGCACCCAATGTGAGGGGTTTGTTCATATTGAATCTTGATTGTGATGACACACATATACATAACATTGAGACAAAAATATGTAGAGTTAACAATGATAGCGCCACGTTTTTGTAGCACTGCTGCTTAGGTCATATTGGAGTAAAGCGCATGAAGAAACTCCATACCAATGGATTTTTGGAATCACTTGACACGTGCGAACCATGCCTCATGGGCAAGATGGCTAAGACTCCGTTCTCCGGAACAATGAAGCGTGCAAGTGACTTGTTAGAGATTATGCATACTGATGTGTGCGGTCCAATGAGTGTGGAGGCGCGTGGCGGATATCATTATTTTCTCACCTTCACTAATGATTTGAGTAGGTATGGATATCTACTTGATTAAGAACAAGTCTTAAATGTTTGATAAGTTCAAGAAATTTCAGAGTGAAGTTGAAAATCATCATAACAAGAAATATCAAGTTCCTACGATCTGATCGAGGGGGCGAATATCTGAGTTTCGAGTTTGGTGCTCACTTAGGAAAATGTGGAATTGTTTCAAAGTTGACACCGCCTGGAACACCACAGCGTAATGGTGTGTCCGAACATCGTCATCGTACTTTGTTAGATATGGTGCGATCTATGATGTCTCTTACGTTTACCGTTATCATTTTGGGGTTATGCATTACAAGAAACTGCATTCACTTTAAATAGGGCACTGAAAAAATCCATTGAGATGACACCATAGGAGCTATGGTATGGCAAGATGCCAAAGTTGTCGTTTCTTAAAGTTTGGGGATGCAATGCTTATGTCAACAAGCTTCAGCATAAAAAGCTGGAACCCAAAGCGGAAAAGTGCGTCTTCATAGGTTACCAAATGGAGACAGTTGGGTACACCTTCTATCTCAGATCCGAGGGCAAATTGTTTGTTGCTAAAAACAGAGCTTTTCTTGAGAAGGAGTTTCTCTCGAAAGAATTGAGTGGGAGGAAGATAGAACTTGATGAGGTTGTAGAACCTCTGCTCCCTCTAGACGGTGGCGCACGGCATGGGGAAACCTCTGTCGAGGCGATGCCGGTTGAGGAGGAAGCTAATGATGATGATCATGAAGCTTCGGATCAAGTTACTATCGAACCTCGCAGGTCGACAAGATCACGTACTGCTCCTCAGTGGTACGGTAATCATTTCTTATCTATCATGTTGTTAGACAACAATGAACCTGCAAATTATGAAGAAGCAATGGTGGGCCCGGATTCCAACAAATGGCTGGAGGCCATGAAGTCCGACATAGGATCTAAGTATGAAAACAAAGTGTGGACTTTGGAAGTATTACCTGAAGGTCGCAAGGCTATTTAGAACAAATGGATCTTTAAGAAAAAGACGGACGCGAACGGTAATGTGACCGTTTATAAAGCTCGATTTTTTTGATTATGAAATCTGGCAGATGGATGTCAAAACGGCATTCCTTAACAGTTTTCTTAAGGAAGAGTTGTATATGATGAAACCCGAAGGTTTTGTCGATCCAAAGAATGTTAACAAAGTATGCAAGCTCCAGAGATTCATTTATGGACTGGTGCAAGCATCTTGAAGTTGGAATAAGCGCTTTGATGAGGTGATCAAAGAATTTGGGTTTATACAAGTTGTTGGAGAATCTTGTATTTACAAGAAAGTGAGTGGCAGCTCTATTGCGTTTCTAATATTATATGTGGATGACATATTGCTGATTGGAAACCGTGTGGAGTTTTTAGAGAGCGTAATCTTGAACAAAAGTTTTTCAACGAATGACCTAGGAGAAGCTGCTTACATATTAGGCACTAAGATCTATAGGGATAGATCAAGACGCCTAATAGGACTTTCACAAAGCACATACCTTGATAAAGTTTTGAAGAAGTTCAAAATGGAGCAGTCCAAGAAATGGTTCTTCCCAGTGTTATAAGGTATAAAGTTGAGTAAGACTCAGTGTCCAGCAACTGCGGAAGATAGAGAAAAGATGAGTACCGTCCCCTATGCTTCAACCATAGGGTGTATCATGTATGCAATGCTGTGCACAAGACCGGACGTCAGCCTGGCCATAAGTATGGCAGGCAGGTTTCACAGTAATCCAGGAGTGGATCATTGGACGGCGGTCAAGAATATTCTGAAGTACCTAAAAAGGACTAAGGAAATGTTTCTCGTTTATGGAGGTGATGAAGAGCTCGTCGTAAAGGGTTACGTTGATGCAAGCTTTGACCCTGATCCGTATTACTCTAAGTCTCAAACCGGATACGTATTTATTCTTAATGGGGGTGCGGTAAGCTGGTGCAGTTCCAAGCAAAGAGTCGTAGCAGATTCTACATGTGAAGTAGAGTACATGGCTGCCTCGGAGGCAGCTAAGGAGGGTGTCTGGATGAAGCAGTTCATGACAGATCTTGGAGTTGTGCCGAGTGCACTAAATCCAATAACTCTGTTCTGTGACAACACGAGTGACATTGCTTTAGCAAAGGAACCAAGGTTTCACAAGAAGACCAGACACATCAAATGATGCTTTAGCCTCATCCTCGACTATGTCGAAGTAGAGGACGTAAATATTTGCAAAAGTGCACACAGATCTAAATGTTGCAGATCCACTGACTAAACCTCTTCCACGAGCGAAGCATCATCAACACCAGAACTGTATGGGTGCTAGATTCATTCCAATGTAAATCGCATAGTGATGTGAGACTAGATTATTGACTCTACTGCAAGTGGGAGACTATTGGTAATATGCCCTACAGACAATGATAAGATGGTTATTATTATATTTCCTGTTTCAAGATAATCATTTATTATCCATGCTATAACTATATTGAATGAAAGCATAGATACATGTGTGGATATATAGAGAAAACAATGTCCCTTGTAAGCCTCTAGTTGACTAGCTAGTTGATCAAGGATGGTTAAGGTTTTTAGACCATATGCAAAGTGTTGTAACTTGATAACTGGATCACATCATTAGGAGAATGATGTGATGGACAAGACCCAAACTATGAACGTAGCATGTGATCGTGTCATTTTGTTGCTATTGTTTTCTGCGTGTCAAGTATTCATTCCTATGACCATGGGATCATGTCACTCACTAACACCGGAGGAATACCTTGTGTGTATCAAACATCACAACGTTACTAGGTGACTATAAAGGTGCTCTAGAGGTAGCTCCGAAGGTGTCTGTTGAGTTAGCATGGATCAAGACTGGGATTTGTCACTCCGTGTGACGGAGAGGTATCTCGGGGCCCACTCGGTAATACAACATCACATATAAGCCTTGCAAGCAATGTGACTTAAGTGTTAGTCAGGGGATCTTGTATTATGGAACGAGTAAAGAGACTTGCCGGTAACGAGATTGAAATAGGTATAGAGATACCGACGATCAAATATCGGGCAATTAACATACCGAAGGACAAAGGGAATGTTATACGGGATTCTATAAATCCTTGGCATAGAGGTTCAACTGATAAGATCTTCGTGGAATATGTAGGATCCAATATGGACATCCAGGTCCCGCTATTGGATATTAACCGGGGATTGTCTTAGGTCATGTCTACATAGTTTTCGAACCCGCAGTGTCTGCACACTTAAGGTTCAGTGATGTTTCGGTATAGTTGAGTTATAGGTGTTGGTGACCAAAGGTTGTTCGGAGTCCCGGATGAGATCACGGACATCATGAGGGTATTCGGAATGGTCCGTAAATGAAGATTGGTATATAGGATGGTTTCACTTGGTCACCGAAAAGATTTCGGGCATTACCGGCACTGTATCGGGAGTGACGAATGGGTTCCGTGTTTTCACCGGGAGGGGCCCACCCACCCGGGAGTGTGCCCAATAGTCTTAGGGTGGCGCATGAGCCCTTAGTGATCTGGTGAGGCCAACCCAAGTGGGCTATGGCGCTAGAATAAGAAAACCAAAAGAAAACAAAAAAAGTGGGAGGTGGGAAGGGAGAGGAGGACTCCTTCCCCAAACCGAATTGGAGTTGGAGTCCTCCTCTCCACTTCGGCTGGCGCCCTAGGTGCTCCCTTGAGCCCCAAGGCTAGCCCTTCCCCACCTCCTATATATACTATAGGTTTTAGGGTTTTTGAGACACAACTTTGCCACGTGCAACTCAAACCTATACCTCGTAGTTCTTCCTCTAGATCGGATTTCTGCGGAGCTCGGGCGGAGCCCTACAGGAATAGATCATCACCATCACTGGCGCGCCATCACACTGCCAGAGAACTCATATACTTCGCCCTCTCTCTTGCTAGATCAAGAAGGCGGAGATCGTCATCGAGCTATATGTGTGTTGAACACGGAGGTGCCCTCCGTTTGGTGCTAGATCGAGACGGGTCGTGGGACGAATCATGGGACGGTGATTTGAATCACGAAGCTGTACCATGCTACCTCTTGAGCTTGCATTGGTTTTTCCCTTGAAGAGGAAAGGGTGATGCAACACAGTAGCAGTAAGTATTTCCCTCAGTTTGAGAACCAAGGTAGCAATCCAGTAGGAGTATCAAGACAAGTCACCAATGTATCTACGCAAAAACAAACAAACTTGCACCCAACGCTATAAAGGGGTTGTCAATCCCTTCACGATTAATTGCAAGGTGAGATCTGAAGGTGGAATGTGCAACAAAGTTAAAGTGTAGCACTGAAAATATGATGTGAAGTAGACCTGGGGGCCATAGTGTTCACTAGAGGCTTCTCTCATGATAGCAAGTATTACTGTGGGTGAACGAATTACTGTCGAGCAATTGATAGAACCGCGCAACATCATGATGATATCTAAAGCAATGATCATACATATAGGCATCACGTCCGAGACAAGTAGATCGATACTGTCTGCATCTACTACTGTTACTCCACACATCGACTGCTATCCATCATGCATCAAGTGTATTGAGTTCATAACAAACAGAGTAACGCCTTAAGCAAGATGACATGATGTAGAGGGATAAATTCATGCAATAGATATATACCCCATATTTTTACCCTTGATGGCAACAACACGATGCGTGCCTCGCTACCCCTTCTGTCACTGGGTGAGGACACTGCACGGTATGAACCCAGAACCAAGCACTTCTCCCATTGCAAGAATTATAGATCAAGTTGGCCAAACGAAACCCACAACTTGAAGAGAATTACAAGGATACGAAATCATGCATATAAGAGATTAGAGGAGACTCAAATAATATTCATAGATAATCTGATCATAAATCCACAATTCATCGGATCTCGACAAACACACCGCAAAAGAAGATTTCATTGGATAAATCTCCATGAAGATCATGGAGAACTTTGTATTGAAGATCCAAGAGAGAGAAGAAGCCATCTAGCTACCAGATATGGACCCGAAGGTGTGTGGTGAACTACTCACGCATCATCGGAGAGGCAATGGTGTTGATGGAGAAGCCCTCCATGTCCGAATCCCCTTCCGGCAGGGCACCAGAACGTGCCCTAGATGGGATCTTGCAGAGACAAAAGCTTGCGGCGGCGCAAAGTTATTTTCGTAGCTCTCTCTGGCAGTTTTGGATTTTTAGAGAATTCATAGGCAGAAGAAGTAGGGCAAAGGATCCACGGGGGACCCACAAGCCTGCTAGGTGCGCCCCCATGCTGTGTCTAGGGGGCTTGTGACCTTCCCTTGGGTCCTTTGCCTTGGTTCTCAAGTCCCCTGCGTATCTTCTAATGGAAAAAAATCTTTCCAAAGGTTTTATTCCGTTTGGACTCCGTTTAATATTCTCATCTGAAAAAGGTAAAAAACACGGAAAAAACAGAAACTGGCACTTGGCACTGAGTTAATAGGTTAGTCCCAAAAAAAGATATAAAATAGCATATTCATGCATACAAAGCATCCAAAGTTGACAAGATAATAGCATGGAACCATAAAAAATTATAGATACGTTGGAGACGTATCAAGCATCCCCAAGCTTAACTCCTGCTCGTCCTCGAGTAGGGAAGTGATAAAGACTGAATTTTTGATGTGGAATGCTACCTAACATATTTGTCCTTTGTAACTTCTTTCTTGTGATATGAATGTTCAGATCCGTAAGATTCAAAGCAATAGTTTACTATTGACATGAAAACAATAATACTTCAAGCAAACTAGCAAGGTAATCATGAACTTTTGAAATAACAAGGCCAAAGAATGTTATCCCTACAAAATCATATAGTCTGGCTATGCTCCATCATCCCCACACAACGAATTTAAATCATGCACAACCACGGTATTGGCCAAGTAATTGTTTTCGCACTCTTACTTTCTCAAACTTTTTCAGCTCTCACGCAATACATGAGCGTGAGCCATGGATATAGCACTATAGGTGGAATAGAGTGTGATGGAGGTTGTGAGGCAAAAATGAGGAGATGGTCACATCGACTCGGCGTAGCAACGGGCTATGGAGATGCCCATCAATAGATATAAATGGGAATGAGTAGGGATAACCGTGCAATGGATGCACTAGAGCTATAAGTATGTGAAAGCTCAAAAGGAGAACTAGTGGGTGTGCACCCAACTTGCTTGCTCATGAAGACCTAGGGCAATTTTGAGGAAGACCATCATTGGAATATACAAGCCAAGTTATATAATGAAATTCCCACTAGTATATGGAAGTGTCAAAAGAAGAGACTCTCAATCATGAAGAAATGATGCTATTTTGAAGCACAAGTGTGGAAAAAGATAGTAGCATTGTCCCTTCTCTCTTTTTCTCTTTTTTTTGTTTGGGATCTTTGGCCTCTTTTCATTTTTTATTCCTCACATGGGACAATGCTCTAATAATGATGACCATCACACTTTTATTTACTCACAACTCAATACGTAGAGCAATGATGACTCTATAGGAAATGCCTCCGACAGTGTACCGGGATGTGCAACGATTTAGCTTAGCGTATGACGTTGAAACATCTCGCTATCTATCTTATGATCATACAATGGCAATATGAAAGTGACGACACAAGTCATGAGACAGAACGGTGGGAGTTGCAAGGCAATATATCTCGGAATGGCTATGAAAATGCCAAAGTAGGTAGGTATGGTGGCTGTTTTGAGGAAAGTATATGGTGGGTTTGTGCACCGGCAAAACTTGCGTGGCACTAGAGAGGCTAGGAATGGTGGAAGGTGAAAGTGCATCTATACCATGGGCTCACATTAGTCATGAAGAACTCATATACTTATTGCGAAAGTTTTATTAGTAATCGAAACAAAGTGCTAAACGCATACTCCTAGGGGAAGGGTTGGTAGGTGTTAACCATCGCCGCGATCCCGACCGCCACACCAAGGATGACAATCAATAAATCAATTATGCTCCGACTTCCTAACATAGCGGTTCACCATACGTGCATGCTACGGGAATCACTAACTTCAACACAGGTATTTCTAGATTCACGACACCCTACTAACATAACTCTAATATTACCATATCCATATCTCAAAAATAATTGAGAGGAATCAAAGTTCTCTTTAATAATCAATGCACTTGAATATGGAAGTTTTTATTATATCCTCTTTGGATGCCTATCATCTTTAGGACTACTTTCATAGCACAAGCCAATTACCAAGTTACTTAGAGAGAGAACTCTCAAAAAGATATAAGTGAAGATCGAGAGTTTTTATTTCTTCAAAATATGACATCGCCGAGCTCTAAAAAGATCTAAGTGAAGCACTAGAGCAAAGTTATCTAGCTCAAAAGATATAAGTGAAGCACATGCGAGCTAAATTGCCCAACTCAAAAGATATAACTAAAGCTCAATGAGTATTCTAGAAAATTCACGATGAGTGCATGTCCCTCTCAAAAGTTGTGCAGCAAGGATGATTGTGATAAAAAAAAAGAAAAGACTTCTATAATACACGAGGCTCCAAGCAAAACACATATCATGTGGTGAATAAAAATATAGCTCCAAGTAATGTTACCGATGGATTGAAGATGAAAGAGGGGATGCCTTCCCGGTGCATCCCCAAGCTTAAGCTTTTTGGTGTCCTTGAATTTGGCTTGGGATGCCTTGGGCATCACCAAGCTTGAGCTCTTTCCACTGTTTATCCCATTGTCAATGAGAACAACACCCAAAACTTGAAAACTTCACAACACAAAACTTAAACAGAAACTCGTGATATCATTAGCATAAGAAAACAAACTACCAACTCCTTAGGTACTGTGGTAAACTTGATGTCTATTTAGATTGATGTTAGATTACTGTATTCTCACTTTTCCATGGCTAGTACCCCCCGATACTAACCATAGTTTCATCAAAATAAGCAATCAACACAACAAAAACAGAATCTGTCAAGAACAGACTAATCTGTAGCAATCTGTATACTTCGTATACTTCTCGTATCTCAAAAATTCTGAAAAATTATGACAATTAGGGAAATTGGCATATCAACCAGCAGAAAAAAAGTATCAACTCAAAAGCTCTTTCTGGATAGGAATGAAAACTAATTTCATGGGCGCAAAGTTTCTGTCTTTTTCAGCACGATCAAACAACCATCACCAAAACTAATCATAAAGGTTTTACTTGGCACAAACACAAAAATAAACACAAAAAACACAATCATAACAGAATTATGATGGTGTGGACACAACAAAACAGAAAACAAAAAGCAAAGATAAATTCATTGGGTTGCCTCCTGATACGTCTCCATCATATCTACTTTTCCAAACTATTTTGCCCTTGTTTTGGACTCTAATTTGCATGATTTGAATGGAACTAACCTGGACTGACGCTGTTTTCAGCACAATTGCCTTGGTGTTGTTTTTGTGCACAAATCAAAGTTCTCCAAACGTCCTGAAAATTTACGGAGATTATTTTTGGAAAATATGAAAAATACCCGCGCAAAGATCCACCTGAGGGGGTGGGCCAGTGCGCCACAAGCCCTCTAGCCGCGACCCCTGGTGGCGGATGGCAAGCTTGTGGGGCCCACGTGGCTCTGACGCCCCCAATCTCCTCTCTATAAATTCACTTTCATCCTAGAAAAAATAAAAAAGAAGATTTCGTCGCGTTTGCGATACGGAGGCGCCGCCTCAACCTGTTCTTCATCTGGAGGGCAGATCTGGAGTCCGTTTTGGGCCCCAGAGAGGGGAAATCGTAGCCATCGTCATCGTCAACATTCTTCCCTCTCCAATTCCATGAAGCTCTTCGTCGTTCGTGAGTAATCTATTCGTAGGCTCGCTGGGCCGTGATGAGTAGGATGAGATCTATCATGTAATCGAATTAGTTCTGATGGGGATTGATCCCTAGTATCCAGTATGTTCTGAGATTGATGTTGCTACTACTTTGCCATGCTTAATGCTTGTCACTAGGACCCGAGTGCCATGATTTCAGATCTGAATTATTATGTTGTCACAAATATATGTGTCTTTTAGATCCGATCTTGCAAGTTGTAGTTACCTACTATGTGTTATGATCTGGCAACCCCGGAGTGACAGTAACCGGAACCACTCCCGGTGATGACCATAGTTTGAGGAGTTCATGTGTTCACCAAGTGATAATGCGTTGGTCCGGTTCTTTATTAAAAGGAGAACCTTAATATCCCGCAGTTTCCTTTTGGACCCCGCTGCCACGGGAGGGATGGACAATAGATGTCATGCAAGTTCTTTTCCCTAAGCATGTATGACGACACACGGAATGCATGCCTATATCAAATTGACGAACGGGAGCTAGCCACATATCTCTCTGTGTTATAACTGTTGCATGATGAATATCATCCAAACAAATCACCAACCCATTGCCTATGAGTTTGTCCTACTACTGCTGTTACTTGTCTTTCTCTGCTGCTACTGTTCTTACTTGTCTTGCTCTGCTGCTACTGCTGTTACTTGTCTTGCTCTGCTGCTACTGCTGTTACTTGTCTCGCTCTACTGCTACTGTCGCTTGCTACTGTTGTCACTAATGCTGTTCCTTGCCACTGCTATTACTCGTTACACTGCTGCTACCTGCTACAACACTTTTTCACTGGTCGTTGAAGGGAACAGACAATTTCCGTCAACGGGCAACTTCTAGCGCCATTGATACAATCGTTAGGAATAGTCTCCCGTCAACAGATCGTTTCTGACACCGTTGCTATCATATTACTTTGCTACCGATACTTTGCTTGCAGATACTAATCTTTCAGGTGTGGTTGAATCTAACACATTCAGCTGCTAATACTTGAGATTATCCTCTCACCTCCTATAGGCGTATCAACAAATTTCGGTCGAATACTCTACCCTTGAAAATTGCTATCATCCCATGTGTTGGTGGGCCGTCAACAACATTCTTCTAGTTTCGATTGCCGGAGAGTGCTACATCATTCTTCTGGTGCCGTTGCAGGGGAAGGTCTGCTGTCATGGAGTCAGCATTTTTCTGGCGCCGTTACCGGGGAGGTATTGCTATATTCTCTGAGTCACTTGGGATTTATATCTGCCGATCACTATGAAGAATCTGGAGGATCCGAAAACCAAAGTCTTGCCCTCAACTACGAGGGGAGGTAAGGAATTTCCATCTAGCTCTGCACTTGATTCACCTTCAGTAATGAGTAGTTTGCGACATCACCTCCTGCTAGAAATCTTGATATGTCCCTTGTGCTTGATGATGCTTATGATACTACTATGCCTGATACTGCTAGAGATGCTATGCCTGATACTGCTAGAGATGTTATGCCTGATACTACTTTGCATGGTGATGCTAGAGATGCTATTTTGCCTGATGATGCTGTGCTTGATAATGTTAGAGATACGTCTTTGCCTGATGTTCCACTAGGGGTGTTCCTTGATGCCCATACTGCTAGAGTTACTGCCAATGCTCGTGATGGTTCTAAAACTGCCGATACTATTGAGATAGAACCTGCTTTTTCTCCTGCTAAATCTAGCTCTCCTAGATATTAATTGCGTCATATACCTGAGGGTTACGTTATGGAGGGAGAGATAGCTGAGGATTTTCTTGTGTGTAAGGATGCCTATAACGCTGAGAAATTACTTCTCAAGTGGAAGGAAAATTCTCTGAAAGCTAGAATGAAATACGACCCGAAGTTTGCCACTTCACCTATCTTTATCACTGATAAGGATTATGAATTCTTTGTCGATCCTGAGATAATATCTCTAGTGGAATCTGATCCTTTCCACGGTTATGAGTCTGAGACGGTCGTTGCCCATCTTGCCAAACTACACGATATAGCCACCCTTTTCACTAGTGAGGAGAAGATCCGCCACTACTACATCCTTAAGCTGTTTCCTTTCTCTCTAAAGGATATCGCTAAAGCCTGGTTCACCTCTCTTGCTCCTGGATGTGTGAGTAGGCCCCATGATATAGTCTATTACTTCTGTGAGAAATATTTCCCTACCCATAAGAAGCAAGCTGCCTTGCAGGAAATATACAACTTTGCTCAACTCCAAGAAGAGAGTCTCCCACAAGCTTGGGGGAGGCTCGTCCAACTACAAAATGTTTTGCCTGATCACCCTCTTAAGAAGAACGAGATACTTGATATCTTTTATAACAGACTTACCGAGGCCTCTAGAGACCACCTAGATAGTTGTGCCGGTTGTGTTTTTAGGGAACGAACTGTAGAACAAGCTGAGACCCTACTGAATAACATCTTGATCAACAATAATGCTTGGACTATTCCCGAACCACCTCCTAAGCCAACTCCGAAAAAGAGGTATTCTATTCCTCAGTCCCGAAGATATGCAAGAAGCCAAGAAATCTATGCAAGAGAAAGGCATTAGATCTGAAGATGTCAAAAATCTACCACCTATCAAAGAGATCCATGGTCTCGATAACCCGATACAAGTATTAGAAGTGAATTCTCTGCGTAGGTTTGATGAGAGTGATATTCCTTTTGATAAACCTGCTAGCCTATGCTTTGATGAATTTGACAACTTTCTTGCCAAATAATAGAGTTTCAATGATTATGTTAGCAGACATTTGGAACAAAGTACTCGTATGCTTAGCCATCTAACTTGTTGTGTAGACAGAAATGTCAATGATCTGAAGCTTCTGAGTAAACATTCCTCTATGATTACTACTCAGGTAGAACAAGTACTTAAAGCTCAGAATGACTTGCTCAATGAATTAAATGACAACTCTGTCAGAGTCATTACCAGAGGAGGGAAAATGACTCAAGAACCTTTGTATCCTGAAGGTCATCCCAAGAGAATTGATCAAGATTCTCAAGGAATCAATGCTGATAGACCCGGTCATAATAAGGAGAAGAAGAAGGATGACAGAAACCTACATGCCAGTTCACCAAATACTGTCACACCTGAAGAACCTAATGATATTTCTGTGTCTGATGCAGAAACACAATCTGGTGATGAACATGAACCTGGTGAAAATATGGACCGTGATGTTCATAATAATGCTCAACCTAGCAATGATGAGGATGTGGAGATTGAACCTACGGTTAATCCTGATAACCCGCAACCTAAGAGATATGATAAGAATGACTTCACTGCTAGGAAGAATGGTAAAGAAAGGGAGCCATGGGTTCAGAGATCTATGCCCTTTCCTCCTAAGCCATCCAAGAAAAAGGATGATGAGGATTTTGAGCGCTTCGTTGAGATGATAAGACCCATCATTCTGCAGATAAGGTTAACTGATATGCTCAAAATGTCTCCGTATGCCAAGTACATGAAAGATATCGTGACTAATAAACGGAAGATACCAGATCTTGAGATCTCCACCATGCTTGCCGATTACACTTTCAAAGGTGGAACTCCTAAGAAACTTGGTGATCTCGGAGTGCCCACTATACCTTGCTCCACTAAAGGAAACTACGTAAGAACTGCCTTATGTGACCTTGGAGCCGGTGTTAGTGTTATGCCGCTCTCTGTTTATCGTAGACTTGAATTGGATAAGTTGACACCCACTAAAATTTCTCTGGAAATGGCCGACAAATCAACTGCTTTCCCTATCGGCATTTGTGAGGACGTGTGTGTTGTGGTTGCTAACACCACTATCTTAACAGACTTTGTTATCTTGGATATTCACGAGGACGATGCCACGGTGGTCATCCTCGGAAGACCCTTTTTAAACACTGCAGGGGCTGTTATAGATTGCAACAAAGGCAATGTCATTTTCCATGTCAACATTAATGAGCACACGGTGCACTTCCGAAGAAACGATATCAAGTACATTGCATCAATGCTATCGAAAAGACTTCATCGATTCTTATTGGGAGCTTTGAATGCCCTATTCCTCGTGTCAAGATGAAGTATGATTTTCTTGTTGGGGAGATACATATCCCCATTGAGGTGATTTAGTGGCTATTCGAAAATTCTCCGTTCTCTCTTGCGATTCGAGAAGGTTTTGTCATGAGGACTTGATCAACCCCATTGACGGATTTCTTTCGATGACCATGAAATGGATGAATCAAGGAGTCACATAACTCTGTTTTGAGCTTTCATTTTCTTTTGCTTAGAAGAAAAATGATAGATTTAGTTTATTTTTCCTGTTTTCTGTTTTAGCGTCCCGGAGAAAAATACCTCAAAAATAAAAGTTCTCCGATAGTCCTAAAAATTTAGTATGATTTTTTCTGGAATATTTGAAAATTACTCGGCCTAAGAGCTGGCCTGGGGGCCTGACCAGCGGGCCACAAGCCCTGCCAGAGCCACCCCCCTGGTGGCGGCTAGCAAGCTTGTGGGGCCCACAGGGACCCCCTCCACTCATTCCAGCTCCCACCCTCTTCTTCCACCTCCAGAAAAAAATTGTTTCGCAGCTCAAACCCGTGTTCTTGCTCTTTTGGCTGTGATTTTCGATCTCCTTGCTCAAAGCACCATCCTCCGAACCGTTTTGGGGAAATTACTCCTTGGTAAGTGACTCCTCCATTGGTCCAATTAGTTTTTCCTCTAGTGCTTTATCCTTCGCGTATTCTTGCTACCTTGGTGACCCTGTTCTTGAGCTAGAAATGTTGATTTTAGCTGGTCCCAAGTAGTTTTAGCGCGTGATATGGTCTCTAGGCACTAGTAGGAGTAGTTGCTACAAGATGTGGTTGGTCTTCATTCACTTTTCTCTTGAACTTCCAAAATTTCAGCAAATGGAAATTATGTTCAGGAGGAAGTTTGATGGTGGTTCCTCAAGTAAGAAGGGTCCCCGTCTTTCTTTTTGGGAGCCCGAACCTTTTCAACTAAGGGACGCACTAGTACATCCATGTGAATGGCCTTCCGATGAGTTCATGATCGAAGAAGGCTTCAAGGATGAATTTTATACACTAGTCCGCAATGCCGGGTTAGAAGAATTCCTCTCACATAAATGTGAACAATATGCTATGCTCACTGCCTCTTTTGTGCGTAGATTTAAATTTTCAGTTGGCCGTGACTCCTCCATACTGTTTGATCTATACAATAAATCCAACGCCATGGATTTGGAGGATTTTAATAGGATTTGCAAGATACCCGAGGGGGGGTAGTATTAATGATCCTTCTAAGTCTTCGGTCAGAGACTTTGTCTCCAGTATAACTATTGGAGAAACCAGAGATATCATGCAAGCCACCATAGGAAGCATCCATTTCCGTGCCTTGCACTACTTTGCCCTCTTCATAGGTAGGTGCATTAATGGCAAGGGTGTACATTGTCACCTATGCGCTTCTGACCTTAGTATCCTTCAGAGCGCTGTAACAGGTAAGAGGAGCTTCAATATGGGAGCTATAATTGCAAGGAGGCTGAATAATAATGCTAGTGAGGGGGATTTCTTTGGTGGAGTTTATGCTACACGCTTAGCAAATTTTCTTGGAGTATCCATCCGTTTAGAAGACCCTCCTCTCCGTACAGCCTACCTTGATCGTGTCGCTCTAACATGCTACCAGTTCCTTGAGAGAGATCATGGATCCCTCCTATACCGCTTGATATTTAACCAGTAGCATGTTTTCCATATTACCCTTCCTGCTCCTGCTTTCTTTGACTTTGAGGTAAAACGAAGATACTACATAACCATAGGAGAGGCAGAGGAGTATGAGAGGGAGGCGACGGTTGCTCGACTACGTGAGGCATCTATTCAGGCAGTGGCTGCAGCACTCCCGTATAACACCCATTATGATTTTGGGTTTCGCCAGGACCATCCTTGGGAGTAGACCAAGCTAGGCCTAAAGCCTAAGCTTGGGGGAGTACGTGTTCTCACCGACTTTACATTCATCCTTATGCTTTCACTTTGTTAGCCGGTGTTTACACTTTGCCACTGTATTATCCATGCTAGTTTATTTTCGTTTTCTTGTTTTCTTGTTTTGTGTCTTTTTGAGAAAACCCAAAAAGATTTTTATTGCTTCTTTTGCTTGTTGGGAGCTTTCCGTGTAAATAGTTTTCTTTTTCTTTGGGTCAAGGTAGAAGATATTGGTTACAATGTTTAGTGGTTCTTGCATGCACACCTGTTTAGCTTTCAAAAGAGCCATATTACTTTGTCTTCTCCTTTGTGTTTGCCTGCAGATTCAGCTTAGTCCAATGCACGAGTACTCTTATTATTGTTCACATTGTTCGATTGTGCAAATGAAAGGAAATAATGATGATATATGATGAAGTGACTAAGACTGAAAAGCTGGTATGAACTCTATCTATTTTGTTTTTGTAAATATGACTAGCTTGTCAAACCAGATTCAGCTTTGTTGTGAGAGAACCATGTTTGCAATGACAACTTAGAGATCATAGTTTCTGATGCCATGCTTATTTAGATAGGAGCTTATAATGGTTTGTCTTGAATGCCAACATAGATTTTGAGATGACTATGATGTAGTATGATAGGATGGTATTCTCCTTTGAATGATTCAAGTGGCTGACTTGGCGCATGTTCATGCATGTAGATGAAACAAAATCAACATAGCCTCTATGATGTTCGTGTTCATGGTGATTTATATCCTGTTCATGCTTGCATTTAATGTTAGTCAAACTCATTGCATCTTGATTACTGTTGTCGCTCTCTAGTTGGTCGCTTCCCAGTCTTTTGCTAGCCTTGACATGTACTAAGCGGAATACTGCTTGTGCATCCACTTCCATAAACCCAAAAGCTTTTCCATGAGAGTCCACCATACCTAGCTATTTGCGGTATCTACCTGTTGTTCCAAGTAAATTTTCATGTGCCACTCTCTAAACCTTCAAGAAATATTCTGTTTTGCTTGCCCGAACCGCTCATGTGGTGACAGGGGGCTATTGGTATCTTCCATGCTAGGAGTGTTATCCTCGACGTGTGTTTATTCACTGTCATTCACGAGAAAGGGGCCGGTAATTGGAATGCCCAGTTCCATGCATTAATCAAAAACATAAGTGTAAAACAAGACTCCCCCCGGATTGATGTTAGTATGGACGGTACCCGAGGATTCGGCTAGCCGTGGAGTGTGATTTATTGGTGGTGGGGGAGTTAAAACTTTACTTTTCTGTTTGGGAACCGCCTATAGCATGAGTAGCATGGAAGATATTGAGAACTCATGGTCATTGCGTTGACAATGAAAGCATGCCACCCAAAATTATTATCTCTGTTTTCAAAGCTTGAGCTCTGGCACCTCTGCAAATCAATGCTTCCCTTTGTGAAGGGCCTGTCTATTTATTTTCCTGTCGAGTCATCCACTTCATATATAAGCACTAAATAGAGAGCACCTCTATCATTTTTATGCTTTGCTTTTGATTGATATTGAGTATGACTATGACTGGATCTTCGTTGCTATGAATTACAGTGTTTAGTGAGCCCTTGATCTTTGAAAGTGCTCTGCATTTATGTTTTGCGGTCTCAGAAAGAGCTAGCGAGATACCACCTATTCATATTGCTTCATGCTTGTTTTGATTGAAGTGTTGGTATTTGAAACTCATTATTATTTGCTCGTTAGCTGATTATGCCATGAGACCTTTGTGTCACTTGCTTATGCGGTTAACTTGTGATCTTGGTGAAATTCTTGTTATGAGTTAGACATAGTTGCAACAACAAGATCAAATAGAGTTTGTCAAAGTTTTTCATTCTCTCTCAGTTTGTCAACTGAGTTGCTTGAGAACAAGCAAGGTTTTAAGCTTGGGGGAGTTGATATGTCTCCACCGTATCTACTTTTCCAAACTCTTTTGCCCTTGTTTTGGACTCTAATTTGCATGATTTGAATGGAACTAACCTGGACTGATGCTATTTTCAGTAGAATTGCCTTGGTGTTGTTTTCGTGCAGAAATCAAAGTTCTCCAAACGTCCTGAAAATTTACGGAGAATATTTTTGGAAAATATGAAAAATACCTGCGCAAATATCCACCTGAGGGGGTGGGCCAGTGGGCCACAAGCCCTCTAGCCGCCACCCCCCCGGTGGCGGATGGCAAGCTTGTGGGGCCCACGTGGCTCTGTCGCCCCCATTCTCAGCTCTATAAATTCACTTTCGTCCCAGAAAAAATAAAAAGAGAAGATTTTGTCGCGTTTGCGATACGGAGGCGCCGCCACAACCTGTTCTTCATCTGGAGGGCAGATCTGGAGTCCGTTTTGGACTCCGGAGAGGGGAAATCGTCGTCATCGTCATCATCAACCTTCTTCCCTCTCCAATTCCATGAAGCTCTCCGTCGTTCGTGAGTAATCTATTCGTAGGCTCACTGGGCGGTGATGAGTAGGATGAGATCTATCATGTAATCGAGTTTGTTTTGGTGGGGATTGATCCCTAGTTTCCACTATGTTCTGAGATTGATGTTGCTACTACTTTGCCATGCTTAATGCTTGTCACTAGGGCCCGAATGCCATGATTTCAGATCTGAAATTATTATGTTGTCACCAATATATGTGTGTTTTAGATCCGATCTTGCAAGTTGTAGTTACCTACTATGTGTTATGATCCGGCAACCCCGAAGTGACAATAACCGGAACCACTCCCGGTGATGACCATAGTTTGAGGAGTTCATGTGTTCACCAAGTGCTAATGCGTTGGTCCGGTTCTTTATTAAAAGGAGAACCTTAATATCCCGTAGTTTCCTTTTGGACCCCCCTGCCACGGGAGGGATGGACAATAGATGTAATGCAAGTTCTGTTCCCTAAGCACGTATGATGACACACAGAATGCATGCCTACATCACATTGACGAAAGGGAGCTAGCCACCTATCTCCGAAACAAATCACCGACCCATTGCCATGTTATAACTGTTGCATGATGAATATCATCCAAACAAATCACCGGCCCATTGCCTACCAGTTTGTGCTACTACTGCTATTACTTGTTTCTTGTCTTTCTCTGCTGCTACTGCTGTTACTTGTCTTGCTGCTACTGCTGTTACTTGTCTCGCTCTGCTGCTACTGCTGTTACTAGTCTTGCTCTGCTCCTACTGCTGTTACTTGTCTTGCTCTGCTGCTACTGTCGCTTGCTACTGTTGCTACTTGCTACTGCTGTCACTACTGCTGTTCCTTGCCACTGCTATTACTCGTTACACTGCTGCTACCTGCTACAATACTTTTTCGCTGGTCGTTGATGGGAACAGAGAATTTCCGTCAAGGGGCAACTTCTGGCGCCATTGATACAATCGTTAGGAATAGTCTGCCGTCAACAGATCGTTTCTGACACCGTTGCTATCATACTGCTTTGCTACTGATACTTTTCTTGCATATACTAATCTTTCAGGTGTGGTTGAATCTGACACATTCAGCTGTTAATACTTGAGAGTATCCTCTCACCTCCTATAGGCGTATCAACAAATTTGGCTCGAATACTCTACCCTCGAAAGCTGCTACGATCCCACGCGCTGGTGGGCCGTCAACAACATTCTTCTAGTTTCGATTGTCGGAGAGTGCTACAGTATTCTTCTCGTGCCGTTGCAGGGGAAGGTCTGCTGTCACGGAGTCACCTCCCAACAAGCGCTATTGTTTAATGCCCTTAGCTAGGCATTGATAATTCAATGATGCTCACATAAAAGGCAAGAATTGAAACACAACGAGAGCATCATAAAGCATGTGAAAATCAAATCTAAGTCTAAAATACTTCCTATGCATAGGCATTTATAGGAAAACAAATTAGCAAGACAAGCAATAACGACCATATGCAAGGAAGAAGAAAGAGATAATAGAAATCTCAACATAATGAGAGGTGATTTAGTGATGTGAAAGTTTCTACCACAATATTTTCCTCTGTCATAACAATTACATGTGGGGTCGTACTAAATTCAACAATATAGCTATCACATAGGATATTCTTTTCAGGATCCACATGCATGCAAAGTTGATGCTCTTCAAAAATAGTGTGATTATCATCAACTAAAGTCATGACTTCTCAAAACCCACTTTCAATCTTATTGCAAACATCATATTCATCATGAGGCTTAAACAAATTTTCAAGAGCATAAGAAAAATCATCGTCCCAATCATGATCATTGCAACAAGTAGTGGACATAGCAAAACTAGCATCCCCAAGCTTATGGTTTTGCATATTTTTAGCATGATTGACATTAATAGAATGCATAATGAAACCATTGCAATCATGCTTTTCATTCAAGGAGCCCTCGTGAATCTCTTCATAAATTTCTTCATCACAATTTTTAGATTCACGCATCTCAAGCAAAACTTCATAAAGATAGTAAAGTGCACTCAACTCACTAGCAATTGGTTCAACATAATTGGATCTCTTAAACAGATTAGCAAGTGGATGAGGATCCATATCAATAGATTTTCAGCAAGCGAAGATGCAAGCATATTGAAGGCACATAGCACACAAGATAAGGAAAGACAAACGAAAGAGGCAAATATTTTTGTAAATTTTTGTTTTTCAGAAGTGGGGGAGAGGAAAACGAGAGGCAAAAGGCAAGAAAAGTAAATGCAAGAGATGAGTTTGCGATAGTTACTTGGATAAGCTTCACTTAGAATAGTCCCTGGAGCCAGAAATTGACACGTTGAAGGGAGACTATTCTTGACTTGATATTCCCCAGCAACGGCGCCAGAAATTCTTCTTGCTACCTCTTGAGCTTGCGTTGGTTTTTCCCTTGAAGAGGAAAGGTTGATGCAGCACAGTAGCAGTAAGTATTTCCCTCAGTTTGAGAACCAAGGTATCAATCTAGTAGGAGTATCAAGACAAGTCACCAATGTACCCGCGCATAAACAAACAAACTTGCAACCAACGCTATAAAGGGGTTGTAATTCCCTTCACGATTAATTGCAAGGTGAGATCTGAAGGTGGAAAGTGCAACAAAGTAAAAGTGTAGCGCTGAAAATATGATGTGAAGTAGACCCGGGGGCCATAGTGTTCACTAGAGGCTTCTCTCATGATAGCAAGTATTGTTGTGGGTGAACGAATTACTGTCGAGCAATTGATAGAACCACGCAAAGTCATGATGATATCTAAGCCAATGATTATACATATTGGCATCACGTCCGAGACAAGTAGATCGATACTGTCTGCATCTACTACTGTTACTCCACACATCGACCGCTATCCAACATGCATCTAGTGTATTGAGTTCATAAGAAACAAAGTAACGCCTTAAGCAAGATAACATGATGTAGAGGGATAAATTCATGCAATAGATATAACCCCCATCTTTTTACCCTTGATGGCAGCAACACGATGCATGCCTCGCTATCCCTTCTGTCACTGGGTGAGGACACCGCACGGTATGAACCCAAAACCAAGCACTTCTCCCATTGCAAGAATTATAGATCAAGTTGGCCAAACGAAACCCACAACACGAAGAGAATTACAAGGATACGAAATCATGCATATAAGAGATCAGAGGAGACTCAAATAATATTCATAGATAATCTGATCATTAGTCCACAATTCATCGGATCTCTACAAACACACCACAAAAGAAGATTACATCAGATAGATCTCCATGAAGATCATGGAGAACTTTGTATTGAAGATCCAAGAGAGAGAAGAAGCCATCTAGCTACTAGCTATGGAACCGAAGGTCTGTGGTGAACTACTCAAGCATCATCGGAGAGGCAATGGTGTTGATGGAGAAGCCCTTCGTGTCCGAATCCACCTCCGGCAGGGCACCAGAATGTGCCCCAAATGCGATCTTCTCGAGACAGAAGCTTGCGGCGGCGGAAAAGTATTTTCGTGGCTCTATCTGGTAGTTTTGGATTTTCAGAGAATTTATAGGCGGAAGAAGTAGGGCAAAGGAGCCACGAGGGTCGCACAAGCGTGCTAGGCGCACCCCCAGGCCCCGTCTATGGGGCTTGTGACCTCCCCTGGGGTCCTTTGCCTATGGGTCTCAAGTCCCCTGCGTATCTTCTGTTACGGGAAAAAAATCTTTTCGAAGATTTTATTCCGTTTGGACTCCGTTCAATATTCTCCTCTAAAAAAGGTCAAAAACATTGAAAAAACAGAAACTGGCACTTGGCACAGAGTCAATAGGTTAGTCCCAAAAAATATATAAAATAGCATATTCATGCATACAAAACATCCAAAGTTTACAAGATAATAACATGGAACCAAAGTTGGAGATGTATCATACCACTACATCAACCACGTTTCTTAACGCTTCTCGCTTAGCAATCTACAAGGGTATGTGGATCCAATCTCCCTCTCGTAGATGAACATCACCATGATAGGTCTTTGTGTGTGTAGGAAATTTTTTGTTTCCCATGCAACGTTCCCCAACAGGAAGTTCTGATGATTCGAAGAAAAACAAGAAATCTTCAAAGTCCTCATCCTCAAAGTCCTCATCGCACAAGAAGACAAGTTTCAGAAAGGCTCGTGCACTCATTGGCAAGGAAATGGATTCTGAAGAAGAGTCTGAGGAATGTGATGAAGAGGAAGGTTCTGAAGAGGATTCAGAGTCTGGTGTGGCAAGTCTTGCACTGGCTACCACATTCTTCAGCAAGTCAATCTTCAACCTTGAAGAAAATGACAACGTTATCCACAGTAATGAATATGCTGATGACTTCGCTCAAACCTATTGCTTCATTGCAAAAGGTTCAAAGGTACCAAACCATAATTCCTCCTATGATTCTAGTGACTATGAACCCGATGGTTATCAAAAAGCCAGTTACTATAAACTTGCCAACATTGCCACTAAGCAACAAAGTGCCATTGAGAAGCTTCAAAAACTACAAGACAAAAGAGATGATCTGTTGAACAATGAAATTAATCATACTCAAGTCTTCACTGAAGATGTGAAAAGTCTTCAGTCTAGGTTTGATAGTCTTCAAGATTGTTATGGCACACTTTTGGCTGATCATGAGAAACTTCCCTTTGAATTTCTTCAAATGAAGCTTGATCTTGAGAAGTTGAAAATGTCTCATGATGATCTTCGAATGGAAAATGACTCATTGCTTGCACAACAGATCAGTACCACTCAAGTTGAATTCATTCCACCATGTTTGAAATGCATCGAGCGTGATATTGCGAATTCTTCACCAGAATCGTCAAATGCTTCTATCGCTACAAATTCTTCAACTGTTCCTGTGGTATCAAATTCTTCACTTGAGGAAACTACAAATGCTACTGACGAAAATGAAGGGTTGAAGGAATTGTATGTGACAGTCATATACAAAACTCTCAAAGGGCATCAAACCCTTTGTGATGTGCTCAAAAAGCAGATCTTAAACAGGAACCCTAGGAAAGAAGGAATTGCCTTTGAGAGGAAATTGAATGCCGATGGGTCATATTGGAAACCTGAGCAGTACCCCAAAACCTCATGGGTTGCTGCTAAAGGTCCTTCCGTCGATCCATCCACTCTAACACGCTTTGCAAGTGAATTATCGTATTCCTCAGACGAGTCATTTGAATCCAACTGTAACTTTTCAAAAATCAATCTGGTGAAGTATTTGCTTGATATGTTGGAACTAAGTGCAGCAATGGACCATCCCTGAGGAAAATATGGGTCCCCAAAAGTTGCGTGGAAAATCTTTAGGTGAATGTCTTCATCACACCACCTGTGAAGAACCAGAAACCCAGATCAATTCCCTGAGGTGTACCAAAGTCTTCACGAGGATCAAAATCCTCAAACGGTCAATACTATGCTCGTACCCGCGCTAATGCTTCTCATATGCAGGGAAATTACAGGGGACATGAATATGAGCTTTATTCCTCAAATCACTATGTTCATAAGTGCTTAGAGAATTTCTCTGCCTATTCATTTAAGTACTCTAACCCCCTACTGTGAAAAGAAGTGCATTAGCCTCAATGCCTCCATTCTCATATGGTGCACGCAAGATGATGAACTCTTTGCCACCCCTTCAGATGTGGGTGGTGAAGAAATTGAAGTAATCACTTCTGCAGGTCAGATCTCCAGATGAAAGTCATCATCTGAAGAATTTGCTGGAGACCTGAGGAAATTGCTTGATTGGACGCAAGCTAAAATTGATGAAGTCTTAACATTTCGCTCATCCTCAAAATTATTGTTTATGATGAAATTATTATCTGAAATTTGATATTATAGTCTTCAAGTCTGAAGCATATGAGATGGTAAGCTGTACTAATTCATTTGTAGGATGAAAAACCCAAGAATACAGAATGGGTTCTTGACAGTGGCTACACTAATCACATGACTGTTGATAAAAGCTTTTTGATGAATATGCCACTGACTCCATCACCACTGACGCAACTCACTTATGCTGACAAAGGTAAAAGCAAGGTATTGGGAGTTAGCAAAGTGGCTATCTCCAAGGACAGGCACATGGACAAAGTCATGCTTTTCGAATCTCTTGGGTTTAACCTAATGTCAGTCTCCACGCTTTGTGATCTGGATATGATTGTTATCTTCGGAAAATACAGATGTGTAGTCATCATGGAATTTGACAAATCCAAAGTCTTCGAAGGTTTTAGGAGAGTAGATTTGTACATAGTTTATTTTTCCACATGTCCTCAACCAGCCACATGCTTACTAACAAAAAACTCAGAAGGCTGGCTATGGCATCGACGTCTGGGTTACGCAGGCATGAGGAATTTGCACACGCTGGTACTACAAGAAAAACACCATGTATGGTCGCTTTTTCTGGGACGCTATCTTGTTCATCTCTATGTTAATGGATACTAGCAACATAAAGAAGTTTTTAAAGCGCCATTTTTTCTTATAATTAGCCTATTGGAAAACAAGTATGCAATTTTAATTTACTTAGAGATGATTTGTAAGACGTTTGAGTGTGCGACTCTATACTTATCTTATACTTGGGAAAACTTTGAATATTCACATATTTAACTCGGATAGCTATAAAAATTAGTTGTGGTAAACTTTGCATAGTCATACTTTGTTATTTAATTGTAGCCATAATCATGCCCTCTATAATATTCTCATATGTAATATTCTTCTCCATATATTATATTACCTGTATGTTACATTCTCCTATTAAGTAAAATAAAAACCGATCATCGTAAAAACGCAAATCCTAAAAAACAAGCAACTAGGGTCGCCGTTGCATGAAGCCTCGGGACCAGCGGTCGGTATTCTCTAGTCATTTGGCCCAGCAAGAGCTCTCAAGTCCCTGCTATTCACCCCTTCCCATAGATCTCATGCAATAACTCTCCCAAGCCAGAGATCTCACGACACCATACCACATCCCTAGCCCGAACTATACTACGTCGGTCGATTCTGATTCCCCACCGTTTGTCGCGCCAGAGTACCCATGTTGCACAAACAGTTCCTACCAGCCAAATTTCCCTGACGCCATATGATTGTTTCTGTCCCACAATGCAAGCTTCATCTCACACCGGTCTGCCCTAGCCCAACCTCCCCCGGTCACCTGACGCTGGTTGCCCTTAACCCGAATTTGTCTGCAAAAGGGTCAATGCTCGATGGCATAGATTCTTGCTCACCTTTTCTACTAGTGTTTTTCTTGCTTATTTTATCTATTTTTCTAATCTATACATCTATATCTATAAATAATATTAAAGGGCCTATTGTTCCTTCACTTTTTTGGTCTACCCTAAGTTTTGTACGTCAAGTCACAATTTCCGTACGCCTTTAGTTCTTTTTGTCAGAAATACCATATTAAAAGGACTGTTGTTTCTCCATTTTTTGGGTCTAGCCTAAGTTTTATACGTCGAGTCACAATTTTTGGATCGTACGTCTTCACTTCTTTTTGTCAAAAATACCAGCTATAAATTTTTTGATCTACCCTAAATTTTGTACGTCAAGTCACAATTTTCATATCGTGCATTTTTGTCAGAAATACCAGCTATAAAGTGGGAAAAATCACGCAAAAAAGGAAATACCATATTAAAGCGACTATTGTTTCTCCACTTTTGGTCTAGCCTAAGTTTTGTACGTCAAGTCACAATTTTCATATCGTACGTCTTCAGTTCTTTTTGTCAGAAATACCAGCTATAAATTGAAAAAAATCACGCAAATTTTTTTGGTCTTCAGTTCTTTTTGTTGGAAATACCAGTTAAATTTTTTGGTCTAGCCTAAGTTTTGTACGTCAAGTCAGAATTTACGTATCGTGCCTTTTTGTCAGAAATACCATCTATAAAGTGGAAAAAATCACGCAAAAAAGGAATTACCATATTAAAGGGACTATTGTTTCTCTACTTTTTTGGTCTATCCTAAGTTTTGTACGTCAAGTCACAATTTTCATACCGAACGTCTTCAGTTCTTTTTTGTTAAAGTACCAGCTATAAATTAAAAAAAACACGCAAAAAATTGGGGACGCAAAAAGGATCGAACATAGGAGCTTTTGCTTGTGAGCGAACATGGCGGCCATTAGACCAGGTATATATACATTAAGCATACGTGAGATTTTTTTTTTTGAAAAAACATCCAAAAATTTGGTGAGCGAGAAACGACCGAACAAGAGATGTCGCTGTTTGAGACGAATGTACTAGCCACTAAACTACATATTTTTATTGACTAAAAGCAACCCTGAACTCTAAATATACACTGAAAAATTAGTATACAGTGAATATATTTTTAATGCTTTAACTGGTGTCAAATTTCGAACAGTAAGGGATGCTATTGGTCATGTGCAATCATCGTTTTTTGAATAGTTAGTTACTCTAATGCCATGTGCAATCATCCTTTTTTGAGTGAAGTGAAATCTTCCATGGTTTGTGATAATGAATGTTTCATTTCAAATAATAGGATAAAATTGAAGTCCTGGGGTTTTTGATGATCTCGAGAACCAAAAATAAATGTATGGACCAAGGAAATTTATAGAGTAGAGATGAAACATGTAGTTGGAGGAAACATGCTTGGAAAGCAATATGTTGTAGTTTTCGGTTTTGATGTTTCAAATCTTGGAGATGATATACTGGTTAGATCATATCAAAAAATTCTAACAGTAAGGGATGCAATTGGTCATGTTATTGCATGGCCTATCACATGTAAGTACACTTCCATACAACCATGGAATATGCTCCAATGTCCATGCCTAAGTTTTATTATTCATGAAGAATCTTTGTGATTTTTAGGGGAAAAAGTCAATCCCAGCCGCTCCAACAAAGCCTCAAAACAAGCCCCAAAACATTGTTATGGTACATCTCTTAGTGTGTCATGAGAGAACATTTTTTCTTACACTAGTCTTAAAGCTTCTGTTCTAAACATTTCTATGTTATCTCTCTTTTTCAGGTTATCCAAAGATTTAGGAAAAGGAGTGCACTGCAGGAGGTAGGAGCAAGTACAAAAAAACTAGTCTTCAAGTGAATAGATATTATGGATCATTGTATAGATTTTAGCTTCATAGGAAAATTTAGTTCTAAGTTTCATGATGTTTTCTTAATTATTTGCATCTTTCATATGAATGTATGATTTGATTCATTTGTGAACTCAAGGTGTTTGTTCGTACTAACTAGTGCACTGGATTTGTTAATAAATTATCTTAATTGTGTGAATGGAAGCTTTTGAATCCAATTGGTGATATGGGCGGATATCTTTATATAATGATATTTGTTGCTTGTGTACACAATTGGTGATACGGGTGGGTTCATTTATATAATATTTTGGTCATTTTACACATTCATTTGGCATGATAAAGTAATTCAATTTGGAATGTTGAAATAAAAATAAGAATGAAACAAATATAATATTTAAAAGCAAGATATTCCATAGTAAACAAAAAAGATTATCTACATTTAGAGACGAATATAACATCTCAACATGTTGTATATAAGCATGGGGTCCATGATGAATAAAACGTCCTTAAGTAAGTAGAGATGTGATATGAGCGCATCTAACATAACGCCTCTATATATGTATGGACGTTTTTGAACGTCTCAATATAGCGTCTCATGCTAAGTACACACGCTTAGCTAGCGCGTCTAAATGTTTTGAGACGGTCCGTGGGAAGATGCTCCAAAGACGCTTTACTAAATCGACTTCATGGTATCGTAGGGATGAAATAACACGTCTCTAGCTATGGAATTTGATGTCTCTATAGACATATTTTCTGGTAGTGTGGCGAAGAAGAAGCATGTCATCAGCATCGAATCTATCAAATTCCTCAAGGAGCATCTGTGCAGTGCTTGTGAATATGAAAAAATTACCAGATCCAAACATCCCTCGCAGACTATCATGACTACTACTCGTCCGTTTGAATTGCTTCACATGGATCTGTTTGGACCTACTCATTATGCTACTCTAACCAATGCAACATCTTTACATGGCTTTGTCATTGTTGATGACTATTCTCGTTATACTTGGGTACACATCATTCTGTATAAAACTGAAGTGGAGGAAGTCTTCAAACAATTTTCCTCAAGGGCCTCGACGAACTTCGGCGTCAAGAGCAAACACATCAGGAGTGATTATGGGACAGAGTTCAAAAACACTAGTCTTGATGATTATCTTGATGAACTTGGTATTACTCATGAATTATCTGCTCGTTATACTCCTCAACAGAATGACGTCGTTGAATACAAGAACATGAATCTCGTTGAAATGGCATGGACTATGCTTGAAGAATATCAAACTCCTCGTCGCTTCTGGCCTGAAGCAATCAACACTGCTTGCCATATCATCAACCGGGTATATATTCACAAATTCCTCAAGAAAACCTTATATGAACTCCTCACTGACACGAAACCCAATGTAAGTTATCTCAAAGTCGTCGGTGCAAGATGCTGGATTAGAGATCCTCACCATAGCTCAAAATTTGCACCTAAAGCACATGAGGGTTTTATGCTTGGTTACAAAAAGGACTCGCACACCTACAGAGTCTTCAACACCTATCACAACAAGGTTGTTGAAACTGTAGATGTGCGGTTCGATGAAACTAATGGCTCGCAAAGAGAGCAACTGCCTCCTGTGCCAGATAAATTACCTCATGAGGAAGTCATCAAGCTTAAGGCTAGTGAAGATATCATTCCTATTGAGGGAAAACCCCTTGTTGAAGAAGTCGTCCCCAACACGGAGGAAATTCAAACTGGTGCACCTAAGGAAAATGCTACAGATCAAATTCCTCAGCCCAACCAAAGTCTTCAACCAGCTCATCCGACGATTGCAAATGAAGTAGAACTTGACAAAATCCTAAACGACATCAATGCGCCAGGTCCTCTCACTCGCTCAAAATATTCACATTTAGTTAACTTTTGTGGGCATTCCTCTTTTGTGTCTATCACAGAACCCTCAAAAGTTGTTGAACCTTCATGGAACCTGAGTGGATTCAAGCCATGCAAGATGAGCTTCTTCAGTTCAAGCTAAATGACATGTGGGAACTCATCAAAAGACCGGATCCTCGCAAGCACAATATCATCGGCACCAAGTGGATCTATCAAAACAAGCAAGATGAGGATGGTCAAGTAGTGACGAATAAGGCACGACTTGTTTCCTAAGGCTACACATAGGTTGAAGGAATTGACTTCGACCAAACTTTTGCACCTGTTGCTAGACCTGAAGCTATTCGAATATTACTTGCTTATGCTAATCATCATGATATTACTCTATATCAAATGGATGTGAAAAGTGCATTCCTCAATGGTAAGCTTGAGGAAGAAGTATATGTTGCTCAACCCCCAAGTTTTGAAGACCTGAAGCATCCATACAAAGTCTTCAGACTCAAAACGGCACTCTATGTACTCGAGCAAGCCCCTCGGGCGTGGTATGATACATTGAAGGAAATCCTCATGAAGAAAGGTTTCAAACCCGGTTCACTTGATCGTACTCTTTTCACAAAATCCTATGACAATCAACTATTTGTGTGTCCAATATATGTCGACGACATTATTTTTTGTTGTATTGACAAACGTTACAGTGATGAATTTTCCTACATGATGAGTGAAGAATATCAAATGTCTATGATGGGGGAGCTGAAATTGTTCTTAGGTCTGCAAATTCGTCAACAACGCAATGACATCTTCATATCTCAGGAGAAATACCTCAAGGATGTTCTGAGGAAATTCGACATGGATGAATGCAAAGGCGTCAAGACTCCTATGCGTACCAACTGCCACCTCTACACTGACGAAAATGGTAAAGATTTCGATCAACACGTGATGACGAGTTGATGGATATACTTCTCGCCCCTCGTTGGTTACCCCAAGTGAAAGGTGGATATCCAGTTAGCAGCAGATTTCCCTTACACGAGGACTATAAGGTTTACCAAACCAGGAGGACTCCGAGGATCAACAAGTAGGTGTCCGATGCTCTAGCACTAGCAGAAGATGTGGACCTGCACACACAACAAATAACTTTGCTCCCAACGAGTACAGAGAGGTTGTCAATCTCTCTGGCCTTGTAGTTTGCAAAGAATCAAAACACAAGCGGGAATAGTTATAGTGATTGCAACGGAAAAGTAAATGAAAGCAGTAAATGGTCGAGGTGTAAGAAATGGTGGTAATATGGACCTGAGTCACATGATGTTCACTAGTGATGTCTCTCTCTCAAAAGACGATAAACAACTATGCATGGGTAAACAAATTACAGCTAGGCAATTGACAGAATTATAAACGCACCGCAATGCTAATTATGCTACTTGAAAGTTAGAGGCTCAATAGTAATGGGTAGTACGCCAAGACAAGTAGACCGTTTATTCCTCAGCATCTACTTACTAATCATCCACCTTGAGATATCTATCCAAAACATCTCGCTGGTATTAAGTTGCGAGCCCCACCCAAAGTGTAAACTCAAAGCAACGGACAACTGCATTAACAAACTTTGCGTAAGGTGAACAATCCTTGCAACCGCGGTCACAAGCACCGTTGTTTTCTTCCTGGTGGCAACAGCACATCCCCTAGTCTGATATTTCTGTCACTCAAGCTAGACATCAGGGGGCATGAAGCCACAATCATGCATAACGTCCCTCTTGGAGTTACAATCTACTACAAGCAACAGATAACATGCATGATTCACTAAAAAACATAATATAAAAGGATAATCAAATATATAACTCATCACAATCTGAACATAATCTCATAATCTATCAGATCCCAACAAACCAAGCATAGCAATAGCATGAAACTTACATACGTGCCTTGATCATGTAGGGCAGCTAACAAGGGCTAATCACTGAAGCACAAGATTGGAGAGAAGACATCACATAACTACTGGTCATGGAATCATGGTCCAACGAGGACTACTCACGACACATCCGGGAAGCGTCCATGGCGGTGGAGAAGCTCCCTGAGGTCAATCCTCCCTCCGGCGTGGCGTCGGGAAGAGGTCTCCTGATGCTCCCTATCTCGGAAGCGCTGCAGCGGCGGAACGATGGAGAAATTCGCAATTCTGGATATGATTGAAGGGTTTCCGATCGGAGGGGTAAATATAGGACAAAGGAGGGCGTCGGAGGAGGTGGGGCCCACCCAGGCAACCTGTGGGCGCGGCCAGGGGCCAGGCCGCATAGGGAGGCCGCCTGGGCAGCCCCTGGATCCCCTCTGGCCCATCTTTTGTGCTTCGGAAGCTTCCTTCATGCTGAGTTTTATATATTTTTCTCGGTATTTTTGGGGCTTTGGAAATTTGGGTAAAAGCCCCTGCAAAAATTAAATCACCAGACAGAAACTGACACTGGTTGCACTGAGTTAGTAGGTTAGTCGAAATATGTGTACAAAGATATAAAAGTGTAGCAAAACATATAACAATGTCACCCAAAATATCATGGAACAAGCAGAAATTAGAGATACGTTTGGGACGTATCAAAATACCCAAGATTAATACCTGCTCGTCCTCGAGTAGGTAAATGATAAAAATAATAATTTCTATGGTTACATGCTAACACACATATAAGAACTTCAAAGTAAAGAAGTAAGATATGAAATTCAAGTCAAGACAATAACAAGCAAGAGTCTATATTTAGTGTTGAGTTTAGCAAAGTAAGAACATATAGGTGCAAGAGCTCTCGCTGTCCGTGACTCGAATGTCTTCAAATGGTCTTTGCGTGCAAGAAGTGGGATAAGGGTTTAGGGCATATTTTTAGTTGAGAACTCAATCTACTAAACTTCACACTTGGTCTCTTTCGGAATCTTATTTTGATTCATCCCAGACCACTAGTCAGGCACAAGTCAAAATGATCCTCTCCCTTTCGACTTTGAGCACTCATGCAATGGATGAGCGCAATCAAGATATGTTGGCACTTAGGATGGCAAAGATAATAATGATGGGGAAGGAAGACAAAAAGGTGTTAAAGGCTCACATCAATGAGGACTACCAGAGGCGAGAGAAAGCCAAATGATAGATATGATGTGAGAAGTAGGGATTGACATGCAACGGATGCACATATGAGCTAAGGTAAGCTCTCCAATGGAACTAGTGGGGGTGCATCCAACATTCTTGCTCATGAAGACCTAGAGCTCATTTGGGGAGGCTCATCTTTGGAATATACAAGCCAAGTTCTATATTGTAAGGGTCCCCACATAGTTATGCATGAATGATAATCAAGTCATGAGATGGTGGATGTGTGACATGAAGATCAAATCATGAGATGGTGGATGTTGCATGGAAATGTATCTCGGAAATGCTATGGAAATGCCTTAATAGGTAGGTATGGTAGCTGTTTTGAGGAAATATATAATGAGGCTTATGATGACAGAGCTTATCAAGCCAAGGGTTTGGATACACCGGCAAAGTTTGCAACCACTCTCAAGATGAGAAAGGGCAATGCACGGTACCAAAGAGGCTAGAAAAATATGGATGTCGGAAGTGCCAACAATCGAATACTCGCATTAGTCCGAAGAACTCATGCACTTATTATCGGTAACTCTCTATCTAGTTAGAAGATTCACAAAGAGACAAGTACCCCAAGGAGGAGCGTTTGGGGGTTTGGTTATCCTTGCACATGCCCGACCCATGGTAATGTGAGGGTACTCTATATATTACAACCCCTCCAAAGGTTAGCGATCAATCTAGTAGCTAGAGTTCTCAACTAATTTTTAGTTTTTGAAAAACACACGGATTTCCCAAAATATGAAACACTAATGGGCTCAAGCTCTTGGCACCAATAGTCCAAACATTACTCAAATCAATACCTCAAAACTATTGCAAGTTACTACTATACTTAAATAGCAACCTCAATTACCTACTAATGCAAATACACACAACTCAGTGCAACGAGCCAACTCTCTAAACAAGATAAGCATGAAAACTCAAGAGAGTTCCAAAAGCAACCTAAATAAAAGATCTTAAAAAGATATAGCATGAAAAATAAGAGCTAAGCATGATAACATCTATGAAAAGATAAAGAACACACAAAAAGATAAGCATGAAAACCTATGTTGTGTTCTAGGGTGTTATGGAGCGTGTTGCTCTCCCAAAAAAGGAAGGCTAGGTTCCGACTTGTTATGAACAACAAGCAAAACTAAAACAAACTAAAAAGTAAAGAGCGGGACGCTCTGAGCATAGCACATAACATATGAAGTGATAAAAAGATAACATGGAGATGGACGAACTAATGATTGTTAATAGAGAAGGGGATGCGTGGGGGTATCCCCAAGCTTGAGCTCTTGACACTCCTGGATCTTCTTTCATCATCTTCCATCGCATACTTGAAAACTCCCTTCGTACGAAACTCATCATAAGGTGATTAGAGTGGTTAGTGCCCGTGATCAAATAATTCATTATCTAATGGAAATAAATATTTTCATGAAAAGGTACTGATTCTCATGATTGCCAAAAGGTTTTTGCAAAGGAAAAGCAAGCTTAAGATTTGGAAAATGATGAAAATGCAAAACGTGACAGAATCTGTGAAAAATAGAACAACAAGTAGTAAATAATTTTTTCGGGGACTTATGCAACTCAAATAAAAAATATGAGAACAAATGCGAGAAAGACAATTATATTAGTTTTTGCTTATGTGGTTAACTTGTGATCTTTTTGAAATTCTGGTTATGAGTTAGACATAGTTGCAACAACAAGATCAAACAGAGTTTGTCAAAGTTTTTCTTTCTCTCTCAGTTTGTCAACTGAGTTGCTTGAGGACAAGCAAGGTTTTAAGCTTGGGGGACTGATACGTCTCCATCGTATCTACTTTTCCAAACTCTTTTGCCCGTGTTTTGGACTCTAATTTGCATGATTTCAATGGAACTAACCTGGACTGACACTGTTTTCAGCAGAATTGCCTTGGTGTTATTTTTGTGCAGAAATCAAAGTTCTCCAAACGTCCTGAAAATTTACGGGGAGCAGTTTTGGAAAATATCAAAAATATCTGCGCCAAGTTCCACCTTAGGGGGTGGGCCAGTAGGCCACAAGCCCCTGCTCCACCACCACCCCCCTAGTGGGGGTGGGCAGGCTTGTGGGGCCCACAGGCACCTGCCGCCCCCAACTCCAGCTCTATAAGTTGCCTTTCGTCCCAGAAAAAATAAAAAGAGAAGTGTTCGTCGCGTTTTCGATATGGAGGCGCCGCCACCACTTGTTCTTCATATGGAGGGCAGATCTGGAGTCCGTCTTGGGCTCCGGAGAGGGGAAATCGTCGCCATCGTCATCATCAACCTTCTTCCCTCTCCAATTCCATGAAGCTCTTTGTCATTCGTGAGTAATCTATTCGTAGGCTCGTTGGGCGGTGATAAGTAGGATGAGATCTATCATGTAATTGAGTTAGTTTTGATGGGGATTGCTCCCTAGTATCCACTATGTTCTGAGATTGATGTTGCTACTACTTTGCCATGCTTAATGCTTGTCACTAGGGCCCGAGTGCCATGATTTCAGATCTGAAATTATTATGTTGTCACCAATATATGTGTGTTTTAGATCCGATCTTGCAAGTTGTAGTTACTTACTATGTGTTATGATCCGGCAACCCCGGAGTGACGATAACCGAAACCACTCCCAGTGATGACCATAGTTTGAGGAGTTCATGTGTTCACCATGTGCTAATGTGTTGGTCCGGTTCTTTATTAAAAGGAGAACCTTAATAGCCCGTAGTTTCCTTTTGGACCCCGCTGCCACGGGACGGATGGACAATAGATGTCATGGAAGTTCTTTTCCCTAAGCACGTATGACGACACACGGAATGCATGCCTACATCACATTGACGAACGGGAGCTAGCCACATATCTCTCCGTGTTGTAGCTATTGCATGATGAATATCGTCCAAACAAATCACCGACCCATTGCCTACGAGTTTGTCCTACTGCTGCTGCTGCTACTACTGTTTCCACTACTGCTGTTACTTGTTTTGCTCTGCTGCTGCTACTACTGTTGCTACTGCTATTACTTCTCTTGCTCTGCTGCTACTATTGCTATTACTGTCGCTTGCTACTCTTGCTACTTGCTACTATTGTCACTACTGCTGTTCCTTGCTGTTGCTATTGCTCGTTACACTGCCGTTACTCGCTACTTTGCTATTACTACTGTGATAGCAGATACTAATCTTTTAGGTGTGGTTGCATCTGACAAATTCAGCTGCTAATACTTGAGAGTATACTCTCACCTCCCGACTGGTAAACCTACAATTTGGGTCGAATACTCTACCCTGGAAAACTGATGCGAACCCACGCGCTGGTGGGCCATATACAACATTCTTCTAGTTTCATTGTCGGGGAGTTCTAGCAGCATTCTTCTGGTGCCGTTGTAGGATAAGGTTTGTTGTTATAAGCATTCGTCTAGCTAACACCAGAGATTGGAGGATCAACACTTTTCTGGCGCCGTTGCCGGGGAAGCACAGCTGACATCAGCATTTTTCTGGCGCTGTTGCCGGGGAGGTATTGCTATATTCTCTGAGTCACTTGGGATTTATATCTGCTGATCACTATGGGGAATCTGAAGGATCCGAAGACCAAAGTCTTGCCCTCAACTACGAGGGGAGGTAAGGAATTGCCATCTAGCTCTGCACTTGATTCACCTTCAGTTATGAGTAAGTTTGCGACATCACCTCCTGCTAGAAATCTTGATATGTCGCCTGTGCTTGATGATGCTTATGATGCTACCGCTAGAGATGCTATGTTTGATACTATTCCTGATGATGCTATGATTGATACTATGCCTGATGATGCTACGCTTGATGCTATGCTTGATACTGCTAGAGATGCTATGCTTGATATTGCTTTGCCTGATGATGCTAGAGATGCTATTTTGCCTGATGATGCTATGCTTGATACTGCTAGAGATACTCCATTGCCTGATGTTCCACTAGGAGAGTTCCTTGAAGCTCATATTGCTATAGTTACTGCCAATGCTCGTGATGCTTCTGAAACTACCGATACTATTGAGATAGAACCTCCTTTTGCTCCTGCTAGATCTAGCTCTCCTAGATATGAATTGCCTGATATACCTGAGGGTTACATTATGGAGGGAGTGATAGCTGAGGATTTTCTTGCGTGTAAGGATGCCTATGACGCTGAGAAATTACTTCTCAAGTGGAAGGAAAAATCTCGGGAAGTTAGGATGAAAAATGACCCGAAGTTTGCCACTTCGCCTATCTTTGTCACCCATAAGGATTATGAATTCTCTGTCTACCCTGAGATAATCTCTCTAGTCGAATCTGATCCTTTTCACGGTTATGAGTCTGAGACGGTCATAGCCCATCTTGCCAAACTATCCGAAATAGCCAACCTTTTCACTAATGAGGAGAAGCTCCGCCACTACTATATCCTTAAGATGTTTCCTTTCTCTCTAAAGGATGATGCTAAAGCCTGGTTCACCTCTCTTTCTCCTGGATGTGTGCGTAGTCCCCAGGAGATGGTCTATTACTTCCGTGAGAAATATTTCCCTGCCCATAAGAAGCAAGCTGCCTTGCAGGAAATATACAACTTTGGTCAACTCCAAGAAGAGAGTCTTCCACAAGCTTGGGGGAGGCTCGTCCAGCTACAGAATGCTTTTCCTAATCACCCTCTTCAGAAGAGCGAGATACTTGATATCCTCTATAACGGACTTACCGATGCCTCTAGAGACCACCTAGATAGTTGTGCCGGTTGTGTTTTAGGGAACGAACTGTAGAACAAGCTGAGACTCTACTTAATCACCTCTTGATCAACGATAAAGTTTGGACTATTCCCGAACCACCTCCTAAGCCAACTCCTAAGAAAAGAGGTATTCTACTCCTCAGTCCCGAAGATATGCAAGAGAAAGGCATTAGATCTGAAGATGTCAAAAATCTACCACCTATCGAAGAGATCCATGGTCTCGATAACCCGATACAGGTAGTAGAAGTGAATTCTCTGGGTAGATTTGATGAGAGTGATATTCCTTTTGATAAACCTGCTAGCCTATGGTTCGATGAATTTGACAACTTTGTTGCCAAACAATAGAGTTTCAATTATTATGTTTGCAGACATTTGGAACAAAGTACTCATATGCTTAGCCATTTAAGTGCTTGTGTAGACAGAAATGTCAATGCTCTGAAGCTTTTGAGTACACATGCCTCTATGATTACTACTCAGGTAGAACAAGTACTTAAAGCTCAGAATGACCTGCTCAATGAATTAAATGAAAACTCTGTCAGAGTTATTACTAGAGGAGGCAAAATGACTGAGGAACCTTTGTATCCTGAAGGTCATCCAAAGAGAATTAATCAAGATTCTCAAGGAATCAATGCTGATACACCTAGTCATCCTAAGGGGAAGAAGAAGGACGATAGGAACATGCACGCTAGTTCACCAAATACTGTCACACCTGAAGAACCTAATGATATTTCTGCGTCTGATGCAGAAACACAATCTGGTGATGAACATGAACCTGGTGACAACATAGACAGTGATGTTCGTAATGATGCTCAACCTAGCAATGACGAGGATGTGGAGATTGAACCTTCGGTTAATCCTGATAATCCACAACCTAAGAGATACGACAAGAATGACTTCACTGCTACGAAGCATGGTAAAGAAAGAGAGCCATGGGTTCAGAGTCCTATGCCCTTTCCTCCTAAGCCATCCAAGAAAAAGGATGATGAGGATTTTGAGCGCTTCGTTGAGATGATAAGACCCGTCTTTCTGCAGATGCGGTTAACTGATATGCTCAAGATGTCTCCGTATGCCAAGTACATGAAAGATATCGTGACTAATAAATGAAAGATACCAGATCTTGAGATCTCCACCATGCTTGCCGACTATACTTTCAAAGGTGGAACTCCGAAACTTGGTGATCCCGGAGTGCCCACTATACCTTGCTCCATTAAAGGAAACTACGTAAGAACTGCCTTATGTGACCTTGGAGCCGGTGTTAGTGTTATGCCGCTTTCTCTTTATCGTAGACTTGAGTTGGATAAGTTGACACCCACTGAAACTTCTTTGCAAATGGCCGACAAATCAACTACTTTCCCTATCGGCATTTGCGAGGATGTGCCAGTTGTGGTTGCTAACACCACTATCTTAACAGACTTTGTTATCTTGGATATTACCGAGGACGATGCCATGGCTATCATCCTCGGAAGACCCTTTTTAAACACGGCAGGGGCTGTTATAGATTGCAACAAAGGCAATGTCACTTTCCACGTCAACGGTAATGAGCACACAGTGCACTTTCCGAAGAAACGATATCCAGTACATTGCATCAATGCTATCGGAAATACTTCATCGATTCTTATTGGGAGCTTTGAATGCCCTATTCCTCGTGTCAAGATGAAGTATGATTTGCTTGTTGGGGAGATAAATATCCCCATTGAGGTGACTTAGTGGCTATTCGAAAATTCTCCGTTCTCTCTTGCAATTTGAGAAGGTTTTGTCATAAGGACTTGATCAATCCCATTGATGGATTTCTTTTGATGACCATGAGACGGATGAATCAGAGAGTCACATACCTCTGTTTTGAGTTTTCCTTTTCTGTTGCTTAGAAGAAAAATGATGGAATTAGTTTAGCTTTTCCTGTTTTCTGTTTTAGCGTCCTAGAGAAAAATACCTCAAAAATAAAAGTTCTCCGATGGTCCTGAAAATTTAGTATGATTTTTTCTAGAATTTTTGAAAATTTCTAGGCCTGAGAGCTGGTCGGGGGGCCTGACGAGTGGGCCACAAGGCCCCCCACCGCCACCTACCCCCTGGTGGCAGGGTGCAAGCTTGTGGGGCCCACAGGCACCCCCTCCACTCATTCCAGCTCTCAGCCTCTTCTCCCACCTCCAGAAAAAAATTGTTTCGCAGCTCCAACCCGTGTTCTTTCTCACTTGGCTATGATTTTCGATCTCCTTGCTCACAGCACCATTCTCCGAACCATTTTGGGGAAATTACTCCTTGGTAAGTGACTCCTCCATTGGTCCAATTAGTTTTTGCTCAAGTGCTTTATCCTTCGTGAATTCTTGCTACCTTGGTGACCCTGTTCTTGAGCTTGAAAGGTTGATTTTAGCTGGTCCCAAGTAGTTTTAGCGCATGATATGGTCTCTAGGCACTAGTAGGAGTAGTTGCTACAAGTTGGGTTAATCCTTATTCACTTTTCTTTTGAAGTCTCTAAAAATTTCAGAATTTTTCAGAGCTAGAAAAGGGAAAAGATGAGGAGGTTCTTGAGAGGCTCTTCAAGCCGTAACCACAAGGAGGATGAGAAGAATCACCCCAAGTACATAGTCCCTTGAGTCATAGAAGTTCGAGCGTGCGAGTGGCCAAGTGATGAATTTTTGCACGCCGCCGGACTTTATGAAGACTTTTATTACTTGGTGGAAAACGCAGGTCTTACTACGTTCGTTGAAGATAAGTGCCCACAATATCTCCTCCTCACCAATATTTTTGTTCAAAGCTTCAACTTTTATCCGAGGAAGAATCCTCCCATGCTTGAGTTCATGATATACGATGTCCCCCAGTGCATGACGCTGCAGGATTTTTGCAATGTATGCAAATTACCTTATGTTGGGGATATCCATGACCCTCGTCCACGGGACTTGGAGGATTTCATTGGTTCTATTGCTGTTGGAGAGGAAAGAGGAGTGTCACGCGCTAGAACTGCTAGCATACATTTTCCTGTGCTTCGGTACTTCTCATTATTTGTGGGAAAAAAGTTTATTGGCTGTGGGGAGGCTGGATCACTTAGTTCTCCAGACCTTGCGGTTTTGCGCGAAGGCCTTTATAACGATAAAACTTATAGCTTGGGCGCTATAGTAGCTCAACGGTTGAACTTGAACCGTTCTAAAGGTGTTGTCTATGGAGGTATCTATGCCACCCGTCTTGCCAGACACTTTGAGATACCCATTAGACTGGGAGAGGAAGGAGAGATGCTTATCCCTGAGAGATATCTGGATTATGATAACATGGTTCGCCATGATTTTCTGGATAGGGAGGCTAGTAGATGGATGATTTATAACCTGGTGTTTAGTCAGGGTACTCGAGAGACTATTACTTTGCCTGCTCTTTCTTTGTTTGATCTTCATGCAGGCAGGTACACTATTATGCGTGCGGACATCTACTCATATTGGGGCTTGGCCCAACCAAAGGCGACCGTGCCTGAGCCGCCAGTCGAGTACCATACGCCAGTTTATTAGTGGGAGCCAAAGGAGCTCACACAGCAGTGGCATCCACAGTCTGCTCCGAAGTATCTTGGAGCTGGTTATTTCCCACCTTGGGAGTAGACCAAGTTAGGCCAAAAGCCTAAGCTTGGGGGAGTACGTGTTCTCACCGACTTTACATTCATGCTTATGCTTTCACTTCGTTAGCCGGTGTTTACACTTTGCCACTGTATTATCCATGCTAGTTTCTTTTCGTTTTCTTGTTTTCTTGTTTTGTGTCCTTTTGAGAAAACCGAAAAAGATTTTTCTTTCTTCTTTTGCTTGTTGGGAGGTTTCCCGTGTAAATAGCTTTCTTTTTCTTTGTGTCAAGGTAGAAGATATTGGTTACAATGCTTAGTGGTTCTTACATGCTTACCTATTTAGCTTTCAAAGAGCCATATTATTTTGTCTTCTCCTTTGTGTTTGCCTGCAGATTCAGCTTAGTCCAATGCGCTTATTATCGTTTTCATCATTTGATCGTGCAAATGAAAGGCAACAATAATGATATATGATGAAGCGACTGAGACTGAAAAGATGGTATGAACTCTATCTATTTTATTTTTGTAAATATGACTAGATTGTCGACCCAGATTTAGCTTTGTTGTGAGAGAACCATGTTTGCAATGACAACTTAGAGATCATAGTTTCCGATGCCGTGCTTATTTAGCTGAGAGCTTATAATGGTTTGTCTTGATTGCCAACATATATTTTGAGATGACTATGATGTAGTATGATAGGATGGTATTCTCCTTTGAATGTTTCAAGTGGCTTGACTTGGCGCATGTTCATGCATGTAGTTGAAACAAAATCAACATAGCCTCTGTGATGTTCATATTCATGGTGATTTATATCCTGTTCAAGTTTGCATTCAATGTTAGTCAAACTCATTGCATCTTGATGACTGTTGTCGCTCTCTAGTTGGTCGCTTCCTAGTCTTTTGCTAGCCTTCACTTGTACTAAGCGTGAATACTGCTTGTGCATCCACTTCCATAAAGCCAAAAGTTTTTCCATGAGAGTCCACCATACCTACCTATTTGCGGTATCTACCTGCCGTTCCAAGTAAATTTGCATGTGCCACTCTCTAAACCTTCAAGAAATAATCTGTTTTGCATGCCCGAACCACTCATGTGGTGACAGAGGGCTATTGGTATCTTCCATGCTAGGAGTGTTATCCTCGACATGTGTTTATTCACAGTCATTCACGAGAAAGGGGACGGTATTTGGGATGCCCAGTTCCATGCTTAAATCAAAAACATAACTGTAAAACAAGACTCCCCCCGGATTGATGTTAGTATGGACGGTACCCGAGGATTCAGCTAGCCGTGGCGTGTGATTGATTGGTGGTGGGGGAGTTAAAACTTTACTTTTCTATTTGGGAACGCCTATAGCATGAGTAGCATGGAAGATATTGAGAACTCTTGGTCATTGCGTTGACAATGAAAGCATGCCACCCAAAGTTATTATATCTGTGTTTCAAAAGCTTGAGCTCTGGCACCTCTATAAATCAATGCTTCCCTCTGCGAAGGGCCTGTCTATTTATTTTCCTATCGAGTCATCCTCCTCTTATATAAGCACCAATTAGAGAGCACCTCTGTCATTTTTATGCTTTTCTCTTGATTGATATTGAGTATGACTATGACTGGATCTTCGTTGCTATGAATTACAATGTTTAGTCAGCCCTTGATCTTTGAAAGTGCTCTCTATTTATGTTTTGCGGTCTCAGAAAGAGCTAGCGAGATACCACCTATTCATATTGCTTCATGCTTGTTTTGATTGAAGTGTTGGTATTTGAAACTCATTATTATTTGCTCGTTAGTTGATTATGCCATTGATATTAGTTTACCGTGAGACCTTCGTGTCATTTGCTTATGTGGTTAACTTGTGATCTTGCTGAAATTCTGGTTATGAGTTAGACATAGTTGCAACAACAAGATCAAACAGAGTTTGTCAAAGTTTTTCTTTCTCTCTCAGTTTGTCAACTGAGTTGCTTGAGGACAAGCAAGGTTTTAAGCTTGGGGGAGTTGATATGTCTCTATTGTATCTACTTTTCCAAACTCTTTTGCCCTTGTTTTGGACTCTAATTTGCATGATTTGAATGGAACTAACCTGGACTGACGCTGTTTTCAGCAGAATTGCCTTGGTGTTATTTTTGTGCAGAAATCAAAGTTCTCCAAACGTCCTGAAAATTTACGGGGAGCAGTTTTGGAAAATATCAAAAATATCTGCGCCAAGTTCCACCTCACGGGGTGGGCGAGTGGGCCACAAGCCCCTGCTCCGCCACCACCCCCCTGGTGGCGGTGGGCAGGCTTGTGGGGCCCATAGGCACCTACCGCCCCCAACTCCAGCTCTATAAGTTGCCTTTCGTCCCAGAAAAAATAAAAAGAGAAGTTTTTGTCGCGTTTTCGATACGGAGGCGCCGCCACCACCTGTTCTTCATCTGGAGGGCAAGTCTGGAGTCCGTCTTGGGCTCCGGAGAGGGGAAATCGTCGCCATCGTCATCATCAACCTTCTTCCCTCTCCAATTCCATGAAGCTCTTCATCGTTCGTGAGAAATCTATTCGTAGGCTCGCTGGGCGGTGATGAGTAGGATGAGATCTATCATGTAATCGAGATAGTTTTGACGGGGATTGATCCCTAGTATCCACTATGTTCTGAGATTGATGTTGCTACTACTTTGCCATGCTTAAAGCTTGTCACTAGGGCCCGAGTGCCATGATTTCAGCTCTGAAATTATTATGTTGTCACCAATATATGTGTGTTTTAGATCCGATCTTGCAAGTTGTAGTTAGCTACTATGTGTTATGATCCGGCAACCCCGGAGTGACAATAACCGGAATCACTCCCGGTGATGACCATAGTTTGAGGAGTTCATGTGTTCACCAAGTGCTAATGCGTTGGTCCGGTTCTTTATTAAAAGGTGAACCTTACTATCCCGTAGATTCCTTTTGGACCCCGCTGCCATGGGAGGGATGGACAATAGATGTCATGCAAGTTCTTTTCCCTAAGCACGTATGACGACACACGGAATGCATGCCTACATCACATTGACGAACGGGAGCTAGCCACATATCTCTCCGTGTTATAGATGTTGCATGATGAATATCATCCAAACAAATCACCGACCCATTGCCAACGAGTTTGTCCTACTGCTGCTGCTGCTACTACTGTTGCTACTACTATTGTTACTTGTTTTGCTCTGCTGCTGCTACTAGTGTTGCTACTACTGTTACTTGTCTTGCTCTGCTGCTACTGTTGCTATTACTGTCGCTTTCTACTGTTGCTACTTGCTACTGCTGTCACTACTACTGTTCCTTGCTGTTGCTATTGCTCGTTACACTGCCGTTACTCGCTACTTTGATGTTACTACTGTGCTTGCAGATACTAATCTTTCAGGTGTGGTTGAATCTGACAAATTCAGCTGCTAATACTTGAGAGTATACTCTCACCTCCCGAGTGGTAAACCAACAAATTGGGTCGAATACTCTACCCTCGAAAACTGTTGCGAACCCACGCGCTGGTGGGCCGTCAACAACATTCTTCCAGTTTCATTGCCGGGGAGTGCTAGCAGCATTCTTCTGGTGCCGTTGCAGGAGAAGGTTTGTTGTAATAAGCATTCGTCTAGCTAACGCTAGAGATTGTAGGATCAACACTTTTCTGGCGCCTTTGCCGGGGAAGCACAGCTGACATCAGGGACACAAGAGACTCTTTGTTATTTGGTTGCAGGGTTGCTTGAGAGAGACCATCTTCATCCTATGCCTCCTGCGGATTGATAAAACTTATGTCACCCACTTGAGGGGAAATTGCTACTGTCCTACAACCCTCTACACTTGGAGGCCCAACAACGTCTACAAGGAGAAGGTTGCGTAGTAGACATCAAGCCCTTATTTGGCGCCGTTGCTGGGGAGGTTAGCGTTTGAAGGTATATCTTTAGATCTTGCAATCGAATATTTTTGTTTCTTGTTCTTCTGCTAGAAAACTACAAAAAAATAATAATTGAATTGAGGATGCCTCATATGCTCCATCTTTTCAATGTCTTTCGTGATCATGATGGGAAGGAAAATTGTGCTCAAGTGCTGAAAGAAGAATTACATAGAATGCTTGGCATAGAATATGTGAGTGATGAGCATGATTGCAATGTTCTTAGCATGAATTATTAGAATACCCATGATGCTAATGATATGCAAAGCCACAAGCTTGGGGATGCTATATTTGATGAAGATGATCTTTTTACTTCTTCCACTTTGAATGATCAAAATTATTTGGATGAAAGCATGCCCCCTATCTATGATGATTATTGTGAGGATACTTATGCTTTGAAGAAGAGGGATGATAAAGCTTGTCATACATTCCAAAACCCCTTTGCTAAACATTGCTTTTTCATTCTGGACACAATTTGTAGTGCTCAAGTCTTTTACGATACTCCCACTACTATTCTTGAGAATAGATTTCCTTATGTAGAGAGTAGTAAAATTCCTGTGCTTGTAGATCATGAAAAGAATGCTTTAGGTGCTGGTTATATTGTTGAATTCATTCATGATGCTACTGAAAATTACTATGAGAGAGGATCATATGCTTCTACTTATTGCAATAGTATCAAGCTTCCTCTCCATATGTTGAAATTTTTGATGCTATGCTTGTTTTGCCTTCCTATGCTAGTTGATTCTTGCTCCAATAAATTGTTTGATCACCAAATCCCTATGCATAGGAAGTGGGTTAGACTTAAATGTGCTAGCCATTTGCTCCATGATGATCTCGTTGTGTTTCAATCCTTACCTTTTATGTGATCATCATTGAAATCAATGCCTAGCTAAGGGCGTTAAACGATAACGCTTGTTGGGAGGCAACCCAATGAATAAATTTTTCTTTGCTTTTTTGCTTCCTGTTTTTTTTCTCCACACCATCATAATTCTGTTATGATTGTGTCTTTTGTGTTTCTTTTTGTGTTTGTGCCAAGAAAAACCGTTATGATTAGTCTTGGTGATGATTGTTTGATCATGCTGGAAAAAGAGAGAAACTTTCTGCTCACTAAAAGATTTTTCATTTTTATTTTGTAAGAGATTTTTAGTTGATTTTTTTGCTTCTGATTTCCATGCAATTTCTTCATACTGTCATAATTTTTCAGATTTTTTGAGGTAGCAGAAGTATACGAAGTATACAGATTGCTACAGACTGGTCTGCTGTTAACCGATTCTATTTTTGTTGAGTTGGTTGCTTATTTTGATGAAACTATGGATAGTATCGGTGGGTAGTAGCCATGGAAGATTGAAAATATAGTAACCCAACATCAGTATAAGTAGAATTTAAGTTTGCTATAGTACCTAAGGAAGTGGTGGTTTGCTTTCTCATACTAATGTTATCACGAGTTTCTGTTTAAATTTCGTGTTGTGAAGTTTTCAAGTTCTGGGTGAAGTTCTTGTGGACAAAGAGATAAAGAGTGGCAAGAGCTCAAGCTTGGTGATTCCCAAGGCACCCCAAGTTTATTCAAGGATGCAGAAAAAGCCTAAGCTTGGGGATGCCCCAGGAAGGCATCCCCTCTTTCGTCTTCAATCCATTGGTAATGTTACATGGAGCTATATTTTTATTCACCACATGATATGTGTTTTGCTTGGAGCGTCTTGTATCGTACTAGTCTTTTATTTTTGTTGTGTCACAATCTTCCTTGCTGCACACCTAGAGATAGAGACATGCAGTCACCGTGATTTTGTCGAGCTTCACTTATATCCTTTGGTAGACAATTCAGCTCACATGTGCTTCACTTATATCTTTTGAGCTAGATACTTTTTCTCTATGTGCTTCACTTATATCTTTTAGAGCACAACTGTGCGTGGCTTGGTAGTTGATCTATGCTTTGAAATTAGTCTCAAAAGGGGTAGTTATCCAAAGGGATACGAAAACTTCCACCTTCATGTGCATTGAATAGTTAGAGAAGTTTGATTCATCTCAATTAGTTTGGAGTTGTGGTTTTGGTAATATTGAAGTAATGCTAGTAAGGTGTTGTGGATCTAGAAATACTTGTGTTGAAGTTAGTAATTCCCGTAGCATGCACCTATGGTGAACCGCTATGTGATGAAGTCTGAGCATGATTAGTCTTTTGATTGTCATCCTTTGCGTGGCGGTCGGGATCGCGCGATGGTTTATACCTACCAACCCTTCCCCTAGGAGTATGCGTTGAATGATTTGTTTTGATTACTAATAAAACTTTTGCAACAAGTATATGAGTTCTTCATGACTAATGTTGAGTCCATGGTTTAGATGCACTTTTACCTTCCACCATCACTATCTTCTTAGTGCCGTGCAACTTTCGCCGGTGCACAAGACCCACCATTAGCCTCCCTCAAAATAGCCACCATACCTACCTACTATGGCTTTTTCAAATTCATTCCTAGATATATTGCCATGCAACTACCACCATGACATGTGCCACCACGTCTACATTGCCATTGCATGATCATAATATAGCTAGCATGATGTTTCCATTAATGTCTATGCCATGCTAGGTCATTGTCACGATACACTACCGAAGGCATTCCATATAGAGGCATCGTTGCTCTAAGTTTCGAGTTGAAAGTGTGATGATCATCTTTGATGGAGCATTGTCCCATGTGAGGAAATAAAAGAGGCCAAAGATGCCCACCAAAAAAAAGAGGCCAAAGAGCCCACCAAAAAAATGAGAGAAAAAGAGAGAAGGGACAATGCTACCATCTTTCCACACTTGTGCATATTAAGCACGCTGATCTTCATGATTGAGAGTCTCTCGTTTTGTCACCACAATATAGCTAGTGGGAAATTTTCATTATATAATTGGCTTGTATATTCCTACGATGGGCTTCCTCAAAATTGCCTTAGGTCTTCTTGAGCAAGCAAGTTGGATGCACACCCACTAGTTTTCTTTAAGAGCTTTGACATACTCCTAGCTCTAGTGCATCATTTGTATGGCAATCCCTACTCATTCACCTTGATATCTGTTCATGAGCATCTCCATAGCTCATTGATATGCCTAGTCAATGTGACCATCTTCTCCTTGTTTGCCTTGCAACCTCCACCACACTCCACACCACTTATAGTGCTAAAACCATGGCTCACGCTCATGTATTGCGTGAGAGTCGAAAAAGTTTGAGAAAGTAAAGTTGTGAAAACTATTACTTGGGCAATATCGGGGTTGTGCATGATTTAAATTTGTTGTGTAAGGATGATAGAGCATAGCCAAACTATATGATTTTGTAGGGATAACATTCTTTTGGCCTTGTTATTTTGAAAGTTCATGATTACCTTGCTAGTTTACTTGAAGTATTATTGTCTCCACATCAATACCAAACTATTGTTTTGAATCTAATAGATCTGAACATTCATGTCACATAAGAGGAGGTACAAAGGACATCTATGCTAGGTAGCATGAAAGCATCAAAAATTGATTCTTTATCACTTCCCTACTCGAGGACGAGCAGGAGTTAAGCTTGGGGGGTGCTTGATACGTCTCCAACGTATCTATAATTTTTGATGGTTCCATGCTATTATCTTGTCAACTTTGGATGTTTTATATGCATGAATATGCTATTTTATATCTTTTTGGGACTGACCTAGTAACTTAGCGCCAAGTGCCAGTTTCTATTTTTTCAGTGTTTTTGGCCCATTTTCAGACGGAGTCCAAATGGAATGAAACTTTACGATGATTTTTTTGGACCAAAAGAGACCCCCGAAGCTTTGGAAGAAGGCCATAAGAGCCACGAGGGAGTCACAAGCCCTAACGCCGCCACCATCCCCCTAGGTGGCGCAGGGCAGGCTTGTGACCTCCTCGTTGGCCCAACTGACGCAATTCCACCGCCATGAATTCCTATTAATTCAGAAACCCCCATAAAGAAACCTAGGTCGGGAGTTCCGCCGCTGCAAGCCTCTGTAGCCACCAAAAACCAATCTGGAGCCCATTCCAGCACCCTGCCGGATGGGGAATTCATCTCCGGTGGCCATCTTCATCATCTCGGCGATCTCCATGACGAGGAGGGAGTAGTTCTCCCTCGGGGCTAAGGGTATGTACGAGTAGCTATGTGTTTGATCTCTCTCTCTAGTGTTCTTGAGATGTCTTGATCTCAATGTACCATGGGCTTTGCTAATATATATGGATCTTATGATGTTCTTCCCCCTCTCCCTTTTGTAATGAATTGAGGTTCCCCTTTGGAGTTATCTTATCGGATTGAGTCTTTGAGAACACTTGATGTATGTCTTGCATGTGTCTATCTGTTGTGATCAACTTGCGAGTTTGTGACATTGGGAACCTATGCATATGGGTTGGCACACGTTTGATTCATGTGAGTACTCGATGTATGTTTTGGTGATCAACTTGCGAGTTCGTGACATTGGGAACCTATGCATAGGGGTTGGCACACGTTTTGACTCTCCGGTAGAAACTTTGGGTACTCTTTGAAGTTCTATGTGTTGGTTGAATAGATGATTCTGAGATTATGTGATGTATATCATATAATCATGCCCACGGATACTTGAGGTGACAATGGCGTATCTAGGTGACATTAGGGTCTTGGTTGATATGTATCTTAAGGTGTTATTCTAGTACGAACTCTATGATGGATCGAATGGAAAGAATAGCTTCGTGTTATTTTACTACAGACTCTTGAATAGATCGATCAGAAAGAATAACTTTGTGGTGGTTTCATACCCGACAATAATCTCTTCGTTTGTTCCCCGCTATTAGTGACTTTGGAGTAACTCTTTGTTGCATGTTGAGGGCTAGTTATATGATCCAATTATGTTATCATTGTTGAGAGGACTTCACTAGTGAAAGTATGAACCCTAGGCCTTGTTTCCACGCATTGCAATACCGTTCGTGCTCACTTTTACCATTTGTTACCTTGCTGTTTTTGTAATTTCAGATTACAAAAACCTATATGTACCATCCATATTGCACTTGTATCACCATCTCTTCGCCGAACTAGTGCACCTACACAACTTACCATTGTATTAGGTGTGTTGGGGACACAAGAGACTCTTTGTTATTTGGTTGCAGGGTTGCTTGAGAGAGACCATCTTCATCCTACGCCTCCTGCGGATTGATAAACGTTAGGTCACCCACTTGAGGGAAAATTGCTACTGTCCTACAACCCTCTGCACTTGGAGGTCCAACAACGTCTACAAGGAGAAGGTTGCGTAGTAGACATCACTAACTTACGAGTACAAGAATAAAGAGGGGGATGATCTACGCATAGAGGACAAGAACTAATGATGATCAAATGAGTGATCCTTAACACCTACTTACGTCAAACATAACCCCACCGTGTCCTCGATCGGAGAAGGAGCTCACGAAAGAAACAGTCACGGTTACGCACTCAGTTGGCATATTTTAATTAAGTTAACTTCAGGTTGTCTAGAACCAGTGTTAAACAAAGTTTCCACGTTGCCACATAACCGCGGGCATGGCTTTCCGAAAGATTTAACCCTGCAGGGGTGCTCCAACTAGTCCATCACAAACTACCACACACTGCGACGGAATGACCTCGATCAGGGAAACCCGTGATCTCCTCGGATCCCTATTGGAAAACCTCAACCTCGAGTTTACCTCAGAGCATCCTCAGAATACCTCGCACGAGACGCTTGATAAAGGTAAAACAAGTCCAACAAGGCCGCCCGACGTGCCGACAAACCCGATAGGAGCCGCGTATCTCGTTCTCAGGGCATAATTGGATTAGCGCAGTGTATAGTGGCCTGATAGAAATCTCCCGAGTTGCCCTGGGTTGGCCCCGCACTCGACTCTGTTTTGGACTAGCACCATCATCACTGACCCTCCCTGTATTACGTTGAATTACTGCTCGGGTTCATGACGCCCTATGCTTTTGAGTATTAACAGAATTATTATGTTGGGCAAATATAGTACCAATGTTGGGCCTTGCCAGACGAGCTTTATCCTAAAACGAGAATCTAGGGGGTCCCCATAACAACCCGAAGCATGTTAGGAGCTCTCATTTATGAAACATAACACCGGTAGCCGAAACTAAGGGGGCAAAGGTGGAACAAAACACCAGGCTAGAAAGGCCGAGCCTTCCACCTTTTGCCAAGTATATATGTGCATTTAATTATTTAGCAATAATATGGTGATATGACAAGGAACCCATGTTATCACATGGAAGCAATTGCACGTGCAACTAGCAACACTAACACATGGTTCAGCAAGCGGTAACATAGCCAATCAGTGGTTTGCTAGGTTGTGAACATGTTGAAGGTTTTCATGGCAATGTTGAGAGGCTGATATTTAACAGGTGGTAGGCAACGAGACATAGAGATAGAAACAATAGAACTAGCATGGAAATGATAGTAATGGTATCTAGGGAAATGGTCATCTTTCCTGAGATCCCGCTTGGAAGAAGAACGACTCCATGAAGCAGACGAACCGATGTAGTCGAACGGGTCCTCACATCTTGACACGCTTGTGGAACTCTATCAATACGAAGCAATCCAGAAACAAGAATCAACACACGATATTCACCACATGATGCACAACACATATGATGCATGAACGGTTGAATATATGCAAGACATGGCATGTCAATCCACAACAATCAAACACTACACATTAAGTGAAGTTCAATATGCAACGAGTTGCATATTGACGAAACAACATATACGAATTATTTAGTTCTATCCCGATTAGGTACACGGCAGTATTAAATGTGGTTAAACATGGCAAGAGGGGAAGCGTAATTAAACTACCTATCTAGGCATTTCAAATGAGGTCGGAAATGACTTATAGCATCTCCGAAATGACCTCATACGTTAATTTATAATTCTGTCCAGATCTGAAATAACATGTTTTAATATTTGTTAAATAGAAAAAATAAATAGGTTCACCTGATTCATGCGTCGTTCCAATCAATTTACGCATAGAGAACATCTCAAACAGACCTACGGTTCAAAAGATACGAACACCACAAGATATGATGGAATGAATACAAACCAAGAAGGCAGCAACAAAATATGAAACCACACAAGATTCTAAGAAAGTTTAATATAGGACACGATCAAAACGGAGCAACGGTTCAGCAACTACAAGCTAAACAAGAAATCGCTACAATGTGCCAAAATCAGCCACATGGCATTTTCTACACCCCAAGACAACAAGCTACAAAAATCCAAAGTGCTCAAACAAGACATGAGACAGTAGAGGGCAATATGCACTTCACATACTACTAATAACATCTAGCGTGGCAGCATGGAACACTAGGAAAAGAACTCACAAAATGTCATCTCAAACAAAGTTTCAGACTTAGTGAAAATATCTGTTTTTGGCAGTGCAGCTTTCGACCTGGAGGCATATTGACAGCAGCAAAACTATATGCTACAGGACACCAAAAGACTTGAAATTCTACAACATGCTAGAGAATCTTAAGGACTACAACTAACTCCATTGCACCAACCTCAAAAGAGCTATAGATCATCAGATAAACTCATGATACGACAGCAACAAAATATAACATATTTCAGACTTGGAAATATTTCAGCATCTCCAAATCAGCACTAATTTCTAGCATGTTAGGAACAAGCAAACAACACCTAAAAATGGATTTCTATTGCATCCAAAATTACCAGAGGCTAGCCTACACATCCAAGGGCGTATCTCTAGTTAACAACTCATTCATATCATGCACGGATTAAATCCCACAAAATAAACAAAAGGGCAACATGGCAAAATATCATGCACACTAACTTGCTCAAAAGCTAAAACTAAACACACAGTTAAATTCTATGGATTTTTCTACCCCGAAAACATGTATAATATGTGGGGTTGCAAAATAAAAATAACGCCACACGTATATGCGAGAATATGTCCTAAACACGATATAGCAAACTAGCGGGGGAACCTACATGCAAAAATGCAAACAGCTACTCTAAAATACATGGCGAAAGGTCCCTAATAACATGAACATTTGAACTAAGGGATTTGAGCAATCCGGACATGCATGCAAAACTAGGCATGCGGCTAGTGAAACTACTTCAAACATGCATGCAAGTTGTAAAATCATAATCTAAGCGAAATTATACACGATTTACATATATAATTCACTTCGATCCGACACACGGGTAAGAATATACAACCGTTTGAAAATATGACATTTTCGTGAAATTATTAAATCCGAAAAACATAAAAAAAACTCACGGGCCGAAATTATCCCATCGGGCGTAATAGAGGCATGGGTGCAAATTAGCAAAAGATGCCTAGGACGAAAATTAGAGGGGCTCGGCGCCTGACCTTTGGGCCTTTCGGCCTACTCGGAGGAGAAGCCTGGCTAGGCCCGTCCGACATGGAGGAGGCCGGCGGACCTGGGCCTGGGCGACCTGGCCTGGCCTGGCCCAGACGACGGGGAGGGAGCCCAGGCGCGGCGGTGGCGGATATGGATCCCCGATCCAGATCGTCGCGAGGGGAGGTTGAAGGCGGTAGTCTCCCGTGGCGATGACCGGCGGGGCGGCGAGGCCAACAGCGGGGTACGGTGGCGACAAGCTGGCGAGGAGAGGCGGCCGAAGGGCTGGCGAGGACGCGCTAGGGGCGGTTGTGCGCAGCTCCGGGCCGGTGGTGGCGCTTGGACGACATATGGCAGCGGGCGGCCAAGAGGTTGCTGATCCGGCCGGACCTCGCCGGATCAGGGCCGGACGGCAGCGACGCGACGAAGAACGGCGACGACGCGGGCTCTGATGGCGGATGCGGGCACGGGGCGACGAGGCCGGTGGCTCGTGGCTCATGGTTGCGGGTGAGCTGCGGCATGACCGGGCCCGGGGAGGGCCGGCGATGGGCTCGGGAGGGCCCTACGCGGGAGGAGAGAGAAGGCAGGACGGCTAGGGTTAGGTCTACACGGGAAACGAGGACAAGAGAGGGAGGCGCTAGATTAGGTAGGTGGGGTTGTTTAAATAGGGAAGGGGGGCTAGGCTTAGTAGTTTTTTGCCCCGGTTTCAACCGTACGATCGGAATCTAACGGTCTCGAATGCGGGACGGGCTAAGTAGCCATGTAGAGTAGGCTAGCCGCAGATGAGAGGGAAAACGGGCACCCGGCAACGCGACTTAAAATACCGAAAACGTCCGACGATAGACCGGATACGGTGCCTCTACGATCGACCGTTCGGGTACCAGACGGACTCCGATTGCGACAAAAATTGGCACGCGGCCTACCTATATCTAAATAAGACCGCACGCCAAGTTTCAACCCAATTAGAGGATGTTTTACACACTTTTAAAAACAAGATTTAAACGATGCAACGGGCGCGTGCGAGTGTGGTCGGGCTCAACATGGTCAACGACAAACACGGAGAGAACCGGCAACTAATAACGGATGCAGCTTTTGAAAACTGGCGGCAACAGGGTGCCGATGCAATGCGGATGATGCGCATGATGCGATGATGAGTGCGACATACAAATAAGCCACATGACGGAAACGGAATAAAAGGGGAATCTTCTGGGGCGTCGGTCTCGGGCTGTCACAATGATAGCACCAACAGTGCGGATAAAAGGACGTCTCAAAATAATTGGACATGACGGATCACACTCAATGTCCATAATAAGAAAATCAACGGGCACACAATTATCATTGACAACAATAAGAACATCATCAATTCTCCCTAAAGGTTTCTTTATGGAAGAATCAACAAGACGAACACCAAAAGAACATTGATCAAAAGGTTTCAAATCAAGCATATCATACATTCTTTTGGGCATAACGGAGGCACTAGCTCCAACATCACATAAAGCAAAGCAAGAGATATTATTCAATTTAACCATAGGATCCCAAGCATATTCTAGTTTTGTAGGAATACAAGTCTCTAGCTTGAGCTTCTCCTCCCTATCTTTGATAAGAGCATTGGTAATATGCTCGGTGAAGGCAATATTGAGTGTACTAGTGTGGGGGTCTTTAGCCATTCTTTGCAAAAAAGTGATAACTTTGGAAAGACTACAATTGTTAAAATCAAGATTACTACCATTAATTAAAGTGGTAGTGATGTCGTCTAAGCTCATTCTTTTGGTAGTCTCTAAATTCAAAGGACCTTCATATCCTATAGTTGAGGTATTAACATCACCATTAATAGGTCCATTGGGACTAGTGGTGTGATGGGTGCTAAAAGTTTTGAGATCCTCAACAACTTGTATAGTAGGAATGGTAGTATGTGTAGGAAGGCTCTTAATCCAATCTTCCTCTTCTTTTTCTCTAGCTCATCTATCCTTAAGTTTGGCTAGTATTCTTATGTTCTTATTAATTTGGACTTGTATATCATTCATGGGTGTGGTTTTCCTTTCCTCAAGGGGGGAAGTTCTAATTTTAAGCATATCTACATCATGAGCTATGTTGTGTACCTTCAAAGAGAGACTATCAAATTTTTCTAATTTCTCTTCTACACTCTTGTAGAAGGCTTTTTGAGAAGTGATAACGTCTTTAAGCATGCTCTCTAATTGACAAGTGGAGTTTTTGGTGTTAGGATAAGTATTGTTGTTCCCATAGTTGTTGGATGGGAAAGGTCTAGGATTGCTACCAAAACTACTCCTATAAGCATTATTATTGAAGTTGTTCCTAGAGATAAAATTAACATCAACTTTCTCTCTTTCTTGAGAAACCAAATAATTTAAAGGAACATCATGAGGATCAATAGGAGCTTGCTTAGTGAGTAAAGTCATGATCATGTCAACCTTATTATTAAGGGAGGAGATCTCCTCAACAGAGTTTACCTTCCTACCTGTTGGAGCTCTCTTGGTGTGCCATTGAGAATAGTTTGTCATCATCTCATCCAATAGCTTTGTGGCAGCACCAAGTGTTGTTGACATAAAGGTTCCTCTCGCGGCCGAGTCTAACAGATTCCACGAGGTAAAGTTCAATCCTACATAGAAAGTTTGTATAACCATCCAAGTAGTCAAATCATGTGTAGGGCAATTCTTAACAAGAGATTTCATACGTTCCCAAGCTTGAGCAACGTGTTCGTTATCTAGTTGTGAAAGTGCGTTATATCGACTAGAGGGGGCGGTGAATAGGAGATTTTTAGAATTTCATCACTGAGGAAATTCCTTTTGAGGAAATTCCTCACTGATGACTAACTTACAGCGGAAACAGTAAAGGATCAGACGTGCAAACATTCACACCAGCAGTATTTCAGAGTGAAGAATGTGAAAACAGATTGCACAGTAAGCAGGCACGCAGAATACAGATGATGATTAACTATTGTGAAGAATTTGGGGTTGAGGAAATTCAGAGAAAGTCTTCAGCAAATTCTTCAAACAGTCACAGTGAAAGTCATCAACACATAATACAGAGAAAGTAAAGAGTTGAGGAATTTGAACCCGATTCTCAGAGAAGACAGTCGTTGATGACCCAGTTCCAACTGCTGTGACAGTTGTACATCTGGTTTGGAGCGGCTTGGTATTGAAACCAAAGGACACCCAGTCCCGGGACACACAATCCATACCGTATTCTCCTTGAGCTAAGGACACACAGTCCTCGCCCAACACTCGTGGTAAGTCTTCAGGGCAGACTTCCAAACCCTCACAAACTTGGTCACTCGGTGATCCACAATTGACTGCTGGATTGCTCTAGACCATGATGCCTAACCGTCTGGAGGATGCACAGTCCTCAAATGTAAAAGGCTTCAGTCCCACATAGGAACAACTTCTTCAGTGATGCTCAATCACTAGGTTTGGTTTGTGGTTTCGGTGGGTGGTGTATTTCCTCACTCAGGAATTACTCTCGAAAGCTCTGAGGAATTGGATTGCTCTTATGACAAGTGTCAGTTTCTAACGGAGCAGCCAACCAGCTAGTGGTTGTGGGGGTGGCTATTTATAGCCTGGGAGCATCCCGACATGATTTGACACTAATGCCCTTAAATAATATGACCGTTGGAGTGGATAAGACCAGTGACTTGGCATGGTTATCGAAACGGTCGGGACCCTCAACTGTGAGAGTCCTCATGTCACTCATATTCCTCACTTGAGGCTTTTGGTAGGATTAGGCTTGGGTTGACCATCATGAGGAAATCCATCCCATAGTGTTACTTTGACCCCCTTTAACAGTACGGTGTTCCTATTCATCAAATGCGAAGAAAGTAAAACAGAAAACGTAAATCTTCACGCTTCAATTTCTTCAGAATGATTTCCTTCAAGAACGACCGGTCTTCTCAATATCAGTATCTTCATGAGGAATATCAATTTCATCGCAGATTCCTCGCAATTCATTTCTTCAGCTTCAGACCAATTTCTTCAACTGAAGATATACATTTTTAGGGGTCGATATTCTTCAAATATCTCAAACTCCTCAATGACTTATAGATCTTGTGTACACTCGCAAACACATTAGATACTTGACCTATAAGTCTTCAAACCACCAAAATCACTAAGGGGCACTAGATGCACTTACAAGTTGCCTAAAATTCAGAATGTTACTTCTTAACTGGATAATCTTAGCAGGCGGGTAATACTTCCCAATAAAAGCATCTTTGCACTTATCCCAACAATCTATGCTATTCCTAGGCAAAGATTGAAGCCACACTTTAGCTCCTCCTCTCAAAGAGAAATAAAAAAGCTTAAGTTTAACAATATCACCATCTACTTCTTTATATTTTTGCATATCAAAAAGCTCACCAAAATTATTCAAGTACAAAGCACCATCATCTCCAGCACTGGAGAATTGATCTTTTATAACAAGGTTCAGTAAAGGAGGTTTAATCTCATAGGACGGTGCCTTAGTGGCGGGAGCAGCAATAGGAGTGCAGATAAAGTCCTTGTTGTTGTGACTAGTGAAGTCACACAACTTGGTGTTCTCAGTGGAACCCATAGTAGCAGCAACAAGCAAAAACAAAGCAACTAATTTTGTTGTGGTTTTGGTATAAGACTGTAAAGGAAAAACTAGAAAGCAAACTAACATGAGTAAAAAGCAAAGGTAAAAGATAGCGTGCAACTCTGGAGTCCCCGACAACGGCGCCAGAATTTGCTTGATGACGAGTTGATGGATATACTTATTGCCCCTCGTTGGTTACCCCAAGTGGAAGGTGGAGATGTAGTCAGCAGTAGATTTCCCTTACAGAAGGACTGTATGGTTTATTGAACCATGAGGACTCTGAGGATCAACAAGTAGGCGTCCGCTGCTCTAGCGCTAGCAGAAGACGTGGACCTACACACACAACAAATAACTTTTCTCCCAACGGGTACAGAGAGGTTTCCAATCTCTCTAGCCTTGTAGTTTGCAAAGGATGAAAACACAAGAGGGAATAGTATAGTGATTGCAACGGAAAATTAATGAAAGCAATAAATGGTGGAGTTGTAAGCAATGGTGGTAATAAGGACCTGAGTCACATGATGTTCTCTAGTGATGTCTCTCTCCCAAAAGACGATAAACAACTATGCATGGGTAAACAAATTACAGCTAGGCAATTGATAGAATTATAAACGCACCGCAATGCTAATTATGCTACTTGAAAGTTAGAGGCTCAATAGTAATGGGTAGTATGCCAAGACAAGTAGACCGTCTATTCATCAGCATCTAGTTACTAATCATCCACCTTGAGATATCTATCGAAAACATCTCGCTGGTATTAAGTTGCGAGCCCCACCCAAAGTGTAAACTCAAAGCAACGGACCACTGCATTAACGAACTTTGCGTAAGGTGAACAATCCTTGCAACCGCGGTCACAAGTACCGTTGTTTTCTTCCTGGTGGCAATAGCACATCGCCTAGTGTCATGTTTCTGTCACTCAAGCTAGACATCAGGGGGCATGAACCCACAATCATGCATAACACTACCTCTTGAAGTTACAATCTACTACTCGGCCAAAGCAATAAAGAGCAATGGAGAACATGCATGAATCACTAAAGAACATAATATAAAAGGATAATCAAATATATAAATCATCACAATCTGAACATAATCTCATAATCCATCGGATCCGATAGGTGCCTTGATCATGTAGGGCTGCTCACAAGGGCTAATCATTGAAGCACAAGATTGGAGATAAGACATCACATAGCTACTGGTCATGGACTCATGGTCCAAGGAGGACTACTCACAACACGTCCGGGAAGCATCCATGGCAGTGGAGAAGCTCTCGGAGGTCAATCCTCCCTCCGGCAGGGTGCCTGGAAGAGGTCTCCTGACGCTCCCTATCTCGGAAGTGCTGCGGCGGCGGAACGATGGAGAAAATTCGATATTCTGGATATGATTGAAGGGTTTCCGATCAGAGGGGTAAATACAGGCAAAGGAGGGCGTTAGAGGAGGTGGGGCCGACCCAGGCGACCTGTGGGCGCGGCCAGGGGCCAGGCTGTGCAGGGAGGCCGCATGAGAAGCCTGTCACTCCCCTCTGGCCCATCTTCGGTGCTCCGGAAGGTTCCCTCACGCTGATTTTTATATATTTTTCTCGGGATTTTTGGGGCTTTGGAAATTTGGGTAAAAGCCCCTGCAAAAAAGACATCGACACACAAAAATTGGCACTAGATGCACTGAGTTAGTAGGTTAGTTCAAATATGTGTAAAAAGATATAGAAGTGTAGCAAAACATATAACAATGTCACCCAAAAGATCATAGAACAAGGAGAAATTATAGATACGTTTGGGACGTATCAGCAGGTATATCATTCTATGATTGGCTCTTTATTGTAGCTATGTGCATCTAGGCTAGATGTTATGCTTAGTATTTGCATGTGTGCTCGTTTTCAAGCAAAACCAAAGGAATCACACCACAAGGTTGTGAAACATATGCTTCGATATCTAGCTCACACACCAACACTAGGATTATGGTACCCATGGGCTCAAATCTTCACCTCGTTGGATATTATGATTCTGATTTTGCTGGTGACCGTGTGGATCGCATGTCAACATCAGGTACATGCCATTTCCTTGGAATATCATTAGTTTGCTGGTGAAGAAGCAGAACTATGTATCACTCTCCACTGCCGAAGCTGAGTAAATTGTTGTTGGATGTTGTTGTCCTCAACTTCTATGGATGAAGGAAACCCTCAGAGACTACGACATCAACATGAAGAATGTGCCCCTCTACTATGACAATGAAAGTGAAATCAAGATCTCCTACAACCCAGTACAATATTCGAAGACCAAGCACATCCAGATTTGTCATCATTTTCGTCGTGACCATGTCCTCAAGGGCAATTTCATCATTGACCATGTGAAGACTGATGATCAACTAGAAGATATTTTCACAAAGCCCTTGCATGAGAGAAGGTTTTGCAAGTTGCGGTGCGAGCTAAATATCCTAGAATCTTTGAATGTGTTGTAAACATGCACACATTCTAACACTTGTGCAAAATTGATGACTTAGATGTGCAACACACAAAGTAACGATTTTCCTCAACCAATGAAGAAAATCACTCTAAGTGTGAAGAATTTAATGAAGAATTTGGTTCTCAGGGCGCTATGACAATTGTAAGCGATGCCTGAAATCATCATTCTTATACGGTGGTTCATGCCACCACCCAACTTTGAAATTCTTCAAGCTGGTTTTTCTTCAAAGTTGAAATTCTTTAATCTAAGACTTTGTCACAAAATCCTCAAATTTTCAAAGTTTTCAGAATCTTAAAAATCTTCGAATTCTTCAAAACTTTTTGATGATTTCATTTGAGTATATATATATATAATGAACTTTCAATGTCGTCAACAACATTCACTTATAGCTCATTCTTAAATTTAATATTTCCTCTAAGTGAATGTGATCGGACCCGACTCCCCTCTATGCTAAGGTCAACCCAGTCTATTCTCAATTCTTCATATACGTTCTATTTGAGACTTGTTCAAAATCCTCACCGAATCCTTGTGAGCTGAGAACTTCGTAACGAAATACTCAAAATTCAATTTTTTTAATGTTACAACAGTAACCACACCCACTACTCACGTTCGGAAAACCATGATCTCCATCGCTTCAATCGTGGGCACCATGTGTCAAGCGGAGACGAAGGGGCAAGGGCAGTTCGGTCTGAAAGTTTCGGCCCGAACAGTTTTTCACCGGAGCTATAAATAGCCCCTTACCCCCCCCTCAGTTGAAACTCTTCTCTCCCTCTCGTCTTCTCCTCTCGATCTCAAACCCTAGTGCCGCCACTAGCATCTTCGTCTCTGGTGAGGTACAGCTTCATTGCCTCGCCCTCGCCATCGCTGGACTCATGCTGACTACGGAATATCTTCCTCCACCGCCGCCTTAGCTGTTTTCAGTCGCCAAGTTAGGGCACTGAATATCTGAACCGAAGAACTTCTTCTTTTTACCCCCTCAGTTCATCCTGTTCTTCGCACAGGTAAATAAAATCTTATTTTAGTTCCCTAGTTGACTTCTTATTTCTCTTTACATTCGTGAAATCAGTTTTTCCTCATAAATTTCCTCAGCAGTGCACACCCATATCTATAACACCTAATGAATTTCACTAAGTCACTAAAATTCTTCACAAGATTCCTCAATTGGGTAAATTTTCGAATCTGCACAACTATGGAACCCAAGATCGTAATGCTTAGTCAAATTCCTCAACTCACTGGTCAAATTTCTCAACTGTAGAAATTCTTCAATTTCCTCAACTCTGAGAACGCATATGACCTCTCAAAATTCTTCGCACCAATACTTTGTTCATAGGTACAAAATGTCAGCTGATGAATCACTAGGTTCTCATCAACTTAATTCATTTGTAGCATTTCTAGAAGAAACCTTACCTGTGTCTTCAGAATCATCAAGAGTTCAAATTCCTCAGAAAAAACCTCAACTGAAGAAAATGGAAGAAGATTGAAAACAGAAAGGTGGCAAGAAGCTGGAACAGAATACTGCATTTGAGATCGGTGAAGAAATATATGCTGACTACTGTACACCTGATGAGGAAATTCATGGTGAAGAGACCATGCCGAAGCGCAAGATAAAGCTTCAAAAGATTGAGCGCAGGTGGGCAAAAGAGTGGAAGGAGTACAAATATGTGACTCCAAAATATGCCAAGATGTTTGCCCTCAAACCTCCCTCCAAAAGGTTGCCACACGGAGATCAACAAGCAGTTCATCCCTTAAGTGTAGCCACTATTAAGGATTACCCTGATGAAAAAGACAAATACTTGTCTAAATTGCAGAAAAAGGCCAAAGCTGATGTGACGAAATTGAATGCAGATTATGCTGCTGTCGCGACTGCTGCCACTTCTTCATCTGCTCAGGCCTCTGCCACTTCTTCATCTGCTCAGGCCTCTGCCACAGAAATTCCTCAAAAGAAGGCTCTGCTTAAGAAACCAAAAGCTTCAACTGTTGCGTCAAAAGAGGAGTTTCCTCAGAAAGTTGCAACGATTGCAAAATCTTCAACTCTAGCTAAGTCTTCAAACCCTCCTCAAAAGCATCTCACCAAGATTCAATCTGAACACCCTAGTTCCTCTATGCCATCTGCTATTGGCTCTGCTTCAAAATCTTCACCAAGTTTGTTGAAGACTAAGATGACTGCTGGTAGAGGTACCAGACAAAGTCCAAGCAAAATCGTCAACGTTCCTTCTGCATCAGAAAAATTGAAGAATTTGATGATGAAACACTTCAAGCGATTATCAGAAACAAACAAGAAAGAGTTGCACAAGCCTCTGGCAGTTCCATTCCTCTTGCAATGGATCCGAAGGTATTGTTGGACTTCACAGACCTATGGTATGAAGATCCAAACACTCTGATTGATGATTTGAAGCTTCCACCTGGTGTAAGCCACATGGTTGCTACTTTCATCAGTGAAGCTAAATGGATCGAACAACAAGCCAAACAAGCCAGGGCTGCCATAGTTTAAAAGGAGAAATTTCAGAAGGAGAATCTCCTCAACGTGTCGCCTGAAAAACTTGTTTCAACCCAGGCTGAACTCACAACCCTCACGGACAAGTATACAAGTCTTCACGCTAATCGTAAAGGGGTCAAAGTGCAATTCGTCAAAGCTGCAACTTCTGGAGTTGATGCATACAATAGCAGAATATCCACTGCAAAGCGGCAGTCAAACCCTCAGCCAAGCTACACTGTTGAATTACCTGAGGAAGATGAAGAGGAAGAACCAGCTGCTGAAGAAATTCCTCAGAATATTCGAGCTGAGGAATCTGCCAGGCCTGACCTTGATCAAACAACGCCTGATGAAATTGCTCCTTCACCAAAATGCGCAAAGGTGAAGAAAGTGACTCCGTTTGCAGCTGACATGAAGAAAGCCAAAGCGGCTGCAAAAGAAGCTAAACAGAGAAAAGCTTCAGTGGCTTCAAAATCCTCAGATGCAAAACATGTGAAGATTATGCCTTCAGAATCTTCATCAGCCCTGGTGGATGCTACTCCTCTAAATGCAGCACCATCGTACATGATGGTTCAATTCGGTGAGGAATATGTCATTCCCGAAGAGGATGAAGAAGTGGAAGACACCCGCTCTCGTGCATCCGCACCGATGGATGAGGAAATTCAAATCGATGATATTTGATACATCTCCATCGTATCTACTTTTCCAAACTCGTTTGCCCTTGTTTTGGACTCTTAGTTGCGTGATTTGAATGGAACTAACCCGGTCTGATGTTGTTTTCAGTAGAATTGCCATGGTGTTGTTTTTGTGCAGAAATGAAAGTTCGTGGAACATCCTAAAAATTTACGGAGAATATTTCTGGAAAATATGAAAAATACGTGCGCAAAGATCCACCGGAGGGGACGGGCCAGGGAGGGAGGCCACGGCTACGAGGCTTGTGCGGCCCACGTGGCTCTGCTGCCCCCAATTCCAGCGCTATTTATTCCCTTTCGTCCCGGAAAAAATCAAGAGAGAAGAGTTCATCGCGTTTCACGATCCAGAGGCGCCTCTACATCCCGTTTTTGCCCTGGAGGGCAGATCTGGAGTCCATTTTGGGCTCTGGATCAAGGAGATCTTCGCCATCGTCATCATCAAATTTCTTCCCTCTCCAATTCCATGAAGCTCTTCATCGTTCGTGAGTAATCTATTCGTAGGCTCGCTGGGCGGTGATGAGTAGGATGAGATCTATCATGTAATCGAGTTAGTTTTGACGGGGATTGATCCCTAGTATCCATTATGTTCCGAGATTGATGTTGCAACTACTTTGCCATGCTTAATGCTTGTCACTATGGCCCGAGTGTCATGAATTCAGATCTGAAATTATTATGTTGTCACCAATATATGTGTGTTTTAGGTCCGATCTTGCAAGTTGTAGTTACCTACTATGTGTTACGATGCGGCAACCCTGGAGTGACAATAACCGGAACCACTCCCGGTGATGACCATAGTTTGAGGAGTTCATGTGTTCACCAAGTGCTAATGCGTTGGTCCGGTTCTTTATTAAAAGGAGAACCTTAATATCCCGTAATATCCATTTAGACCCCGCTGCCACGGGAGGGATGGACAATAGATGTCATGCAAGTTCTTTTCCCTAAGCACGTATGACTACACACGGAATGCATGCCTACATCACATTGACGAACGGGAGCTAGCCACATATATCTCCGTGTTATAACTGTTGCGTGATGAATGTCATCCGACAAATCACCGATCCATTGCCTACGAGTTTGTCCCACTGCCATTGTTACTTACTTTGCTCTGCTGCTCTTACTACTGTTGCTACTACTTTTACTTGCTTTGTCCTGCTGCTGTTGCCACTACTGTTGCTACTACTGTTACTTGATGTTGCTGTTACTTGCTACTATTTCTACTTGCTACTGTTGTCACTATTGCTGTTCCTTGCCACTTATGTTACTCATTACACTACTACTACCTGCTACAATACTTTTCTGGCGCCATTGATACTTCAGTTAGGAATAATCTGCCGTAACATATTCTTTCCTAGCACCGTTGCTATCATACTACCTTTGCTAATACTGGTTGAGCCGACAACTCAACTGCTATATCCTGCTTGCAGATACTAATCTTTCAGGTGTGGTTGAGCCGACAACTCAACTGCTAATACTGGAGAATATCCTTTCACTCCCATCGTGTCGAACCAACAAATTTGGGTTGAATACTCTACCCTCGAAAACTACCGCGATCCCACACGCTCATGGGCCATTGCAAGACAATTGCTAATTGTTGACTGCTAGCAGTCCCCAGAACAACACTAGAAAAATGCTGTTAACGTGTCCCTGACTTGATGCCTCCGCGGAAACAGAGCCAGAACTGCTCCTAGTTGCTCAACAATTAGCAATTGTCTTGCAATGGCCCACCAGCGCGTGGGTTCGCGACAGTTTTCGAGGGTAGTGTATTCGACCCAAATTTGTTGGTTCGCCAGACGGGAAGTGAAAGGATACTCTCAAGTATTAGCAGCTGAGTGTGTCAGATTCAACCGCACGTGAAAGATTAGTATCTGCAAGCAAAGTATCAGAAGCAAAGTAGTATGATAGCAACGGTGCCAGAAACGATCTGTTGACGGTAGACTATTCCTAACTGTTGTATCAATGGCGCCAGTAAGTTGCCCGTGGACGGGAAATAGTCTTTTCCCGGCAACGGCGAGCGAAAAAGTATTGTAGCAGGTAGCAGCAGTGTAACTAGTAACAACAGTGGCAAGGAACAGCAGTAGTGACAACAGTAGAAAGTAACAGCAGTAGCAAGTAGCAGCAGTCGCAAGTAACAGTAGTAGCAACAGTAGTAACAACAGCAGAGAAAAACAAGTAACATCAGTAGTGGGACAAACTCGTAGGCAATGGGTCGGTGATTCGTTTGGATGACATTCATCATGCAACAGTTATAACACGGAGAGATATGTGGCTAGCTCCCGTTCGTCAGTTTGATGTAGGCATGCATTCCGTTTGTAGTCATACGTGCTTAGGGAAAAGAACTTGCATGACATCTATTGTCCATCCCTCCCGTGGCAGCGGGGTCCAAAAGGTACTACGGGATATTAAGGTTCTCCTTTTAATAAAGAACCGGAACAACGCATCAGCACTTGGTGAACACATGAACTCCTCAAACTATGGTCATCACCGGGAGTGGTTCCGGTTATTGTCACTCCAGGTTTGCCGGATCATAACACATAGTAGGTAACTAAAACTTGCAAGATCGGATCTAAAACACACATATATTGGTGACAACATAATAATTTCAGATCTGAAATCATGGCACTCGGGCCCTAGTGACAAGCAATAAGCATGGCAAAGTAGTAGCAACATCAATCTCAGAACATAGTGGATACTTTGGATCAATCCCCGTCAAAACTAACTCGATTACATGATAGATCTCATCCTACTCATCACCGCCCAGTGAGCCTACGAATAGATTACTCACGAACGATGAAGAGCTTCATGGAATTGGAGAGGGAAGAAGGTTGATGATGACGGTGGCGACGATTTCCCCTCTCCGAAGCCCGAAATGGACTCCACATCTGCCCTCCAGATGAAGAACAGGATGTGGCGGGGCCTCCGTATCGCAAACGCGATGAAATCTTCTCTCTTGATTTTTTTCTGGACGAAAGTGAATTTATAGAGCTGGAGTTGGGGGGCGGCAGACCCATGTGGGCCCCACAAGCTTGGTTGCCGTGGCTAGGGGGGCCGCGGCAACAGGGCTTGTGGCCCATTGGCCCATCCCCTCTGGTGGATCTTTGCGCAGGTATTTTTCATATTTTCCAGAAATATTCTCTGCAAATTTTCAGGACGTTCCGAGAACTTTCATTTTTGCACAAAGACAACACCATGGAAGTTTTGCTGAAAAGAGCGTCAGTCCGGGTTAGTTCCATTCAAATCATGCGAATTAGAGTCCAAAACAAGGGCAAAAGAGTTTGGAAAAGTAGATACGATGGAGACGTATCAGCTCCCCCAAGCTCAAAACCTTGCTTGTCCTAAAGCAACTCAGTTGACAAACTGAAAGAGAAAGAAAAACTTTGACAAACTCTGTTTGATCTTGTTGTTGCAACTATGTCTAACTCGTAACCAGAATTTCAGCAAGATCACAAGTTAACCACATAAGCAAGTGACACAAAGGTCTCACGGTAAACTAATATCAATGACATAATTAGCTAGCGAGCAAATAATAATGAGTTTCAGATACCAACAATTCAATCAAAACAAGCATGAAGCAATATCAATAGGTGGTATCTCGCTAGCTGTTTCAGAGACCGCAAAACATAAATGCAGAGGACTTTCAAAGATCAAGGGCTGACTAAACATTGTAATTCATAGCAACGAAGATCCAGTCATAGTCATACTCAATATCAATCAAAAGCAAAGAATAGGTGCTCTCTAATTGGTGCTTATATAAGAAGAGGATGACTCAATAGGAAAATAAATAGACAGGCCCTTCGCAGAGGGAAGCATTGATTTGCAGAGGTGCCAGAGCTCAAGCTTTGAAAACAGAGATAATAATTTTGGGTGGCATGCTTTCATTGTCAAGGCAATGACCAAGGGCTAGCCGAATCCTCGGGTACCGTCCATACAAACATCAATCCGGGGGGAGTCTTGTTTTACAGTTATGTTTTCGAATTAAGCGTGGAACTGGGCATTCCAATTACCAGCCCCTTTCTCGTGAATGATAGTGAATAAACACATGTCGAGGATAACACGCCTAACATGAAAGATACATATAGCCCCCTGTCACCACATGAGCGGTTCGGGCATGCAAAAGAGATTATTTCTTGAAGGTTTAGAGAATGGCACATGCAAATTTACTTAGAACGGCAGGTAAATACCACACATCGGTAGGTATGGTGGACTCTCATGGAGTAACTTCTGGGTTTATGGAAGTGGATGCACAAGCAGTATTCCGCTTAGTACAAGTGAAGGCTAGCAAAAGACTAGGAAACGGCCAACTAGAGAGTGACAACAGTCATCAGGATGCAATGAGTTTGACTAACACGGAGTGCAAGCATGAACAGGATATAAATCACCATGAACACGAACATCATAGAGGCTATGTTGTTTTTTTCAACTACATGCATGAACATGCGCCAAGTCAAGCCACTTTGAATCATTCAAAGGAGAATACCATCCTATCATACTACATCATAGTCATCTCAAAATCTTTGTGGGCATTCAAGACAAACCATTATAAGCTCCTAGCTAAATAAGCATGGCATCAGAAACTATGATCTCTAAGTTGTCATTGCAGACATGGTTCTCTCACAACAAAATAGATAGAGTTCATACCAGCTTTTCTAGTCTCAATCACTTCATCATATATCATCATTATTGCATTTCACTTGCACGATCAAACGATGTGAACAATAATAAGAGTGCTCGTGCATTGGACTAAGCCGGAATCTGCAGGCAAACACAAAGGAGAAAACAAAGTAATATGGCTCTTTGAAAGCTAAACAGGTATGCATGCAAGAGCCACTAAACATTGTAACCAATATCTTCTACCTTGACACAAAGAAAAAGAAAACTATTTACACGGGAAATCTCCCAACAAGCAAAAAGAAGAAAGGAAAATCTTTTTGGGTTTTCTCAAAAGGACACAAAACAAGAAAACAAGAAA